>NW_019641688.1:257033-930604 GCF_000599845.2 Trichogramma pretiosum
GGGGGGGGGGGGGGGGGGGAAGAAACTAAATTACTAGTTATAACAAAGTATCTAAGGGTAGACAATTGCCTCTAGAGCCTCGTGAGCTGAACTTGTACTCGATTCCGATATAATGCATAATAATTACATTGATGTTTCGAGTGACCAACTTGTAACACTTATGAAAAATGAGTTCAATGCCTCGATTGCCGCGTCGTCGTCGACTTTATTAACTCTCGCGGGCTTCTGCTCGAGAACGGATAATACAATCGTACGCTTATGGGGAAAATTTAAGTATCATCTTGTGTGATCGATAGCGGAAAAAAGAATTGATCGTCTTTGTTGAATTTTTCTATTCACAAAGAACTTGACGTGAATATCGAAAATTCATTTAACAAAATCAACGTTCAAGTCGCTGTCGGGTCGATGAACCCGAACCGATAAATAAACATGCATATTACGTTGCGATTTTGTGAACGTGCGATTTAAAGGATATCGTTTCCTTTTCATTTTCATCTGGCAGGGCATCAACGACCACAGTCACGCGAACGATTTTTATTATACCCTGTACGGAGCCACAATAGCTCGCAGTCGTACATCACGAAGCGAGGCTCTATAGTAAATTTGAAATTTTTAACTACGAACCAATTCATTGAAATAATCAAACTGAGACTGGTATCAATTTTTCAATCTCGGAATCGTTATTAGAAAAAATCAATTTTCTTTTTCATTCGATTGCCTATATGATGAATTGAAAATCTATAAGAAGTATGTCAATCATTGATTCCAATAAAATATGATAGGTGCACGATGTAGGAAAACAAATCGACCTTATTTTCCAGTTTGTCTCTAATCGCAAATAAATTTTAACGTAGTTTCAAACGAAAAATAGAGGCAAAAGCGATGAAAAAGTACGTTCCCTTCGAGACGAACTATCGCAAAATGATGAAATCAAAATTTTCATGCGAGTTGCTAATTAAAATTGCTCTTCTTCATAACCGGTCGTGGCACGCGACGCGATAACAGGCGAGCGCGCGCGAGGCAAATTATTTCAATGATTAACAAATTCAAAATTGGAAGCGATCCCCGACCTGGCCGTTTTCTCGTCGTTTTGCACATACGTCGGCAAACATTTATCCTTTCAAGATGACGACGATGATCACTTATGCCACGACAAAATGCTTGAGCATATATTTGAAAAAGCGCGTCACGCGACGACGCAGCGATGACGCGCGCGTTAAGCGATATGTGCAGCAGCATGCGCGCGAGTTCAACGAACTCCTCGCGTATGCACAGGTTTTCCAAGTCGAGATCGATTATTCATTTTTTTCTCAAAAAAAAGACAAACGAAAAAAAAGAAGAAAAGGTAATAAAATTTCGACGCACAAAAAAAATTACGCAAGTAAGCACGAGGCACTAAAAAAATCTCTCGAGCATCGGTATACAGGTTCGCGCGTTGCATTCATCGCGATCAACAATGAGTGTGCAACACCTCTACTATGCTGTGCCATGTAGTAATATAGGATAGTGCACGCGCTACTCAGCTCTGCTCGCCTCAAAGTCATTCAGCGACGAGCACGAATACATCATCAACTCCGATATATGTGCTATGTGTGTAATAAAACTGTATACACCAGATGCAAGCCGTGTGTTGCAACTCACGGCATCTACTCCGCCGCTGCCTAAACTATTTCAATATCTTTTGAAGGGCCGACCCGATTTGCACGGTCTGCTTGCTTTTTCATACACCCACGCGCGCACTCTTGTATGTGTATATACGGTACTCCTCCGATACTTCCGGCCCGGAAGAGCTCTACATATACAATCGAACGTCTACGTGTGTGTGTGTTTGTACCTGTCTATAAACCTGCATCTATCTATAGTAGGATGTAATACATAACGTATGTGTACGGGCCGAATCAAAGGGACGAATCTCGCTCGACCATCTTCAATTAGCAATTACGTATGCGTTGCGTCAGTTTTGTTTTCCCTTTTTTTTTACCTCTCCGCTGCCTTTGTTGTTGTTGCACGCTAATGCACGACTGCACGCACGTGCGTGTATATCTAGTATAGGCCTACGCACGCAACGCAATACCTACTGCGCGTCAATTTTTGTCGATGTTGTTTTTTTTCTGTACGTGCACGCTGAGTTTAGGAGAAAAATGGAACGATAAAATTTCCAAAACTCGTACGCCTGCGAGCTTGTACGAAAAAAAAACTTTCAAGCCACACGATAATAAGCTCTTTCTCTATTCGTCTCCCCGAATTGGAACTCGAAAAAGTTTCGTTAGTCGGTCAACAATTGCTAGTGCATATCTAATCGTAGACGACTTTATACGTACACAATGCCGCGAGTATTTTTTTTCTCTGCAGAGCGCACGGCATCATTGTCGAAAAAAAAAACACAGAAAAAGCCGTGCATGTGTGTGCAATAAATTCAGGAGCCTTTGTAGGTGTGCTGTGGGGCTATATATCCTTTGCGGAAAAGGAAGAAGAGTGCATGCATGTGCAGCCAGCACCCCGGAGAGAGTCTAGAGGTATTTGAACGTAAAAGTTTATCGAACACGTAACGAGAGCGAGATACCTCCACACATACACATACACATCTCGTGCATACCATTACACAGCCTATGTTAAATCGATACAAAAGTGAGTTCCTATGGTAAATCTGTGTGTGTATTATACGTAGTAGGTGTTCGCGTGTAGTATGTGTGCGGAGGCTCGAGTTACTCTTTTCGAATGTGTTCCGACTTATCATCGTCATCGGCTCTGCCGAGCGATGCGCATGTATAATAATCCCGGGGACGAGGAGAGAAGATAAAGCAAATCTTAGCGAAAAGCTCCGACACGTCTTTTACACACATGAATAATATATGTACGTGTGTAGAATGGTCGTGTATGTATGTACATCGTCGCATCGCGTGTAGTACGACGCCCGAAGAAATTCCGCTCACCCTCGCAAGCTTTATATATGATATTGCATCATTATATTATGAACTTGTGCAAGCTCGCAGCATAACATCGAACATGCAGAAGCAACTTCGATTATCTACACGCATCAAAGGTACACGCGCTTTATGAATTCTATTCTATTACGAAAGTAATTGAAAAGAGGAACAATTTTGATGCTACTGCAGCGGCAAGGGCACGTATACCGAGACTGGTAATGAGAGAAATTGTGTGTCACATTCTTCGTATAAATCTAGTAATAAAAGTAAGTTAAGTATAAGTGAACTCAAGTACAATCGATACATCGTTATACTTCACACGACATTATTCGATGGCTTATTATGATGTGGGCTCTATAGCTGCCCGTCTAACGTAGCCTATATTTATTCGCGACGATGTCTTTCGCCCCGCGCCGTCGTCTGCCCATTGACAAGCGAGTGATCGCATGTCTCATATAAGCGCAGAGATCAAGTGCACAACCCGTATGCGATAGAGCGCGTGTAATATTTAATTTGATCGCTCGGGTTGCATTGGGAAAATTCATTGCTTCGTATCCAAGCATCGAAATCACCCATACGAGTATCTTCTTTTATACGCTTATTTTTCCTCTATTTTTGCATTGCGTCAAAATCATAGAGCACTATCAATTTCTCTCCGAAAAAAAGAATGAAAAAAATACGCCCAACGCTTTTTTAAGCGCAATTCAGTGCGGAGCTCTGCCTGACTCACCGTAATAAATACAAAAGAGAGGGGAGATACCGTGACAGCTTGACCATGGGGGTGCTACTGCTCTTGCTGTGCCGCCGGTGGATTGGTCATAGCGCCGCGATCGAAAATGAAAATGAGCTTGCAGTAGGCTCCTGCGAGCCGCTTCAACGCACATGCGACTAATGGTCCGTGCAAATATCACACCATAATGAATATATAGGTGTGCATTGTAATTATGTATATCGAACGAAATGTAAATTGTTCAATTGAAAAAAAATAGTGAATAATTGATTAATCCTTGAAAAAGTTAATGTGTACATTATGGGCGGCAACGGTACACGACCTGGCACATAGGGGCAGGTTATTCCCCCCTTATTCCCGATACATATGTTGGACTTTCGATTTCACTCGACGGCGAGGTGGCGGCGGTGGCGTTTCTCTGTATGTGTTTGTAAATACTAGCGGCACGAGCAAACATATAGATATAGTGGATAGATTATGACGGTGTCCGTACCGAGGGTTCGTTATAGATGAGCTTGCCGATTGCGAGGAGAAGCACAGCTATTCCTATAATCCCGAAGAACGATAAGACGAAATTTTTTTCCTGGACGAGATGCAATGATCCGCACGTTCGAGCACAAAAATTCACTTCGTTATATTAATTCAGGCGGTCTGATCCACACGGTGAAAAAAAAAGAAAAGAAAAACCGATTGGGGGGCCGATCACCCGACAGTCAACTTAAAAGACTTCAATCGAAGTGAGTTCTAAGCTGGCTCGAAGCCAAAAACGAGATCAAAGCCCTCGTTATGATATGCAGAGGCGCGTCGCGACCGCACGTACATAAACTGACACTCGAATTCGAAAAAAAGCTCTAGCGACAATCGAGCTTTTGTCGTAGAAACCTCGACATTCGCGATCACTCTCACAGTCACTGGTTGAATTAATCTTAGATAAAAATAGAAATAAAAAATTGAAGCCCTGATTACTTTTGTACATTACGTTTTTATAATGATACGCAATATATATTTTTGGGTGCTTGTGCGTGCGTGTGCGAAAAGGATTGAAGTGTACCTGCGCCAGGGGGTAAAGCGGCCCTGGTCGCCGTGAGCAGCAGCACGAGCGCGAGGTTGAAATTATTAGCAGCGGCGGCGGCGGTGGCGGTCAGGGCGGCTCGCAGGCCCCCGACAGCCCGAGGCATCGCAGCTCTGGCTCTCGACTACCTGACACTGAGGAATGCATGCAACGGCGGCGGCAGCGGCTTCGGCGGTAGTAGTTGTAGTCTCTCTCTCTGTCTTTCTCTCGAGTCGAGAGGTGGTGGTGGCAAGCGGCGGACAAGCCCCACTCTAGAATGCGACGAACCTCCTCCATCCAAGTGCATTACCTATATAGGTACGCGTGTGCCGCAGCCGTCCTATAGCATACATATTGTTATAACTACAGTGGATTTGTATATTCGCACACATGTGGCGCAGGCACACACACCGATGTATGCCAACACCTGCGGTCCTCTCCGGTCGTAGCTATTCTATATAATATGATGTTGATCGTCGCGCATGCGTTCGAGGAAAGCCCTTGCAGCGATCGCACGTATTACGTTCGCAATCGTCGCACATTTTTGCGTAACGAGCGTTTCAATGGAGATTTGAAAGGTTTGTGGAAAAAATTACACCATTTGATTATTTTTCATTTTTTAATAATTATATTTTTAATAAATTTACGGAACCGTTACTTACAAAACAAATAGTAAATTCCATCGACGTGAAATCGTGAATTAAATTGTCTTTATTTATTTGTCATTTGCTTTTTTTTTTATTTATTTGTCATTTGCTTTTTTTTTTATTTATTCGTTTTTAGCTTTGTTACTCGTTGTTGTTGTCTTTTTTTTTACGCTACGAAGACAAAGAGAAAGAAAGGGGAGAAGAGAGAACTTTTTTTTAATTGCTACACGGTAATAACTGTAATATAAAGATAATAATACAAATAATAACGTAATAATAAAAAATAAAAATTATCATTGTAGTAATAGCAGAGGAATTAAAATTAGTATGATATTATAATTAGAATGACGATAATGATAAATTGTTGCTGTTTGTTTGTTTTTTTCGCTGTTTGATAATACAGTATTCGTAACATTAATAATACATCGATACAGAAACACGAGACGAGACATCATCGTCGTCTCGCTCGGCTCGTTGAACAATCATTAACATTTATATTTTTTATTATACATGAACAGAGACTGTAAACGCAACGAAATTTTGGGCGACACGAGACGCGCACACGTTTCTCAATTGCGTTTAAAAGCCAATAATGCAGTATTTCTTCTCTCCTATTAAAAAATAATCGCGCGTATTGTTTAACATCGATTCTCTTTCCGTGTAATCTTTATTTATACAACTCTACACGTCGAACGCTGCGCTCGTACTTTTGTTTCGTACGATAAACGATTTTCCGCAGTTCTCTCGACATTAGTTCGGGTTGTCGTCGATGAAATTATTACAGTAAAATATATATATTCATTTATTTATACGTATGTACAAAAAAGAAGGAAAAATGTTCACTATTTACAGGCTTGTTAAGCAATTATTTCGAAATCTACATTGTGTATTGAGCCCATTTGACTTTGAACAATGCTCCGATATTTTCTCCCACTCTAATAACTACGTGAAATTAATAAAAACGAGAATTCCTAATCACTAGCTTTATTGCCGAGAGAGTTCGAGGGAAGGCGAATTCCAATATACTATTCTTAAACTACTTTTATTTCGCGATTATGAAACAGTTAATTAGAAATCTCTTATTGACGATAAATCTACGCATGAAAATATTGAAAGGCCTTTGGCGCCGACGAAACATCAATTGATTCTTCATAATTTTTTTGATCATCAATCACTTTAAATAATTTTACTAATTAATTGAACAATGAAACGTCCACGAAGGCAAACGAATTTTTCGACATCGAACGAATCGTGGGCATTCACGTCATCTTATTACTTATACATCAATTGAAAATATTAACAATTTTTCTTTAACAGTCGTACAAATTTACCAACTTTCTCCGTATAACAATTTAAAACTTACGAAACAACACGTATATTTAATGCAAAAATAATTTTCTTTTATGCATAATTATTTTAAAAAACGTTATATTACTTCATTGCTTTCGTCAATTGAGTTATCAACTTTGAACGCGTTCGATATTACATCGATCTTGAAAAGGCACTTATAAGAGGTATTCAGCGGGATTACTTTTCCGTTACAAAGCTGGATACACTTTATTTGTATTACGATGGCTGAGACTCATTTGACCATCGACAAAAACAATAAGCAGGCCAGCTGCCTATCAAAGATTCTCCATTACTACATAAATTAATAAGATTCATAAAATCTCTTTAAAACTTTTACAAACAACCAGAGACACAATCAATAAAGTATTATAAGACAGTTTTAAAGCTTAAAAAAACGAAACAAATTTACATATTTAAGCTCTGATTCAACATCATGTGTTTTATCATTTCAGTCGTGCATGGCACCTGGCACTAATAAACATTTTTTGCTATTTTCTTATGAACAAGGAGACTTTGACCGTACATAATAATATTCAAGACTAGTTTGAACTGTTCTTTTTTACATAAATCAGTCGTAGTCATCTCTAGCAAATCAGATTTTTTTGTTTCATGTAGTAGTCTTGAATACACTGAAATATATTTACATTATTAGGATTTCCATAAAGTCTCCCAATTATTACCATGGCGAGTACGCTCGATTAAATAACTTCGAGCTAAAGATCGTCTATTACGCATATAGACTCATTTTTTGTGATCATTATCAGTCGGTCTATCGCCATTTGCGTTCACACTTCGACACCCAATACTCTATCGACGACGTATTCGTACCTCTTAGGTTCGCCGTTCTCGTCGACGTCTGGTTGTTTATCGGTGCTAGTTTCTTGGTTTACTTTGTCCTCAGCAATTTTACTATGATTATCCGATGAGGCCTCGGCAGGTCCGCTAGATTTTCGACTCGCATTATTGTAAATCTTCGTGGATTTCACGGGCTCCGAAGAGTATCTACGATGATCGAGAGGAGGCATTTCGTCGTTTGTCGTATTATTTGTTTCATCAGGTGGAAGTACAGGCACATTTAGATTGACTCGAGTGAAGAAAGCCATTTTTTCTCTAAAATGAAAAGAGAGCGATTAAATATGTCTTCTTGTATTTTTTTATTACTTGACTGAAAAATTGGAAACTTACTTGAAGGAGATGATGTCTGGTTTTCCCTTGCCGACTTTGGTCTTCCTCAATTTATAAATTTCCTTGCCGGTCTTCCTCAGCATTTTTTCGACTTTCTTATCCTCGACGCTCTTTCCGTTTTTACCGACCTCAGCTTGCTGCATCAGCGACTGGAATTTGTCATCTTCCAGCAGCCAATTGGCCATGTCTACGTCTCGCTTCTCTCGGGCCTGCTCCAGTCGTTGCTTCAGATCGCGAAGTCTGGTGAGCTCGTCGTGCAGATTCGAGAGTCGGGCGTGCTGAGCCTGAAGATCGAGCTCCAAGTCCAGCGAGGTCCTGGCGGTGGTCGACACGTGCGGCGTCCGGGATTTCGAAACGACTACGGACTTGTTGACACCTAGGGCGGAGGACGGCCTACGCCAACGCAGCGATCGACGCTCAATCGAGTTACGTTGGAAAGGTCCTCCTCTGCGGTAGAGTGGCATGCTGCTATCGCTGTCGCTGCGATTTAGCTGTAAAAATTGCAACGTTAGAGAATCTCTTGCAATTCGTATGGCAGTCAATCAACTTGAGTCTCAGTAACGGATGTAAGGATACTCACTCGACAAATGTAATGATTTCGACTGACGGCAGCGCTCGGCGAAAATGTCTGGCTCCTCTTGATGACAATCGAGTTTTTGTCGTCGTGCACGGCACCCGGTACAGCACCAGCTGCCGACAATTTGCGCTGCTTGCCCTGCTCCGGAATGAAAACGCACTCTGTGTTGGTCTCCTTGTCGAGTGTGTGATTGGCGATCACCGGAGCGGCGGCGGCGGCGGCAGCTGTCCCGGACTCGGCTGACGCCGACGCCGCAGCTGCTGCCGCTTCTTCTCTGGCGAGCTCCTCGTCTTCCTAAATATCGTTGGAAAGCATCGAATTTAGTATTAATTGATCGATCGAGTTGAGTTTAGTTCAGGTCAACGAGGGAGAAAACAAACCTCGTGTTCGAGTACATCTTCGAGAACGCTCTCTTCCATCATGAACTCGATGACGATACCCTCCTCGTCGCTGTCCTCGCTATCGTCGCCATCGCTGTCACTGGTGTCGTCCGCGTCGTCGTCCTCTTCGTCCTCCTCCTGAGGACTCAGACAGTTAGCCAACTCCTCGAGCCTCAACGTCACGGCGGATGACAGCTCCTCGCAGCCCGTGTTTCGCGTCAACGTCGACGTCTGCGAGCTGATGATGGTGCTCTCGTCGCTGCTCTCCTCCTTCACGTTGCTCTGACCTTTGTACACCGAAACGTCGGACTCCTGCTTGTCGTGCTTGCTCATCGCGCCGGTATAGGATTGGCAAGAAGTCGACTCGTTGGCGAGTGGCAGCGCTGACGCCGCTGCCGAGGACGACGACGAGGATGGCTGCATGAAGCGATACGACAGGATGTTGTACCACTTGACACTTGAATTTTCAGGACTGAAGTCTGCCAGGGAGACTTGGGTTGAGCCCTGTGTGTGTGGATTTGAGAAGGTGAGATTTTCGGACCAATTGAAATGATATTTAGTCTATCGTTAACTAGGATGATCAACTAACCAAGCACTCCTCAGACTCTCCTGAACAGGACCAAACATTTACTTGCAACGTTTTGTTGTAGAGCTTGTTCAGTGGCACTGATATAGGGAATGTTTCTCCGAAGTTGGGCTTGCGCAAGTCCACTAACGGTTTGGTGCAGCACACATGATTCACGGGCGGCTGCATTGGCAGCAGAGCAATTTTTATGTACCTGTCGTTGGAGAGGAGGGAAAAAACCATGTCAGTTAGAAAAGCTCAGTTCTTTTTCAATAAAGATAGAAATAATTGATACTTACACTTGCATGCTGTCGGGAATGAAGAGCGCGGCCAGGTTTCTCGCCCGCTCAATTCCGACGTGAAGCAAGCCGTCACTAACAGAATACCTACAAAAATAGTCATAAGAAGTCAAGGTTAATTTATATTATCGATGCGTATTATATATGTGACTCATGTCGTTCTTGCATATGATTATTTACCTAAGTTTGATTTGAACCTGTGCGGTTTCTAGATTGGCGTCGGTAGCGCCATTGCCACTGACGTTGTCGATCGCGTTGCCGATGCCGGACAGACGTCGCCTGTTCGAGGCTTCGAATACCCCGGAGTCACCGGCGACGCTCTCGTCGGACACGGCTGCGGAAACCGAGCGCGTGTTCGTCCCCGATGAGCTGGCTCGCGAACGGGCGCCCAGCGGCGGCGGTGTCTCGCTTATCGGCGACAGTGGAGGTTCTTGCGTCAGACCTGCACATATCAAAGCTCGCAAGTTTTATTTTTCGTTTCATTTTGAAAGAGATTAATTTTTTGTCACGTGATCTATTGGCTTTGGAAGTGTTGTTCGAGAATGCAACTAAATATTAAATCTGTTCAAGTGTAATAATTTTAAACTTTTACTGTACTTTGTGAGCGTAAAAAATAGTCCAGTGACTGAATCAAACGAGCTTTTTATGGGTATCTGGGATGATCAATAAGAAATCAAGTTTTCTTAACTTATATTCATGTTATTTTTAACCACAATCTTTACATAAAAAATTATAAAAAAATGTTTTAAAGAATCGTCTTTTATTTCGTGACGGGGAAGAACATTTATACACTTTGTACAACTGTGGGCTTTCGAGAGGCAACAAACGATCGTCGCACGATCGCGTCACTTCCAAAGCCAATCTCTCGACAATATAAACGATGTGACATCGGCTAAAAACTGACCAGGCCTGCCAAGACCGCTGCCTTGGGACATGTTGCACGACTGCAGATCCATGTTGGACTGCTGCTGGCTGTGCTTGTTGGGTTGCTGCTGCAGCTGCTGACGATGAAGCTGCTGCTCGTGCTGATCGCGTTGCTGATAGTGCTGAAATTGTTGATGATAATGTGGTTGATGTTGCTGTTGTTGAGGATTTTGTTGCGGTTCGGCCGCGCTGCCGCTACTAACCGACTGTTGCTGCTCCTGAATGGTCTGCTGGCTCAGCCGGAGCTCAGCGAGTTTGTCCTCGAGCTGGATTCGGTCGAGGTGCGAGGCCGCCATTGTCGTCGACGACGTGGACGAGAGCAGTCTCTGTTGCTGGCGTCGCTGCAGCTCTATCTGCTCGTACGCCGGCGGTGGTCCAACCTGTGTGATGCACAAAATACACATTGTAGCGAAATTTTTATGGGGATTACTCGAGATTGGTTCAGAAAGAACGAAGGAAAAACCAACCGGTGCGTTCTCGTATAGCGGCGATATGGGCGGGGACACGCTCGACAGACTAGACCTGGGCGACAAACTGGGCTGAGACCTGCCCGGCGACGGTGTGCCCAAATTGTTGCAATTGCTGTTGCTGTTGACTTGAGCAGCGTTACCGGTCGTGCCGTTGGCAGTATTGTTACTGTTGCTGCCGTTGCCGCCGGTCGCGCCGCCGCTACTATTGTTCAGCATCGTGGTGGTAGTGCTGCCGATCGGGCCATTGCTGGTCTGATCGGAGCCCTTGAGCAGTCGCTCGACGCGTCGATGCAGATCGACCATGTCGACCGGTCGCTCCTGCAGAGTCTGCTGCTGAAGTTGATGCAACGAGGTGCTGCCCATGCACTGGGGTCCACCGTAGATGTCGGTGAAGCTCAGTCCGGACGACAGCGAGCCTTTGCTGCTGGTCGTGCTGAGGCTGCCCAGCGACGAGCTCGACGACACCGAGAGCGTCGAGGCCGACAGGCTCTTCAGCTGGCCCTCGAGGGTCGCCATGGACCTGAGCGCGTCGCGCAACTGCTGCAGCAGCAACTGCTTCTCCTCGTGCAGGCGCACCCGATCGGTGATGGTCTTGTTCGAGAGCTCGAACGCCTGGTTCAGATCCGTCTCGAGTCGTCGTATCTCCGTCTGGATCTTGACCATGTCCTGCTGGGTGCGCGTGTGCGGCGTTATGCTGCGCAGCTCGCGCAACAGCTGCTCCTTCTCCTGAAACAGTAGTAGCTTGTCCTTGTCGCTTTCCGTCTGGCCTGGTATTACCTATTGTACGCCATGAGAGAGAGAGAGAGAGAGAAAGAACGCGAACACACACAGATTAAAAATCAAGCTCAAAATTCTGCTCGCATATTCTTTTGTTCGTGCTGTTCTTTTTTCTTACCTTCTCCTCGAGGTCGGCGAGCTGCTGCTGTATCTGCTGTATTCGCTTTCTGGCCTCGTCGTACTGCAGCCTCATGCGTGCCATCTCGGCCAGGCGCGTGCCGATGGGCACGAGCTCGCCCGACAGGTCGGTCTGCGAGGCGGTGCTGAGCTTCTCCTGAGGCAGACTCAGGGTACTGGCTTCGGGACTGCCCTCGCAGAGCTGCAGCCGGGTGAGCTCGTCCTTGAGCTGGGCCAGCGACTGCATGAGCTCGGCCTTCTCCTTCTCGCCCGAGGAGAGGCTCTTCTGGATGTTGCGCAGCTCAGTCATGATGGCCTGGGCCTCGGTTATGTTGTAGCAGCCCGCGCGGTGCGTGCTCAGCTTTTGCTCGACGCTACATTAAAAATTTGGCGTTATGGTTTGTTGACTTTCGGATAAAAAAAAAAGACAAAGTGAGATACATATGCAGTTCGGACTTGGAAACGCGATATAATTGAGCCTAAGGAATGTCGGTCTTATACGAGCCCAGTTATAAAAAAAACATCGTCAATTCGTGCGATTTTAAAGTCTCACAGACGCTGTTGCTCTCGTGACTCGTATATGATATACGTGTGCATTGGAAACATCGTCGTATACACGTACATACATATACAATATAAGACACACGAAAACACGTCTTACACGTGTGTGCTCGGCGCGCGAATTCTCAACGTTACGGTACTCGATCGAAAATGCTTCCTTGTAAATCAATTATCATAGCATTATCGATGATCCGGTACATACACACAAAAAAGCAGGCAGAGTCGAGAGAGAGAGAGAAAAAAAAAAGCAAAGAAACAAGCACACCACGAGAGGTATATACATTATATTATACGGTATATACGCGCGCCGGAGGAGAGCCTCTCTCTTTTTCGGATTGCAGCATATAATACTTATAATATATATTCACCGGAGGAGAGGAAAGTATGTGTGCGCGGTATATTTATTTCTCTTACCTGGCGAGCGTGTCGACGCCGCGCTGTGTGCAATTCATCTCGGCCCGAATTTGCTCCAGTTCGCGCTTGAGCCTCGAGACCCGCTTCCTGGCCTCGGCCACGTCGCATTTCAGCAGATCTGGATCGTACTTGGTGCTAAGCGAGGACGTGCTAGAGCATACTTTAAGGAGAAGAAGACGTTAAAATTAATAATTAAAAGTGATAAATTTTTCGTTGTTGATTTGTTTTCAAAGCCCCATTATAGGGATAAGCAGCTATAAATGATTCATATAATGTTTGTCGTTCAACGTGCTAATATCGTGCATCACGCGTGATACAATGCATGAGCGTAATAAAATACGAAACAATGTTTACTGCGATGTACGACGGCGCGCGGAGTAATTACTTTTTCCCGCCCGCACCGTAGCTAATAATCATTTTACTATTATCATACGCGCGGCGTTACGAGTATTCTTGTTGCTCTACGCGCATAGTAGTAGTGGATGTTGTTATTGTGTCGTAGAAAAATTGCGCGTTGATGATCGCGCGCGCGCGCGAGCCCGCAGCCATGAATAATTCATGCAGTACACATGCGTATAATATCTACGCGAACGTATTATCGAGATGCGTACTACGTAGGTACATAAGTGTTTGTGTCTGTGTCTGTGCTCTATGGGAAAAAAATTTGCTCGCGTTTATTTATTTTGCATTTCTTTTATCTTCTCGCGAGTTTTTTTGTACTTGTTGTAATTCTCACATGCCGCGCGGCTGCACTTACATTATACATGTAGTACGTAGATTTGTGTGCACACGGTGTAAGTGCGTATGTATGTATATGCGTAAGAAAGAAAATTAATACTTACAACTGGTACGCGAGGCGCCAAGCGTGCAGAGCGCATTGTTGAGGTGATTGTACTCGTCTTGGGCTAAGCATAATCGCTGCTGCTTCACGTCGTAGATCTCCTTTTTCGCCTGCAACACACATTAAGCATTGCGCTCGTTTCAGTTTCTCTTTGCCATGACACATAAATCTCTTCTTGAGTTTGTATACATAGAGAGCATATTATTCGAAAAAAATTTTTTTTCATTTCGTTTTCATCCTTTTCCATAAACGTCGGGATGGATATAAATGCACCGAGTTACCGATGCGCGCATAGAATGGCGCGGGGATCCGCACGCGAAAAAGGAAAAAGAAGAGGATGCGTGTCGTATGCTGCGCTGACGGCGTGGCAATATGGAGCAAATACTCTACGGTATTATACGCGCGTGTATATTTGCTACCACTTTCTACAATGTACATAGAGAATATACGGATACCGCTACGAAATTAAATAAAAGTACACAGAGAGATGCCATGACTACTGCTGTAACGACGACGACGACGTTGAAGAGGCAGAGAGAGAGAGAAATGCGGCATTCTTCCGTGATAAATATTCCTGGCGATTTCTAAGGATATACACAACTAACGACCATTTCCACAGATATATAAATTACAATAAATCAGCGATCTCTCAAAGGCTAGGAGTGATTTAAATAAATAAAAAATTCCCCCGTCAAATTGTTTGTCATCGATAACGAACGTCAGCGACGATGGATTATCGTCGATCGCACAATGTTCGTATATATAATAAATTTACATATACATAAGCATATTCAGGATTTCAGGTCACGTCGTTCGACTATATGTTCCGCGAAACGAGCCAGCCGCGCGAGACGAAGAAACCGGGGCCTACAAAGCCGCGTGACAAATTTGTCAACTGTCAAAATATATCCATGCAGATTTCTAATGCCAATTGCCATCTTTTTAGCTAGAAAATTCGAATCAATAATATCGAGCAAATATCGGCACGCATAATCGAACGGACGATCAGTTGTCGGAATTGAAGAAGTTTGACACTTGCGTATACTTGAATTCATTACGAGTTCATCAAACAACACACTCGAGTCGACACGTGTATTGCGGAGCTTTAAAACTAAAATTTCAATCGATTATATATTGTACGGCCCACGAGGAGAGCACTCGACGCAAAATTCGTTCGAAAAATATCAATCAAGTCAGCGTTTTTAACGCGTGGCGCGTACTACGCACATAGACACGAGCTACAAGAGTTTTGGCGAGTACTACACAAAGAATACATAATTAATGTATATTACTGCGGTATTCGCAAATGCAAAGAAACATTGCGGGACAAATACTATTACGTCTGCGTACCAGACTTGACCATAATTTTTTTTTTTTAACATACGACATGTCCGTTTCACGCTCATCTAGTCGCGAAAAATGCGAGTAGCCTTTCGCGCTCGTTATAATTCATGCCAGTAATGTAATTTAAGCGTATTTAAACGCTTTTTGCGTGTTCATTAACGCGCGGCGCGATACGAGACAAGATTCATCGCGTCGCGGAATGAAGCGAGGAAAAATATTTTTCGGTCGTTTACATATTCATACGCGAAAGCTCGTTAGCATAATATACTTTGGAATTTCTAAGTGTATCGAGGATATATTATTTGTAATCCTCGAGAAAAATAAAAATAAAAAAACAGTCCAACGCGACGATCGTTTCGAACGATGTTGTGCATATACGAGAGACATTCGAGATCGTGTGTGCAGCAAAAATATCGCGTGTGATCCGTGCGCGTCGCATTAGATGTACACACACATACACACACACGAATACGAGTTTCGCACACGAGTCGTTCCACTATTACTTTATATACCAATACTACGACTGCGTGTGCTCACTGGTATCGTGTTTATAACGTGCAGCATGCGTGTGTGTGTAAGCGTGTGTGGTGCGGTTCGCCACGCGACGTTTTTGCGGTGCAACCTGCTCGCCGCGCTGTGCTCTCTTTCTCGTCCGGCCAATCGTCGAGCAGTCCGATTTTCTCGATTTTTCTGTCTCGAATAACGATTCGATTGAGATTGAATTTTGGAGAGTCAATTTAATTCATCCAAAAATCCACGGTACGAAGAAAGAAAAGTGACGAATACTCGCGCTCGCAGCAGTTTATAACCCCACCGGTAAAATACTCAAAGTAAGAAGAGAAAGAGAGAGAAAAAACCAACAACAAAAAAGGGGAGAAAAATTAATCTCGCTCCACGGTGCTGCGTATGTGCGTTCGTGTGCACGTGTGTGTGTGTGCATGTGTACACTCTCGATCGGATGTGGAAGGTAAAAAAATTAAAATTCCTCAAACTCGCCGCTCGCTGCTGCTGCTATTCGCTCTCTCGCGTATAAAGCATCAGCAGCAACAGCAGCGGCATATAAGCGAGCTCGGCTTGCCCGCGCGCTCGTTCGCTCACTTGCGAGAGAAAGAGCAAGAGAGAGAGAGAGAGGCATGTAAGTATATAACCCAAAGAGCGAGCGAGAGAGAGAAAAGAATCCAGACGCGTTATAATGCTACGATGCTCTTTCTCTCTCTTACGCGCGCGTGTGCACGAATCGCAGCCACCGCCACATTCCAAGCGTCCTCTCTCTCTCTCTCTCTCTCTCTCTCTCTCTCTCTCTCTCTCTCTCTCTCCCTGTGGAATATAATAAATGTGCGTGATGCGTGTGTATATGCGCGCAAAAAGATCGCTTAGATCACCGGGAGATCGTCGTCACTGTAAGCACGATGCGGCACTACCTGCATCCCTCCACTGCGTGTATACATCTTTCAAGAGTATAAAATGGTAGTAGAGTAGTCACCCCGACCGCGGCACACTGTTATAAATAACCTAGGGTATCGTAACAAAAATGCACACATTTTCTTTGTCGTCGTCAACGACTTGATACCACACAGCAATTACTTTACTTATACAAAAAACCACACTGTAACGAACTCCTTTTTCTTTTCTTTCTCATTTTTATCACACACAGTGAGAAAATACTTATGCACACGATCAAAAACACAAACTAAACTGAGAAATGGGGCAAATTGGGAGCCTTACATATTCGCAATAGTAGTAGGCAGTCGCATCCCTGTCGTCGCCGCTGTAGCACTGCTCCCAATAAAAGCGCTGAATCTCGCTCTCGTTCTCGTAATCGTTCTGATAGCACATGCGCATCTGAAAGCGCGAGCCGACGTTCTCGTAGATCTGCTCCTGGCACTGCATCTGGTGCATCTGGTGCCTCTGACGCTGCAGCTGCAACTGCTGAATGATTCTGTTGTTCTGTTGTTGCTGTTGTTGTTGCTGCTGTTGCTGCTGCTGCTGTTGTTGTTGTTGTTGTTGTACTTGTTGCTGTACTTGTTGTTGTTGTTGCTGTTGTTGCTTCTGTTGTTGTTGTTGTTTTTGTTGCTGCTGTTGCTGTTGCACAGCAGCCACCGCAGGCTGCAACTGCATCTGATTCTGTCCATTTTGTTGTCTGTAGTACGGTAACTGCAGCTGCTGCTGTTGACCATTCTGTTTGTGTTGTTGTTGTTGTTGTTGTTGCTGCTGCTGTGCTTGTTGCTGCTGTTGCTGCAGACGAATCTGTTGCTGTTGCAGCAAAAACTGCCGATAGTCGCAGCGAATGGGCTCGTAGCACTGGTCGACGATCCTCTGTGGCTGCGGATACCACTGCAGATTGCCGACCGCCGAAGCCTTGGTGCGCTTCGTCGTCGTCGTGCTGCTACTACTGCTGCTGCTACTGTTCTTGGCGTTGGTTTTGGCATTGGCATTGTTGTTTTGATTGGTACTGCTGCTACTGCTGCTGGTGCTGGTCGTCGTCGTGCTGTGCGAGTAACCGTCGACGTAATTGTGGTACTGATGAGCCGGTACCAGTACGCAGAGCGTGTACTGCCGGTCCATAATCAGCAATCGGACGAACTCGCGGGGGCGGGCAACCACGAGCGTGTGTGTGTGTGTGTGTATGCGCGCGCGCCGGCTTCACTGCCGCTACTGATGCTGCTCTCTTACCCCCCGTCGAACTCGCGCTAGTAGTTGCGCTCCTTCTTCTATGACTGCACACAAATGTGTATATAGATATACCGACAGCGCGACTCGCGACCGATCGTCCGAGTGCGCCTCTATACGACTATACGCGCGCGAGCACAGGTATATACCGCGCAGGTATATATTATATGCCGCTGCTGCAGGAGAACGCGCGCGCGTGTGTATACTACTATGAAAACGTCGAGACTGAGACTGAGAGCCGGAGAGAGAAGGCGAGGAGTAGAAGTGAGGATCACCTCATCTTCGCTGGAGGAAGGCCTCGACTGGACTGATCGTCCGACCGCGGGCCCGAAATTCCGATCCCCTCCTGCCTCTGCTCTTTCTCTCTCTCTCTGGATCTCTCGGCCGGTCGCTCGCTATAGATATACTCGCCACGGCATTATATGGTATGGCGAGTATATGTATGCTGCTTATATACACTCTGCACTGCGAATCGCCGCAGTGAGCGAGAGCGAGAAAGAGAGAAGAGCCACGGCAGCAGCAGCCACGGCACATCGCCATCAGGCTCTCTCTCTCTCTCTCCCTCAATTTTTAAGGGAGCCCCCTTTTTCCCTTTTTTCACTTCTCTCTCTCATTCTCTCTCGTTCTTTCTTTGCCGATCATGCTTGCTCTGGCTCGCTGCTCGATTCCTTCTTTCTTCCCCTCCAACACCTCCTCTCTTTCTCTCGCTCTCTCCTTCTCTGCTCCTTTTCGTCCTGAGCTTCTTTTCGCATTCTCTCCCTTGTATAGTATGCTCGGAGAAGAGAAAGAAAGAGAGAAAGAAGCGAGCCAGCAAGCACATTGTCGTCGTCTTTCTCTTTCTTTCTATAATACGCGCGGCAGAGTCCAGCATTTGTGTGTACGTACGTATATTTGTATACCTATATAGAAGCGCAGAGCTCGGCCAAGGAAGGAAGAGAGAAGGATGTTGAGCTCTCTTATATACACTCGCTGGCTGGCTGGCGCGCGCGAGGCCGTATAGTCGTCGTCGTCGTCCGAATATGCAGAAGCACGCAGGATAGCCGGAGAAAGAAAGAAAGAGAGAGACAGAGAGAAATGAAGGTCTGTTTATACTTTTCTCGCTCTCTCCCTCTCTTGCAGATCTGCGGGTGCAAAAGCTGTATATATATATACGCGGAGTGTACTACGTACGAGCCGAATGAGATCGGAGCGCGCCTCGACTCTTTCTCTCTTTCTCTATCTCTGCGTGCTGCTGCTGCTGACGCTGCAGCTCGTGTATATACGTATATAATATAGAGTGGAGCAAAAAGGCGGGCCGCAAGGGGTATCTCGGGAGACGGAGCGCAAAGATTCAGGGCCGTATGGTATATAAGCAGCACGTATACACGCTCGAATATATATACGTGTAAAATAACCTGCTGAGCCGCTGGTACTGCTGCTGATGCTGATGACGGAGCTTACTTCGAGATGAAAATTTTGGAATTTTGTTATTTTCGAATATGACTTTCAATTACGTCGAGACTTACGCTTGTATGTTTAGCACCTTATTTCTATGATGATTAATACAACGCTTCTATAAATATTTTATACACCTGTTGCTGTCAAATAAGTCAGTAAACGTACTGTATACGCGAGTAATGAAACGTCTCGCGATACATACTCTCCTGCGTACAACGATAATGTATACATTTGGATCGTGTCAAAAGAAGTGAGAACAAAAACTACATGCTGCGGCAACCCCCCCCCCCCTCCCAANCCCCCCCCCCCCCTAAAAAACGATCATCGATCTATATCCAATTATATTTTATTCGATCTCCCCGCGCAGCGCGGTATTTGGCCCCATAAATCTTCGCAATTAATCCATATCACTCGGGCGCTCGCTCGCACACCGCTCCGACTGCCGTACCTTAAACCACTATACGGCTCTCGAAAGAGAGACAAAAGCTCACCGCGCGCGGAGAAGGAATTTCTAGATTTAAATGCCGGGGCTATATATAATCGGCATCGATTTCGTCACCCACCTGCGCCGCTGCTGCTGCTGCTGTTTCTGTCGGAGAGCAGCTCACGGCGCCTTACATACACAAACGTATATACATGCGCCTACGTAAACGCATACACCGGCATTCATGTGTACGTGTGCGAGTGTGTGTATAGGGGTGTACGAAATAGATTCGCTATTATGTGTAGCAAGAGAACGGGGAATCGAGCGTTGTATGCGGCGAACGTAATATGCGCGCACCTGCGTATATATATAATATGAGTTGGGCTCGAGCCACTGTCTAAATACACACGCACTAACACACACAGTCTCGTATACGCAGCGAGAGAGACTCGATACTTATAGGTAGGTAGGTAGGTAGGTAGGTAGGTAGGTAGAGCCCCGACCTTGAGTCGCACATTATGTCCCGGCCTTGTTGGAATTTCTGTGGGTCCGCGCGCGCGCACCGCTCGAGAGCTCGAGCTATAGTGGTGTATACTCACACACTCAGGTGTATAATTTGTGTGAGTGTGTGTGTCGATGTATGTGCATGTGGGTATACACTATATACGCAAGAAATATTCGCGACCATCGATATGAACTGCTGCCTCTGGTGATGCTCGAAGCTCAAAGCTCCGAAGAATATGTATCTTAGCAGGAAGAAAGAAGCTGAACATTCCTCGTTGGATTTTGGCGAGCGAGCACACATTTTCTTTGTCTTTCTTTGCTTTTTCCATCTGCTTCTTCTTCTTCTTTTTCTTCTTCTTCTTTCTTTTTCGTCAAACATCAAACGTATTCGTGGACGCAATATGTATCGTAGAAATATACTTGACACTGAACTTTTTTTCCAATTTGCCTTTTATTGACATTGACTTTATTTAGAGTTGTTATAATCGAAACTGTAAATTTCGTAAGTATTGTAACAAATGTCCAAGATGTAAGAGAGCTTTTATAATCTAAGCTTCCAACGGGCAGTAAGTATAGTGCCAAGTTTATTACCATATCGAGGGGTTACATAAACGTACGCTAAGATACAAATTCTATACTCGAGAATTTTAGGAGTTTCTTCCCCCAGTTCTTCTCTCGATACATTCACGCTGCTCAATAAAAGCCTGGGCCGGAGTTGTAAGCAATTATAAACGTATATGCATAGGTTTGGGCCAAATAAGCTCGAGACGGAGCGAAAAGAGAGAGAGAGAGAAAGAGAAAGAAAGAAAGGCAGGATCAGCTACCTATATACGGCGGAGCCCAGACTCGCGAGCGAGCGCGAATGAGCCATGAGTCTCGAGGAAAGGAGTACTAGGCGCCAGTTGCCTCTTGGATTCATTTATTTCATTCACCTGCCTTCTTTCTCTTAGAGAGAGAGAGAGAGAAAGATTGGCTGTGCTCGTTGAATCTTAGGCCTCTTTGTCTGGCTCCAGCTACTTCGCTTTACTACGTGGGAAATATTAAGGCAGAATTTCGGATTATAGTTCCTTTTTTTATTGCTAACGAGAAACTATTCAATTTCTTTGCATACAAGTACGAAAGTGTTTGTGTTCAAGCTCGAGCCGTTGCTAAATATTATTATTTATTGAATCGTAAACTATTGGGGAATATTC
Source organism: Trichogramma pretiosum (assembly GCF_000599845.2). NCBI lineage: Eukaryota > Metazoa > Arthropoda > Insecta > Hymenoptera > Trichogrammatidae > Trichogramma > Trichogramma pretiosum. Next base: position 278,421 of record NW_019641688.1, read on the forward strand.
GCCAATAATAACCGAACAACTGCAAGCAACTTGTGATCATCGCTTACGAGCATAAGAGAGAAGTCGTGAATATAAAGTGCGTGATTATGCGCTCGCGATGATGACGATCGGAAATATTACCATGATTTTTGAAATAAAGATTTTTATTTTGGCTCACGTGTCGATAGATCGTAGATCGCGCCTGGCCAGAAAATAAATTAAAAAAAAAATAGTATGAATCAACCACGATGAATGTAATTAATTATTATAAATAAATCCTCACTCCGCGCGTGCCGATCTCCAACAATCCGATTCCGTCGAATATATGAAAATAGCCATATTAAATGCGGCGTACCGATCTTCCTATATCGTACAGAAAATCGGCAATGAAACGAAAATAAAAATCTTTTACATGCGTGTGTGTACGGAAGCGCGTCTCCTTTGCTCTTGCTCGCTCCGACAATTACCGTAACTTTGATTGCCGAAATCACATAATATACCCCATACACATTTATACTGAAATAAGCCTAATAGTGGTAATTACGCGGGTACGCAATGCTCGCGGGATAATTCCTCGGGCCCGATTAAAGCCCATGCTCACGCGGGTCGCTCGATCTTCGCGGTCATCATCATCATCATCATCATGGTCTTCGTCGTCATCGCTTTATCAGTCGTAAAACGAATTAATTGACCGCGTGCAGTCGCATCGTATAAACGCGCGCACATACGCATATAAACGCATAAACTCGTATCAAGGATATATTGCACACACATACGCGCTTGCAGTGTAGTACACCTTATAAAGCTTATAAGAGAGTCCGCGCGAAGAGCGAGAGAGAGCGAGAGAGAGAGAGAGAGAGAGAGAGAAGCCGCGTTTCGCGCGCGCGCGCGATTCTGCGAGAGAGAATGCATTCTCGCGCGCAAAATGCACACACGGCGACTGCAGCAGCAGCGTACCACGACGCATGCGCGTTTGCAGGCTCAGAGTATAATATTCGCCGTGCGTGTAGAGTATATGGTGGCTCACGGCTGCAGCAGCAGCAGCAACGTATATAGGTATATATATATATATACAGCGACGGCACCAGCATCAGGATTGGAATGCAGCCAAGTGAGGAATTCCGGCCCCTCCCGCATATTTATCTCTCTCTCTCTCTCTCTTTATCTTTTTTGCTCCTGCAGCACGAGAAGAGAGAGAGAGAGAGAGAGAGCGAGAGAGAGAGAGCGACTTGGCCGCGCGTATACGTATATCATAGTATGTATACCTGTATACACATAAGCCCTCCACCAGACGGTGCAGCAGCAGCATGAGGCTCACGAGCTGCTCCGTGCAAGAGCCCCTCTCTATCTCTCTTTCTCTCTATACTACGTATACTACAGCTTTTGATATACACCACGAGCTGAGCGCATCAGGCCAGCATATCCTAACGTGTGTGTGTATGCACGCAGCTCCTTAATATACATAGGGGTTTATAACCTGTGCTATACAGTCGTGTAACATTTGCGCCAATATGATGGGCTCAGCTCTTTCTCATTCTTATACCATATTATATATCTATCGTACGTATATGGATACGAGTGGTGCTGGCTCGCGAGCGCGTCCGATACCCGCGTATAGGCTCGCAGAGAGCGAGCGATAAGAAAAAGAGAGAGAAGAGACCCTTTCTTATACGTAGCGGAGGGGGGTACGTATAGTAAATAAGTTGAGGTGTACGAGGAATGCACCTCGACTCTATGCAGAAAAAGGTATACACTCACACACGTACAAGCGTGATGGAATGTGCGCGCCGGCGCTCGCGACTTGATATATAATTAGGATGATGCGTTTTCCCTGCCATTATAAAACCTTGATTACGCGGGGCGACCATCGCGCGCGCTGCATCGTGGCTGGCGTTCGCGCGCGCGCTCAAAGATGATGATAATGAAGAGCGAAAGAGGGTAGGAATAGCATCAGCAGCAGCTGTACTCTTAATACATAGACGCGCACCTCTCTCGGCCTGCCTGCAATGCAATGCAGTGCACATAGCACCAAGAGGTGTAGTATATATATAATAGTGCGCGAGATCGTTAAGGGCCTCCGACGCGTCGACGCGAGCGTTCATATTATATTTATGAATTTCCTGCGCGCTCGATGCTCTCGGGGCCCCGAGCTGCTGCTGTTGCTGCTCTCCTCGAAGGAATTTCAGATATTTTCATTGAAAACGATCGCAACAAAAAAAAGGAAAGAAATATCCCTCGATGCTGTTGCTGCTGCGCCTTTTGTCCTTCGCGTTTCTGCGGAACGTAAATATACATGTAAACGTTCGCTTTAAGCCACAATTTGCAGAGAGCGTGCCCGCGCGCGAAAGCGAGAGTCAAAACGGATTGCTCGAAATCCTTTAAATGTCCAATTGTGGTTCTGTGTGTGTATGTGTGTGTATGTGTGTTTTTTTTGCTGTTTCATTTCTGCCCAAATTTCCACTTCGCGATTCTCCATTTTGACTCGGTGGCGGCGGCGCTTCGCGGCGGTCTCTCCCTACCTCTTACTCGAGCCTCTCTTTTGCTAAAAGAAGACAAATAATTAGTTTCCAATTTTCTAAAGAAACCGAACGCCGCCGCCACCACCGCGACACACACACACAGCCTCATCATCGTAGAATATATTATAGGCCATGTATCTTGTTCTCTCTCTCTCTTTGGGTCTCTTCCTGGCTCGTGACTTTCTTCGCTTATTTCCTTTTTTTTCGCACCCACGCGTTCTCGTAAATAACTCGCTGATACTTCTATCGAATTCTTTCTACTCGCCGCTCTAATATACACACACAGAGATCTTGAGAGCACGCACGCACATCCACACATACACACTTCGCGAGCCCCTGAGTGTTCGCATCTTTTTATTGCTTCGTCGGAGTCTTTCTTCCTCGGCTCTCTCTGTGGTGTTGTGTGCATGAGTCTGTCTCATATACGCACACGCATACTTACAAGGATTCATACAGAACTTCCGGTGATACATTTTTGTGTATAATTAACGCCGTCGATGAGAGCAATCATCGGTTGCTGCGGTTTGCCGTCGTCGTTATACAGCTCCGCGCACATACCCACGACGCGCATTTCTTTCCCATTGCTCAACGACACTGAATTCTCGCACTAAATATTATAATACACATGTAATACACAATCGAGCGTGTAATTATTATCGATCGTTAAAATTGCGACACCTGCGCGCGCGCGAAGCGAGCCAACTCATTGTTTTCTGAGAATAATAATACCGCGTGCACTTGTTGCTATACGCGTAAATACGGGGGTGTGTGTACCAGTTCGCGCTCGCATTTTTCTTTAGCCCTGTGTGAAAGGAAAGAAAAAATTACGTACGATAATAATAAACATAAAATCGATGACAATGGCCGTAGTAGCTGGGACGTCGATCGACTTTTGCAACGCACACCCGCGGTATTTACACAGTGTTTTAATATTCAAGGTTAACCCGATTTTAAGCAATTGCGCGCCTGCTCGCTCGCGCGCGAGAATTGAATGGAGGCAGCGACGCGTGCGCTATGTGTAGTAGAGAATACGCATTATATACATAAATCGTGTAATATGTTAATTTTTACCAGCAAGCCCAAGATGGCAAGGAATGGCTAATAGATGAAAATTTACATTCGATTGTGTGTGTATAGAATTGCTATGCACTCAGACACGTATTCACACATGAGCACAGACGGACGTGCTGAATTTTTATGTGTATAAAAACACATCGAGGCAAAGAGGTAGTAGCAGTCGGTAAAATAAAAGAGCAACAAAAAATTTTTATACATAGAGGGCCTGCGGCAACAAAAAAAAAAATAAAAGAAGAAGACGAAGGAGTAGCAGCACCAGGCACAGATCGATATAATCAAAGGAGTCTGCGTGTATATTAGGGTACCTCAGTCGGGTCTACGTTAATATGTATATGCGAGCGAGAGAAGCCGAGTAGCTCCCTTTCTCTCTCTCTCTCTCTCTGGCTCTTTTCTTGGCCCGTGGCTACCGAATTCCGTGCGTGACAGTTTCGCAACAAGAACAAAATTTGCCGGGGCCTGGCTGGGGCACACACACACACACACACACACACACACACACACACATATACACACCAAATGAGAGAAGTAAAAAAAAGCCATACGAATATATATATATATATATATACAACACATATATAGCTACTACTATATATGGGTGAATAGTGTATACACAGCTCGTGTATATATTTTGGAGCACGCGCGCGGGCCCGCATAGAGTAGAGAAGCGAAAAAAAAGGAAAAAAAATATTTATAATGTAACCGGGGGCCCAGAAGCGAAGGTCGTGCTTCGGCCCTTTTGCCCGCGTGCGCGCTCGCAGCCTCTGAGGAATGTGCGATGGCCTTTTCTTCATGATGCGGGGTGAAACAAGCTGCCTGGGTGTGTGTGTGTGTGTGTGTGTGTGTGTGTGTGTGTGTGTGTGCGCGCTAACCGAGCAAACGATCGCGTAAACATGCACAGCGTTACATTGCGAGCTCGGCGCGCGGCTGCAGATTTTTCGATAAATTTGGCTATCGTTGACTCGATCGAATCGAGTGTACAAACGATAAAGTACAGATTTTCGAAATATCCGCACAAAGTTTATGCTTTTGTATAGTAGGGAACCCATTGGAATCCCAAATTCAGAAGCTACAATGCAGACGTCCTTGGACGAGAATTTTTGCTGATCGTACATTCGACTTGTACAGGTTCGAAGTATAGGATAATCATGGGCTTACGACAAGTTAATTTTTTTTACAGTGTGGTAGGCAAAAGATTTAGAAGAATTATAAAGACTATTTAATTATCACTAAACATTCCTTTGATGGTACTTATCGTCTGTATCAACAAAATTGTATTACACATTATTTTACGTTAAAAAGATCATGGAAGCGCGACGATCACCATGGTGCGAGAATCCCAAAGATTTTCTGAAAAATCCACCACGTATACTATACACAGCTCGTCAGGCGTCGTAAGTTGGCCGGAGTTCTAGAAATGCGCTTTACGCCGGCCAGAGAGTATTGCACGGCGGCGGCAGCGGCTCGCTTCGCGAGCGTTACTCGATGCTGACAGGTATTCGCGAAAGGAAAGGCCGGAGAGCGAAAAAGAAGAGGAGGCTGTTGCTGCGATGCTAGTGTGTAAGAGAGTGTGTGTACGTGTATGTGTGTAGCAAAAGAGAGAGAGAGAGAGAAAGAAGAGATCCGGTTTTTGACCCGTGTGCAGCAGCAGCAGCAGCGAAGAACTCAAGCATCTGCCATGGTATGAGGACGCGTGCTCGCGCGCGCCAACCAAGAGTATTTCTATCTCTCTCTCTCTTTCTTACTCACATGTATTATATACGCAATGAACGTTTTATGTATCCTGGATACGAGATTTAGATTTTTTTCTACGTCAAAATCATCCACACTTCTTCCTATGTCAATGTTGAAATTTTATTCAAGGTGATCAAACGAACAAAAAAATTACGATAAGCCTAAATATCATTTCTTGAAAATCGCAATCGACAGTTTCGTCGTTATAGCACAAAAATTTGCAGGACGCGTGAAACGGAGCAAATCTCAAAATATATTTTCGACCTTTGTAGTTATCTACATACACGTTCCGAAAAATAGGCAAAAAAAATGAAGTAAAAAGAGTACTATATAAGTAAGTGACGATCGAATTTCATGCTGGCCGTCAGACTTTATAATATTACATCGCGCGAGCTCTGTGTGTAGATGCGTCCATTTCGTACGCTTGCATTCGCAACTGCAGCTTTCTCTCTCTCTCTTCGCTGCTCTCGCAGTAGCATCTTTCTCTCTCTCTCTCTTTCTCGTCGTTCTTGTTCTTCTTTTTATCTCTTCCTCGTCGTCTTCTTCTTTCTTCTTCTTTCTTTCGAATGGACCTGCCTGAGCGAGATGCTGTTGCCTCTGTGCATCGTGCAGTGCATTGTACACGCACACACACAGACACACATACGCGAGCGGGCAAGCGGCTACTGTGAAACGCGCGTGTGGATGCTGCTGCTGCGCTTGCGGGATGCAGTTTATTTACGCGCACGCGGCAACGATCCGCTGCTTCTTCTTCTTCTTTCGCCCGCTTACTCGCTACTTTCTTCACGAGAGAGAAGCCTCTGATATCACCTCGGGTTTCTTAGCTTTTTTCGTTTTCCAAGCGGTAATTCTAAGCGATAAGGGTAGATACTGGTGCTCCGATTTTATCCATTTTAAATTTAAAAAAGTAGTTTTCTTAAAGATACGCGCAAACACGAGCGAATATGATGGATCGATGCGTGCTTTTGCGTGCGTGCGTGTGTAAAACTTTTCACAGACCGCAAAAAGGGAATTGATGCGCGCAAACGTCGTGAGAAATTCACCACTGAATTTTCGCGCGATTCTATTGCGCGCACGCATCGTGCACAAGCTGCACAAAATGATATCCTCTCTTGTGGCTTTCGTCCGAACAATAAGATGAATAAAAATTATCTCGTGCACGCGCGTATTGCAACGTTTCTTGTGTTGTAGTTTTACTTCTTCGTTTTTTTTTGTATTCGCTTTGGCTTTTCGCTTTGACGAATTTTTTTTTCTTCCTTTTTTTTCTTTTTTTTTCGTCGAGGACGTGTAGTTGTATGTGGCAGACGAGAAATATTCTATGACGAATACTCGCATGCCTGTTAGCCGTAAGAATTCTCTCTCCTGGATGTTAATCTACGAAGGATCACGCGCGTGTGTATATATGCCATATAATTATTGTTGTTGGAAGGCAGCAGGCCCGAAAATCTCACGATATCGAACAATAAAATGAATATTCATGACTCGAAAGAAGCTAAAAAATTGAATTTACTCGGTAGAGCGTCGAGCGATACAGCACATAACATAAATATACAGAAAATTTAGCCTGGCTATATGTATGTGTAAGTCGCGCTGAATGCGAGAATACTATGCGCGCGTATATAGTATACATCCTAAGCATCGAGTCTCTTCTCCATTTATACTCTCTCATCTTTTTTAAAGGAATTTTTTCTCGCGCGCATAGTCGCACACTACACACTACACACTACACGCAGCAGCTGCCAAACAAAGAGAAAGAGACAGAGAATGAGAGAGAGAGACAGGGACCTGTGGCGATATAGCATGAGGTGCACACACGTATACGTTAAGGGCCTTCGGTGTTTATAAAAATTCTTCGGACGCACGTGGCTCGCTCGCGCACACACGTCCCTCCCGGGCCCTTATATTTGTGTCCGCGCGTGCAAATCTTTCTATATATATTTCTGTCCTTCTTTCCTTCGATAGATGGGTGTACTTCTATACAGGTATATGTATGCTTTATCTCTGCTCCTCTGTAAATGTAGGGGATGTATTATATTTCGAGAGGTACATAATGTGTGGTGCCCGCGCCGAAGGCGCAACACTTACGCTCCGCACGTACTCGAAATTGAGAAGAAAGAATTTGACGAACTGACGGATTGATCGTCTGTCTTCGAAGTGTGCCTTATATGTGTGTATGTGTGCATCTGTATTCGATTTGGTCAGGGTGATATTCCTCGATCGTTTTGCGGAACGGCCAGACAGACGAAGGCTTTTTTTTTTATTTTCGTTAATGTTACTCGGAACGTGAGTGAATCGAAAATTTTAACACTCTTGATGATGCACCGTATAAAGGGATTGCCGCAAAATTAAAAATATTCTATATGAACTTGGAAAAATTGGAAAAATGAATGAAATTTATTTCTACGATTTGCCGTCCAACCGATGCCATCAGAATCGGATCAATATAGAGCCAGCTTAAGAGAAGACGCTTGGAAGTTTCGCGTGTAAGAAAAAAAGATCATTCCCGTGCGCGATGCCCAAATAGTTTTAGCGGCAATCGATTGCATTAAATCAGTTACGTTAAATTCTTATTAGTCCTGTCGGGGAAAAAATTACTTCGCGGAAAGCTTTGGCTCAAAGTCGTCGTCGTCGTCGCGTTCGCGTTGCTGCCAGTCCAATGCGAGCTTATGTATCCCCGCGTCGAGAAAATAGCCTTCCGGGAAAGTCTCTCTCTCTCTCTTTCTCTGTCTTACGTCGAGTTTAGTCGATTTTTTAAAAAGGCAAAACTGCGCACGCTCGCGAGAGCCAAATGACGCGACTCGCGCCCGGCCTGGCCAGCCACAGCAGCAGCAGCAGCAGCAGCGAGAGATAAGTAAACCTGTTGCCGAACGCGCGCGCGCGGATATAGTGTATATATAGGAGGCACGAGCATGAGCGCGCGAGCGGCCGAGTCGATTTTTTTCTTCGCGCCTGTTGCAGTGCGGTACAGCTCGGCGCGCGCGTCTGGAATTTGTATGAATTCGATCGTCAAAATGCCTTGCCGCTCGCTCGCTCGCAAGCGCGAGATTAACGTGCTGTGTTGCTGCAACGCGAAATTCTCGGTAAAACATTTTCGAGCGTTGCGGCTGCATACATACTGCACCGCTGCTGCTGATGCTGCTGCTGCTGATGCACGTATACGTTTATATAGAAAATTGTTTGTTTCTTTCCCTCGTATACAGCGTATACATACACACACATATATTGTATGTATACGTATACGTACATGCGATCAAACATGGCATTTACGCGCGTAATAAGCATCTCTCGAGGTTAAATTTGCGCGATTATTTTTCAAATATATACAGCGCAGCTCGGCGCAAGTATACATACGTATACGGACGAGCTCGCAGCACGTGCACATCAAGTGCTGCGCGCTTGCCTGCCTGCTGCCGTTGCTCCGGGCTTATACTTTATACACACCGAGTCGAGATCCTGCAATGGAAACTACAACTGCAGCGCAGGCATATTACGAACTACGGCGCAGAGATAAACAAGCCGTAGAAACTACATCGACCGAGAGAGTAAGAGCGAGAGAGAGAGAGAGAGAGAGAGAGCGAAGAGAGTCGAATAGATACACACGTGATAACGAGATTCTTGAATTGCATCTGCTTACTTCTTGCTATACATGCTCGAGTACGTTCTTTTTTTTGTGCAGCGTGCGCAGTCGTGCATGTATTGGTATATTAAAGCTCGAGCTCGCAGCACAAACATGCGTATAAAATATATGCATCGTTTGCTTAATTAGATTAAATCGTCGACTTTTCTTTCTTCTCGCTCGCTCTCTCTCTCTCTCTCTCTCTCTTTGCTGTGTCTGCTGCTGCTTCTTGAATATCTCAACCTTGTAAAATTAGCCGGTCGAGGTGTTATTGCACTCTTAATCGACGATAATAAACTTACGTAAAAGGATCGGGTTTGAACATTTCAAAGAATTTCTAAATGATCGTATGGGGAGTAGGAGGCGGATTCGATTGCTCACCTGAAACATAAAGAAAACACAAATGTCAAAAAATTGTATAAGGAGCACATTATAATAAATTTATTCATTTTTGTTCCGTATGCAAAGGATTCATTGTAAAATCAAAGGTGCACAGCGCACAATGAGATCGAGTTTCGACAAAAAAAAAACTCATCCCACGGACTCAAGCGTCAATCAAATTCATCAATGGTCATAAAGAACAATCGGGAGGAAATCGGATTTCCAGATTTTGCCGAAGCCGCCACCGCACCCGTGCGTATAATAGCACCAGCTGATCGCTGAAGTAACCTTCAAAGAAATGAAGAAGACGAGGAGAAGAATAGAACAGACACACACGTATACGCGTGCAGCAGCAGCAGCAGCTCGCGCGGGAGGCAGGTGAACCGGAAGCCAACGACGGGCGCCGGATGTATATACCGCGGGTGTTATCGCGCGCGCACGCATACACACCAGCAGGTAGACATTATTACGCGCACACATACTCACGGAGTTTAACACAGAGCCAAGTGAAAAAAGGATTCGTTCCCATGGGATTAGCGCGTGCTGTGTATAGGATATATTCGTATAAGTACGAAGGAACGAACGCCTTGCGCCTCGAGACATATTCGAAGTAAATAATTACCCTTCGATTTTCTTATAAAGTACTTCCTGCTCTCCTGACTGAGCGTCAAGACAGCTTATATTATGCACGTGCTGTACGTACAAGTATGTATATGGATGTACCCTTTCCAAACGCTGGGCATTAAAAGACGCGTAAATGAAATATGGCCGATGACTCGTCTCGCGCCCGAGGACGACGACGACGACGACGGCGGCGGCAGGGAAAGATTTTTCGATGCTTATAGCTCGCGCGCACATTGACATCGTGCGTGCATTTCTCCGAGTCGGAGATAACGAGATGATTTACGACGGTTATAGGTGACTAAAGAGACGAAAATCATTTAACGAGCCATTGGATCTGATTGAGAATCTATATACATATAATTCGCTCGAGCACAAATTGTAATGAAATTAATTTTCGACCCGAATTCGATTCATCGGGGCTATTTTTATTTCGTATATAAATTACTTGTGCGACCGATGGGGCCATCAATCCGTCAATAGCGATGCGCAGGATTTACTGTTTCGAGTCGCTCAAGAGGTAAATTAAAGTTTAATGAATTAGACCGCGCTTATCATAGCTTTTAATCGGCAATCAACTAAGTTTGACATCAATTAGCTTTAGTTGATGTCGATTCCTGATTTAGTGCTTGCTACTTTACAAAAAATGTATGAAATTGTAATTATATAAATTATTTTTAATGAAAAAATGAACAATAATGATTTAAATTTTTTTACTTAAATTCAAATATTTTGATTAAAAATTCTTAAAAAATTCAAGAAAATTCGATCAGAATTGAAGCCAACTTTCGCCACTAGATGGCGAATACTTTTAATAGTAGAGTCTGCAAGTGGTAAAGTCAAAACAATTGTATAAATTAAAGCACAGTTTTGAAGTTTACAATTGCCTCAATTCAGCTCTGCATGACAATTAGGAAATAAGTATGGTGTTAATCTAAGGTCTAAAGTTACGATTGGTTATAGTATTTGTACTGATATTTACATCGAAGCTAGTAAGCTACATGAACCAATCGATGGTTATTTAGAATATTCTGAGGACGTTGGAGAACCACAACACTTTAATGAATTAAACCCCGCACGGAAAAGGTTTACGTTTTCATTTAAATTGAACTTTTAGTTTTTACATCGTACGAAGCATATTTTTTCTTTATCGACTAGAGGATTCAGTGCACTAAAAACTGCTACCATAAACCAATCGATAGTAATAAACGATATTAATATCATGTTTCATTATCTAATCTATAAGCATATTATACTCATACGTGTGTATATATAAGTCGATTATATATATGCGGCCAAGACGAATTTTTCAATGTTGAGAGGATCGTTCTTGAGAATTTAAACAATGCCGATTGTTCTTCGAAAGTAAATAATATATATGCACCCAGACATAGAGATTCTTTATCGCATCGTTTTGTGGATCAAATGTGTGTGCATATATATATGGGTATGAAGCTTTTAAACTAGAATAATAATCCATTCACAATTGTAGTCCTTCTGGACTGAGACAGACAAAGAAATCGGAATATATCGTATGGATTTCTGTATAACAGTTTTTCTTCTTTACAATTATTATCTGAATATTACCGTCAAAGCGCCCGTATACGACTTCTGTAAATGTTTTTCTTGCCATCTTCATTAGCTACTTACGATCATCGATGATAAATATTGCTTTCGAGGAACTTGAAGCATTACTTTACGTAGATACAGATGTAAGTTTTTCGAGCTTATAATGGAGTTTTATAAACAGAGCGCAGAAATAAACCCGTATACGACGAGCGCAATTTTTCGAATTTTCATCTCGTGGTGCATTCAAGGAACTGCACTTAATTAGCGGGAGAAATGAGTTCAGCCGCACGTGTGTTTTCGATAAAGTTAACGATTGCAGTGTACGTTACGGTGTTGAAGCCTGCGCCGCTCGGCGAATTTATAACCGATAACCTCGTTCGTGCCTGAATATGTATTTTCGAAAATTCCGAGGTCGAGACACCGATATCTCTCTGGCGCTTGTTAGAAGTCGAAAAAAAAACATTCTTGCATTCGTTCATTCATTCGTTTTGAACGTAAACACGCGCATAGCTCGGACGAAAGCCAGCTAATATAAATTAACGCCCACGCACGGCACACGGTGGACTCGTACGCGCGCGCGCGACACATTCAATTCGAATGACGAAATCCGTATCAACGAATCTGCAAGCCAACACGGGTTTAATTTTTCTTGTCGTCTTTCTCTCTCTTTCTCTCTTTTCTCTGCTTTGGAATCTCATTATGCAAAGTATTCGCGCGCTCGAATTTCAGCGAGAAACAAAGTCGTATCTTCTATTGATTGCCATTCCGCAGCTCGACATTTTTTATTATGCATATCTCTTTCGACGAGCGCGAAAATGATGCTGTAAAGCCAATACAGAATGAGAAGTGTTGTACGAATTCTGATGCATTGCCCTGCAGCTCGCTTGTTTGTGTGTGTATATGAGTGAGCAGCACAGGTCGTTAACATTGTTCCATCTCGCGAAGCGCGAAGAGTCGAAAAACGAGACTTGGAAAAAAAGAGCAAAAGAGAGCGAGAAGCCGAGAAGAGAGATTCTGAAGTTGAAAGAATGCGAAAAGTCATATGTATAAAGACGGCTGGGGAGCTTTATATATATCTATACGCACGAGTTGTTTTCAAATAACTTGAGGTCGTATACGCGGAGTATATAGGCATTCTCGCGCGCGAAGTTTATAACTTCACACCAACTTCCATGGCCTTCGAATCATCGGCATAATCACTCTTTTCTCTCCCCCTGTTGTTTTTTCATCCTCCTCCTCGAGCCGGCTGAAAAATTATGATTTCCTCATATTTTTCCATCAGCACGCCACACGTGTTGACTTAGACGATGGCCATAAAGCATCAGCAGCCTTCGTTGCTGCACAGTGTATTTATTATATTTATATACTCGATCCGAGGCACACCGATGCTGATGCCGATGCCGCTGCCGCTGATGCACTGCACCGCAGAGCCAAGAAGTGAGATTTGACTTCCAACCACGGACGACGTAATGGCGTAAGCTCGCGCCGCGCGAATATACGTATATACTACTACCACGCGGACGTACCAACGGCACGCATACTTTCGGTTATGTACAGGGAATTATTTCGCGTATTCAATCTTCTTGGAATCCGCGCGCGCAGTTGAAGTTTTATTTTGTAAATTGCGCTTATGGGTTTGAGTGTGTGTCTATACGTGTGTGCGCACATACACATAGCACTGCAGCGTATAACTTCACGCTCGTGCGCTACGACAGTATTTCAACGAGATAATCATTATCTCTCCTTTCTTTTTCTTTCTTCTCTCCCCCGTCTGTCTTCCCTGCCCGCTGCACCGCGTGCTCGCGTACATATGGTGACTTCAAAATAATTTTCCCATTCGCACATGTACTTCATATACGTGCACACATGTATGTATTCCTGCGTACGCGACGTTCTTATAATGAATACTTTGAAGTATTACAAGCAGTTTGCGTGTTTTGCGCAAGTTTTCTATCCTCTTTTGTATATCATCCATCAAAAGGCTAACGATTCCAGCTGCACTGCAGAATTTCTTGTGACTTGAAAAGAAACGTACGTGCCGTGTATGGATGTATGCAGCCAGCGAGTACGTAAAAATTATCGTGCACAGGCTTGCATCGAAGTAAATTAATCGTTATGCGAAAAATCGAGGGGGAGGAAGAAAAAAAAAGTAAATGTCCAATTTATCAACCTCTCTTGATTGATATTGAACAATACAATATAAAGGTGTCTGTATATCGGGTATTCGTTGATTTTAGCACGCAGTATAATACCGCTTCGGAGTCCGGCCACGGCGGCGGCTCTCGGTCCATAACTATACGTCGGCCTTCAATATATATGAGTCGAGGTATAATATAAGCTGCGCACCGCTGCCGAGGAACACATGTATATAGCTACGTATATATCGGAAGAAGAACCTAAAGTCTCGAAAGAAGAGAGAGAGAGAAGCAGCAAGAGAAGAAACAGATTCAACGGCCTCTCGCGCGCAGTGTGTAAGATACCAACGTAGGCATATATATATACGAGCGTAATTCCAGTAGTCACTACATTGAAAGGGATGCATATAGTATTATAAGGAGGTGAAGAAAGAGAAAGAAAGAGAAAGAGAAGAATCGCAAGGGGGTCGACCGGTTGGGAGAATGAGAGAGAGAGAGAGAAACAGAGAATGATTCTGCGCAATCTGCTTTTAAAGAGTATGAAAGAGCGAGAGAGAAAGAGAGAGAGACGAGCGAACGAGAAACATTCCAATCTCCCTCATGGCAGAAAACTCGCGTGCTGTTGCTGCTATACAGCAGTGTATATGCGCCGCGCTTATATACCACAAGTCACCATGATTTCAAAGACGGTCCACTGCTCTCTCTCTCTCTCCCTACCTGTGCCTCGGTGCCTGACTCTTGGGCCTGTGTCCTTATTTCTTTTTTTTTATTTTCTTCTTTTTTTTCCCCCTCAGCTTTTATACATTAGATATACCGCGAAGATCGTGACCCATCTCTCATGCTTCTTTCAAAAGATACGCTTTTTTACCTCGACTTTTTCATTCGTTTTTTGCGTTCATCGTCGTCGTCGTCGTCTTCTTTTTCATTTTTATTCTTCATTTTTGAGAGAGAGATTTTGACCGGTAGCTAATGCCATTTTGTATATATACCAACTTTGCGAGCGTATAGGCGTCTCGCGATGCTTTCTTTTGGTCACAGTTTAAAGAGGATTTTATTTTCATCGTTGACGGGCCCGCGCGCGCGCGAGCTCGAGATTTTATAGATTACCCCTCGGAATTCGCTGCTTCGAGCTTTTATCGCTTTTTGTTCTCTCTCTTTCTCGCTCGCTATTCGGGGTAAAGTAAAAAATATATATATCTATACATCTTTATAAATAAATAATGCGGCTTGCGTAGCTTTTTCACGATTATGCTAATGAAAAAAACATTTTTTTCATTCTACCAAATGACTCAGAATCTTTATAGACCGAGTATCGGTGCAGCACAGCACACAACTGCTCCTTATAAGCACTGGTGCCCGACACGATACGCTGCAGTACGGGCGCGGAATTTTATGCCGCATACATTTTTCTCACTTTTTCACGCGTTCGATCTTGCGAATTACGTGCAGCGTGGACGAGACTCGAGCCAGACACCCTTGTCATCCTTGGCCTCGCGATTCTCAATAATTATACAAACGTGCATGATACGTGTATATTTTTGACATTTTACTACACGCTGAAACTATATACATTTAAATGGCCGTTTCGAGTATTGGCTTTAACATACAATTACGCCACTCTTGTATACATTTTCGCACGAAAATATTTTGTTCAAATTTTTATACACGAGTAGTGTAGCACGTATTCCTGTGTGTATATGGTTACGACGGGCTCGCGCGCGCGTAATTTGCAATAAACATCTCGTTTGCGTCGAAAAATCCGACGTATGACTCAGCGCGCGAAGAATTTTCTCATAAGGACATCGTTAAAAAATTATTATTATCATTTTTTTCCTGCGTATATAGCCTGCTGCTGCACCAGCGCACCACCACTGCAGGCATCACGCACACTACTCCGCGACGCATGCAGATAAGTCGGCTTATAATTTGCTCGTTATTAAACGTCGTGTAATAACGTCGCAGTTTTATTATTATATATATCTCGAGAGCGTTCGCGATGGGCTCGCTCTCGACCGGCGCATTATATAAAATAAGAGCGAAAGAGAGAAATAACGCAAATATCATAACGTTATAAGCCGAAGATTTAGATCGATATCGTCGTGCGCAGGTATGCGAATACATATCGTAGACACCTGCAGCGTATTTGTAATAAAGTTTAGTCATATTGCAAGCTCAATTATCAGCGCGGCGTATAGCTGCACGTGGGTACACACGTATAATAATTAATACTCTCGACTAGATGGTTCATAAAATGAAAGATACGTGTGTTTTCGTCGCGTGGCGCGCACAGTATTTTCTCGGGCGCATTAAAATAAAATATTCGTAAGCTAGAATCACTTAGATGCGTGGTTTTATAAGGTTCACGCGATAATGCGTCGTTAAACTTTCGAATACTGCGCAGAGTCGACGATGGTCCGCGTACCTGAGATTCGCGCAAAAATAATACTCGAGCTTATCCTCCCACCTTCGAGCGGCTTAAGACACACCGCTGCGAATGCGCGGGGTTATAACGCATAACTGTACACGAATACATATAATGCACACGAAAGAGAGGCGCAGGAGGCACGCGCGCGCGCAAAGTCAGTAGCGATCCTGCACACGAGTCAACGTTACGATGCGTAGGTATTGAAGCACACACGTGCATATACCTTTAACAGTATAAATAAATGCACCGTATATATGCCGTGTCCGGAGGAGCTTCATAAACGCAGCAGCATTGCAGATCCGCGTGCTGCTACTGCTCGCGAGCTGACCAGAGAATATAATGTAGGCATTATATAGAAGATATCTCTCTTGCTCTTTCCCTTGGCTCTCTCTCTTATACTACTACTATTACTACAAGTACTACTACGACGACGACGACGATGACTACTACTACGACTACTACTACTACGACTACTACTATGCACACATAGCTGTATGGCTCGTCGAGTAAAAATAAACGGGCAATTAACATTCCGCTTTCATCTCTCTTTCTCTCGCTTGCGATCGCGCTCGTGTGTGCACTGCACACATGCGTCTACGTACACGTATGTGTAAGTGCTTATGCAGCAGACACACACACACACATATTGCAGATCGCCTCCGTATAGCTCTCTATCTATATCTCTATATCTTGTGAACGCAAAAGAGCAGTAGGTATCTCAAAAATGTCCAAGTCAAGCCAAAGATTCTTCTCTCGACGAACGAAATTCCCGGAATTCTCGGGGACCGTAAGATTATTTTCTCGGTTGAATGTTTCGTCTCTCTCTCTCTCTCTCTCTCTCTTTCTCTCTGTCTTTTACTCCCAACTAGTCATACCATAAACATACAACGTTTATGCACGCACACCTTTGTGGCGGCCATATAAATACTTTTCACACGGATATGGCCATTTGCAGTTTTTTAATCTATCAAGAGAGGTAATATTAAAAGGCGAACGATCGTTTTTGACGCGCCACCGTGGATATATATAAGCGAACTCGTATTATATACGTACAGCTCGCTCTTTTGGTCTCGATAACCTTCGACGATTTTTGTTATTGCTTTTGCACTCTTGTGAGATCGCGTAACGAACTCGTCAAAAAAAAGAGACAGAAAAAAAATTCAACATTCCCTCCACCGAGTTTAAAATTGACAATGCCGCATTCCGATCTCGACTGTCATAAATGCACCGCACACCCAAGTCAAGCTCACACACAGACACACTCGTGCTCACCCACTCACACATAAACATATACAGATGCACGCGCATTATCGGCCGATAAAATCGCCACGAGATTACGCGACGGCAATAGTGATAAGCCAGAATAACCTAGCACGCCGGTTGATTTGTGCGTAGTACATTTATTTTGCACGTCTGCATCGTATACGCAGTACGCAGGAAAAATTACCCGCTCATTTTCCTTTCGAAATTCGCACTAATTTTTTTCACCTCGCTTCGTTGGGGTTGCAAATGTAGGTAAAGCACGCGTACTATTTCAGAGTCGGAGAGCCGAGAGCTCGTTTACACGTGCATTGCGCACGCAGACATTATAACCGTCGATATGTGCTGCAGAATCTCGTTGAACGCTGGTAACGAAACGCGCAAGAAAATATTAGGTTCATCTGCGCGGTTCACTTGGAGATCGTCTGCGTATGTATGCACTCGCACACGCGCATACTCGTGCACGCACATAAGCAAAGAGTAAAGCAATCGTTGCAGAAGCGTATATATAACATACGTATACTTGCTAGAGATAAGGCCTCGCGCGCGCGCGAAACTGCAAGAACGAAAGAGAGAGACGAAGAAGAAGAAGAAGGAGGAGGAGGAGGTACACACCATTTGCATCGGAATGCAACCCTGTATCGCGCGCGGGCATTTACGTGAGTATGTGTGAGTGGGTAAGTATACGTATACACACTGTGGCGGATGCAATGCTTGGCGCGCGGCGGGGCTTGCATTAGTATATGGTTGCTTCTCCCAAAACAAGAGCTTTTATTTATGCGAAGAGAGAGTGAAAAAAAAAGATTACTGAATTTAGCGTTTTGGGTCAGTAAATTTCTTTGGAAAAGTGACAACAACGGCTACAATCTTCAAATATTAAATATTTAAGTGTTCGTTAAACTTATGGAATTCCCATAATAATGAAATAATAATTCATTTGTAATACGTGAGAGTATGTATGAATGTATACATTAAAATGAATTTGAAGATATAGTGAGTAGAGGAATTATTTTAGTTATGCCACTGTTAAATGTAACGATGAACAATGAATAGTCATCTAGTAGTGGAATGTAAAAAATTAAGAATTTGTGCTAATAGCTATAATTTTAATTTGAATTACTCCGTGATTTTTATTAGCCTCAAAATACTGGGACGATAAAGAATCTTGTCTTTCGGGAATAATCGGCCACATGTATTTCAATGGCCTTATGGTCGTTTCATGGTGCTGCCCTCGAGCGTTACCTTTGTGAATTTTCGTCACGATCGCTGTCTGAGCATAAGACACGTGCAAAATTGTATCATCAAAGTGTATATGCTTAATTATGAGAATTTTTATCGACGATTGACGATTTTAATAGTAATTTTAATTAAAACATAATATATGAGCGTAATTTCTATTATTCAAAGAATAAGTAAGACACGATGATATAGTTCAAAACGTCACTTCGTGGGCATACAATCGTACGCACATACCGATGTTTAGTCTACTAGGTGTCGATTTTTTTTTTGGCCAACACGTACCCGGCTTCTTGTAGCGCGTCAATTTTCCGTGCTCTATAAAACCAAAAATAGCGAGCGATCGCTGCACACACGTATTCTCATATACCCGCAGTACGGTACGTATGTACTACGCGTTGGTAAAATCGGTCCCTAAACAACTCGAGCTTGAGAGTGAATCGACTTGTTCGAGTTAAGCCACGGGCAAATACACACGGCCATGAGTATAAAAAGAGTCAACGCGTTCAACAAAAATATGTAGCTACTCCGAGAAAAAGCTCATGGTAAAAATTGCCAAGTTTGCTGGGAAAGTGTCTTGGAGCCAAGCTGGAGCAGTCCTTCATCATTCTTCGTTACAAAAATTATTATAACATAGTAAAAATTACTACGTTCCTTGAAAACCAACATAGTTTGAAGATCCACGACACTTTTCTCTGCAAAGGTAGCAATTTTTTACTATAGTATTTGCTCTTGCTCTGCCAGGGGAATATTATAATTTCAACTTGTGCTGCATCTCGCACACACAAACGTCGGGGTTCTCTCTCTCTCTCACTGTATCTTTGGTGTCGCGTTACGTTGTCCGCGCGCGCGCCGCATCCTCGATTCGCTCCTCTATGTGCATTCACACACATACACAGACTCACATTTGAAAGCGTGTGTGCACGCGTGTACTCTAACTCCGATGCAGTAACTATACTGCTTCTACTATATGCGTACATACATAACTATACATGCTATATGCACATAAGTATGTGTGTGTGTGTAGAGTGCGCCAAGCGCGTCTCGCTTGGCCACGCGACCGGTATGCGTTACACTGCTGCACGAGCGTGTAGAGAGCCATGCAATGTCGCGTCTTACTGCCGCTGCTGCTGCTGCTGCTGCTCGTCCTCGCGTAGCATATAAGCAAGCAAGCAAACATGCGGGCGTTGACCGGAAGTCACGACGATTTCCCACGAGGTGAGTCCTATATACATACACATACACACACACAAACACGTACTCGCGTTGCATATCCTTCTCCTCTTTGCAATTGCCTTTACCGTAGTATACTACTATACGTGCGTATATACCGATATGTAAGCGCGCGCACACGTTGTTCTCTTTGTGCGTATTATACACGTCCTTCGTCGTTCGTATACATATTGCGAGTATGCATTTGTCTAAGCGCGAATATACATATACCAGCTACTCGTGGATACGGTGCGGGTATATGATTGAAGAAAGAAAAAAAAGGAGTAACAAAAAGGATGGAAAAAAGAACGATGCAGATGAGCTCGCTCGCGAGTCGAGTCTCGAGATTCGACTCTATTACCGGCCGTGTCTGCCTGAGCTGGATGAATATGAATCCGTGCGATCACGTTCACATATTATAGGCATATGCGCAGCTCATTGCCCCGGCGAATGCATCAATAACTTGACGCGTACATATAGCTGCTGCTGCTGAGGATTATGATTTACGTCGCGGCGTGATGATATTATTACAGACCGAAAAACCAGTTGTGTGTGTGTGTGTGTGTGTGCGAGTGCAGCGTATAAGAGTCGATGCGAATATATGCAGCATGTATCATAATACCTATCGCGAGATAGTCGCGACGCGCAACCGATAACGAGCTCCTCCATGGGTCTCTTCTTCTCTCGTAAATTAAATGTGCGTAGCTATATGCAGCTGCGTATAAGTTATAATATTATAAAATCGCACTCCGAGAGTAACTCGCCGCTGTATAACGAGAGCTCACCAGTAATACTTTGATTTAGTCTTTGGCGATAGTGTCGTAATTTTCATACCGATTACAGTGTACATTTCAACTTACACAAAAATGTTCAGTTATTATGACTCGATTTTGCTTCGCGTGTTCGGATTTCACAATTTTTGCTAAAGTGTTACAGCATATTTTCCACTCATTTGTCACATGGCATATTTGAACGTGATTACATTTGGACCTCATGTTTTGACTTATACAATATTTTTTAGCTTTGCCACTTGCAGATTTACAGATTAAGGTACTCGCCATCTAGTGGTGAATACTTGAAGTTTTGCTATCGTATTTACAGTGATTGGAAACTGATCGACATTTTTCGAAACGATGAAGTCATTTGCCGGTCGATTAAAATGCGCTTAATATTAGTAAGATAATTGTTAAAGAAAAATTGTCAAAATTAAGGCATTATTGTGGTATTATTTTTAAAACATTAAATAACCATTTTTCTTGAGCACGCCATTATTAAATTTGAACATTTCTACCTGTACACTTCACTGTGACAATCATTAGGTTCCAAAAATATGTTATATACATGCACATGGATCTGCTGATTATACGATACGCATAATAATAACTCCAAAAAATAAACTTCACGCCAAACACGCAGCAAAGACAAAAAATGAGAAGACTTTTGAATTTCATCCGTATGACATCACGATGTCGTTTTCCATCGAGAGTGTCTCGTAGTATATATTATTCGCTCGTACAAACGTACACATATAATAATATATACATACGTATTATAACCACACACCGTAGTCGAGGCACATGGCTCTCGCTATATATTTATATATATTTATTCACCGTGGGAGAATGGAGCATCTGGAATGCGAACTGACGCGCTCGCGCGTTATTGAATTTTCGCGCGCGAATAAATTGCTACAAGCTCGACGCGCAACGACGACGACGACGACGACAAGCCTTATATACAATATAGCGCGAGCGCACGTTTCGAACTTTCGTGCGCGCTAAGCCGGCATGTCTTGTTTATATTGCGCGCTGCCAATGTGACTTCGAACGGCTCCACTTACACACAGACACATAAAGGTTGATAAACTAAAATAAAATAAAAAAACGACGTTTTAGCTAAAAAATGCTCGAACCATGCTCGAGTGCTTACGCACGCGGTACACACATACACGCGCACACATAAAAGCTCGAATCGCCCACTTAGCGCGGCTATCGAAGAGTTTAATCTCCGCCGCGAGCTTGGCTTTTACAATTTATAATAAATAAATACGTATCTTATCTCGTATAAATGTGTATGTGTGTGTATATGTGTGCCTTCTCTGCCGAGGCTTGAGAAGAAAATCGCGAGGCGAAAAAAAAGTCACGCGAGCAGAGCTCCGCTGCGAGCGCGCGCGCGCACAGATATGCAGCACGTAATATATCTGTATAAATGCATGTGCGCGCACATATATGTATACGTGTGAATTAATCAATCACGGCTCGCAACATACGTATATTATATACCTAGTGCGCTTTAATGCGCCCCAACTCTCATTGTATTTAAATATTATCTCTGTAATGAGCTTGTACGCAGATATAGATATGTGCACGCGCCGCGCGTATGCTGCACGTGTGTGTTCGTGTCTGTGCTAGTGTGTGTACGAGCGAGCGAGCGGTGCGCGTATAACCCGATGCACAAATTACATTCGACGAATAAATCATGTGAAAATTTCCCAACGCTTCATCCATCACGAGTAATTATAAGTTCGTATACACAATATGAGATGCAAGGACAGAACACTTGCAGATATATATTTCGAATGCCGAGGGGCCCTTTTTTCCGGTGAGAACGCGAAGATTCGAGATCTCTTTTGTAATACGTATCAATCGATATTGCCGTAAGTTAAACCTCTTTAAATAAATTATGAATCTTAAGTTTTATATTCGTAAAGGACAAGAGGATCATTATAAGCACACCCGTTTAAGGATAAGTATATCACTACGACGATTGCTGCTGTTAGAAATTCAACTTTCAGAATGTCACATAAACATTGTCACCAGTGCAAGTTAAAATACTACGCAGGAACGTATTGGAGCTCGTTGGAAATCCTACGTATGCGCACGAACGATCCCCGAGTCTATGCACGCGTGGGTGTCGAGCTTCGCGCGTGTATCTATTATGTAGATTACCAAGCTGCAGCGACACACGACAGTTGCACGTTTTCGCGCGTCGAATTCAGGATGTTGCTGCTGCGCAACCGATCGCGGCAAGAAGAGTTATACTTTTCTCGATCCTCGAGGCAGCTTTTTCACACGTCGGGGTGATTGAGAGAGAGAGCCGAAAATGTCACGATCTCGCTGTGCTCGATGTGTTGCATTCGTATGTATGTATAAGCTGTTTTTACGGCGCGCGAAACACGTATAAATATAAATCATAGCAGGTGAAAAAATAATTTATGTTTTCGTGGAGATCGTCGTCGTCGTCGTCGTCGTCGTCGCCGCGCTCGGTAACATAAAAATAAATAAAAAAAAGATAAAGGAAGAAAAAAGTCAAGGGATCAAAGGGGAGCTGCGGCGGGAAAAATAAATGAATAAATGAATAAAACGTAAAACGGCGACGTACGACGACACATAATCGAACGTATAATCTCCTCTCATATATCCGACGCGCTAATCTCATCGTTTCGGCTACCGTACATATGCGCGTGGCAGTGAAAGAGAGAGAGAGAGAGAGAGAGAGAACGAGCGGCTCTGTGGCAACTCGACGCCGAGAATACCTTTCTTCAAGTGAATATATACTCCGACTCCTGCACACGTGTGTTTGTGTGAGTATGTGTGAGTGTGTACATATGCACACACAAGCAGAAACCTCAGTCGAGCCGCTCGCTCGCGTGTGTGTGTGTGCGCGCGCGCGCGCGCGATCGCTTCATAAAGCTTTTGCCGATGATAAATCTGCAACACATAGTATATAGCCGGCTAAAGCTGTGTGGCGGCAACCCTTTTGCGAAACGCGCGAACGAAAACGTGCCGACCACACGGACGTGCCGCCTCGTAAATATTCCCTCCTTCCCTTTACCCCAGCCCCCCAGCAGCAACTCTTTTCCTCTTTTTCTTTCTCTCTCTCTTTCTCTCACTTGACTTGCACTTGTTGATTTTTGCTTTGCCTCGTTTTTTTTATTCTCTCATTATACTTTGCCCGAGAATGAGAGAGAGCCGTAAAGAGACTTTTGGTTGTCTTCGCTGTGCTGCAGTTGTGTGCTGCACTGCACGGGCGCGGTGTGCGACGAGAATGGAATGTAAAAAGGTGAATAAAGTTGAAAACAAAAAGCTCGTCGAAAGAGCGAGGACCAACTGCGCAGCTGCTGATAAAGTGTAGAAAAATGGAGCTTTATATGGAAATGTAAAGACACTTGTCGTTGCTGTGCGCGAAAGTATCTTTTTTTACGACGCTACAACGGTGATTCATACCTTAAACCTATACATACACATAAACACGTAAACCCATACGTATACACAACACACGGTGTATCAAACACACGTTGCATCGAATCCGCTTTGATTTCATCCTTTTGGCCGCGCGAGCAGACCCAATGACTCACGTTTATATACAAGTACATAAACGGTGTGTATTCGGTTTAAGAGGAAAAAAAATTCGTCATTCCACTCACCTCAAGTGCGTCCTGTGCGGTTTGCAGGTAATCGCGAAGCATGGCTTCTTGAATCCCGCGCCATTCTTGTCTAGGATCTTCCAGCTGTGTCGTTTCTGCGCGATGTAAACAAAAAGAAAATTGTTAATTTTTCTTGATCCAAGGAGTTGTAAAAAATAGTATGCAACGTTGATTACTTACGGTTAACATGATTAATGTAGTAAACACCCACGTGTTTGTCGCAAGCTTCCTCCCAGCCGAGTGGCAGTTCGTTACCGATGCAATCGGCGAAGGTTTGGGGTTTGGTATATCTGCAAGCACCAAAGAAAAAATTTGTTCAATTATCTGTGACGATATAACAATTATGCATATTTCAAGTAATTTCATGATTCAATAGCACTTAAGACGTGTAATTTTCAATTTCAGATAATTCTATGGAAATCCAAGTGGAAAAGATAATTGGGATTTTTCACTGCTGCCGAGATTTCTTCTACGAAACAGAGAATTGAAAGTAATAAACCTAACGCGAGATTAAAAAAAGTTATGTTTTCACGGAAAAAAGAAAAAAAGAAGAAATTGAACGATCATCGGAAATGATGACCAACGCACTAGCGCAAAATTAACAGCTGCGAAGAACGGAATGAGTCGCATTTCCGGACACGTTGTTCATTCTTACGAATCTTTTGTTGGTTCTCGCGCTCGAGCTCTCTCGCCCGGCGCCGGAAATTCCATCCGTATCAGCGATAACGAAGTTATTTTTCACGCTATAATGAACGATTAAATTCTTAATGAGCGCGGCATACTCGTAGGCCTTTCTCTTCCTCGTTTAGTGCATTTTTTCGTTTACTTTTTGGTGTCATTATGCTCTGCCGGTTAAATATACGGAGGAATCGAAAAAATCAGCTCGTCAAGTATAGCGACGCGTCCGAGCTTGCGAACGACCGAACGAAGCGGCCCGACAAAAAGTCGAGATAAATTTTCCACGTATGAACGATGACCGAAAATAATTTTTTCCACTGAATAATTTTTTTCATTAAAATATGCATGACGTACGAGGCTACACAGCGTGTGACTTGATTGAAAAATCAGTGTTGTTTTTTTTTCAACGTCGCGCAGTCAAAGTCCGAAATTCAAGCCACGCGCGCGCGCGCCAGCCGGTCGATGCAGCGAAATTCCAAAGTAATATAACTGCGCATAGCGCAACAAAAATTGCCGTCACACACATTATTTCGGTGGTCCCCGATGGCGCGGATGCTTATGCACACATATAGCTCGTGCTCGCGAGAGAGAGAGAGAGAGAGCGGTATGTAAAACGCGAACCGTTAGCATTGATCGGTTTCACTTTGATTAAAAAAGACGACGACGAGGAAGAGAGAAAAAAAAGAGGGCACGAAATGCGACCAGGCTGCAGCCCGTCCGTCCCGTCGAGCTCGCGAAACCGTTGCAGCAGCAGCAGCTGCTGCTCACAAATATCAAAACGAGTTCCCGTTAATGAAGATGATTTTGCGGTTCAACGTATTTTCTCTCCCTTCTCTCTCCTCCGCCTACTGCTTCGCGACGGCCGGCGAGACAGGCGTGTTGGGCGCGATTTCAATTTTTTTTCTTCTTCAGAATATCCATTTCGGATAAATATCGATTTTTCGATTGAAAAATTTAAAATACCGTACTGGGTTTTGCCAAGCTTCGAAAATAGGTTTACAGGGGTTTCGAGTTGCGAGCTTTTCATTTTTTTGGCACACACACACAATGTTGCAACCAAGCGAAATCAATCATTTATCTTCACACCTTCACAGACCTATACTCAATTTGCATTCGTAAATCTCGAAGTATACGCTGATAGGTGTTACGTGCCAGCCAATACGTACGAATAAGCATAAGGTGCTATACGCATTGCAGCAAGCTCGTAAGGAAATATTATAATGATATAGCGTGCTGCAAGATATACTTTTTCGTTCCATATTATTTTTTTACATCCCAAGTCTCCTGCGTGCGCGCGCTCGAGGCAAATTCCAATACTCGAGACAGATGTTTCGCTGCCGTGTACGTTAACGATTCGTACACACCGGCCACATATAGCACACACGTGCATATATATCTCGTCAATGTCAAAGAGATTTCTGGATATATACCTTGAGTTAATTTCGCGCGATCGAGCCGCGGCTCGAGCGAAACTCTGATTGATACAGGCCGAGGCTCTCGCTGTGCGTCAGATAATAAGTGTAACAAACGTCAATTGCGAGCAGTCACTATCTTATAATATATCCACGCGCCGATGCACGTGAGCGCGGTCAAATAAATATAGCGAAATTGATGCAATCATTCGATTATATTAGTGGCTATATCGGACGTGCTTTAATTATCTCGTACAGCACAAACCTACAAAACTGCAAAGCTTTACCATAAAAAATATTATACATATCCCTGAGTAAAGTTTCTGATCGTCAGCCTGGAATTCGCATTGTTTCTTTTCTATTCTGCGCGTTCGATATGCATTATATACCTTTTAATAAAAAAGCCTATATCCTATCCACACGAAATCTCCCGTTGACACCCCGTGGTGATGATTTATCATACAGGCCCATATACGCACGTCGTTCTCTCTTTTGCGTTTTTTTCGCCTTCCTTGAAATAACTATTATTTCGGTTGGTGCGAAAATATTCGCCGGTAGCTTGCGTCGATAACATCGGCTTTCAACTCCACTCTCATCGTCGTCGTCGTCGTCGTCATCATCATCATCAAGTTAAGCATATTTATCGCGTCTCTCGAGTTTTATAACCCAGAGCTGTATACGCGCGTACATATACCTATACATAATATCCTTGCCGGAGGAAAGCCTAAGCTCTCCACGCACATGCACGTCGTCGTCGTGCATTCCAACACGCATCGAAATCTCTCCTTTTATGCCGTGCGTATATATATAGTACCTATACATACATAGAGCGCGTATATAGTTTTATACCTTACGGCACATGCGCGCGCCAAAGCACCGAGGAATTCTATATAGATGCGCTCCACCCCCTCATTTCCCCGGAGGGCGTCTCGCGAGCGCTCGCAGAACACCTACTACATATATAGCTGCATAACGCGCGAGTCGAATTTTTCTTTTTTTTTTCTTTTAAGCTTTAATGCATTGAGCTATATGAGAGCGAACGATGGAATGTGCGCGAGTGGTAAATGAATCCGATGAAACGATGATTACGCTGCTGCTGCTGCCAGTGTTGCTGTTGGCCAGTTATTTTATTTCGCCCAGACGAAAATCGTACATCGTTTTTGTTTTTTAGAAGACGACGAAGGAATTTTTTTGCATTATAATATACGATGTGTTTACAAACGCCAGAAATATTTTCTATATCGTACACGCGTGCAATATATCGACGCCTGCAGTGAGTCAGAAAGTAACAGCCAGAACTGCGAGAGCAATAATTGACTCACCAATACAATGACTGGGCAACGTTGATATACACGCGAGATAGACGCGAGCATTTTTTTTAATAAAAAATAAAAAAGAATCGGTCATTTTTTGACAGTTCAATTTCTCACTCGTAAAATATTTTGGCCGTGACAAAAGCGTGCACGCGTATTGTATACACGACTCCGATTTACTTTGCTCCGCTTGTCTGTATGTGTGTGTGTGTGTGTGTGTGTGTGTGTGTGTGTGTGTGTGTGTATGATAAACGTACACATAATGCAGTTTTCACTTTCACTGGCAAATTCCAGGCACATGCGGCGGGCGGAGGTTCGCAGCCAATTCGCGCGCAAGCGACAACTCGCGACTTTTTGAGCTCTCTTGTTGGAGCCTGTTGCTGCTGCTGCAGTGTAAGTCGTTAGGTAAGAGAGCGAGAGAGAGACCGAGAAAAGAGAATCGTAAATAATACGCGCGCACTTGAAAGCCATATAGCCTAGCTCGCGAAAGCTAGTTTCCGCGCCGCGAGGAGAGACTCGTACACATATACCTAGGCGCCAGCGCCTTCTAATGTATATAAACTGCGCCGTGTGAGAAGCTGCTGAGCCGAGTGAATGAGCGAGCGTATACGAATTCCGATGTATCGCAGCCACCACCGCACTTACTACTACTATGTACAAACTCGCTCTCGGTCTCGCGGACTTTCTTCAATCTATAAATCTCGATCTGTCTTATGGAGCGCGTGCGAAAGAAAATCTCCTATTGTACTGGTACAGCGCAGCCCCACGCGCTCGTCTCGAGTTGATGGTAAAACCTATATAATATTATTATATACACCGATGTCTCTCGCTACAGAATCCAATTGAAAAATCAAGAGGATTTTCACTGGTGCGCTTATTACAGCTACAGACACTTCGACATGGTCACGAGCTGCATCGTGTAACGTATAAGGCAGTAGCGCACGATTATTGTACTCGCACAAGCAAGTCCCATTGTCATCGCGGCTCTCGGCTGTCGCGCACGACAACGGCGAGGAGAAAAACATATACATACGCGAGACACGCGGCGCGCGCGAGTTAATAGTTTTATATACAAGACAACTGTCTCGCTGCTGCCACACGGTGGACGTTTAATACATGTGTGTGTATGTTTATAACCGCGAATGATTCTAATATAATATATGTCGCCCTTGGCCTTTTAACGACGAGAAATAAGATGGGGAGAGAGAGAAAAGAACGAGACTCCGAAAGAAATGCAGCTGCTGCATCGAGAATCGATTGCATAACGAATGTCGCGCCGTCGACACAGAGAGAGATGCACGAGTCCCAGATGAAGATAATATTATGCATGTATTTATGTTTACTAACAATCCCGCATACGCTACGTCAGAGATGCGGATCGAGTCTCTCTCTCTCGCTCTATTTGCGCAAAAACCCATCGAGTCGTAGTAATATACATAAGGCAAATATATGTTTTCTCGAATCAAAATTATATTTCAGAAAAAAAATGATATCCCAACGCGCAGAAATGTAAACTCGCTTGTCCCTCGATTATGTGTGTCCTCCATGGGCACGCACACAGACACAAACGAGCTTAAACGTACGTCATATATAAACTGCACGTAATATATACATCGAGCCAGGCCAGTTCATGCAGCAGCAGCAGCAGCAGCAGTGGAATTCCGATCATGCACCTTGTATAAATTGCTCATTACATTAATTCTCGACCGAACTGACACGCAATAGTTATTATAAATTTCACGCAAATATAAATATATGAATTTTTTTGCAGTACACCGCTCGATTCTCTCGCTCATACGTTTTGTACGCGTTTTATATTATAATATACGCGTCCATGATATGCATGTGCACTGCATCGTACGCGCGCACATGCGTGCGTGTCCGTGTGCGCCTGTGTGTGTGCAGTCCATGAATGCCGCCACGACGTCGAGACTCTCGACGAATCAAACTTCGCCGAGCGAGCCGAGCCGTGCGCGCGCGGTATGCCAAGGTCGACCGCGAGGCTGATGCAGCAGTTAATATACGCAAGAGACTCGACGACTCGCGAGCCGCAGCACATGCATACTCGGCGCATTATATATACGTGTGAATTCAAGTCGAGCCTCGTTGTAGTCGTCGTCGAATGCTGCATGCGGATTCTTTCGGTTATAACTACATAAATGCCATCATTTCAGTTCATTTGCTACTATATGGAAATAATTATTTCTCCTATCGGGTAGCGGGCGATTTTACAAACAACGAATCGTTTGCAGCATTTTTTTTATTCGAGACGACACGCGGCAATGCCAGTGTCAAATGTTTGTATATTACGGCGCTGTATGTATAATAATAAAAAAATTGAGCAACGAGCCTCGCGAATATGACGAAACGATTGCGCCACAATTTCTTCGAAAATATTCCAACGTAATAACGTAATGTGTACAATGAAAAAAATGTTGGTGTGTGTTTTTCACTGCTTCACTCGTCTGCGCGTAGAAGCCCATGCAGACATACACGTGCGCGCGCGACGACGATCTCTTCCATACAGTGTAAGTATAATTTGAAAACAACTAATAATGCGAAAATTTGCAAGTCGCGGTTTTTGCGCTTGACGCGCAGCAACCAAAACACGTCGCGTCGCGGCGCGTGTCGCAGTTCGCAGGCCGAAAATTGCGTCGAGCGCGTGCGGCGCAGCACGCGGTAGCTCGCACAGCTCACACAGACGGTAAACAACGAACGTACGAAACGAAACGGTATATTGCAATACGTATACGTTTACTCTCGCGAGGATCGTAAAAAAGGCACGCGCACGTCGAAATGTTCTTCTATGACAAATAATAATGCTCCGAGCGAAAGACGCATGTGAGCGTGAACGCGTCACGTCTTACCGCGCGCGCGCGCGTCACGTAGATTATAGTATGTATGCGCACACGTATATTCATACGTAAATACGAGTAAAAAAAAGTAATAATAAAAGTTTTGTGCGTACATTCATAAATTTTGCACGTTGTTTTTCATCGCTGTTATGATTATTTTCATTTCAAGCTCGCGTGACCAAGGTATTTAGCGTCTATCGCGGGGACATGTTTTTATTGTTATCGCGTCGTTCGATGATAATATAATTCATCAAATTACATGTACAACAGAAGGTACGAGGATCGATGGAATAAAAACACATGATGAAGTGTATCGACAGTTTTTTCCATCGTCTCCTCTCTCTCTCCTCGAGCTAGCTCTCACGATCGCATCTCTCGCGTTGCTGTTGCATATATACGTCTCGAAGAATGCGATTGCGGAGTCGAGATCATCGTGCGCGCCTCTGCTTGCGCGAGTATAGTGCCGCGCATGCATATTACATATAAATGTAATGTAATCGATACGTGTACACATACACACACATTTATATACATGCGGTGATACTAGTTTCGACTGCACGAAATTGCACAACGACATACATTTAAAGCTGAAAGAGAAGGAAGGTACCCGCCGCGCGGGCGAGCATCTCTCGCGCCCAATCAGGGCTCTGCGTGCGTGCGTGCACTGCGAGCCGTGTCGCAAAATTACGTCGCAAGCTTACGTTATATTATGGCGCGTCGCAGTATATATGGGCTCGTCTATACGGAGTTATTGAGCAATCGCGAGCGTTAGTCCGATTGGAATTTACGCGCTGTACGCACGTCCGAGTTGTGCAGCCGCAGCCGTAGTACGGCTGCATTCCTTCACTCGTTAAAAATTTACAAGTCGAATGAGAAGCCGAGAGTTAGCTAGTCGCCAATTTTTCACGATCCTCGTAATTTTCGCTCCGTCTATATAATACAAAAATATATATCGTATGTTTGTTTCTCTTTTCTTCAAAGCTCGCTCGCAAAAGTGTTATTATTATCATCGAGAGCTACCGCGTACTGTGCGCACGTCCATCAGATATTCGGCTCCGCCGCCACTACCGCCGATTTTTCAATTTACGGATCGGAGAAATGAAGGCATGATAATATTATATTATTCGGTATTGCGTATTATATATTGAATTATATAGGTTTGCGCGTGGGGGGCACATATTTTTTTTTATTTTATTTCTTTTACTTCTCCTTTATAACTTTTTCGTAACAGTAATAAATTCGAATTGGTATATTATATGCACGCGCGAGCTCACGAACGCGAATAAAAGCGTACAGCGCAGTTGCAGTAGCTATTGCACCGAATGATATTTTATACGCTTATCATTAATTTCCAATATCTTTTCAATATGTGTGTGTGTGTACGCCATGTAGCATATAATACACGCGTTATATATAGAGTCAAGCCCGAGCCAGAACGATCTCGAGCGATTGATTTTCGAAACTATATATAATATCGCGTAGGAAAATATTTTGCCTCATTAAATGTGGCGCGCCGTGGCTGAGTTTTCTTACAAAATTATTATTATTCATATGCGCGTTCGCCGCGAGTGGAGCGAAAGAGAGCGAAAAATATTACGAAATCGTTGCAAGCACGCAAGTATATTTTTATTAATTTTTTTTTCATTCAAGGGTCACAAGTCGAACACGCTATATAATGCCTTTGCTCTCAGAGTTCAGCGGCTTTTCGCGATTCGTCTCGAAGGTATTATATACGACGATTCATAATACCACTAGCCAACTCTCTTTCTCTCGCTATCTTTCGACAAGAGCTAGATATTATACGTCACACGCGGCACAGCTTTCAGGCGCTATTCTCACAAGCGCTTCGTTTCTCTCTTACATAGCACAACACAGATCTTTCTCTCTGCACAGACGAATTATTTTGAAAGCTTAACTCGAGTATTTTTGGCCGTGCTTGCGGTATATATCGTCTACGCGTGTGTATGTGTGTGCCTATATATTCGACCTGGCGCGCGAGCTTCGCATTTACGCGTGCGAATCGAAAATTCCCACAGTTTTACGTAAATCGCCTCGCCATGGCCATAGCCGCAGCCGCAGCAGCAGTCGTCGCGCAATGCGAGAGAGAGACTCGCCTATTCTACATATCTCACGTACGATCGTGAGGGGGAAAAAATACCCCGTCGTCGTTGTCGCGCAGCCTAGTATGAAAATTTATGGAAAATCCTTTGTTTGCACGTTGTCGTGCCTCGTGCTTGATGTACGAATGCGGCAAACAAATGCACACACATGTTGTCGTATAAATTAAGTGCGTTTAGTATCACGTACCTAATGATTCGTCGAGATTCATTTATGTACGCAATAGCAGTATAATAAGCGAAAAAAATTTGTCCGTTTTATTTTTACTTGTACTCGACCGAGTCACGACCGTTTTTTGATTCTGTATAAAATTTGCGCGCCTTGCGCTTGCGTCACAATGTACAAAAATTGGTGCTAAGATCTGAAGAGCACACACACGTGTCCTCGTTGAAGTACGCGCGCGTGCAGCGTATAGAAGCTCGAGCGCGGATAGACGCGCAGATATTCCGCGGCGCCCGTGTATGACGTATGCAAATGTTCTCGCAAAAAGCGTAACATTTGCCCCGAGCACTGTATGTGTGTGTGTGTGTGTGTGTGTGTGTGTGTGTGTGTATGTACGATCGTTGTGCGCGACTTATTCCTAAAATTGCTTGATATTACACATTTTCGA
Source organism: Trichogramma pretiosum (assembly GCF_000599845.2). Lineage (NCBI taxonomy): Eukaryota > Metazoa > Arthropoda > Insecta > Hymenoptera > Trichogrammatidae > Trichogramma > Trichogramma pretiosum. The sequence goes on from NW_019641688.1 coordinate 311,594, forward strand.
TAAGCGATCAGTTGGAACGAAAGGCGGATCGAGGCACATATTTTCAGAAATGTATATTCGCACGACAAATTTCGCTGTACAGCAATCCAACACTACACACGCGTTATATTAATATTCGAGATGAAGATATCGCAATCTGCGCCGCCACCGCCACCGTCGTTTGCCACAGCGTGTATCTCTGCGGTCGTTGTCGAGTGTGAGGCGATCGCGCGTGCACATGCGTCAATGAGCGAGAAAGACAGACGCGAAACAGTGCCGCGCGATACTCGCCGCTTTTTTTTCTTCCTCTTCTCTCTTTTTATTAATCGAATTCACAAGTACATATCTGGTGAAATAACGTATATCATACGTTTACCAATAATAAGCTCATGCGATATGCGTATACGATTGTCTCGAGAAAATTTCAACGTTAATTCACTGAGCGTATCATCGGATTTGAAAATTGTGCCGGTATAAAATCGTGCGAATCGGAGCTTTCGTAATATATATGTCAACGTGCTAATTTGGCGGGACGCAGGACTCTTTGAGAGCCTATAGTCTATACTCCGTTCTCAAAAATAAAGACATATTTTAAATGTCAATTTAATATTATACGTAATATAGTAAATAGCCTTGCAATTACGAGAATTGCGGAACTTTTTCGTTAATAAGAGTTTATAATATATGTAATGTACACAGCGATCCGCGACTTATGCGCGCGCGCTACTCCCAACTATATATATCGTAATCAGCAGCAACGAATTTTACAATAGGTAAGAAAAAAACTCGACTCTTTTCGCAGGACTATTTCGTTCGGCGCGATCATTACTATTATTACACGCTTTTCAGCGGCAACAAATAACTCAATTTGAAAATACAATAGTAGTAGTAGCTTATATATAGCCGAGATATATAGAGAGAAAGAGAGACGCGCGGCGCAGTAGCTACTGCACTGCACTACAGAGCTACGACCGAACGCCGCGCGCGGCCGGTTTACAACTATATAGATATATTATACGAGAAATACGAGTGTAAAAGCAGCAACAGCAGCTAAAACAAGTACGCACACATACGCCTATATGTGTATGAGTGTATGCTATACGTACACGCACTCGAGTGCGTGTGCGTGCCTGGAATGCGAGTGAAACCTATGCATTCCGAAGCTGCAGTTGCCGCCGCTTAAGCTGCTGCTACTGCTCGAACGAAGCTCTCGAGTTGTTTGCATTGTGGCTTTTCACGCTGTGGGTAAGGAAAAGAAGAAAAAAAAAACTGCCGCTCGATTTTAGACAGCTATATTGTCCTATTGATCGGCAGCTGCGCGCGTGAACGTATATATACGATCGCGTGTGTGCATTTTTTGTGTCCCATCGACTCTCTATTTATACGCGTCGATAATGGATTTTTATATGCATACGAGAATCAAAAGAATCGCTATATTATGTAGACGACATTAAACGAGATACTTTACGATAAGCCGATTATTCGAGTTCCCGTACAAGTGTGTGTGTGCGTGAGTGTGTGCACGGCATGCGTACTTGTGTGTGCAGCTCGCACGTATTATGTTATATATAACCGATCGAGGCTCGCGCGTAAATAATATTTCACGGACTCGAGCCTCGGCCGTAAACGCGAGTCTAATTCCTAATTATGTTGTAACGCATTTGACGCGTGCGCGAGCTCTCTCTCCCTCGTGTGCGTGCGGGATATCGATTTTCAAATGCGTATACAGTGGTGTGCAGTTCGCTCGTGTGCATTATAAAGTCGCACGATTTGTCGGTATGAATGGGTGCTTAATTTATTTTCTCCTCTCTTTTTTAATTCAAATCGCGGCTGTCTCGGGCTAATATGAAGATATTACGAGAGGCACAATCGACAATGTTGCATACTGCTGTGGTTGCTACGTGAGAGTGCAGTATGCAACTTCTGCAACTGCAGCAGCAGCAGCAGTAGTAGTCGTCGTAGTACATTTTACCTCCGCATTCCGCAGGCCGTACTCCGAAGTATGTGTGTGTGTGTGCGCATGTATGTATAAATATATATAACGCGGCGTATATAGCGTGCACAGTGAAAATAAATCTGACGGTAGCAATTTACGAATATACGCATATCTATCCTATATACGCGTACGTGTGCGCACGTACACATATACACGTACGGTACATGAGAACTGAACTCTCGGTGCTGTGTGCAGCTTCAAATCGGTGTGTAAATACTATAGACTGCTTGGCAGCTCGAGCGCTGCGAGTCGCGCATTACGGAATACCGTCTTTATGTGGCTGTGATTCTTCTTTTTTTCTATCTTTCATTCGAAGTTAACGAGGATCTTCAGCGCCCGCGCGAGCAAAGCAGCGATTATGTAGCTCCTCGTGGGTATGAAAAAAAGCGACGTACATTAATTCCGTCCTCGCAGGGGGACAAGAATCATCGACGGTCAACAACCGGCAGCATCGGCCAACGTTCTATCACTCGTTAATTTATGTTATCTGGCTATTCTTACGGCAATCGACTTACTCGAACAAAAATTCAACACGCGCAATTTTTTGTACGAAAAAACAATTCGACGACGTTTTTAACATTATTCAGCACGCTCTGTCTCTCGGCTCGATACATCCGCACACTCGCTCTTATAGGCATTTGAGCGCGTGCATAAGTGAATCTACGCTCACACATACATGCGCTTGCCTGTGAATATGAGCGTATGTATATAGTCGAGTTCGCTCGGTGCCGATGACCCGATGGCTGCTGCTGCTTGCGAGCACGCCGCGCGCGTGGTAATCTAGCGAAATGTATAGCGCTTGCACGCACCCGATGCGTATAGAAGCACGCGCGCCTGCATACCAAAAGCTCTCGAAGCGTTGAGAGCGAGTGTATAACATACACGAGAGAAGCAGCGGCAGCATACGTTCGACTATATTACACAGCTTAAATACACTACTGACCCACAATTCGTTCGGCGCGCAGTAGGCTCGCTCGTAGTCGTCGTCGTCGTTGTGCGCGTTCGCTTTATAAAGAACCTATGTGTGTATAAGCCCATACAATGTGCCGCACAAGCGCGCATATTTTTCAGAGCTCTTGAGAGAGAGAGAGCTTCAATTCCATATCGGGATAGCGTTAGCTTCTCCGCATGTGCTGCTGCAATTGCTATATGTACGCGCGGCAATAGAGGTTATCGCATTCGATTCTATTCTACGAGCTTCTTTATCTATATATATACGTGTGTGTATAGAAGAACGCATAATATCGTACATATACTTTTTCCTTTCCCGAGCCTTTGTGTACTTTTACTGCTGCAACTGCAGCTGCAGCGTGGATGCTGTGCGCGCTAGGAAAATTCCTCGGGTTAAAAATAACGCGCATCATCGCTTGCACGCCGTCGTCGCACAACACGCGTCGAGCTTAACTTACGTATATTTGTATAATATACATAGCGTGTGCAGCACACTGCAGTGCCCCAAGAAGGAGGAAAACTTTACGCTTATATACGTCAACATGTGCGTAAACGCGTTTATATTATTGCCATGTATACGTCGCAGCACTGACGCTTTTAAGGAGACACGAGTGTATTTTAACGAATCAATTCTTCTGCCGCTACAATGTTATTACATTGCCGATAATGATTAAGCAATGAATTTTGTAATGCGAGCAAGAATTTCGAAGATTAATGTTTCTAATCGACCTCGCTTGTGCGAGGTCCGAATTTGTTTGCCGCATCGCTTCTTTTGCTTATATGCTGTGCATAATACACTGCGCAAAGTATTAAGCAAAGAGACTCGGTCACGCAGACAATACAATTTTTGTGTAAATTGTACGCGTACGACGTCTACGTCAAACTTGGTGAATTTAGACTGAAAGGCGAACAATTGCGTGTTTATACATCGATTAGTAGAACGCGTCTGTGCAAATACAATATAATATTCGTAACTCGGTAGTCACGTCTCATACATATTTTACGCGATGAGTCGAATGTACACGAAGACGTTAACGACACTCGATCTTTGAATGAAAGAAAGGTTGAAAAGTACGGTAAAAGAAAGCTCACTGGTATTTTCTCACGAGCAAGCGCATTTCCATTGCGCCAGACACCTACGTCTATATAATAATATGCATATATAACGTGTTTATGTGCGCGCATACCTGCCGCAGCAGCCACAGAGAGCTGCATTATAATGAAAAGCGTATTATGGACGCGTGGCGCAGCACAAACACACATATGCAGCGTACCGATCGCTCCGAGCAACGCAAGTTCAGTGTCAACGATGATGTATGTTACACACGCGCGTATACATATTATATACGAGTGTCTTTATGTGTGTATATTACTCGATGAGCGAATACGCCCACGCACTTTTGCGCGCGTGCGACTCGTGGCTGCGCATATACGTCGAATAGATATGGGCAATAAGAGTCTGTATGACAATGCGCGTATTATGCACGCGGAATCGCGTAGTAAAAGATCGCGATTACAAATGTTTGAAATTTATGCGCGATATTGGCAATCGAGCGACCTCTCCTCTGAACGCGAATTAAGCGATTCGCGCCGCGGTCACAAAGTGCGGCGCGCGTTGCGATTGCCGCAAGATTATGGGACTTCGCGTTTCGAAACTCTAAATCTCTATTTCTTATTAGAAGAACGATTGTAATGATACGAGTATATTATATCTATACGTACGCGGTGCCTTATGGTAATTTAATAATGAAAAAAAAAAAGACTTACACCGAGGCTTCGCCATAATGAATAATATATACCCGTGCTCGCGCTCGCCTACGCGATTCCCGCGCTAATGCGTGCTGCTGCAGGCACGCTCTCGAGTTCTCGTCATATACAAAAGAGCGCCAATTCGAGAGCTTAATAGCGCGCGATAGGTCGACTCGAAGAAAAAAAAATCTAAATCAATGCAATCGCACACATAAATACGTGCGCGAGCTATAATACATCGCAAAAGTCGTCGCTGTATACACACGACGACGACGAATATAATGCGCAAAGAGATGCTGCAAGGTTGATAAATATAAATTGAACGGTTTTACGACGTGGCTCGTAAAGCAGCGGATTGTAAAATGTCAATGAGCCGACGTGTGTGTGTTTGTGTATGCATTTGCAAGAGGTATACATACGCACACACAAAAGATTTTGCGCCGATCTCGAGTCGAGAGTTGATGAAAATCCGTGCGGAATATTCATGAGAATCGAGAAATGCTCTTTTGAAGCTGTACGGCTTAATAAACTATGCGGCGAGCTACCGGAGGCAGTGCATTTTTCGCGGAATGCCGATCGTTGCTTTCTTGATTGATATAATTAAAGTTTCTCCAATACCACTGACGTATTGAGATTCGATTATTCTATAGGGCTAGACGATAGATTTATTCGACTGCATTTCTGCGACTGATGAACAAAAACTCCATGACAAAGTCTTCAATTACTTTATTGGACTGACTTTTTCTAATAAAAAATGCGTGTAAGTTAAAAAAAGCAGGAAAGCCAAACGAGAGTAAAATAGAGTAGTTGCGTATATCATTCCTGTAGCACCTTCGTTCGAGGGACAATTATGGAGCTCGTTTTTTCCCGAAAAAAAATCGTCGCGTGTGCGTACCTATTATACATTTCATTGAAAAACGACGACAATCCGCATGCGTCGAGTTCGCGTTGATTCGTCGGAATGAAAAAAACCGCCCCACAGAAACGCGATGATTATAAACGTGCGTGCGTATACGCGGGTATATAATAATTTGCGCGGCGCACGCGTATATCACGCAATTCTTGCGAACTGTTCGTTAATGCTTATTCAGTTTTTCGTATTTATAACGCAATATGCGGTATTTCACGCGTTTGTCATTGTTAGATTCGCGAAAATATAGCAGCTTAGGTAGTTTACGGCAGCTTTGTAATTTTCGAGAATTTATCGCAATTGAAAATGTGGTAGTTTTTTGTGCAATGCACACATGAGTTTGCGCCCGATCCAACCGGTTCTACATACGATGTATATAATCGAGCTGCGTCTAGCACGTACCGATCGGACTATTTCCTGATAAAACTTTCAACTATTTATGAGTGACTTTCATTTCAAATTGGTACACTCGTGGGTTTAGCCAAAAAGGGGAAAAAAGGAACGAGTCGAAAAAATCCATATCTACTTTCACGCGTGTTAAGAGTTTTATCCTTTATCGTGCAAACGAGGCAAATGTCGCTCGTCTATCTCATATTTAATACGCGTACACATCTGACGTCTGATACGACGCGCAGATATGTAGCGTCAAGTTATTTTATTGAACCATCAAAGACCGAATCGAGTATTTTTCAGATGATTAAATTTTCTAGTTCAAGCGCTCACACGCAATGACAAAATGAAAAAGAGCAAGAAAAAGCACAGACTCACGCGCGCGAGTGTACAAGATGCATTGATTGATAGTTCCAGCTGGAAAACATTTGGCGTTTATATGACAAGTGTTTGCCGACTTTTTGGGGTACATAAATCTTCGCTCTCTTTCGATCTTTTTGCTTTCGCCCAAAAGAAAAAATCCGAACGTCACTGCACTGTGTATAACGTATATGATGTGTCCATATGCAAAAAAAAAGAAAAAATATAACGCGAGAAGTTTATTTTTTCGCTCTGGAATGCGAGCCATTTTTCTAAGCACAGATGGCCGGCAGATGCGCAAAAAAAGGTTATATGCTGTTTTTGGCGCTCTTATCTCTTTCTCTCTGTCTTTCTCCGGCGAGCTTTATCGTACACCGAATCTATATTTTTGTCATTCGCGAGCGTGTATTGTAACTGTAGTTTAACGCATTCACTCCGGGCTTTGAACATTTTTATATTTTTGTTATTTTTATCAACATGTGAAAAAAGCACGAATTCACAACAGAGCGCGCGCGTTTTTTCGAATGTTCCTGCGTAATTTATATTTGAAAAAGAAAAGGTTGGAATGGCAGAGGAAGTTTGCTTTAATCCTTTTTGATCTTTCTCTGCGAATGAGCAAGAAATTGAATAAAAAAAAAATCAAATGATTACTGATAAATATTCATAAGAAACAAGTCCATAAAGTAGCGTGTAAATAAAAAAAAAAGACTGTGCTTTTATTCGAGCCTACAATATTGTATATGCAATTTCTTTATCCGATTCAAATCTATCGCCTGCGAATTATCCAAGCCGTTTAAAAGCCTCATTAATACGTGTTGAAAGTGAGCGATAGATTTAAAAAACGTGTCAACGAATCGGCATCGCAATATTACGTTATTTTTTTTCTTCTGCTTATACATTCTATTCGGATCAAATTCGTGAGCGTTCCCGAGCCGGTAATGGAGTCGTAAAAAGCAGCTCGAAACGATCGCGAGTTTTGAAAATTTACCGAAGAATGTGGTGCCTACCGAATATCAATCGTAAAATTCCAATTTTAAAATTAACAAAGAATTTGTCAAAAACAAAGGCTAAAAACTTGATTTGTTCGTGAATAGGTGCGTATACGCGCGAAAAAAAGAAGTCAATAGCCGTCTTTAAAATACGAAACACTCCGTGGTGAGTAAACACGTCAACAATTTTGACAGCTTCAACTTGCCCGGAAAAATCTCACGCGAAGTAAATTCCGAAAGTTTCTGGATACTAAAGAGTATTTAAGTATACGAAGCGTCTACTCTCCGGCTCCGTAGACGAGTCGTTTAATTTTTCTGCGCCAATGGAACTAATCACTCGCGTGGTTTAGCGCGCGGCATATACAGTCCCTCTCGTCATGGGAACAGATTTTAGTGTGCACATTATATGCTGGAGAAAAGAGACAGAGAGAGAGAGAGAGAGAGAGAGAGAGAGAGAGAGAGAGAGAGAGAGACAAGAGAACAAGTTGCATGGAGAAGGGAGATACGCGTTCGCGTGTATGAGTAGCGGAAACTCACTCCGTTCCGTTTCTGCAGCAGCAGCAGCAGCAGAGAAATGCACATGTATATATGGCACAGGTATATATGTGTTATAAATAGCAAAATCAGCAGCAGCAGCAGCAGCAGCGGCGGCGGCGGTAGTAGCGGCAGCAGCAGTTGGCACGTGGAATGCGACTTTCACCCTCCTTATGAGCCTTATAACCTTCCAGGAGGTCTCTCTCTCTCTCTCTCTCTCTCTCTCTTTGGTATAAAGAGAGCTAAGCGCTGCAGCAGCGAGAGGCAGCCGTCGTTGCATATGCTTTTATAAGCCTATATAGCAGCAGCAGCAACCTTAATATACCATCGCTGCATAAATCGTGTGCATGCGCGGAACATTACGGGCGCAATGCAGCTTGACCTGACCAACTCTCCGCCTGCGGGACGGGCAACGTAATTCTCTCCTCTAAGCCAGGCTAAAGTGGATTCGGATCGCGAGTCTTTTTTTTCGTAAATTATACTATAAATTCCAAAGTGTGTATTATCGTGCTCGGGAGCACGTGTGCCGGCCTGCTCTCTTCGCGTTTCGTCGACGCATCGTTGGAAATTTTCTGTACGACTTTGTTGTTGCGATTATTATCGCAAAATTATGAATCGCTACCGGCGTTACTCTGCCCATATCAACGTTTATACGAATCGATGAAAAATAATAACATACATAAGGTTGACTTCGGGATAAGCATCGAATCGTCTTATCGATTTTATATCTCACGAAACATTATTTAAGCTTCGAAACTGTAACCGTAATTCACTTAGTCCTGCGAAAGCATTTCAACTTTATACACATGACAATTTACTCTCTCTCTCTCTCTCACTCACTCCGTTTCTTTTGCTCTAGCATTATGGAATAATGAGATACCGAGAAAGAATCAAACATAATCGATTCTTTCTTACACATCTCTTAAGATGTAAGCTTGTTGCAGTTGTTCGGGGCCTGCTGCTGCTGATGTTGTTTTTTTTTCATCCTTTAAATTTTCATCGTTATTCTTTTTACCTTGTCGTTCCCCTCGAGGCCCTCTAAATTATTTCCAATAATCCATTTATAAGCTCGCGCATACACACGTATCGTGCAGAGTGTATGAAGAGATACGTTCGCGCGCGCGACTACTCTATTATTCATTATTTTTTGTTTCTTTTCTCTCTATACCTCAGTTCGGCTGCTCGGCCTATGGATTTTTTTATTCCCCTCCCTGCGTTTTTTTCCTTTCTTCAACTTTTTTTTCTTCTTATTCTTCTTCTTCGTCTTCTCAATCTCCCGCGTGCGAGAAAGCTGCGCGCAAGTTTCTTTCCACCGACCATTACGGAGCGATTCATGCGCGCATTCTCCAATGATTGTTTGTAATTGGCATGCTCGCCTTGTGGTTCATTTATATCTCGCTCGCACCCAGTTTTCTCCCTCTTATGTGTGTGTGTGCGCGCACATACGTGTGTATCTCGCTTGCTTGCTTGCGCGCACACATATACACACACAAGCACACCCACTCGCGTACAAACAAACACATGTATAAATATATAAGCTTGTACTCGCGAGATACATGTACAATGTACGCGTGTGTCTGTAAACTGCTTTGAGACGGAATCTCTTTTTCGGACAAGCTCTCTCGTGTGTGCATGATACACGATTCGCATTTAACTAAACGATGCTTCACTCACGAATTTCGGATGGACGCACGAACTTGACGGAAATGACTCTTAAAGAGATAACGAGATCGAACATTTTTGACAAAAGTATATATATCCTTCGCTGCACGCGCTGATAAGGATTGGTCGTTTTTTTTTCGGGAACGAGTAACAGTGAAGCTCGAAAAAATAATTTCAGAAACGAGAGAGATGACATTTCAGCCCTCTTTTTGGAGTTTAATGCGTTGCATAAGAAAAAATGGGTATACGGTCGAAGCCCCCCGATGCAATGAAATATCCGTAATGACTTGCACGCGCTTACAGACACATATGCACGTACGTCAACGCGATGACGAGGACGTTGACGACCAGTGCCGGGCGCGCGCGCGAGACTCTCGAGAATCGCTGCTTTGAGTGTATATGCACACACATCCACACACGCACGAACTGATGATCGCAAAAAAGAAAGAGAGAGAAGAGTCTCGTGTTTTTGCCACTTGACTTACGCTGTTCTGCCGCTGCCGTTATTGTTATTATTATATTATCGCTACACGTACGTGTACGCACGAAGCCGGACGAAAATTGAAAGATTAGCTCGTCGTTGGCCAGCTTTTTCAATTTATACATGAGGCAGCAAAGAGAGAGAGAGAGAGAGAGAGAGAGTCGAGTAACTGCTCGCGCTTGATTACAAGTGTGTTCAAGCTCTTCGCCATATCGTGTATGGGTCGACTTTTTTCATATTTTACGTTATGCACGATGGTGTTGCCGCGTGCAGTGCACGAGAGCGGAATGTGACCTCCTGCGAATTTATCATCGTCGTCTTTCAAAAAGCTCGGAAATACTTAGATAGCCTTTGTCCGATAGATACGAGCACCGAAGAAATTTGAATGTCCGCAAAAAAAAACCTAATAAATTCATCGAGTCAAAATTGTTCAACTGTTTTTCTGCTTTATTACCAGCGGAGCATGAATGAATGTCGATTATATCACACGATCCTTTCTTGCTCAATCGCGCAATACGTGTGTGCATGGCATGCACACCGCATACATACGCGCATATAATACAAACATATGCGAGAAACCTTATAGCGCCGCCGTTCCGAATCAATGACCTTTTGAACGCTTTGTGTTTGTATGTGTAATGTACGCATGAACGTACTCGCGACAAGTATATATACAAACGTGAACGCAAGAAAAACATTTTAGCTCGCCACATCGACCTGCCAAACTCTTTTTTTGCACATGGGGTGAGAAACATCCTCTGCTTCATCGTTTCTCGGTCTTTCGGTGATGTTTGACTCGAGCCGCGAGTTGAACGAAATCCAAGTTGCTTTCAAAATACGTACAGGCGCACACATATATATACGCGATCGTTTCCGAATCATCGAACAAAATCTTTATAGTGGCTGCTCGGTATTTATCGATTAATTCACGCGAGGCCGGTTGACAAAATAAGACCAAGTGTTTTTTGCGCCGGAATTTTTAATAAAAATTCAGGAAAATTCCATAGCCGAAAAAGAGTCGAAGAGATCAAAGACGCGAATGCACATTAGAACCTATCATCATTGTTAAATATCCCAAACGCGCGTCACCGTGAGCACAACGACGCAGCAGCATATATTTTTCCACGCAGCGAAATTCTCACATTGAATCATCGCGGCGCGGCTGTGACAAGGGGCACACACGCACACGCGTTAGGCGCGAGGAGCGAAATATGCACATTTGGTCGTGCCATGCGCGCGCGAACTCGTCACCGCGGCGCGTCGTGTGTATCGCATACCGATCAAGTGATACACGCACCTCGACGCACCAATACACCGATAACAGCTGCCGACGAAATAATAATACATGTATCCCTGATTAAGCCGCGCTTATCAACAAAATACAACACAAACGCGCACGATACAATATATTTAGAAAGCACATGATTTTTCAGCGCGTACACCATTGTATGCGTTACATTTATGCGTGCACGCCTGTACATATGTTGTATGCGTTGGATGGAAACGGAGAAGAAAAAAACATCGAGGAGAGAGAGATAAGAGCATTTAGCAATAGCTTTTGAATTTTTTCACGATGATGTCATACGGAATACAGAAAAAGAGAGCGAGGAAGGCGCGCGCGCGACACGCACAAAAACACAATTTATTAAAATGATGAAAACTTTCATCATGTATCGCGGAGTCGTTGGCGCATTTAGAGAAAAAATACACATACACACACTTTTCAAACGAGCACGCGCGGCTATGTAATATGCGTGTGTTTTTCTTTCGAGCGAGTTCAAAATTTGAAAACGTTAATTATTCATTCATCGAATGTTTATTCGGCCAAGTTATGTCATTTTTATCGAAACCCACATTCGTCGACTATCAAAAGTAAAACTTATCTATGTTGATATATTAAATCCAAGTTTAAAATTCCTAAAACATGACCCGTTAACTAATCGTTATAAAATTTTCTAATGTATTTAAAAATATGTAAACACAGCTGGATTTTTATTCGAATCACAACAGTCGGAGTCGAAATTTCGTACGCGAATCCGCGTATATGTAGGCTAATTTACAATACGATCGAAGAAATCGATTGTCGAAATCTTGAGAGGAGTCGAGTGTCCCTCGTGTACAGGCCGCTATGGAAGGTGTCGCGGGTGTACGTGACCGAGTGTAATCACTCGAATTGGGGAAGATTTTCAATGTGTAAAGCAAAAAACACATTGTCACCTCAGTTTGTTTACGTTCACGTGTCTTTATCGTCGACAAAATTCCGTCGAGCGAGCAGCTGTAGAGCTTCCCGCGACGAGTCAATTTTCGTTTCTTCGGTACTCGACTCGCGAATCGTGTCGATAGTACTCTCGTGAAGTACAGTAGGGACACATTGTACAAATACTCGCGCCGCGCACGCCGGCGGACGAGTCCTTTTAAAGGAGTCGCGCGCGACGATGCATAATTTAAAAAGCCACGCGCAGTCGTCGAGTTTGTCCGTAAATATACTCAGCAGAAGCAGTAGCAGCAGCGCCAGCGCAAGACAATGAGAAACATTACGAAAGCTCATTTTGCGGCTGGTGTATACACAAAGACACACACACAGAGGCTCGAATGTGTGCAATGTTTACATATATTTATGCATACGCCATAACTACGTATGTACATTATATTATATGTAGTAGTATATGTACGCAACGAAAAACTTCTCCGTACACAGCACGCATACAGATATGTAATACGCATGGCGCGAGAGTGAAAAACGTTTTTCCTTCGCGAGAGAGATAATTCGAATTTTTCAGCGTTTCTCAATATCTGAATTTCACACGCGATCGCTCGCTCGCGCACTACACCGCGCGCAACGAGTCGATCTTTGAACGCGACGCACGCGTATGCTTCTCGGTGCTGCACCGTTATAACGTCGCGGCATTTAATTATTGCGATAGAGTTGTATTTTATTTTTTTTCATCGTCGAGTTTCGTTCACGCACGCGAGAAATTCCTACCATGCTGTACTGAGAATCAATATAGATGGCCAGATCAGTCTTACTTTATTGTATGACCACGGATTATTCGGTAAAAAAGGGGTAACATTTGTCAATCATTTTAGTAATGACACGTTTTTCTACCCCTTTATATTTATATACCTGGCCGATTCTCTGTGAAATCGAATGGCCAAAAAATTTTTTTTCTGCAAATATGAAAAACTTGCTGTTTCCGATGTCAGAAATGTCCCCAAATTTTATTAGAATTTTTGGGACCATCTATCACTCTTTTTCAGGGGCCCGAAGTTGGCCATTTTAGGGTTTTTTTGAAATTCATGAAAAATCACAAATATTAAAATAATTCCTGGATTAAAGTGGAATGATTCAAAAGTAAAAGGGCCCAGCAACTTTTTTGTTGGAAATTGTCCAAATTTTCAGAAAAAAAATATGCCAAAGTGATTGGAACAATCTAGGTAAGTGTAAAGCAAAAAAACTGCCAAGTGGACATAAATGATGAAATCTAATCGAGTTCGAACCAGACTTTCATTTCCTAAACTATGTAAAAAGCTTCCCAAAGATGTCAACTACTGCCTGATAAAGTTTTGTAATGGGTCTTAAAGTTTAACGCAATGTAGACAACAATGTGTGGCGAAAAACATGCAAAAAAAGGCTGAAAATGGCTGTTTTTGGTGATTTTAGGCATTTTGGGCCTATTTTTGACCTTTTTTGCATGTTTTTCGCCACACATTGTTGTCTACATTGCGTTAAACTTTAAGACCCATTACAAAACTTTATCAGGCATTAGTTGACATCTTTAGGAAGCTTTTCACATAGTTTAGGAAATGAAAGTCCGGTTCGAACTCGAGTAGATTTCTTGTTTTATGTTTTTTTTTTTATGTTTTCCCACTAGTATGTATTTAGGTGGCTCCAATCACTTTGGCATATTTTTTTTCTGAAAATTTGGACAATTTCCAACAAAAAAGTTGCTGGGCACTTTTACTTTTGAATCATTCTACTTAAATCCAGGAATTATTTTAATATTTGTGATTTTTCATGAATTTCAAAAAAACCCTAAAATGGCCAACTTCGGGCCCCTGAAAAAGAGTGATAGATGGTCCCAAAAATTCTAATAAAATTTGGGGACATTTCTGACATCGGGAACAGCAAGTTTTTCATATTTGCAGAAAAAAAATTTTTTGGCCATTCGATTTCACAGAGAATCGGCCACCTATATGTAGGCAAATCTCGCGTTAAAGACGGCTTTGAAAAATTAGAAGACAACAGAGAAGTACAAGTAAAAGAAGTAGAGGAGTAGGAGGACAGAGAAGGAATAAGACTGGTCATAAAAGTTCAGAGAAACATGGAACTCGTATTGTGCGGCTATTTTCGTGCGGATATTAGAAACAGTCTATAAGATGCACAAAGATCGATACCCAATTAAGGAAGATAAATAAGGTGTACATTTTAAGAGGCTATACACAACGAATGTTATCGATGAAGACACAACACCTGCGCTGATGCTGCTGCTTTTGCGGCAGGTTCGTATAAGAGGATTTTACTATATATATATATATATATATATACCCATAGAGTTGTGGTCGTAAAGATGCGTAAAATTAGAAAATGTGGATACTTGAAAATCATTATCAAGAAAATTTAATATGCCCTTCATACCCCTCTCTGATTATTAGTCGATTTATCAGCGTTCAAATTAGTATATTTAGTAACAAGTGCGCGAGGAAGTTGACTCATCTAGGAGTTGCTTTCGCCCGAGCGTAGCTAGTTGCAAGAGATATTTTTAACCCTGCTTGCGAGAAACTAGGGTTTTCTGATGATTCAAGGGCAGAAAACCCCCTGTTTCGCGCACACAGTGTCAAAAAAAATCAATAATTATTGTTACAATTATTTAAAAATACCACATGTTATTGTTGACGCAAGAAAATTAAATTTATTCAAATTATATTTTTCTTGAATTATCTATCGGATTTCGTGTACAATCGTCACAAAGAGTATTTATAGTGTATAAAAAATAACGTTAATCCATGTAACGAACAATACATGCGAAACGCTTCTCTCTTACGATCGGTCACATTTCTATCTCGTAACAAAAAAGTTAAAAGTACACGTCCACGTATGTGGACTTCATGATAACTTCGAAAAATTGCCAGACCAGTATCCTGGTCACGCAGCCCTTGATCGTGGGCCCTATGCGTATAAACTGTCGAAAACTCTCGGCATTCAACATACTCTGCCAGTTCAATAACTGTAGCTCATGGTAGGCCTTGGTTTTAGGATAAGTGCACACGTCGAGTAGCGAAAAACCCTTGCCGTCGGTCATCGTCGAGTGCGCCAGTGCGATCTCGCGAAGGATCTCCGGGTCCTGGTGATAAATTTCTCCGACGTTCCTCGTCCCTAACTTATCCTTCATCCATTTCTTGGTATTTTTATTCATGTAGATTTTGCCCAAGTGGACGATTTTTAGGTGATTTATGAGGGCGTCGCGCACACTATCCTCTCGGCTTTGCTGGTTCTCGTCCGACTTATTAATATATTGGTAGCAGTAGCTGATTATCGCTTGCGGGTTCAATGCTGCTCGCACGTATTGAAAAATCGTATAAATTATTATTAATCATCTCGATACATGATCATAGCTATAGTGGCATAAAATTTTACCTAGAGCCATCACGTAGGGGAGGTCAAAGAGCTCATGATTCACAGTCGGATATCCTAGCAAAAACTGTAACACGCTGTAATCGTGCCCATGTGTCATCCGGAATCCCTTAGCCTTCAGAAGCTTCACGATGTCTAGAATATTTTGTGCTAGCTCCAAATTCCTCAGCATTCCGTTTTCCTCAAGCAAAAATTGACCCTTGAAGGTCACCGTTGTCGGTTCGGCACCCATCTGCAGCAACTCATCCACTGCGTCCCGATTGCAGACCGAGACGGCGTAGCTGAGCGGCGTCACGCCGTTGTTGTCCGGAGCGTTCAAATCGGGCTTGTGCTTGTGAACCAGCTTCAGAAAATCCTGGAACTCTGGGTTGTATCGCGACAGATTGAACGCGTTGCCGTGGTACTCGGGTAGGTATCTGCGACGCAGCATGTAGTGCAAAATGGTTTGGCCTTGATTGTCTCTGTGGAGCATGTTGGCACCCGCATTAAGTAGTATATCGAGCGCCGTTCGCTGTGTCGTTTGCCACTGGCCGAAAGTGATGCCGCGACAAAAGAGATGCAGGACGGGCGAAATGCCGTTTATATCGACGACGTTGACATCGGCTCCGTTTTCGACCAATCTCCTGATCATTTCCAAGTAAGTATCTCTCTCGGTAACGAGCGTGGTTTTGGCTACCAAGACGCATAGATGACTGAGCAGGGTATAGCCGTTGTGGCCAACCGGACCCAGACATAATGGAGAGTTCACCGAGATGCCTTGGGAAAGCAGACTGTTGGCCATTTGTTCGTTGCCAAATCGCAAGGCCGCCTGGAAGTGCGTGAAGTGGCTCTCCGGGTCCATGTAATTCACTTGGTTATCGTAGATCTCGCAGAGCAGGTTGAAGTAGTCCGGCTGATCGAGCTTCGCCGCGACGTGGATTGCTGTCCTGGTGTTTACGGGCAGGGCTCTCGTGACTTTTTTCAAGCGCTGTTTGAAGTATTGGACGATTTTTAGCTGCCGCTCCTTACAGGCCTCGATCAGAATAAGGTTCGACTGGACATCGTCCAGACTGTGGAGTCTCAATGCTAGCTTGAGGTCTGCAGGCCTCTGCACCAATACATCGTAGAAGCTTTTCCATTCATTTTGCATTTTTGAAAGGCGCGAGTACATACACACATACACCGGAAAAATCTTTCTTTTTCGATCGGAACCGTTGTAACTTCGAGCTTCGGCAGTTACCTCAAGACTGTACGATTGGCAACAAATTTTTCATACTTCAAGAAAGAGATTGACAATGTTTACATTTGAGCTGTCCCTCCCAACGCGAGATATTTCGATGAACCCGCGAAGCTATATATATCGAATCATATATACAGTAGTTACATTTTTACGTGATACGAGTAGCGCCAATTTTCTTGTGCTTCAAAATTTCGACCGCTACAAACAAATTTCAAATGATTTCGTTTGTAAAATCGAGTTTTGTAGAAAAATCCGAAGTTCCAATATGTTGAAATATTCAATTAAAAATTTATAAACGGCTTTTGAAGGACGTACAGTTAGACGCGAAACTAGGACCAAATCGTACAAAAAAAATTAAATCTAAACCAGTAAGCAATTCAATCAATAGAAAAATATTAAAAATCAAAAAAAAATTCGTGAATAAAATTCAACCAAGTAGATGGACTCTCGAATTTAGCTTTTCTCGTTCACGCTATTAATCGATATTTGTATGTATAAGTATAACCGATGCTCCGAATGCGAAAAAAAAACATCTGATTGAATTTCTAATTTGCTTTTATTTGAAATTTTTTGTTTTTGTTGAAATTTCACTTCTAGATTACGCGTTCACTCCTCATACCCAACGCGCTCGAAGAAGTATCCTTTCAAATAGTACACAAAAGAAATACAATACGAGACGTCAAATTATATCCGTCGGACATTAATCTCGGAGTCGAGGGCAGTATTTCGGAGCGCGTGGCCCCGAAAAAAGAAGTGCCATGCATCTCGCTGCTGGCATAGCATTTATTTGGGCGAAAGCGCGGCGGCACACGCGAAGTTTTGCTGCGCTCTCGATGCAGCAGTCGCTCTATACTTGCGCTTATGTATGTATGTGGAACGCAACAGGCGCGCGCGCGAATCGATCATATAATGCACCGCCGCATGCACATGCACAGCAGCAGGCAGCTTGGGTGCGCGCCGCCGCCAAGAGAGAGAGAGCGCCCCGGGGTACTCGCGATCGGAGTCAGCGGCCCTGGACGTCTGGAATGCGGGCGCGGCGGCGGCACTAACAGCAGCAGCAGCGAAATGAGAGAGAGAGAGAGACACACACACACACGTATACACATGCGTGTTGGTGTGCATACATACACGTATTGCTAACGTCGAATGAGTGAGTGAGAGAGAAAGAGAGATCTCCTTGCGTTGCACGCAGACTTGCACTGCTTGCTCGCTTGTGTGCTTGTAAGTGTGTGTGTATGTGTGTGCGCGCGGGTAAGTGAGCGCAGATGCTTTGCGATCTTTCTTACATTCGGTAAAACGCACGTAATTTAATTAATCAGCGATGAATATATATATAGATACGAACGCGAGCTCTCTCGACTGGGGCAGTCAAGGGCGATCGTCGCGCACGGTGTTTTTGTTGTTTGTTGTTGTTGTTGTTGTTGTTGACGATCGTCGCCACGATCGAGAACGAGAGAGAAAAGAAAAGTCGAAACAAAAAAACGGAGAGAGAAAGAGAGGGAGAAAAAAAAAGAAACGTCAATCAAAAGCTCCGTACACAGTTGATCGTGCGGAATTTCATATTTACGCTCGCGCGCAGACCGGCTACATACGCGATGCAGTTTATTTATATACTTGCGCGCGCGCGCGCGATATGTTATATATCACCGCGAGCGAGCGAGCGAGCACCGCGAGAGTGCAACGTGCAGCTGTTCGTCGAGCGCGCGCGGGTACGTAATCGGATTTTTTTGTCACGAAGCCGATCCTAGTACGACGACGACAACGACAACGCGCGCCTTTGCAACGACGAAAAAACGACCAAGAAAGAAAGAGACACAGAAAGAGAGAGAGAGAAATGATCGCGCGGCGAAAAAAGACACGCGGATAGCGCGTGTGGTGCTATATATATAGTATATATAATAATGCACTGTGCGCGCGGATCGCAAAGAAAGTCAGCTTGCGCGCGTCAAAACTGACTGCGCTGCTGCAGTGTATTATATATACTATATACGCGGGGGCTTTTAAAGCGAAGGGCCCGAGAAATTGCAGCGTCCGCTACTGCAGCTCTCGTGTGCGCGCTGTAGCACACGGAAAAAGTATGCGAACGCGCGCCACGAGGACGCTTAAATACAACGCGCACACACACGTACACGTACTCGAGCGAGCGTTTACGTTTCTGCTGTATGCGTAGCAGGTATTGACATTGTGTGTGTGTGTTTGTGTGTGTGTGTGTGTGTGTGTGTGTGTGCTGCACACACAGACGAGTAGCGCATATATGCAGGCAACTGCAGTTTCTCTTTGCTGTTTAGCCTAAGCGCGCGTATACTCACACGCGTATATTATACGTGTACGTGTCGGTGTGCAGTGCATCTACGGCACGCGAACGTTTGCTCTACTAATTTTTGTGATAAAATCGCTCGTCTCTTATCGTCGCTGTCGTTGTTGTTGTTGTTGCTGTATGTAGAGCTGCTGCATCTCTGCTGCAGTCGTGTATAATATATGCATATAGGAACGATGCACGACTTTTTATTTCGTACAGCACCAATCGATTCATCGGTACAACTTATTCTAGCGTGTTTCGTTCTTGTTGTTGTTTTGGTTGTTGTTGTCAGAGATAAAAGAAGAGCAAGCTTAGGTAAGGTTGCATTTATCTAAGTGCAAGATAAAATTAGAGAAAGAGTAATGGTGAGAAGCTCCAATGAAAGTAGCTTTTCTATACCGTACAACGTGGAAAATCATACACTACAAACTACAATATTTTAAGGAAAAATTTAATGTTAAAAATCAAATGCGCTTGTGACTGCTCGAAAATACAGTAATATAGTTTCAAGGATTAAAAATGTATGAAATCGGCACGTAAAGACATGTCACTATTCGTTATTTAAGTAAAAGTAAAACAAAACTTGGACTAAAATCCAAGGATTTGCATATGAACACAAGAAATGTACGATCCCGAAAAAGATACACTTGTATGGGTACAACAGATACCACAATAATTGATGAAACAGATCGACGCGATAAGAACCGCGTGCATGCCGTGATAAAAACGTGTGATCATTTGATTCTTCTCCTCTTTTACTCATTCTTCTTCTTTTCTTTTTTACATCGATTTATCAGTATGCCAACGATGATGTTATACAAATATATTACAATATATATGTACTCACAAATCGTTTAGACAATTCGATCGGGAGAGAGCGAGGAAAGACGCGACTGAGGAATGCACGCGTGCGAGCTTATAAAAATATTTGAACGATCGCGTAATAAATTAATTAATATAATGATAAATAACTACCGAGGTGCTGCCCCCGCGTGACAGCGATAAAACAATAAATATAAACGAGCTGATGCGGTAAAAAAAGACTGTCGTTTATCCAGCGAGGGAGAAAATTAAAAATCTATCATTTTTACGTGCTATATTCGCCGGCTCGTTAGAGCCCGGTTTGGGGTATAATAAAGCGCGCTTACAGGTGTTCAGCACATGTTTTTTTGTGAATAAACAGACCGGACGAGCTCAGACGCAGGTAGATGAGCTGTTTCCTTCCTTTTTTGATTCTCCAAGGTACCAGGTTTAAAAGGTCCCCCAAAATTGTATAAAAGAGTTGTTTGTGTTTATATACATGATGGGTCATTACTAACCTGTCGCGTGGATCGATCCAGGTCGTCTTTCTCGTGTTGTGATCGATGAAGTATACTTTTCCGTCGTAGTCGTGCGCTACGTCCCACCCTTCCGGAAGCGGTATCTCCCCATTTCGTCTCCTTGGCATATTTCACTGAGCTCTGTACGCGTCGTTGATTATTCCAGACCAGCATAGAAAACAAAAGGTGAGAACTGTCCTCAATTGTCAACTTCCAAATGCTTTCTTTTATTTTTTTCTTAATTATTTTATTTTTTTAATCATCCGCGCGCACGCGAAGTGCATTATTATTATTTATTAATTTCTCACGCCCATACGTGTACGAGCATCGAGCATCGAAGAGAGAAAATGAAAAAAGAGAGCAGACGGACGAAATCTCAACTGTTGTATACATCACTCGAGCCGACACACCGATACACACACACACACATGCACATACACTGACTCGCGGTCGTAACGAGACTCTCACGTGCGACAGACACGATTTACATGTTCATTCAACTTTTTTTAACTGACTTTGCGCTCGCGAGCGCGTGTGAAACGAAAATTTTCCGAAACAAAAAAAAAGTGTAAAACACAAGCCGATCGAAGCAGCTGTTGGAATTCACCACGCTGCACGCGGGTCGCGGAAAAATCGATTCGCCCATAAACTTTGTCACACCTTCGGAAAAGGAGTCGCGCGTGTACTGCTGCTGCGGCTATATGGGTACGAAGACAGCAACAACAACGGCACACGCAGCTCGCGGGGACGCGACGCAGACACCGATCACGTCGAAAGCGATCTCGTGTGTAATTATTATGTGTACGCACACACACAAACGAGAGAAAGAGATGTAACCACGCGCGCATACCTGCCTCATAACATGTGTGTGTGTGCTGGTGCTCGTCGATCTATACATATTCATTCGTAAGATACATATTATTATACGCATATATATATACGAATTGCATAATCATAATATCAAGCGTTTTCGCCTGCTGTGGGTATACACGCGCGCGTGTTATTTCATTTCTGCGTGTCTCTCTCTCTCTCTCTCTCTCTTTCTTTTTGAATTTTTTTACCGTTCGACTCGCGCGTTATATTTATAAAATTCGTAAAAATATTTATTCTCAAGGTTTGTCCTTCTCTTTTTTTCGAGCTGCTCGTATCATATGCGGAGAGAGATACACGCGCAATTTGAATTTCTGTGCCTCGAGTGAAAAAAAAAATTTATGCAGATTATTCGAGAAAAAGGCGTCTCTTTCTCTCTCTCTCTCTCTCTCTCCGTATAGTTTGGCATTGGGCGCGTGCAACGGTCGAACTCGTGATACCTCTCTTTCAAAAAAATAAAACGAGAGACAGGCAGCAGCTATAAGCAGCATACTTCGAGCCTCGATGGATTTAATCGGTTATATATTTATTAAAAGAGTTTTGTGTCTCTCGATGCTCTGTGTACGCGTATATGTTATAAACGCACGCGCATATGCACATATTACACACATATATTTGCAGATAAAAAATCTCACGAGCAGCAGCAGTGCTTGCTCCCATATCTTGAGCAGCTTATAAATATGTGTATAGATGTATACATGCACGGCATCGCAGGCATGGCATTTCAGTATGTGCATGTGCGCGCGATCGAGCGTCTGCACTGCGCGAGTGTATTTTCGCGTGCGCGCGGATTCTCCTCTTTCTCTCTCTCTCTCCGCCATCATGAATACCTCATTATCATGAAGCGGAGTGACGTCAGACCCCGCCTTCAGATTCCTCTCGTCGAGCGGAATTCCACCGTTACCAAGCGCATGAAGAGCGAGAGAGATGCGATAGGCCACCGCGTTTGTATATATATGATCTACACAAACACACATACACTCTCGACACACACACACACACACGGTATTATAACACACAGAGACACACGTTCACGTTGTATAGATATGTATTCACCACCGCGCACTACTGTCGTCGTCGTCGTTGACTTGGCCGCCTGGGCACACACACTATCTCGCTCTCTCTCTCTCTCTCTCTCTCTCACTTTTTTTGCAGAACACGCAGAGTATAACAGCCGTTTTTCGCTATCTTCTGGCTGTGTAGCTGCTGCTGGCTGTGCCGTTGCTGGATTTCGTACTTGTTTTTTTTTGCTTTTTGCTTTCTTTTACACACGAAGCTATATAACTCACGAATATCTTCTGATTCTTCGACTTCTTCTTCTCAGTTCACTCGCGTATATCGTTGTTATGCACGATATTCATCTCCTTTTTTTTGCTCCACTCTTGGCTATATGCCGGTATGCGCCGATTTTTTACACTAGTAATATTTTTAAACGCGCACAACCGAACGAGCTTGCAAATAATAGCCGTTGTTATTGCGGTCGCCGAACAAAAATTTCTCTCGCCTTCTATTTTGATTTATCGCTGCACCGAAGTCACTCCACTTTTTATACGAAATAATAATCTATGTATTATATTCGTTGACGCACGTGTGTACGATTCGAATTCAAAATTCGAAAATATTTCGAACGCACACTTTCCGACGACGATCGCACCGATGTAGATCACACTGACGACGACGAGGCCGACTGGCACCGGTTGAATGAATAAACTATATATATGTAAACGATATCGTCGTCGTTCGTTCGGTTGGCGTGTGGTGTGGTGTGTGTGTGTGTGGCGGGGAAGAGGTGAGGAGGGGGGAGGGGAGACGAGCTGGTGTATATATCGTATATATACGAGCGTACGATAAGGAGAGAGATAGAACGAGCGAGAGCACGAGCGACGAGAGAGTTTAAAAACTTGCACACCCTGGCGGTGGTCACACTTGGTCGTTGTCGGGCGCGCGCCTCCTGCGCTTCTTCCTGCTGCTCATACCCATGGACACTGTAGCAGCATTGGATGCGTCGATGAAGCCTCGCTCATGATCGTTCGACGTTCGTGTGTGCGGAGGTTTTTTATTACAGAGAGTGTAAAAAAAGAAGACCACGACGACTTAGACACGAGGGCAGTTGCAGCTGTTGACGTTCTTTTTTTTCAAAAATATTCTTCTCTCTCTTTCTCTCTCTGCTTCCACTCTGTAGAAGCTCAAACTCGAGCGAGTCTGCCAAAGTCGGATGTCGTATTATATCTATGCACGACAGCAGCAGCAGCAGCAACAGCAGTAGTAGTAGTAGCAGTAGTAGTAGTGGCAGTAGCAGCAACGGCGGCAGCTGCGGTAACTGACCTCATAAAATCGGTTAGAAAATCGACTTATATAGCCGAGCTATGCAGCAGCGGAGCAGAGCAGCAGCAGCACTACACGTCTCTCTTATGTATATATATCTACTATACTACTATACTACAACTCTCGTACGAACGGATGATTGAATTCCGATTTGTTTTTTTCTCTTCTCTCTTTTCTCTCGCTCCTTTTTCAGCGCGCACTCGCGAGAGAGAAGACGATGACACAGAGTATATATAACGAACGCACCACACACAACACTTTTAAATCGAACCGAATCGAACTACACGCGTTGCGCTGACTCTCGTGCGTACGTTGGTCGCTGCGAAATTTTATATATTATTCAATCCAAGGGCGAATTACGATTGAGCTCGATGATGTACTGCACAATGATATAGTTATTGCCGATCGATCCTGTTGTATGCCAATGGCACTGGCAGGAGGTATATATCGATCTCTCGCACGACATATACACGGACACACACAGACACGGCTCACTCACGCACCCACGAACACACGCGAGGTAAGCACACTTACGGAGTCAAAGACTCTATTTTCACCGATAACAGAAGTCACACACGAATATTTCGCGTGTAACGCAAAAAGCCCATATGGTTGTGGTGCGTTGCATATGCACGTTGGTACGTGCATGTAAAATATTCTATTCGCGCAGATGTTGTACACTGTGGGCTGCTGCTGCTCTCTCGGTGCAACTGTACACTTGCTGCTGCTTCATGCGATTTTTGCGGTATGCGACTCTCTCGCTGCTGTGTGTGTGTATATAGCCAGCGGTCGATTTTTTTCTGTCTTCTCTTTTTATTACTGCTTGCGCGCGTACAAACGAACCAATGTAGACGTACACAAAAACAACAATAACAACGACAACAACAACAAACGTTGAACTGCACACACACAGCGTATGTACGAACTATTATCAATAATAGAACGCTTAAACACTTTTTAACATTCTGTTGCACTTTTAACACACGCAACAAAGAAGAAGTTAGAAGTAGAAGAGAGCAACAAACAAACTTGAACAATTGTATTTGATATACACTTAAAAAAAATGAGCAACGATGTGCTCGATCGCTGTGTATCCAAATATATACGTCTATATATAATTATTATTATTATTATATATAAAGTGTGTGTATGCACTATGCACTGGTACTATAGTAGTGTACGCATCTAGTACGGAGTTGGAGCGAGAGATCCGTCTATGCGCGAGTTTTGTGCGAGTGCCTCGATCTGCTTGCGGGCTTCTTGCTCTGCAGCGGCTCTGGCCAACGTAGAGCAGGAGGCAGCCAGTCGCGCGCGTATATTACGGCAGCAGCGGCGCACCACGACGAAGCTAGTATGTGTGTGTATGAGAGAGAGAGAGAGAGAGACGTTGTTCGCGCAGCAACGGGGAGCGGAGCAGCAGTACACAGACAGGCCAACTTTGCAGTCGCAAAACCACGTTCTTTCTCCGTTCTTCGCTCTATCTCTGTCTTACTCGCTGGCCGCGCAGCTCCGTATATACGAAGGTGTATACGTGTGTTGCTGTGTGCACGCTATGTATATGTAGGAAGAGAGGCGCTCGCTGCGGTGCGGCGGCCAAATACTGTGCTGTGCCTGTCTGCAGCGCCGAGCGCTCGAGCTACAAGCCGATGTACAATACACGTATATAGATATACACTTGCGTGTATGTGCCGTACACTATATACCCAACGTCCACGCTGCCGCACAACAGCGAATTGCTTGCAGCGCACGGAGCAGATATTGTACACATGTGCATATTACTTTGCTGTGTGTGTGAGTGAGTGAACCGAGGCGAGGAGAGGATCGTGTGCGCTGCGGCGCGTGCGATATTTCGCATTCTTTCAACCAGGCGAACGCCGAGCGCCACTTGTCGCTGCACATCGGAGCAGCAGTTATATTACAGATTACTGCTGCGCTCGCTATATGCATTGCTCCGAACTCGTGTACGCGGTCACATGTAATAATAGAGGGAAGATCAGCATTGCGAGTGTATGACGTGATATACTCGCGTTTTACGCATCGAGTTCTTACCGATATCGTTACCAAGGTAGATTAGACAAGGTTTAAAAAAACACGAGCACAAACTTATGCACACTCTTGGTGTATGCAAACGGTTTGAATACCTACCGATACCATACCGATTGCGTTAAATAAAGTCTTACATGCCCGACGTGTGGGCAGCTTAAGCTGTACGTCTTTGATGCTATTCTTCATCTTGAATATTTCGCTCCGATGTAATCGTGCCCGATGACAGCTAAAACGATCAAGAGTAATATGGTTACATATACCAACGCTTCAAAGAGTGCTACAATTGAAATAAAGCCGCGTAGAGCTGTCAGTTAAAGTATGCTTTACTAAAATACTGCTGCGCCAAGTACGCGATGCCGGTTTCGCGAATAATCTAACAATTTGAATTTTGCCAAATATTTTTTATAATGAGTCATGCATGTACCCACAAGTAAACACGAATAATTAAATTACTATTTGCATTTTTTAGATGATTTGAAAATAATAAATACTTAGGATCGATTCACGTTTATGGTCAAAACCAATTAAAAATGGCACAAAAGTGGCGATTCCATCATGAGATTAAAGCATAAAATGCATTTTTAAAAAAAATATGGATCTGAAATATGGAAAAAATATGGTGCATTTATAATTTATCCTCAGCCCTGGCTTGTGACAAGTATAATTGATGCTGTGTTTATTAATATAATAATGGATTCAGGGCAGAAGAAATTTCATAAACAAAATGTTCTTTTACCCACAGTACTACTCACTTTTTGACTCTAATATTAATCATTTCTTGCTCAAATTTACAATAATTTAATTTTAATAAAAATTACTTGAAAATTAAAAAACTTTTATTATTACTATTACCTGTCAACTTCATATAATTTTTAACAAAAAAAGAAAGAAAATAATTTGAAAAATATTAATTAGAACTTAAATATTATACAGATATTTTATCAAAAATATAAATATTTATTGGGAATAAACTTTCAATTACAATAAAAAAAAATTTCACATGTGGATTTACATAACTTATATATTCCTACATATTATTAAATAATTTTCATTCTACTAATTTTAACCTTTTCATCATATTTCTTCTAATTTATTTTGATGTTGGTTGCAGATTGACAAGAACGCAACATATAAATATTATATCATCTGCGTAAGGAAGCATTTCAGTTGTAAATATATCTAGGATTTTAAAATTTCTAATTTTTTGTCTTATCCTATCTATGGCAAATGGAATTTTGTCCACGTGACGTTTCTTTACCTTTTGTTTTTTTGGATAATCATTTTCTACAACCAAAGGTATAGTCACAAAAACATTTTTGCCATTTTTCATTAATTTTGGGTCCATATTAGGGAAATTTCTGTCAACTAATACTGAATCATCATCTTCTAACAGCTTCAATATTCCTGAAGAAGCTACAACGAGTTCATCGCTAATTCTACCATCATAACTATTACTAACAAATGAAACTAAACCATTTGGTGTACACCCAACCACTACTTTAATCCTATAACCATTTTTATGTAGAGACCAGAATCGTAATCGATCATCTGGGTTGGATGGTTTTTCTACCTTAAATTCAATAGTATCAATCATCACTCTACAATTGCTATATTTAGGCTTCAACCAAGATGGTGTGGTACCTCTGACTTCTTGTTGAGTAGGCCAAGTAAGAAATTCTTTACAGGCTTTTGCTAAATAGTTTACTATTGAAAAGAAAATTTCTGAAGTTTCATTTTCATTTATGCCAAAGATAGTACCTATTGCATTAAATGTTAAATAACTATTTATTTTTAATAAAAACATTAGTAATTTATTTTCAATACTAATATTATTGTTTGTTTCACAGCGATAACCTGCAGATAGAGCTTTTAAGAGCAAATTAAAATCTTCAAAACTAACTCCACACAGGTCTACCATTGAGTTTTTATTTTTCAACATACTTTGATACCCTTTAAATCCACCAATACCATCTTGCTTTTGCAAATCACTAAAACTCTTGATAGAACTTGGGTTATTTTCTTCATCGATACAATCCTCATCATTAGGTATGTATTCATTTTTAATTGCTGCAGGTAATGAAACAAATATCTCTGCATCACGTTTATTTGGATTGTTTAAAAATGATATTGAACTACTCAAAAAAATGTGTTGGGTATTGTCTTCTGGTATTGCAAAATTAACTTGTGTTGCCACATCTATAGTATTTGGAATCACAAATTTTTCTTCCATTACAATATCAATATCACATGAGACACTATCACAAGGAGTACTTGTCGATGAATCCTCCATATTTTGGCACTTTGAACTTTTGATAGTTTGCTTGGATGCAATATCTCTTTTTACCCAGCGCTCGAAACGCTCACGAGTCCTTGCAGGATCAATAAATTTCTTATTCTGAGCACCGGGAAAAAGTGTCGGGTTGTAACTGGGGCTCTTGGGATGCTCAGATTTAGCATTACCAACAAAATGTTTGCCACAAATTAAAGCACATTTTCCAGGCTCCCACTCGGACCCGCCAAAACAATTTATACGCACCGCTTGAATCCAACCATTTCTGCGAGCTACTTTGTGGGGCATAAGCTTGTTGTTCGTAGGAAAACGATAAAAAGGCACGCTATTAATTCCACTCTTATTTTGGCAGTCCGGCACGCAACACTTTTTACCTTTTATTTTTTTCACTTTACCTTGATTTTCCATTTTCATTGACAAAGCGGCAGCCACTTACATCTATTATAATGTATTTTTACATGCAACAGTCGTTCGTATCGAGGGTTCGAAGTTTGATAGTCCGGCACGATGAGGCGCTGTCTACCACTGGCTTGCAAGCGCCAAGCATGCTGATGTACTCGTGTACTTGCATTTGTATTGCAGTCAATTATGATTTCAACTAGATAGAATGATATTTGACGTTGCTGTTATAAAAAATTTAAATAAGGAAAAAAAATACTTCAACACTGAATGATAAAAAATTACCGTCACTAATGTTTTTAGTGCTTCAACGTTTCAGCAAAAGAAAATACTTTACTTATTAATGATTATCGCATAAAAGCTGTGATTACGACGCATTATTCTAAAATTAATGAGTTAGCAACAAATTTATGATTTTGGATTCACCATCTACATTTAAATCCTTCAGATCTTCACCAAGTTAAACCTGGCCTCCACTGATGTATTTGTTCATTCATTTAATCAGATTTTCAAATTGATTCTTCTCTATTCAATTTTTATGCTTCAATTTAATCTTACCTGATCGATATGTCATGTTATTTTTTTAATAGTTAATCATAAGTGCCAAAAAATTCATTAAAAAGATTATTAAGTTATAAGTTATAGTAAAAGTACCATAAAAGTCTACAACTAGAAACATTGGTTTCATGATTCTATTTGTTTGAATTTTAAATTTTATAGTCCAAATTAAAAATAATTAAGGTACAATATTATCAATCTTCTAGTCCAGTAATTGGTTGAATTTCAAGTGTTTTTTTCACAAAGACACTAGCACAAATTGCATCTAAGCACTATAGCTGTTATAAAATTTATATTAGTTATGTATTAAAATATGATACATGACAGTAATTACAATACAGATTAAAAGAAAGTTACAAGAATACACTGGAGTAGATTCAATGATTATTGACACAGATGCATTGATTCGTATAACAATCACATTTTATTTACAAAAATAACATGACGTAATTTATGAAATTCAGTTGTACGTCATCATAGTTAATGATTAAAATTAACAAAATTTACATTATGATATGGTATGTAATTTTCAATATTTGCTTAATCATCTTTTGGTTCAGTTGCTATACGACACAACCTGCAAATAAGACTGTTCATTTGCAATAAGCTACTGTTACCTCTAACAATTTCTAAATTGGTTAAACCAATTTCATAAACAAAATCAATTTTTATGTGTTCATCTATATCTAAATTTTTTGTAATCCTAAATATATTACTAATAAGATCTTCAGGAGAATATCCTAGATCCCACAGACTCTTCAAGATCTGATAAGCCTGACTCACATCACCTTTCAAACACAATTCTAACATGTTTGTAACAAGTAAAGGATGTGGCTCGTCGCAGACTTTGAAAACATTTTCACTATTCACATGACCAAATCCATTGACAGTTGACTGCAAATTGTTTAGAGCTTGTCGCATATCTCCCTGAGCAGTAAATACAATAGCCTCTAGGCCATCATCGGTGAAAGAAACATTTTCTTTGCGGCATACATCCATGATCTTGGCCAGAACCTGTGCATCGCTCAACTTGCCGTACCTTACCATGGCACAGCGAGATTGTATGGGTTCGATGATTCTCTCGCTGTTGTTGCAAGCCAGAGCAAATCTGGTCGTCTGACTGTAAATCTCCATGGTACGGCGCAGAGCCTGCTGAGCGCCGTCCGTCATGCTATCGGCCTCGTCGAGGATGATGATCTTGTGCTTGCCGGGCGGCAAGTTCACCTTCTTCTGGGCGAACATCTTGATCTTGTTGCGCACGACGTCGATGCCGCGCTCGTTCGAGGCGTTGAGCTCGAGCACGGCGTCCTTGAAGGTGGGGCCAAGGAGTATTCGGGCGAAGCAGAGGATGGTCGTGGTTTTGCCCACGCCCGGTGGGCCGGCTATGATGAGATTGGGCGCGTTGCCGTGCTCGGCGAACACCGACAGGCGCTCGACCGTGTCCTCGTTGCCGACGATGTCCTCGAACTTTTGCGGCCGGTACTTCTCGATCCACGGCACGTTCATCTTTTTGCTCTTGGTCGTCGCTTTGGTCGTCGTCGTGCTCGACGTGGATGGTCCGGCCTCTTGGTCGACATCCATCACTTCCACTAGGTCGGTCATTTTGACGATGCCGATTGTTTTTATGTTGAATCGAAGGATTGTGTGAAGGATAAGTCAAGAGCTAACCTCTGCAACTGCGTTGTTTATTTTCGAATATATTGCCAGCCTATCTGTCAAGAAACACACATAACACAACACTTTCAAGACTATTCAACAGATTTTAAGTTCTTTAACAACGATTAACATTTACTTACTTGAAAAGAAACGATGATTTAATAATGAACGGATCTCTTGAGAAGTAAGACTGTCGATTCAAACAACAAAGATAAACAACACAAGTTGCTCCCGCGCAATTCGCAAGTTATGATATTCTCTCTCTCTCTTTCTTTCTCTCACTCTTAAACCTTGATCGGCTGAGACGAGTCGCATGCGGCCATCGTATGCAGCAATTTAGCAGCCAACAGCTAGTAATGTAGGTAGGGTTTCTTCTGATGCTAAGATAATCTATAGATAAATGCATAAAATGCATGCTCTAAATTAACTTGTCGCGTAACATATTATTATTCTTCTTTTAGAAAAGTTATTGTTTTTACTTTTTTAGTCAAGAACTATAATATTTTAATAGGAACTCATCATATTATGAGAGAAAATGTTCTAGTAGTTAGTCTTCTGAATAAATATAGTTGAAATTGGACATAAGGTTTTTTAGCCCAATTAAATTCATTTCATTGCATATAATTATACAAGTCTTAGTGCTTGAGGGATGTGCCACATCAATATGGGCTTTGAGGTTTATTTTTCGTCCGAACGTCTTTCCGCAAATCTCACATGCATAGGTGGTACTATTGTGCGTCGATTTGACATGTCTATAGAGATTAGATCGATTTTTATATATTTTTTCACATAAATCACATGCATAAGTGATGCCATTATGCACCTCATTGATGTGCCTCTTGAGATCACTTTTAAGTGAAACTGTCTTGCCGCATACATCACATGAGTGAGTGACGCCATTATGTGCAACATCAATGTGATTTTTGAGATAGTTTTTAGTTGAGTATTTCTTTCCACATACGTCACACGTATGTTTGTTACCGTTATGCACCGAATCTATGTGGCTTTTGAGATTACTCTTGCTTGTGAATGTCTTTCCGCAATTGTCACATGTAGGAGTGACACCATTATGAACCCAATCGATGTGCCTTCTGAGTTCACTTTTAGATGAAAGTGTCTTGCCGCATATATCACACGAGTGAGTGATACCATTGTGCGCTACATCGATGTGGGCCACGAGATTATTTTTTCTTCCGTACTTCTTTCCGCAAACGTCACACGTATAATTCTTACTATTATGTATTGTATCTATGTGGTCTTTGAGATATCTCTTTTGTGAGTACGTCTTTCCGCAAATATTACATTCATGTGTGACTCCATTATGCACCGCATCCATGTGGACTTGGAGACTGCCCTTCTGTGAGTACGTCTTTCCGCAAATATTACATTCATGTGTGACTCCATTATGCACCACATCTATGTGGACTTTAAGATGACCCTTCTGTAAGTATGTCTTTCCGCAAATATTACATTTATTTGTGACCCCATTGTGCATGGTATCAATGTGGCGTTTGAGACTAAACTTATTGGCGAATTTCTTAGCGCAAATATCACATTCATGTGTGACCCCATTGTGCACCTCATCAATGTGGGTTTTTAGATACCATTTTTGAGTAAAAGACTTTCCGCATACATCACAAGAATGTGCGATTTTACTATGGATCGAGTCGATGTGTTTTTTGAGAATATTCTTCCGTCTAAATGTTTTTCCACACGTGTTACAATTGTGAATTATACCACTATGCACCTGACCTACATTTACTTTGCGTTTACGTTGGTTGTTGAATACTTTTTTGTCAGTTTTCTTTTGATTTTGCTCACCGAGCTCACAGTCAAAATTAACGATCAAATTTTTCGGTTCGTCGTTAGAAGATTCTTGCTTCACTTCTACGCCAGATTCTATTTTAACGATGTTTTGATTTTTATAATCAGCGGATTGATTTATATTTTGCACATCATTTAGAGAATAATCGTCAAATTTCTTGATTGGTAATAAATTCATGCTGGGCTTCACGTCTAATTTACATTCAATTTCAATTTGAATGTCGTCAAGTTTATTTTCACGATTTTCGTCACATTTTTGAAGCATTTGAATCTATAATAAAATTAAATTTACGTAATAATTTTTACTTAAAGCAACTACTACTATGCCAATCGCTAATAATAATTATCAGTTCTTACTGGATTTTCTCCGGGAAACCTCAAGTATTGGAACTTGTTAGTATCGAGTGCTTTATTAATATTGCTATAATCATTTTTTTCAGTAAACGATTCATCAGCAGGCTCTTTTTTCACTCTGAAAAAGATTTAAAAAGATTAATTATTATGTTAAAACATTTTAATACCTTCATTCTCATGAAATATAATTTACTTGATGGCACAATTAAATTTATCGCTGGATTCCATCTTATACTCTAAGAATTTAGCTAACGACTAATCTTTGTGTTATAACAATACACATCAAGCCCCCTAATTTGAATTTAATAATATTTACAAATCATGAAGTGAACGTTTGAACTAATGTAAACAAAGCAACATTGAGTTATTATTTACTATTAGAGCTATTACATTAATCATGTACTATACGAACGAATCATTTTGCTTCTTGATAGAGGAAGTCATGTGATAGGCTTGAAATTGAAATTTGGAACCAGACGTAATAGGAAAATTTTCCCGAAGCATGAGGGTATAAATCGATTCATAAATTGAGCCTATGTAATGTAAAGAAAGTTCCCGTGCTCACCTGCGCAATATCGGCTTTTAAATTTTCTAGTAATCATTAATATTGCATGGGAGTTTGATGGAATTCACATACTAATAAACAGTACGTGTACATTGGCCGTATTGTGCTAGTTTTATCCCACTTGTTAAAATATATCCAAGTTTTTCGTAATCCCGATGCAGCTAACTATATATTTCTCAATTTGCCCTGGCATGCCATTATTATCAAAAAAGCTTTATTAAAACTTTGTGACATTTATAATTTGAATTCAACAGGATTTTCAATAAATAGTACTCTCAAGGGTAGTGAAAAAAGATGATAATAAATACACTTGCATAGATTTTTATTTGATGGGATAAACATTAATTACACTTATAAATAATTAAGTATTAAATAATAATGTGAGCTTTTGTGAATAAAAAGAACACAAGAGAAATATTTTTAAATTAAAACGCAGTATATATTGATCTTAAAGCTGTTACAAATGACGCAGCTTTTTTCAGCACCTAAAATGATAAAAAAATTTCATCAGAGCGAGTCGTACGATTTTTTAATACGCAAATAAACAATAAATATCTTACTGAGCTACAGGTTTCAAAGCTCAAATCGGCTAGGAATCCTGCTCTCAATACCAAAGGTTTTTTCGTTCTTACTAGTATCAGTAACAACAAAACTCGAGCTTTCGGAGGGTAGCCGTGCCAATTAACGCAATAACTGTGTGGATGTTTGTTCTATAGTTTAATTTATTCCAAGTTTTTTTTTTAAATTCTCATTCATAAAGAAATATTACCATTCGATGAAAAATTCATGACCAGCATTACTTAAAAGTTGACCAGGAACACATATGAATAAGATTACAATCATGGCAGCCCAGCAACAAACAAACATTTTTATAGCCATTGGTACGTGTGAATCCATCAAAACTACCATCTAAGTCATTGATATGTAAACAATTATTAGTAATTTCAGGATAATTTTGATTGTCGTGATTGATTGAAATAGTTATTTTTATTTTTCAATTTTAATGGTAAAAAAATCACTAAATATGTTGATTTTTTTTTTAAATATTCACCGTAGAACCTGCTATGATGAGAAGAGCAGATGAACCAAGCATTATCACGAACATCAACCTTTCGGTCAGGAAATATAAAATTTCGTAGAGCCTATGTAAGTTTTGTTTTATTGAGTCATATTGTATAGTGTACAGTTTTTAATATTTTTTAAAAGAATTTGTATAAATTTAAAATGGAAATAAAACTCGTATTTTGGTTATGGATTTTCATAATCAAAAATAACATACTTGATGCATCTTTGATGTTGCTGAATAAAATATTTAAAACTTTGAGTAAGGAAGTGATGAGCGTTTTCTTCACTTTCAGAAACCATGCATTTATAATCAAAGTCAGTTTTTTTCAAGTAGTATCTAAAATGTGAAAAAAATAGCGAAAAAATATTGCACTTCCAGCGGGACAATTCTCGAAAAAATTGTGTACAGGAAAACCCCGGTATACGCGGTACTTGGTATACGCGGATTCGCAAGTACGCGGTTTTTGAAAAAAGGCCATGATTCTATATACGCGGTGTTTGCTTCGTTTTTACGCGGTTTGTAGCAACATTCACAACTATTTCTCTTAAAAGTTTGTTGACGTTTCCTCATTTTTGTAAAGGTTAATAATAGTTTTACAGCAAAATTTTTTGGTTTGTTTTGCAACGTTATGGCTCCCACAAAGAAATCTCCGAATAAAGCACTGTGATGGATATTGCCTATCATTTTCAAATTTTTTGAGGCTCCGGAACGTAACCCCCCTTTTACATAAGAATCAATGCTTCCGTATACGCGATTTCGGTGTAAGCGGTACTTTTGTGGAACGAATTAACCGCGTATACCGGGGTTTTCCTGTATCACAGCTGGAAATTGAATTTTTTCGATTGAATGCAAACAATCTTATTCAATATTTCATGCATAGTATATTACAGCAGGCCCTCCGCATTCGCGGATTCAGTATACGCGAATTCTATATTCGCGGAGTTTATCTGATGCCAAACACAACTTTTTGGTTAACTTTTGTATTTGTTGTTTACATTTTTAAACGATGGCATTAAATCCTTATAAAGAGTTGCACACAGACATGGTTCGGCGAATAAAACAATCCCGCATTACGGAATATTTTGAAAAATGCCAATAAAATAAATACTTTCAATTATTGAATATTTTTGTTATTCGACATTATTATTATTACATGTATTATTATTATTTTTCAATTATTCGCGGATTCCGTATTCGCGGTGTTTTTGAGGAACCTAACTACCGCGAATACGGAGGGCCTGCTGTACTACCTTAGGCCGCGAAAAACAAAAAAGTCCCAGAGTACGGGTAATTAGTGTCTGAGGCGAAGCCGAGGCCGATAAACACGTGCTCTGGTGCTTTCTTTTTTCGCGGCACAGTCTTGTATACTCTTTTTCATACACAGTGTCCCGAAAATTGCTCTTCCTCTCACTTTACACAGCGGCAGGGAAGTAGTCACTTTCGAGTGGCTGGTATGAAAAACAAATTCCACATCAATAATCGTATTTTAATAGCAGTTGCTTTTTACTGACTGTAAGTACTGGAGTTCACCAATAATAAATCCTACAGCTGAATATTGAAAAGTATTCAAGCCTCCTATTACGCTAGTAAAAATTATCATAATTAACAATTGCCAAGTAAACATGTGATAAAAGTATTTTTCTTCATCAATGAATAATTCCACATGAATCGGTAGCTGTTTTTTAAATGTCTGATTTCCTGGTAGATATCGTGTTAATAAAATTGGAATAACTACTGGACCAAATGCATAAAATACACTTATAGGGATGAATAGCACTATAAACAATTATGTGTTATATTTTAAAATTATATTAATTTTTATGAATAAGAAAAAACACTGACAGATTAGAATAAATCCGAAATGATTTGACATTTCATACGACCTTTTAACCATGCGTCGTCCGAATCCATCATTGTTTTCGAGAACTTTTTTCATGCAAATCACAACCAGAATAATCTAAAAATTATTTGGCATTTAATATTAAAATTTTTATTAAAAAACAAAGGTCAATATCTTTTATCAAAAATGTTTTGATACTTTATCGTAATTCCAGATCATAAAGGGGTAAATATACATTATCATCATTGAATTTATTATTTGAAATATATCGTCAATAAAGAAGCTACTGTTGGCACCATACATTTTGGTATTTTCAATTACTTTAATAACCTAAACATTCAACCAATTATTGAAATAGTCGTTTTTAGTTATGCCAAAAATACTTACCCCAGCAACAGTAACAATAGTAAACATTGACATAATAAATATTCTTCCCAAGAGTTGTACATTTTTATCTTGAAAGGGCCATAGACAGCATAAATACATTATTTTCATTATTAATGGAGACTCAGGAGAACAAAATTTCTGCAACCATTCAACAAAAATGTCTAAATCTTCATTTAACGACATGTTTGATACACGAACCCAATAATGATATTGCAGTACGAGTTTACTGTGACAATAAACTTTACCTTAGTAAAACACAGATTTGAATATTTTAATCTAAAAGAAGCAAAAATAAAAATGAATAACGTATATTATACATAATATATCACGCACCCAGAAAAGTTCGATTTTATTGATATGAAACCTCTATTTTTATTATGCATAAATTTCAAGAGTTGGTTTGACTTTGACAACTACGGACTTATTATGAAGGAGTTATAGTTATTTACAGAATATTAAATTAAAAAGAATATAAAATAATATTGGATGAAAATTTTAAATTTTCGCACTGCGACGACAAAAAATTATTTATACGTTCTAGATGAATGTTGAACTAATAAATGTTTAAGCTTTATTAAAAAAAATCAACAATATAATTGGTGTTCTATTAAAATAACAAGTAAAAATTTCAAAACGAGTTAGTAAATTCAAATTTTTCGCTATTTGATTAGTAAAATTTGTTTAAAAAATTTTCCACACATTTTTCCGCTTGGAAACATGCACATTCGCATTCAGATGGCCTTTTTCCAAAAAACATCTCAGATTTGCCGTTAGAATAATTTCCTCTTCGAGGTCGTTTCTGGTACCCGGATTTTAAAAATGTGATACGAGGTGTCGAGGCGCGACAGACGGCGCAGTCTCGTTGAAGTTGTTCTGGTCGGTTCTGCTGCTAGCGCTGTAGCTCTGTTGTGCCGCTTGCAGTGCCACAGTGCCACTGCCATTCGCATCAATTGAGGAGTGTCACCGAAGCGCATATCATCAACGAACTGCGTAGCCACTGAATTACGAAAAATTGTTTCGGGACGAGAGGAACGAAATTAAAATCAATCGAACGAACGAGCAAAGATGAAAATCGCCGTACTCGGTGCTGGTTGCGTGGGAGTGACGACGGCTCTCGAGCTCCAGAGAGAATTACCACAGGCACAGATCAGCCTTTTGGCCGCAGATTTCGAGGGTATAACGAGTTTCGTGGCCGCTGGCATATTCCGAATAGGCACGTCGTTCGCTGGTCCGAACGAGACCATCACAAGGTAGGCGTTAATTATTGCAACGACATGAAATAATTGTGCAATTTTGCATTCGAGCTCGGTTGTAAAATCGACCGTTCGTTTGCAGCATGAAGTTTATCTCTCTTTCCAATACTTATAAAAATTGATCGCTTTGTCAAGCGATAAATGCGATAAGGGAGAATTAATATTATACTTATGTATATCGATTGTTCAGACAATGGATCAAAGACTCGTACGATTATTACGAGGAATTGAGCCGATCGAGGGATGCTTCGGAAATCGGCGTTGCAGCCATCTCCGGATACATGTTTTCCAACGAGTCGCCGGTAGTCGTTATGGTACAAAATTCCTGATTTGGAAAATAAAGTATAATGGAATGAGATTTTAAAAACGCCGCATTTTTATGTGATAGAATGATTATATGGAGAAGCTCGTGCCGATTTATCGCAGAGCTACCGAGTCGGAGCTGCAATTGACAGGCAACGTGTGGAAGTACGGCTCGTTCGTCTCGACTTTGGTGACGCAGCCCGACATTTACGTTCCTTGGGCGATAAGCAAGTGAGTTTCCATTGACAGAGACACATGTATTTCACTGTTATCACGATTGGCCGATCGAGATCAAACTCGACGAAATTACCTTAGATTAAAGGCCAACGGCGCGCAGATTAAGCGACAAAAAGTCAATTCGTTCAAGGAGATCGCCGCGGATTACGACGCAATCGTGAATTGCACCGGCCTCGGGGCTAAGCGGCTTTGCTCGGACCGCGCCATGGTGCCGATCAAGGGCCAGGTGATCAAGGTGCGGGCTCCCTGGCTCAAGACCTTCTTCTACGGCGAGCTCAACACTTACGTAGTGCCCGGCGTCAACGGCCTCGTCACTCTGGGCGGTCAGCGCGAGTTCGACTGCTCGGATCTGAGCATCTGTCCGTACCAGTCGGCGGCCATCAAGGATCGCTGCGACCGACTCGTGCCGGGCTTGAGCAAAGCCGTGCAAGTGTCCGAGAAAGCTGGCCTAAGGCCGCACCGAGAGACCGGAGTCCGAGTCGAGGCGGAAAGGTTCAGCGATGGTCCAGGCAGCAGCACCTTGGTGAGAGAGATTTGACAAATAATTAAAGATCTATAAATCACAAGTTGCACTTTAAAAAATAATGTATTTTTATTTGTGTTTGGTTCTTTGTTTGTTTCTTAAAAAGATTGTTCACAATTATGGTCACGGAGGCTACGGCATATGCACAGCCCCAGGAACTTCGAAATACGCGGTGACAAAGTTGAAGGAACTTCACAGTTCCACGGCGAAGCTTTGAGCATACTCAAAATTATTTGAGCTACTGGAACGCAGCTTGTACGCTGTTGTACAATAATGTTTTACAGTTATGAAGAATTAAAATTAATGTCAAAAATATTATACTAAACTAAATCTTTAAAAATCTAAGATACATGATAATCAACGTAAAAACGTTCAGTCAATTACAACTAATAAATTATTAAACTTTAATTTCCAATGGCTAACTTGTTACCAAAAAGACCTCTATTAATGCGACTAATACTGGCTATAAATAAATTTTTCCATTTTCGGTATGCATTTATGTTACATGTAATAGGCACTTTTGAATAATGAATGTTATAAAGCGACTAATTTTACACTTATTAATTTGTAAAATTATAAAAATATACAATTAATGGAAAAATGACATTTTTGATTCATTGATAATAACTCAGATGGGACATTTAAAAGACTCAATGGATTTCTCACTAATATTGCAGACTCAGACGGTCTAAAATATGTGCATAGTGTATCACATCATTTCTTTCCTGGTTTAGCCTTTTTAATAGGAGGACCCCAGCGAAGGGCACTTATATCAACAACAAGTCTAGGTCTCTTATACTGTTCACTTATAATATGATCGTCAACAATCTTAGAGGTAACGCAGATCACGTGCTGACCCTTCCAGTACTTCACCATATTCATGCTTTGAAGTGTCGAAATGATATCAGTTTGAGAGATACTCGTTCTTGTACTGTGAAAAAAATTTCATTATCAGAAATTTCTTTCTAATGAATTATATTATTATTTTTCCACATACCTCAAATCTTTGATGCTCAATGATCCTTTATAATCTCTGAGGATTTCAAGTAATACCCAACTCCAATAACTTCTGTAAGACAATTTTCCTAAATCACTCAAAGGCTTTTCAGGGCTGCCTACAACTCCTTCGATTTTGCTTAATTCATAGCTGAAAGCTATTAGTAATTTTCCAAAGCCTTGTCTTTGGAATGGAGGTAAGGTCAAAATGCAAGCAACATTATTTCCATCGGGTGATTCTTTTTCCTGTAAAGTTTACTCATATGTAATTTTAATCTGTATTATTATAAATAAGTAAATAAAATTATTC
The DNA here is from genome assembly GCF_000599845.2 of Trichogramma pretiosum. Classification (NCBI taxonomy): domain Eukaryota; kingdom Metazoa; phylum Arthropoda; class Insecta; order Hymenoptera; family Trichogrammatidae; genus Trichogramma; species Trichogramma pretiosum. Next base: position 351,866 of record NW_019641688.1, read on the forward strand.
ATAAAATTTACCTTTGAAAAGTAACCAACTAAATGGGCACCATGTTTGTCGATCTCACACAAAACGTAAAACATAAAAGGTTCTACATCAAAGTATAAAGTTTTATGATCTAAAAATAATTTTGCAAGTAGACACAGATTTTGACAGTATATTTTGTGAACTTTGCCATCAACCTCCCAAATACTATGTACTCCTTTACGATAAATTTCTTTTCCCATTGGTTGTCTATGTGTGCATTCACTCTAAAATAATATAGAACCAGATAAAAAAATCTCTGCGTACATAAGTATTAAACATAGGAAATTTCTACAAACCATGTGGTAACGGTATGTTTTTTCTAGTCTCATATATTTCAGACAGTATTCACAAATCCATAGTTTTGGTACTTTGCCGTATTCTTCAGGATAAGGGCTAAAATACCATGTGTCAATTTCATACTTGCCTATTTGAATTTTATCAATATATTTCACTTTTGTAATAGCTTCATGTTCTTTTTCTAATGCCGCTGTTGTAGGGTCCATTTCAGCATATGTCTAGAAAAATCAATTGTAAATAGTGAGCATAGTTATGATTTGAATTGAGCATAGTTTGATTATGAAGAAATTTACCGATGCGCAAACAAAGATAGTGAGTTTATTCGTTATTCAACAAAAAATTGAATGGACGGTGAGTGTAGATTTATATAAAAAATGTATTAACCTTTTGCACATGATTAATTTCATCGTGTCTTCTTTTTTGGTTTCTGGTTATTTTTCTGTCTGAAGAATCAGCCAGTAGATCACTCATATTATTCTTGTCGCCATTTTTCCAATTTCGTCCCTGAACATCGAATTTACTTGACATTATTCTGCTCCTTGGAACCCATTCATCCAGACGTCTATTCTGATTTTCATAATGAACATAATATTCATAATGATTTTCTAATTCATTGAAACGAGTTTGTATGATCTCGGCACCATCTGCAAAAGATAAATGTTCAATATGAATTTTCAATTCAGAATCAAATTTTCTCCAACATTAGCCTCATTCAGAATATTCAAACTACATTTTCAGTGCACAAGTTAATCTCTCACGCTCCAAAATAAACAAACAACTTTCGACACTTTGTCAAACAATGAGATACAAACAATCGTTGCAACGATGAGTCAAAAAAGCAAGTTAGCAACGACGTTTTCGCGGCGGTGACGTCGTAACCGAGACTATTGTACACGGCTGCGGCTTGGCTGTTTTTTACCTTCATCGCGCAGTGTCACGCAATAGAGCCTTTTAATAATCGCGTTTTATAGGTACATCAACACGCATGAACAAAAAAGAATATAAACAACAACGGCTGCAGGGGCAATCGCGTCTGTGTGCGTGTGTGCTTCTCCCACTCCTGTGCCGAGGTATATTATGTATACGCGCCTAGAGCACATAGCGCATACAACACATTACAAAGGCACATGTTCATCGCCTCGTGCGTAGTGACTCCGAAACGAACAAAAACAAGTCGACAATAGTAGACGTACGCGACCAGGATGACACCCACATGCCGTAAAACGCATAATCCGCGCGGGAGGCTCTCGTTATCGACTTTCTAAATCTGCTCTCTGTCGGTTTGACATAACCCGTAGCAGCCGATCATGACAACATTATAGTAAAATAATACTCACGCCAAAGGTCTTCGTATCTACGCACGAGATAGTTTTCTCCAATATCGAGAGGCGTTTCATCTGCGTTGTCGGCATCTTCGCCCGAGCCACGGTTTGCCGTCGACCCGTTGGTCGAGCCCTGATTCGCTGCTCCGGTGGTGGCGGCAGCTGCAGCAGCGGCGGCACCAGCACCAGAAGCCGTCGCGGCGCCCGTTGCTGTTTGCATCTGGCCCGTTGTCTGCTGCTGCTGCTGTTGCTGCTGTTGTTGCTGCTGCTGCTGCTGATTTTGTTGTTGTTGTTGTTGTTGTTGACGCGGCGACTGGGGTCCCGGTGTGGACGTCGCGGTGTCTTTGCCCTCGGCCGCCATGATGCGACTACGACGTGGTCTTGCAATTTCTATCGTGTTGACGAGAGCGATTTACGTATCGCCGGACGAGCCTGAGAGGAGGAAACTGAAGCTGTGCCACCGCACACGTTGTTGTTACGTATTATTGTCGTACACACAATATGCACTATGCACCACAACGTCGCGCGGAGTGACGATAACGATGCGATGCGTTGCTCGGTGTGTGCGTCCGTGTAGGCGCTACGCGCGGCAGCGTCCGCAGGGCAGGCGGACGTACGACGTCGAATCCCGGTCGTGATATGCCTACAGACACATATATGAAAACTGTCACCCAATGTTGAAAAAATTTTTACGGTCTCTCGAAGCGAGAACCAAAAGACTACAGCGTAGATGGACGCGAAACGGGAATTTGCGACGCGGAGCAACAGTGCAGTGCAGAGAGCAGCTGCTGCGAGTGCGAGTTTACGTCTCCGGCACGCGCGCTTCGTGCGAAATTCTGTGACTGGGCCGCCGCCGTTGATGGCTGCGGCCGCCGACCGTGCATAGCCGGTAGCGCCATCTTGACTCCAAAGAACAATTTTTGAACTGCGGATGCATTTTTGTAATCGTTCGCGCCTTTTAGTTTATTGCAAAACTCCGTTCCGAGAGGTGTCTCGAACAAATGAAGTGCGTGTGTGACAATAAAGAAATAACAATTTTGATGAGTTTTTGTATAACGAGCTTCTTCGTGAGTGAGTAATAATGATAAAAGTAATGCGAATGATGGCGAGTGATATCATCTCGTAAAGTTCGATTTGTTAAAAAGTTCATAGTGAATTCTTATTCGAATGTAACCGCCAGTGCTTGTGGAAAAATAAAAAGTGGAAGTGAGTGTTCGTGATTAAAGTAACGCAAGTCTAAATGTGTTAACGGTAATATTTCATTAAATTCGATTTTCACGAAAAATTCCTCGCAATCGTATTTCATTCGAAGATAACCGCCATTTTGTTAAAATTATATATTATCGAAATTTGCGTAGTATTGCATTTTTCAGAGGTTTTTAAATAAACAAATTGTAATTTTTTATCGTTCGTTCTGTACCTACCGGCATCGAACGAAGTTGGTAACCAGAATTCCTACTCGAGCGCACGCGCTACGACCGTTGGACGATAACGCCATCATGGCGAAGCCGCGCGCCACACTGTAGTTTGGTAGCTCGGCCTCGAGATGGAATTCGCTCCGAGACGAGCTCGCTTAGCCGTCAAAACTAGCAGAAACCACACGTCGCGCGATGCACAGCGCATTAAAATCGCGTAAATTAAAATCAGATCAGTTTTTTTTGTAATCCACACAGTGCATTGTACGAGGCGCGATCCGAGCGCGTATCGTTGTTTTTGCTGCCAACGCGAAGAGTCGCAAGTGTTTATGCGTGCTTGTGAGCGACACGTCGCAAATTTCGTTCGCAAAAATGTATTGGTGACATAAAGTTATTCTCGTTCTGTGTGCATTTTCTCGCGTCCATTAACACCGGAGGTCCTCGTCTACGCTCGGCGCATCTGTTTTTTATGGTTTTAAGTCGCAAGCGCAGCAGTTACGTATGAGACGCGAACACCGCTTCTTCGAAAAGGTGAGTTTCAAAAATTGACGTTCTCTGCCGGGATCGAACTCATTGTTTACCTCTCAGCTAACCTCATCTCACCTGTCTAACGTTGTATAAATATTACTCGAGCATGAGCACAATACTCGACTATAAGTACATGATCAATTTGCCTAGCTATGGCAGCGACTGTCAAGGTCGTATGGTCGTGCAAAACCTACGCATAGCGTGAACGACGATTACGCTGTAGGCCTGTAGCGCATACATTATGGAACAAACGATGCAGCACATCGGAATGCTCGACGTCAACCTTGAGCCTTTTAAACAGAGATGGAGTTGCTAGGCTGGATTTTTCAGTCGTTTACGTATACACACTCGCGGCAGGGGTATTGAGTGCGCAGCGAGGAGAGAAGTAGGAGAAAAATAGACGTCAAAAGGAGCACGTAGACTCAAACTGGTTTTGCGCTTGAAAAAATAGAATTGCCTTCTCACTCGCATCGCCTTCGATAGCTCAGTTGGTAGAGCGGTGGACTGTAGTTGGTTGATTCAAAGATAGAAATCCATAGGTCGCTGGTTCAAATCCGGCTCGAAGGAAAACCTCTTTTTGAAAATTTTTTCTTTTTTTTTTTGCATTTTTGTTTGTACTACAGTAAAAACATTAAATTTTTTATTGAAAATTTTTTTTAAAAATAATTTTTTTTTTATCAACGACAATATTAGCGCACGAGAATACTCGTGCAGAATGTATAAAATGTTATGCATGATCAAGTACCAATGTTTTGCCCGTCGTTGTGAATTTTTAAGTCGACTTTTGTCGTTATTTAATCATCTTTATAATTTTGAAGCAGTCGATTTTCGAAAGTTTCTATTACGTACGTATCTACGTATAAATTTATGCGGGTAAAGTTAAGTGAAAAGCGATGTACCGAATCTGTGAACCTATGAACTCGAAACTTTCGAAAAAGTTCAAAATTTCCCGTGATATTAGCAATTAAAGTATTTGAAAAACCCAACTCACAAAGAGTGTGAGAAATTAGAAAAATTTTCGTACCTCATGGACTACGTGGAACGTGTAAAATTCAGGAGGAGGCAAGCTTTGCACCGTAAAATTTCCTTTTGCTCTCTCTCTCTCTCTCTTTCTCTCGCTCTACCTCGAGTAATTTCCAGACCATAATGAAAATCCTCAAATTTTATCACGTGCACAAGCAGCAAAAATTAACATCACCAGCGGCAAATTAAATCAGCAGCAGTGTAACTACATTTGGCCCATTTACTGCACGCGCGCCGTACTACTGCATGTATGTACACACGCGCACGCACACAACCAAGCCAAAACTTCTCTCTTTCTCATTCCAAATTCAACTGCGGCCCGACGCACACGCGTAATCATCCCAGCGCCGGTATGCATGTGTGTATGTGTATACGAATGCGCAAGTTCCTTTGGGCTAAAAGCTAGTAGTATAGAGCTCGAGATGAAAAAAAAAGAGGAGAAAGACTCGGACGCACCAAGTATACGAGCAATGCCCGTCGCTTATATATTCGAATTTCGAAACTCGACCGAGCGTAAAACAATTCAGTAATTTCGTGTCTATATATTGTACAGTAGTAGCATCAGTTCAGGCTGCCCGTTGGCTTTACAAAAAAAACAGGTAGAGGAAAAAAATTATCGCTCAATTATATTCGTGCGGGGAAATTTCACGTGAAAAACTTTTTCAATATTTTAAGATGAAAAAAATTTCACCACCGATCGTACACGCTAATAGAACTTTTTTCTTTTTTTTGTACGCGCGATCAAAAAAAATCTCTGTATCAGTGTGAAATCGATACATTTTTTTCTATTCTTTCGAATGCTTTGCTCGATGCTTCAAGGCTAAAGAACGGATTTGATTTGGAAATGAATGGAAATCGGGAGAGGGGAAGTTTTACACTTTTATTTGCAGCGAGCGAGATAACTAGCGATCAAAAGCTAATCGGGTCACATTCGTGATACCGATTGTCTGATCTTTGTCGGATGCTTTAACCTCGTGATAATTTTTTTTTTTTTTCCTGCGATCGATTAGTGCAGCAGTTAAAGAGCATAATGGTATGCGCGCGTACGCCGCGAGAGATCCAATAAGCGTAGAATTTCGTATATATATTTCGCGTGTATGCATCCAGGAAGCTCTTCATCCTACCTCTCCTTATGGTTATAACAAATAATAGGCAATCAGCGGTGCACCATCTCGATCTGGAATTCGTGGAAACTAATATCTGAACTCAGGGCGTTGGCGCCCCTTTCCCAAGAGAGACAGAGAGAGAGAAGGAGAGAGGCCAAACCCAAATCTGCATATAGTACATATATATAGCGTACACATCCCTCTTCTATATGCAGCTCTGTAATTTATATCTGCATATCCAACGCGCGAAATTCCACCATCCATCTCTGTCTCCGAGTGTGTGTGTGTGCGTACGCACTGGCTGCGGGGCTGCTGCTGCTGCTGCCTGCGAGTCTTCTTACTCTTGAGCCAATGAATAAATTATGCGATGATGCTCGAGAGACCAAGAGTTAAGATTTACACTTATAGAACTGCTGCTGCTCTGTTCTGCTCTCGCTATCTCTCTTTGCTAATCATATGCATCCACGAGGCACTCGCAAAATAGCAGCAGCAGCAGCCAAAATACACAGACGGAAAGAGAGACGGAAAAATCAACAGGTGTGGGGAAAGAGAAGAGAGCTTTTTTCTCGTGCGCGCGCGAGTCTCGAGTTCTCGCTTTTTTCCCGACTTAATAAGCTGAAAAGTTTTTGGCTTTTTTGTTCTCTCTCTTGCTCTCCTTCTCCCACGCTCCAGTCGAGCTTGCATGCTAATTTGAGCGACGTAAAGTTGAAAAGTTTGATGATTATGCCAGACTATGAAATAAAAAAAAAAACTTCCGCGCGGCACATACAGTCTAGTGTGCATACCGCGTGCGTGCCTTATACACATATAGCTCGCCGCCACTGCCGCCGAGCGATATGATAAAAGACCAGTCAGCTGGGACGTTTATCAAGGATTTTCAATTCAAGCGCGACCTATACATCCTCCTTTTTCTTCTTCTTTTTCTTCATATCTTCCTTCTTTCTCTTCGTTCTTTTGTACACGTGACTATAGAATTACGCATTGGAGCATACACTTTCGCGCCTTTATTGATATTCAAATGTCTCTCTGTGCTCTTTGTGACGTTTTTCTTTTCTTTTTTTCCTGTATACATCGCAAAGGTTTTCGTACACAGATAAAAGTTGTACTTGGATATCCACGTTTACTTCTTTTTTCTGCGATTTTTCGTATCATTCGAGTTTTGCTCTCGCATGAAGCAACACTCACACACATGCCGTCGTCGCGAGTGCTTTCATGGAAACAATACGTTATGCACAACGTGTGCTTCAAAAGCCAATCTAGAGCGCAGCGTATGCGCAGTGATGCTGCATATATGCATTGCAGCTTCATCTGTACAGTCCGAGATCTTCATTCTCGATATGCACAGGACACAAGTGCTTATACATTTTATTTTGCTTTTAAATTTATCGTCTTCAAGATTTATACGCACGTTTTGATACGTAGAAGAGCTTTTTAAATTTCTTTTATGCGCTTATGTATTCTGTGTCCTGCATTTTGTTCGTTGATAAGTCGATCGCCGAGAAAGTGAATTTGTAATTGATGTAGAACTATACCAGAAAAAAAACTAGCTTATAATATCAAGGTATCTATCAAGTACTCTTAAATTTTTCTATAGTTCAGATTATTAAATCATTAATTCTGATTACTCAAAACGAGAGTTGATGATCTGAATGGACCAATTGATACTCGATCATCAATGCTTATATTATAGCCACTTAACCGCAGTGCTCCGTTGACATATCTCCCTCTCTCGTTTTCTCAACTGTCAGAATCAAAACATAAGTGTATTTGAGAGCCGTATTATGCCATTATCGACGCGACAAACCCTCCAAAAGTCATAATCGGTTCGTCTTTTCATTTTTTTTCATCCGTATAACACGGCCAACATTGGATCGACGAATGCGATCGGGTGCAGCGAGTCGTTGCAAACGTCACAAACATTTGCAGCACACGCCTACGCTTCTGTGTGATTTAAACCCGAGGATATAGGATGAATAATCCCCACGGCTGTGCGTAACCCGGTGGTAACTACAATCATGGGACTCCGCGTGTTCTGATTGGAAATTTACGCGAACCGCTCGCTTTCCGTAATTGAGCTGTGTTCGTGCGGTACAGCTCATAGATGCGAGTTTTGGGCCGTACAGATTGTAATTTTTTTTTCCATATGGGTATCATTTTTCTACTAGCAACTCTTGGCGTTATATTTTTAGAAACATGCATCGCGATTCATCAGAATTATTTGGACTAAAGATATCCCCAGTGAATTTTATAAAATTTATTTCTTTTCTTAGTATTAAAGATATAATCATAAGTTATTTGGACAAATGAAGAATACCTAATGGGCTACATTCATAATTCAGAATAATATATAATTATAGGTATGCAAAAAAGTGATTTGATAATTAAAGAGTTTGAGCCTTCTGGACATTAGATGTTTACGAGTTGTTATACGGTATGTTTATGAATTAACAAAGCTAAGAATTTTCTTGCAGCATCAAATATATTTCAAAAATCCTGTAGTTCACCGGCTAAATATTATCTTATCTCATCTGAAAAGTAGTTTACCTTGACCAATGCGTACGCCAAGTACTGTAACTGAACTCTAGATGGGTTTTTTTGTTTCAAAGAAACCTCATGCAAAGCAGATCAGGAATTACATATAAGCTTTTTCGATCGTAGGTTTTTCAGAACGCCTGGTATGTGTTCGAAATTCATGGCTATAATATTATATTGTTGTATGCGTATAAAAATAAGTAAAAAGCCAACTTCGGGCTTCTCGAAAAAGTGTGATAAACGGTCCCAAAAGTTCTAATAATGAAATTCAGGGACATGCGTGGCATCAGAAACAACAAGTTTTCCATGACAGCAGAAAAAAAATATTCCTGGTTATTTGATTTCACAGAGAATCGACCATACGTACAATGGCCTATAGCCAATATTCTGCGGCTTATATATATCCTGCCGGCGCCACCGCTGCCCTCCTCTGACCCACGCTGGTGCAGTATCATGTGCACCACTGTGCACGTTGCACCCCGTGTACGGTCGTTTGATATTTTATTTACGATTTTAGCCTGATGATCGTGGACGCGCGAGCAGCATCACAATATATGTATATCCTACGCGCTGCCACTGGGTTTTACAGAGAAGCGACTCTCGCGCGACTCACCGGAGCTAATATTATATTCATGCTCGGCTACGCCGACGCGATGCATGCAGAAAATTTTGCAATCAATTGGGGATAGAGATACACTCGCGTGTACCGTGTGCGTGCGAGCGGGTGTGCGCTTTATGCTATAAACGTCAAAAATATCGTCTTTGTTATTTACATCGATAATCAGGATGTCACTGTTGTATACCGCTTTTGTTGCGCGGCCCTATACATTAATAATGCATTTTTCGATCGGTCCTTCCGTGCGTCGCTTCAAAATTGCGCACACGTAGATAGTTAAACGAAAAGCAATCGAAACCAGTTGTGTTTTTGCGTCATTAAAACAGCGACAAATGCTTCCATGCAAAGTTCAATTATTCGTTCCATGCGACTGGATCAACTATTGCATCGCACACTTAAATTTGATTGTTGCCATTGGTTGAAACTCGGCGCATTGTATGAAAAAAGAGCCGCGCGCGCATATGGCGCTCGAATACAAACGATAAAATCTCGCGAAAAACGTCGGAACGCGCGGGACAATTGATGATGTGCGGACGAGGTGAAATCACTTTTCTCCCTCTCTCTACTTATTTTTGCGAGAAACACGTCTGATAAAAGTGCCACGAGCACATTATCGCTTGGCAAAAGTTCGCTATGCAGATACGGGCACAAACGGCCGCCCTATGTCTCCGTGCCTCGATTCAATTTATCAATCCTCTGCCGCGCGCGCGCGTCGCGTGCACGTCGGGCGTTTCCAACACCCGCATGAGCCGCCGCAACCGCCACATTTACACTTGTACAGCGATCCGCGAACCTGCAGCTTTATGTACGTGTCTACGGTATAGCCAGGCGTATATGTAAGTTGACAATAAGAGTATATATTCGAGGGAACTGAGAAAGAGAAACAATAACGTTTTGGCATGAATAGAAGAGAGACTTTTCAGATGTCCCTCGAGTTGGATATATATGCGTGCAGACGGACGTTGACAGTGGCGAAAATCAGACGAGATTTATTGGATTTATCGGGAGAGAAGACGACTCGCGAGCAGTGGCACTTATTATGTGTACATTGAGAGCTCTGCCACCTAGACCGCAGTATAAATCCATAATTTATACGATACAATCGAAGCCCGCGCTTTAGGCACTATTGTTTCGCGGATTTTATGCAATAATATAGCCTACGTATAGCTGCGAAACGTCGCGCCCTACGCTGCGCGGCATCGTCGTCGTCAGTATTTCTTTGTTCCGCGAACTACGACGACGACGAGGATGAGAAGGAAGACGATGTGCATTAGCAATGGTAGCTGTATCATGGTGCTCGGAGCACGCTTACGGATTTGTATCTCGTGTCTGCGAGGCGCGCGTCGCAAAAGGGAGAAAAAAACGAGACTTGAAATGTATGTCAACGCGTACGCCACACCGATACCTGCACGTAAGTGAACGCGACTCGGGTGCGTGTGGCGTGTACACCCGTCTACATCATTCTATCGAATTTTTTCAATTTTCTCTCGCAAGCTCGCGTACATGGATCGTCGTGCGCAATGCGAGAGAACAGTTACCGTAGCTCGGAAAAGCCAGGCCATGCATACTGGTACGGATAATGGTTGAACGTTCGATTATTCTTGATATCGTGGAATACAATCGTAATGGACTACTACTGCTGTACTGCTGGCCGGGCGACGCGCGCGCGATGCAATAAAAGCGCTGCAGCAGCTAGCTTGCATTATCGCGTATATGCAACTGCATGAGCAGCAGTGGCGTGGTGTATCGTTGGGTATGGAGTAGAAAAAAAGCTCACGAGCTATATGTGCGCGCGTATTTTTACAGGTAGAAAAAGAGGTACACCATCGGACGAGCTTGAGCGGGAAAGAGAGAGAGAGAGATAGAGAGAGAAAGAGGGCGAGAGCTTCGACGTCTATCTCTACTTATATACAAACGCACTCTTCTTCCGTTCGGCTATTTTCTTTCTCTTTCTCTCTCTGATGCTGCCGCGCGTCAAGCAGCCAGCAGTAGTATACTGTCCTATCTGCCAAGCCTTAGGAAATCCCCTTACTCTCTCTCTGGGCTTCGTCTCTTTTTTGCATACATATAGCTATATACGTAAAATAGCTCTATATATATATGGATGTGCTGGTATGGGTGTGCAAGAGACAATTCGATTCGATAAGATCTTATGTACACTCGCGGCACAGCGTTCGCAGTTCTATCTCGCTTCGTTCGAGCTTCGTATACGCGAGGACTCGACTTTCTGCCTAGGATAAATAGAAAGATGTCCGTTCGGCCTGTCGGATGCTATCTCTCTCTCTCTCTCTCTCTCTCTGACTTTTGTGCTTTTTTTCCTCACCATTCTCTCTCTCTTCCTCGCTTATACCTTCCGCGCATTTGTATGTTTTCGACATTTCGCTCTTGGCTCTCCTGGCGATTCTAGCCTCTGATATAACGAAATTAGTCAATCTCGTTGCTCCCTCTCTCTCTCTATCGCGCGCGCAAGCTCGAGGCTTGTATCCTCTACAGAAAAAAAAAATCGCGCACACAAAGACGTGCATGTTTATAAAAACAAACGCATGCGGCCTAAATGCGCAGCACTTTCTAGAGGCCGTGCCTTAGCATCAGCAGCAGCAGACACCGCTCCTTTCTTGCAAATAAATATCTAGATACAAGCTGGGTACTATTATGCGCAATGCGCGCTTGCGAGACGCTTACACGCGCACCCGAGTAATCTAATGGCGTAGTGCATAGCGTGTATCATATACATATACAGCGTAGCGACGATGCAAAAGACGATGGTAAGCAGCAGCAGCGGCGGCAGCGAGCCCAGTAGTAGCAGCAGCAGCAGCTAGTGCACACTGCACACAGTACGTAGTGCAAGCAACGTCTCCGGAGATACGCGACGCGACCATTTGCATAACAATAAGGCACTATAAGCTTATGCACGTATATACCAGCACTCACACTCTCTTTCTCGCTTCTCTATCTCTCCATATAATATATACGTCTTGAGTCCTGCAATGGCTACGGCGGAGAGAAAGAGAGGAAATGCCGGTTGCGTTTATTGCGCAATACGTTATACGTCGTGGACGTCGTCGTTGTTTGGTTGCTGTTGCTGTTGCTGCTGCAGAGAATCGCAACACTATAAACCGAGACACCGCCTTTCATTAGCTCCGATATGCTTCGATGAATTTTTGGCTCGAGCTTTTATTTGCTCGAACCCGTTGCAGCTGCAATAATTACGTTTATAATTTTCTCTCCAAAGGTACTTATAAAGTCTACAACGTGTTGACCGCGGCTCACGAGTCGAATCGCTATTCTTTTCTTTTTCGATCGTATAGTGCAAGCGTACGGATCGGTATTATATGTATAATATAGCACTTGCTAGATGAAGCGCATCACGCGCTGCCCTCGATATATAGCAGTAGTAGTGGTATGGGAGGATTATCTTGAAAATGCCGCCGCGTGACGTCGCGCGTCGAGGGTACTAATGACGCGTGTCATTCGTTACACTTCATTTTCTCTCTCTCGTCCGTTATATCTATTATTACTGCATATACAGGCGCGAGCACACCCGTCACGGCGCGAGCCACGTGGATTATTATACGGAATTTTGCCCTAGGATTGACTCTGCGCGTTATTACGCAGAAAACGTATAGGCTATTACGGCGCCTGTATGTAGCTGCTTCACCCTTGGCTCGTTGCTGGCACACACCGCGCGATGAATGATTGACGGCACTCTGGATATTGATTGGGCTCAAAAATCCCGTAGGGATTCGCGTACAGCTAAACCGAAGGATCGACAGGTTCTCGACGCTAAATCCCTAAAAAAACTCGAGCTTTTTCATATAAATACCGTTGTAGCAAATAATAATGTTCATTGAAATGACTTTATATATATTGATGTGCTCAAGTTTCATAGATTGAAAGTCAGCTACAGATCATTATTTTCCGTTTTTTTCTCTTTGCTAACGGTTATAACTGTCGATAAGTTTGACAGTCCTATATCCGTCTAGTAAAGGTTTTCATTTACGCACAATGTATGCGTTTTGGGCATGTACGATGCCTACTGCGAACAAACGATTTTTACGCACCAGCAAGCGTTAAAAAAGAAAGAAAAGGATCGGAGATGCGTTTGACGCGATTAGAATCAATTGGGAACCTCGATCGAGACAACGCGTACGCGTTGTGACCACGTCCTCTGTGTCCTACGAACTCGCTGCATCGGCGGGTCCGTGCGTGTGCATAGAGGGAACGAGAAAAAAAGAGAGAGAGAGAGAGACTAAACAGGTGACGCAGCAGTAGTTATCATCGAATAAAGCCGGTACAGTGTATGACATGCAGCTCGAGGAAGTACGCGTGTGCAAACACACTCTGTGCGTGCGTGCACAAAAAAGCATGCGATCGCACAGGCTGCGTGAAAGCAAAGGAGAATGAAAGAAATAGCCGCCACAGCGTTTTATATTGTCGATTGTGTGTACCGATGACATCTATTGGTGATTATCCATTCACTATTTATCTTGGTTAAGTTTTGACTGATTATTGTTATATTTAAAAGATTGCTCTGGATTCGTTAATTTTCAATCTCAATAAACGTAGAATTCATACAAACTTCAAATTCGGATTCTTTCAAAAGGAAAAAAAGTCATTTTATCGTCTCACGGCGCGAATTGAAATAGTTTTAATGATCAAGCAAATTTGATAATCTAGGAGGAAAGGCTTGGCAGCTTGTGTCCGGAAACGAGATAAGCGAACTTGCGCGGCACCTTTTCGGAATATTTTTACGACATCCCTCTTGGCCGCCTGCGGATTGCAAAATAGCAGACAGTAACTTTGTCTCTTTCTTTGTCTTTCTTTGCAACACCATTAACTTTCGGGAAACTTTCGTGGATAGATATATATTTGTTAGTCGCAGGAAGCTACATCTCAGCTCGATAATAATCAGCTTTCATAAACTGAAAAAATATTATTTTTACTCGAGACTATATTTCGACTTGTATTCGCTTTCGTGGACAAAGTTTCAACTTACCCAGGCGATGAAACTACAACTAAATGGGATTTTTGATCGATCGACGGCTTTGTTTTGGTTCAAAAACATCAGTAGCATATGGACAGTTTTTCTGAACTATTAAAGTTCTAGAAAATTTTCACGTGTACAAAGAATTAGCCATTCTGCTAAGTTTTTTTTAAATCGCTATGTGTATATGCGTTCAGCAGGCTACATCATATCAATTTTAAAAAAGTAATTTTCCAAACTTCCAAATGATTAAATAATTCATCATACATTTTAGGTCGATCTGCGCAAAATTAAGCGATTCCGCGTTTGGTCGCTCGATCCGCGCGCGCAGTCACATACGCGCTGCACGCATATTTGTTATGCTTGACCTAATTTCGACGATCACGCGCGCGCATACGTATACATTTGAGCGGCGCACCGAACTGCATGTATATGCAACGTGCATCTCTGAAATTTCATCCAAGTCGACAAAAGATTAATTAATTATTTTTGTCCGTATACATGGAAAACGAGCAGATCTCGCGATCGAGTCGTTATTAGCAAACAGAGCGTAAAGTCCGCATTGAAAATTAGCATGTACGCAGCCGCGAGCGCGTCACGATCGTATATATACATTAATAATACACGCATGTGCTGCACTTTTTAACGCTCGCTTATGCGAAGGCTTTAATCATGCGCTCGCATTATTGTACTATATGTGGAGAAAAAATTTACGCGTACAAAAATGCACGTAGCCGCCCACAACGTAACGCGTGCTGGAACGGTGGTTACACGAACACATAGGTGCTTTTGGCATTAAGTCGCGCAGACACACACGTTGGGCGAATATTTTTAACGCATTATCAAGCCGCGAGTACAGCTCGCCCGATGCCATATACACATGCTATATGCAGCTCAACAAAAAAGTAATTAGCCTGGTTAACTGTTTAACGAAGCGTTAAGAGGCTCCTCGCGCGGGCTGAACAATGCGCTGCGGTTGCGGCAGCAGCAGCAGCAGCAGCAGCAGCAGCAGCAGCTGTGCGCACGCGAATTTCGATATTATATTGGCCTGTACAACAACATCAGCCAGTAAAATTCGCGTATAATCTCCTTGTAAAATTTGACTCTTTTTAAACTCGTCTTTTGTCTACCAGAGGCGCGGCGGAGTGCTTAACGCACGAAAATTTACGCACGCGGCAACGCATGCAGCGAGCGCGCGGAAATAATGTATTATATGCGCGAATACGCACGTTATGTATAATCTGGAGCTGGAGAAACGCGGAGCGGAGTTAAATTTTCAATTTATATTCAACGATTAAGGATAAGACGTATACGTTTATATATATAAGCTCTTTTCTCTTTGTCTTTTAATATCGCCCTTGCCTTTTTACACGTGTGCCGCGCGCTCTATATACAAGGATCCATTAATAGACGATGGGCGCCCACACTCGCATCAATGTCCTTTTGTTGGCGCAAGATTCGTCGTCGTTTTTTTTTGCTGCTCCGTATCGTGAGCTTATAGCGGTTGTACTACGTGGGTACGTGTCGTCGTTCGTCGCTGCAGTGTGTACGTGTATTTATATAGGAAAAAGATCAAATGGCTGAACCCGAACTCGAAGTCGCTCGATACTTTTCTTAGCCCATCGCGATGCGAGCTGTGCAGGCGGGCGCCCAGCACTCCAACAAACAAATATCAGGTTTGCCAATATTGATTCTCGCTATTGCTGTTACTGCTGCTTCTGCATGAGAACTGCATTTATATACATATAGACGCGCTGCACATGCGTGTCTATCCTCGTGATCGTGACTGTGTGTATGTGTGTGTGTCTAAGCCCCGATCGTTACTTCTACTTTTCGATTATCCTCCGACCGGCACAATACACATAAATGTATACTACACGTTATACGCAATCGTATAGGTAATCGCGTGCAAGGATAGTTGAGCCGGTCGAGCGATCCTGTATATAGCTACTCTGTCTATACAACGTGTGTTTGTGTTTTGCCGTTTTGTTAGGATAATTACCATCGAGTGAGCGAAGGAGAAAGACAAGCGAATTGCTTCGTTTCGTTGTTACTTCTCGCGAGCCGAAAGTTGCAAAAAGATGTACCGCGCGGCACGATTGTACGACGCGGTATTGTATATCAATTACTTTTGCTCCAAGTCGTAAGTTTTGGAAAAGTAAAATCCCTGAATGCATAGACGTACACAAGCGATGCACGTACATACGCGGCAATTGCGTGTGTGAAGCGTGTAAGGGCAATCAACGCTCCGAACACGCGTGTATCATTCGAATCATGTGCGCGCGCCTCTCTCTCCCGAAGACAGCGCAGCAAAGACACGAGAGTGCAAAACACAAGTTTACGCGTGACTCGAGCTTTCTCTACCTCCGTACGTACATGTATATATAGCGTCTGTTTACCTTTGGCTTATATAGCTTATACATATAAGCGTGTTCAGGTACGTAGAGCAGCTGTGAGCAGGAGCTTTCGTACTCGTCGTCGTGATGCTTCCGTTGCGGCCTCGTGCGTGAATAATGCCGCGCGGCAGTTAGCAGCAACAGTAAAAGCTCCGGTGCGCAATCAGGCCTTTCACGCGATTCTCCTTCATGCACACGCACACACACACACACACACACACACACACACACACACACACACACACGCGTGCAGCAGATACACGTACATATTTATAATACGAAATGTATGCTGAACAGATGTAAGAAAAAAAAATCCTTCCTACGTGATACTAGTCGTGGGGGAAACATTGACTGCGCGATCGCGCCTACGCACGTACGACGTACGTATATATGTATAATATTATACACACGGCGTGCATATATCGCCAAAGGAAAGGTGGAAAATCGAAGTCGCGCGTAATATGCAAAGCACGCGGCTGTATCGTTTGCGCGCGCGGGACCGAACCACAAAGCGTCTAGCGTCTGTGTCTCCATGCGTCTGTTCTGTGTGTGTGTGTGTATGCATGTATGCGTATGTGGAAGCAGACAAGCTTTACAGCACACACATACATACCAACAGCAGCAGCGGCAGCAGCGAGAACATCCCTTTCCTCTTTTTTGCATTCTGCATATTTACGATTTACATAGCATAACGCACTCACGTACAGAGAGTCGCGCGAGCGCCGCCACCGCACCGCGCGCATATATGTTCATATATTATTATACGTCCCCGCGTGTATCTGTATGTGTGTGTGTGTGACTCGTACAGTATATACGCCTATACATAGTGCTTATATTTACACTTGCCGAGAGACTGACTGCGTCGGCATACATAAAGATGCGAGCTACTATGTGCTGCGGTGAGAGTATGTATGCGGCAGAAGGGCACGAGGCACAGGGATCCCGTACCTATACCGCCGCTTTGATAGGTCTGTTACATGCATGCATAGCGTCACAATCAAAGAAACGCGCGCGTACGCGAGAATTTATCTAGATAAATTGATCGAATTTTCCATGGTGTATGTTGAATCGCAGTTACCTATGAGAGGAAAAGCGCCGAATTTGGTAGTTTTCAATTTTATATTTTCTTTGTGTAATTATGTTTATTTAAAAAAAAATACTTTGTTTTATGCTAAATTATAAAAATGCACGAACGAATTTATATAAACTTTTTACTTATGATATGTTGCAAACAGAATGATCATAAAAGCTTTTTTAGTCTATCAACAGATGGAGCATTGTGAATTCACAAGTGGCAAAAATTTTTTTGAATTCTATACATGAGACAAAAGTTTTCGGCGTTAGATTCTTGTGTTAAATATTGTTCGTCTTGTTTCGGAGTTTAAAGATAGTTTTTTGCGTTTTCGGCGTATGCAAAAGACTATAGAAAAATCCCATGTAATCATTTTTCATCCTTAGTATAGTTATTCGTTGGGACTGTACTCTCGTTGGTGTTTTTGTCAAAGTTTAGTGACCACGTAATATGAATTTATGACTTACAATGATTGCACTCCACGTTAGTTTGTGATTTGGACCCAGGTGGCGCGTTACTTTTCGCAAGAGAAAGGATACGTGAATGCCAATAAAAACTATACTAAATGTAAGGAAGCGTAAATTCTGTATTATTAAAATATCTTTTACGGAGAGAAAGGAAAAATGTTATAATTCGCCTTCAAAGAAATTGTTGAAGGTACCCGGATCTCACGTAGTCTCACTGATGAGTTACACCGAATTTATATGCAATAACAGCTCCTCGATTGCGCATGTATCATTGTAACTCAGCGCGAAGCGTATAACGAGCTCATTAACCGATACCCCTTGACGATGAGCACCGACCGATCGTCAGATAGACGAGCCTGTTTAACTGCCACGCTCACGCGTATCAACTTCATTCTCTTACGCGGGTGACGATAAGCCTATAGGCTCCTGCGCGCAGCTCATCTACATATATATATATTGCAATATACATATATCTCGGGAGCTGCGTATAAAGCTCGGCGGCCGCTTGTTTGCATCGCAAAACATTCGAAGCACAAGGGGGTGCGTCGCCGCGTCTACGCAGCAAGAGAATATATAATGGCTCATTTGTAACCTCGTATTGCGCAATTATAATATCTATATATATGCGTGTGCTATATACGTTTACGTGTGCACGGTGCCGACATCGGCTGCTAACGTTCTATGTATACACGTGTGATTGTGTCCGTTGCGAATTTCTATATGTGCGCATATAATAATATGTAAACGTGCCCTACAACGTGGACGCGCACATCGATTACCAAGGGGACCCGTGTGTACACGTATATGTACCGTACATACGACATACATACATGTATGCCAAGCGAATGTTCGCATACGTGGCTAATTCCCCGCGATAAATGCAATTGTATGTATCGACGAATTCACTCGTTTGTCCTCGTCCGACACCCCAATATAATAAGCGCGCTACACACAACACACACCCTCGAGAAGCAGCAGCAGCAGCATCAGAATATATAAAAACCGATGGGGAGCCAAGCAATATACGTCGACGAGAGCGTCAGATCCTTTCTTTCTTTCGTTTCTTTCTTGCGTTCGCGAGCATCGCGCGCAACGTAAGGGATGCGTGCGCACGCGCGTGCCTCGACCCTTAATCGGTACTTGATGAAAATCGTTTAACGACCGGCTTGAATTCGTCGCTTCTCTTGGGCGAACAAAATAGTGGATTACTGCGATCGTGCAATCACGCGCGAAGGCAAGGATTATAACTTGGGCGCGAGGGGGAGCGATTGACGAACGGCTTATATGAAACGTTTCAATCGTCTAAGAGCACATGCATCTTCTTCTGCTCGATTATCATTTTTGCCATTTTTAAATTCTTTCGCTTACTTACGACGGAGTCACCAGTTGGGCTGCACGATTATTAAACCGAATAATTTTACAAAAAAAAAAAAAAAAAAAAAACAGTTCTTCTCTTCTGCCGCGACCATTATCTCGTGAAAGTTCACGAATGAAATTATTCAGCGAGTTCAGAACCGCAAACGACATGATTTAAAAAGTTAACAAGCGGAACTTTCCTTATAATTCGAGTCTTCTTTTCACTCGCAAGTATTTTCTTCTTCTTTCTCTGTGTAGCTTTTTAAATGCCTGATTGACTTATTAGTTCTTCAACGTGATTTTTTTTCTTTTTATTTTTGACAAAAAAAAATTTCCTTCGAAACAGAATTAGACTCTGTGCGAGAGTTGGAGGGAAAAAGATTTCTTGGATTCAATATCATTGAAGCCTGCTCCAAGAAAAGTAAAGGAAGAAGAATGAGAGAAGGAAAGAGAGAGAGAGAGAGAGAGTTGAAAAGTTTCAAGCGTACTGCATGCTCATTGAGAATTTTAGATTCGCACGTTTTAACTCTTCTTGTGCCGTACGCCTCGTTGTCGCTGTGTCGTTGAGTCACGAGGCCGAACTTTGAAAGAAAAGGAGAGCGAACGAGGTAAGACCGGAGGAGGACTTTGAAATGAGCTCAATCGACGATAGAAAATTCTCAAGGTTTTGTCTATTCGAAAAGTTTTTTACTCGATTGATTAATTTTATGACCGGCCGAGAGAAGAAATAAAATGGCTCGAGCTGAAATATTTACAATTATTCCGGACTCGACGAAAGTCAACAAAAGTTCAGCCCACTCGCTTACAATTTGCTTAAGCGAGCCATTCATAATTTGACAATAGAATAATTCATGTAGTAACGATAGGAGATCATTATTCAATCAAATCTAATGTCTCAAACATACGGTTGCTTGCGATCTTTCATTGACTCGCCTTCGAAAATCGAAGGAATCGTAATTCTCGAAGAAAATCTCATTTTTGTACAATGTCATTGTACAATGTCCCACACGGTAGCCGATTGTTTCTTCATTTCGTTGATAATGCGAGGATATCCTCCAAAACACGTTTGCAACGAGATAACTTTATACTTCTGAATTGCGATAGGTCCCAGTTTGCTTTGTATAGAATAAATTCGTTTGAAAAATGGGTTTCCTTCGGTATAAATCGTACGTATAGTCGAGACAACCCTCCCTTCGTGATAAAAAAAAGGAGCGAGTCCAGCTGGAAAATGTAGACAATAGAGAATTGCCACTTGCGCGCAGGCCTTTCATTATATCGTACAGAGAGGTAATTGGGGTTTAAATCACGCGAGGAGATCCAGTGGCTGCTCGCGCGAGATTTATTTAATTTCACCACCGTGAGGCCTTGATTAAAATATGCCTCGCGCACGCGTGCCGCGAAGATTCTCCGATTTCTCGCCACTCAGAGCGTACGTAGTTGGCATCGAAAAAACACGCCTACAACACAATATTATTTGAAATGTTTGCTGGAAACTTATACGTGCTGGCAAATTGTTGGTTAAACAATTCATGCGCTCGACGCACCGCGACTCGGTGTTTCGTATACGGAATGCATTGCGCGCGAAAATCTGATAGGGCGTATCGCGCGCGGGCGTTCAGCGGAGACTTAATCACCCGGCCCAGACGTACATCATCGCCGCGGAGCGTTGCGCGATCAACGATTTTACCTTTTGGCCACTGGATGCATATATAGCATATAAGTTATGTAGTGCATAACCGTGTGCCACAGTGTGTGTGTCTACACGGACGCGAATGTTTACGATGCTTCCAGCTATATAAGTTATTGGGCAAGTAAAGCTCTATATAGAGCTAGCCAAGTTGCCGCGCGCTTATCTCGTATAAGTGTTGCTCGTACATCGTCCAAGGTAAAATAATCCGTGCGTATAATCA
Organism: Trichogramma pretiosum; assembly: GCF_000599845.2. Lineage (NCBI taxonomy): Eukaryota > Metazoa > Arthropoda > Insecta > Hymenoptera > Trichogrammatidae > Trichogramma > Trichogramma pretiosum. The sequence goes on from NW_019641688.1 coordinate 372,908, forward strand.
TAAAAAAAGTTAAAATGCGTCAAATTAAAAATGTCTGTAATTCTTGTAGCGTTGGCGGCATTTCGGTAAAATTCGTCGCGTTAATGCGACGCCCAGCGGAATGTACGAAATTGGAAACGAATGCTTGCATTCAGAAAACCTCGAAAAATAATAAATACGGCGCACAGCGTCGTTACACGGGTATGCAAGCGGTCGGCGGGGGGTGAATTGTAAACTGATCGAGTGTCGGGGCCATTTATCATTGATTCGCAGGTTGTTCGAGCGCGCGTCACGCCAAACCAACCAAGCACAATGGAATATTACGAATAATTACGATTATATGCATCTCGCTCTGTCCCGGGACTTTGGTTCCTCTGCCCTGCAGTGTGCCTGTGTGCACCGACATCATTGATGCTGCTGATGCTACTGCTGCTGCTGCTGCTGCTGCTGCTGCTGTTGTAGAGTTCAGTCCGGATGTACGGGTGCTTTGAAAATATATATATTGGCTCCTGTGCATCGTAGGGAATTTCTGTGTATAAAGTGCACAGGGAGAGATAGAGAGAAGCCGCATAGCTGCCCGCATGCGCCGGGCACGGATAAATATTAAATCAGCGCGACTCTGCATTACACGTGTGCGCGCACCTGTTTTACGCGCGACGAGCACGCACGCAGCTATACACTGTGCTCTCCGCCCGGCTAGTCATGCGCGTCATTTTTGCACCGAATATTTACGTTACAACAATGGGCGTAGTACGCGAGGAATTCGCTGCAAAAATTTGTCATCCTGCAGCCCGCCCCCTTCAATTTCCCTGTACCTCGTTCTTCTTTGAAATTCGTGTAATTCGTGGCGCGCTCCTCGCAGTCGCATGACAAATTGTTCTAATTCGGAGCGACGTAGCTCCACTTGAATTTACTGCATTAGGACTTCCTCGTGCGCCTGATTATGCGACAGGACAGTGATAGTTGGCTACATTTACTACGTACAATGCGCGTTGGTCAAGTCAACTGCGTCTCTCCCTCTCTGTCTCACTCTCGCTCTTCTCGTGTGCTGTATTATGAATTACGAATTTCAAGAACATCTTTGTCTGTCTCGGGAGACCAAAACACTATACTGCCACTGCCACTGCGCTGCGCGACTACTAGAGAGTACACAGCTCTATACACCGATTCACCGCAGTTGGTTTGCGGCTCAAGGGACCTCGTGCAATTTTAATCACAGTTGTTACCAATGCGCGCACAGAGCTCTATTCCTCCTCTTCCTCACCCTTCTTCTTCTTCTTCTCTCTCTCTCTCTTTCTCTCGCTCGCTCTCCTCTCTATTTATTCTTCCACCTACCTACGTGAATACACCCGTGTGTGAGACTTTATAATACACTCGTATATATAGTTTAAGCTTTGTGTCGAATTTTCAAATCTCTCGCGCAAAGCCTATACATAAACGCGGCTCAATATTGCTCGCGTGTATGCTCTGCAGACACGCTCGCAACGTCTGCCACCGCTGCTGCTTTGTCCGAACTCGTAACACGGTACGATGTCGTCGACCGCGTTAATTTTTGATTCTGTACACTCTCTAGGCCCTATCTCGTGCTGCTTCAACATACTCGCTTTTCACTTTTCGTACGAACGAAAAAAAATTAAATTTAACGAGTGTAACGTCAAGAGATGCAAAATTTTATAAAAGGAAACTTCGACTGATATGAACTTGATCTAATATATGCTAAACGAACATTTTTTTGCCGCTTGCGGATTTACGACACTCTATCTGTTGATGGAATCATAAAGCTCATAATCAAATATGACATCCTTGATCTCGATAAATCTTGTTGCGATCCGAATGAATTTTGGAATATTAATTTTTACATTTTCCTTCAAAAACCGAACTCATTAACGAATTATAAAAATATAAATACCACATTTCATCTATAAATGGTTGTGTAAAAACAGCTGTTGAAAGTAAAGTAATTCGTAGTTTGAAAAAACTCTCTATCTGAGGAGTCCATATTCGATAGGATTATCGTGCTCGTTTTTTACGGGCTTACTCTTCTACCCAGCGCAGGTAGAAAAGTCTTTACTTCGAAATAGCGCTGCCTCAATAAATTATAAATATTTTACTGGTATTTTATTCCTTTTACCGCAGTAGTAGATAATGTTGCGTGTCAATCAGTGCAAGCGTGAGCTTTAATATCAAGCAGTTGTTTCACAATTAATTCATAGTACCCACTCAACGATATTACGTATATTTCAGCACGCTACTTTGCAAGTATTCATTAAATAATGGAAAATAATTTTTTTTTGCACATTACGCGCACTGTTCCATGTGTCCCTCCGACCATTTTTTCTCTCGTTTCGCTGCAGATTTTGACACTTTGGCAGCTTTTATCCACAAGGATTAGATACATTCAATCACCGATGAAATTCTATACTTATAAATACTCGAAAACTGGCCGGCCTGCCGCCGCTACTGCTCTTGCAGGACTCGAATGAGTGATTTAAAACCTGCACTATTTTAGTTTTAAAAATCGTAAAAATAAAAGCTCTGAAAAATTCTTCAAAACCAGCGGCCGAAAAAAAATCGCCCGTTCAAAAATACGCAACGGCGCGGTAGCGTGCAAATGGTCAAGCGTTTACAGCTATACGCGTATACATGGTATAGAATGAAGAGCGAGAGAAACAGAGCGAGAGAGCTGCCTTGCAAACAAATAGTCTCATCAACAACGACCTTTGCCCTTTTTACGCGCGTACACGTACTCGCGCGCACACATCGCTGCCGCGTGTATGCGCTCTCGCGCGTTCGTGTTACTTCGATTGCTCATTTTTCAGTATGAGCACACGCAAGGGTCGCGGAGAGTAACGTGGCCCGTTGCAACGCAACAAAAAAAAACCGTAAAAATAATCCCTCGAACAACGTGTGAAAAACGAGCCGCGTGGATTAACCGTAGAGAGTGAGCGCAAGTAGTAGTAGTAATAGTAGCTGTAGCCGTGGTGCAAGCAACGCACCAATCGGGTGTCGAGCACGCTTCGGTCGCATGCGAAATTTTTCGCGTGCATGAAAAAATATCGCTCGGGCCAGTGCGCGCCTTGTAAAATGCTATATACGTGTATCATACAATTTCAGGTTAAAAATGGAGACCCACGAGCTGCACATAGCAAATAAGCCTGTTTTTGTTTATCTTCTCGTGTGCGTGTGATCGCATACCTGCGAAGTATAGATACGTATACGCGAGGGCTCGGCGGTCAGTTTTTTTAATGCTCTCCGTACAAAGCTCGGCGTTGATACGTTGTTTATCGAAACGAGAATGCGTTATTAGATGCAAATTCGCCTTGTAATTGCACCCCGTGGTCGAATTGGGCGGCATTGTCTTGTTGCACAAACTTCGCCCACGTATACACGATCTTGGACTCTATTTTATGCGACGAGCGTTTGACAAAGCGAAACGTTAGCATGGATATCTTGCCTACGTAAACACACGCACGCGTATACAGGAATATTAAGCCTCTGCTTTGTTTACTTTATAAACCGAAGCGACGTGTACAGCAGCGCAAGGTATATGCCATCGAATTACGGCGAATCGTGCGGTGCACTTCGCGTGTCTATAGGAAAATAACCTGCTCGCATCGAGAAAAAAAGAAAAAGAAAGAAAGGAAACAAAAACAAAAGTTATCAGTTCCAGAGCCATACACTGTTTTCTTTCCAAACACTACACAAGGCGAATATTGACGCGCGCCCTTGCTGCGGGGGGTTGATACACAGCGAACGGCAGTCGTGCATTATGCACAGTCGAACGCACCCGATCCTCGAGATTCAATGCGAATAAATAACACACATAAATGTATAATATATTATATTCAAGATTGCGAGGTGAAAAAGCTTTGCGAAGTTTAAGCAAGAAAAAGGAATGAATAAATAAATAAAACGCGGGTGTGGAGTTTAGTGCAGCTATGAATTAATCACCGCGCGTAATTATCTATATCCCAGAGCGAGTACATATACGTGCTGCACCGCTCGGTGTTACTGGTCCCAATCGTGCGCGGTGTGAACACGCGTTAACTACCAACGCACGCGCCGTATAATACGTATGAGCATTCGTTTGCGGGCTCCCGCCCGGGCAGATGTATACCTGCAACCACGACTTTTTAGCTGGCTCTTTCTCGCTGGTTTGTGTGCAATTCCGCTCAAAAAGAGCCTCGAGTTTTATGTGCCGCGTATACACACGAGAGAGAAAGACGAGCGGAGGGGATTTCGCGTCGCAAGCGATAACGAGGAAAAGCTCGACCTCGTACCGATGTCTGTGGTGTGCGCTTGGCGCAATTATATGCCCTTACGCGCGCGCTACCTCCTGAGCGTGAAAAGCTCGTTTCGTACGCAGTGCAGTATAGCCCCTCACGCACTTCGTGAAAGTAAGAGACAGCCTTTTATTTCACTCTCCCTTGGTGTGTGCGCGCCGACTTTTTCGCATAAATAAGCGCCACGTTCAATTGGTTGAAATTCGGTCGCGCTCTAGGATACAGCGGCGTACCTAAATAAGATCGAGCTTAATCGAAAATTACATGCCAGGATTCTTTTCCTTGGCAATTCCTCGCGTGGGGCTGTGAATGGAAAAACCGAGGGAGGAAAAGATACCAAGATGTATAACGCGTGTGCATTATACTAACGCGAGATCCGAGTCCGAAGATGAAGCTCGTAAGTTTTCAAAAGAAAATTAGAGACGTTGAATCAAAAGATTTCAAGCTTTTGCGCGGGAGAGAGAGACGATCGTGCTCACGCGCAAGACTGTGTATATAATGTTATATACATCCTAGTTTTGTACGCGGGTACGCCTTGGCATAGCGACGCCGGGCGAATGAAAATCGAAAAGGAAAAGAAGGGAAAAGAGAGACAGCTGCCAGAGAGTGAAAGAAAGAGAGAGAGAGAAAGCTGCGGGGGGTGGGAGAGTGAGAAAAATAAAACGCTGAAATGGGTTCCGTAATTACTTTGACGGTCGGATAATTGAAGTGGAATAGTATTGCTAGTGGGGCGCGAGCTGCTGCTATTGCTGCTGGGCGATATATAACACAGTCAGCAGCTCGACTTGTTATTCAAACTTTCGTATATATGTCGCGCGTTTTAGATGAACTCGAACTTTTTACCCCATATACATGCTATTTCACTGTATATATCGCCTCTACTCTATGCTTTCGAATATTTCGAGATAAAAGATTTTGCGTGCGCGTTCGTGCAACACTTATTAATTTACCGCCATCGCGTTTATATTTGGAAAAATTATTTTTTTAACGCTAATTAAAAAATTCTAGAACTCGACCATTCATTTGGTTTTATAAACAAGCTTCAATTTTTCGGATAAAAAATATATTACACAGCGCTTGAGCGTAGAACGTACTCGAGATCGAAGCGATAAGTAATGGCCGCTGCTGCTGCTGCAAGTTACAGCGTGAACGAAACAAGAGGCTTAAACCCGGGCGCCGCGCTCGTCCACGTGCAAGCTCATATTTATACGCTTACATAATGTTCCACTGGTCTTTATGATGTTTCAACTGTACATTGCTCGAAGCTGGACGAGCTAGCAGCAGCGCTCAGTACACAGCGCTGATCTCGGCGAAAGTTTACGCTTAATTAAAGCCACAGTTACGCGCGCTGGTGGCGTTGGCGATGGCGGTGGCTGTAGGTGCGTGCTTTATGCCACTGTCGTCGTCGTTGCTGTCGGTGCTGCTGTTGCTGTATCCCGTCGAGCTAGAGAGAGAAACCGATATGATTCTAATCCACGCGTTATACCTATGTAGACGCTTTTTATCCATCTATAATATACAAGTTTTTTTATTTATCTGTAGATTAAAGTAAACTATTCGTTACTTGGTTCCTAACATTCATTTAGAGTTATTTTTAAAATTTGCAAGCTTTATAATAACAAAAGTATATTATAAGAGAGTATAAACGTATTTGGCTAAGCGGAAATCAAAATCATGGTTTCTTTCCAAACCGTGCTTTGACTTATATAACTACTTTTACTTTACCACTTGCAGATTTACAGAGAAAGGTATTCGCCATCTAGTGATATATACTGGCTTTAGTTATGACCAAATTTTGATGTATTTCTCAGCAATTTTAATCAAAATTGTAGTATATATTATTGATTCTTTCTTGTTCATTTTTGCATTAAAAATAATTTGAATGATTGCATTTATATCATGCAATTTTATTGCAGTTTATGTAAAAAATCAAATTAATAATGATTCATTAATTTTCAACAAAGTTTGAATGTAAAAGTATCTTAAATAAAATTCAGTATCGGTTATTATAATGTGAATGCCGAATTTTTCATAAAATCTGCACTAAATTTGAGATCCTTTTTAACAGTGTATGTGCATAGACCAAGACGAAGGCTGTGTTTTTTTCGGGAATTTTTTACAAAACTATGTTTTCGAAAATTTAGTGATCGATTAAAATCGTACTAGACCACTACCAGGCGCAAATGAGAAAATTCTTTCACTGCAGCTTCACGTGGAGAATAAAATGACGCCTTTGACAGTTTACACGCAACTGCAACGTCAACGCAGCAACGCCAACGATAACAACAACAACAACAACAACAACAACAACAACAACAACAACAACAACAACAACAACAACAACAACAACAACAACAACAACAACAACAACAATAACGACGACGACGAGGCACGATGGAATCTCTCTGTCTGTGTCTTGGTTGAAACAACTGCAGAACGGATCTCTCTCACTCTCCCCTGCTTCCCAGTCAACCAACAGGATCAATCGGGGATTAATTGAGTTACGGTCTGCGGAGTAGCCGATAACCACCGCACGGGTCGACGTATTCGCGTGCGAGCGCGCAATGAACGGGCGGGGACACAAACAAGTCATGCGTCGGTTATTTACGCGTGCCGTGCGCCAAGCTGCCTATACGTGCAGCGGTGTATATGCGCTTCCTGCCTCTTACTGCTATACCAAGCGTGTTCAGCTATTTATATAGAGCGCATAGCTGCGCGTCGAAAATATAATAATAATATAGATAATAATCATGCGCACGCTGCTGGGAAATAAGCAGCAGCAGCGGCACGTACTACGGACCTGTACAGCGAGTAGTACAGGTCTGCCATTGGGTCAGGCGACGGCGCGTACGTACGGTATAAACGCGAGCGCGCGTGCACCGGGAGGCTTGATTGACGGAAGTCGTTAGCCCGAGTATTATACTGATTGAATTTCAATCTTCTCTCCAAACATGTACACGCAGATACAGGCGCGTGCACGCGCGCAGCCAAGCTGTTACCGCGCGTTTCGCGTCGTGTACATACGTAGAGCAGCGCCAAAGGCGTTCATTGTTTTTCAATCGCATTATGCGCTGCGCTGCGTGAATGAGTCTTTTACAATAAAGAGAAAGGGAGAAAGGGAAATATATACAATGAGTCTCTTTTTGGGCTGAATACGTATGTGCACGCGCAATAAAGTAAGAGGAAAGCCGTTTTTCCCGTTTATGAGTATTCGCGTTTTTACCCCGTTGATGGTTTGCCCATGTTATGATATGCCATTTTTCTCTGGTAAACACCCGCAGCAGATCAAACGTTCATTAATTATACACGTAACGATACTTGGCTTTCATTCATTATTCGTCGTATTTATGCCAACGAACACTCGTATAATACGATTAGCTGGACTTTGGGGATAAAAAAATCAACGTGTGCTTAATTCTGTATAAAACAATGGCTCTCGTTGCTACACTCGAGGCCTATACAAAAACCGTGATATGGACGCGGTGTACAAAGTTCAAGCGAAAATTTCGATGCGTACATAATTTCGCTGGGCTCATAACGTGCACGCGTGTATGTCTTTCTCTTTGGCAGCATCATCGATTAACAGCCGCGTGCACTGCACATGCCCGCATCGTTATGGCTTGCGCCGCTTGTACATTTTGGGTATTGTGCGTAACGCGCCTCCGTGGCAAGGGGTGGTGCAGGGGATCGGCGGCTCGTATCAAAGCTCCCGCAACGTCGAACGTCAATTGCGCGCTCTTGCAACGCTGCGGTGGGTGCAGGCCACCCACATCTATACACAATGCACATAGAGATCGTAAAAAGGCGTATATGCAAAATCTTTAACCGAACGAAACCTCAAAGCCTATATCCATTCACGCCGCAAGGATAGATACACGTATGTACGAACGTATTATATCGACATGCTGTGTACCGATGCGCTAAGGGATCTCCCCCGAATATCTCTCTGAAGACTCGGCGACGCGCGGTTGTACTATAGGCATGTGTGCGTGTGTGCAGTCTCGTAGTGGTGCACACACCAATTCGTTCTGCCCTCAGCGCATATCTACAATGCGTGCGAATATGTATTTACTCGATCGTTATCGCAGCTGTGCAGACGTATAGATATATGCTCGACACAATATAATTCGTGTGTGCAGGACCAAGATCTCGGTGCGCAAATAAGCCTCGAGTGGATAACTTCCGTGTCTACATGCGTGTGTTTACTTGGATCCGATTATACTAAGAAACAAAAGATCACTGATTGTTACAATTGCCGTCGATATATCGTATCTTTTACTTACGATACGAGGACAAAGTCATTGAAATCAATCGTATCGTACATAAGTTCATGGACAGCCAGCAGTAGTAAAAAATGCCCAACACCCAGTGTATCGAGGAGAGTGTGTACTAGTAATGTTCTTCTCCATATAACGGCGTCCACGGACTTTCGCATATAGATCGCGCGGATTATTTGATAGTTAGCTCCTTGACCATAGATGTCGCATTGACGATCCTCTAAACAATCGAATTTAACTTTCTTCATTTAATAGGCACTTCATGTTCGCCTTTTGTTTACTGTTGTAAAGTATGCCTCTATTATCGATCATGTCCCTATATTCGATCAATAATTAATATTAGCTTAATTGTAAGTAAGAAAACTTTTTTTAATAATTGGCTGAATGAATCGAACATCTTCAACATAAATACATTATTCAAAATCAGATATCAAGTTTCAATCCTATATAAAAAATTGATTTAAATTTGATCGAAAATAGGGGCGTACACCATTGATGACTTTCGTTTAATTTAGTTACTTTTCCCACACGTTAGAATTGAACAATTTTTTTTCATCAATTTAGTAGAGCCTCGCACTGGTGGAAGCGCACCTATATCGTGTGTCTGCACACATAAATATCAGAAATAACAGTATTCGCCGTATCTTCTTTAAAAATTCAATTTCCAGAAGGTTTTGACAGATGCTACTGCGCGCACATGCATGACGGCGTACTTGCAACTGTCGCGGCACTCGATCTTGCTCGACTCCGTGCGCGATCGCAACTCTATATGGGCTAAACTTGTTTTCTTATTATACCACGGTCGATACATCAAAAACGATATTTAGAATCTATCATGATTCGAATGGTATAGTATAGGTAACTTCGTACTTTGGACTATATTATATATGTGTCATGCGTCGCGGTTATAGAACACTTCAGTCACGCGATAAAATAAAAGCATAGACATCGCAATCCGAATAATAATTGTATAAAAACATTTGCAATCGCTACAAACACATCTGGGTACACAAATTGAACACGTTGATGCATAAATAGTAACCTCATTTTATTAAATACTAAGTACGAACTTGCAATCGTCAAAACACTCGTTATTAATTCGCTGCGAGTGCACCGATGCAAGATGAATGAACGAGCTAGGAAATATACTTACGCTATTTCAGAAGGAGAGAAGGTGAAAACCGAGTTACCCAGAAATCGTATACGCTATACACGTACATGTTTGTGCGAGGCTGAAGAGAGTTTCGGTTCAGTGTATTTACGGGCGAGTGACGAAATCATACATACATCCATAATTGTATAATACACGTACACGAGAGCAGCTGCGGTGCGGATGGCAAAGGTTACTCGAAGCCAGCGAGCGGTGTAGCGACAGCAGCGGCGCTTCGTGCCATTTTCAAACGTCGTAATTGATGAAATTAATTAAAGGTCCTTAGAATCAAAGGAGCCACCTCCACGCTGCCGTTGCCACCACACGAGCCTGACTCTCGTATACTATATACTGCCATTGCTCTCTCTCCCTCTCTCTCTGTGGCCATGCTACTGACGCTTTCTGTATACCTGCCTGCAGAGAAGCAGCTTTGTTTTCCACCTTCTGTGGTTTAACTGCTCTCGCGCTGACTGACTCGTCGTGCACAAGCCCCTCGAGAGTAGCAGCAGCAGCAGCGAGAGGGACAGAGAGAAAGCTAGCGAGCTGCTCTCTGCCCGTGCAAAGGGCTCCCCGCGCTATGGGATTGGCTCGCCTAAAGGATGCATCATTGGCAGTGAGCGAGATGGCTGCTGCTACTGCTACCTTGTGTGCTGTGCAGCATTAGCCGAGAAAGAGACGAATGGCTACTGGCAACGAGCGTGCGCGCGGATGAATGGATTGCCCCGCGAGGCAGGGCCGCTACTTCATGCTGCTGCTGCTGCTGCTGCGGCTTCGTCCGCACTAAAGTGCACATGATCGACGGTGGTCTGATTATAGAGCGCATGCTCGAGTCGAGATCTAAACTAAATATGGGCTTCGGAGCGATGACTTTTCACCCCCTGACGATCGTGTGCATGTATAGATGTTCATCGTGCGACCATCGCTTTGACTCCGTATGAGCTCTCCTTTCCAGTGAGATTTGCGATTGCTCCCTTATGCACTTGCGCAGTTGAGTAAAGTGGGTTATCACGGGCCACTTTTATTCTATTAATTTAAAAAAATAGTCGTTTCATTACGATCTCATCTATCGAACTGTAAGAAGGTAAAATCAATACTACGCGTGGTTAAAGTAAGCAGTTACTATGTTTTACGCATGTGATCGCGATCACATATATTATATATGTTCGTATAGATCGTTGCACGATTGAATCATTCTCGTTGACATTTTAGGCGCACATGTGCGTAAACGTGATTGCAGATCGTAAATTAGATGACTGCCTATAACTAGGCACTTTCAATAATACTGATGAGTTTAAATTAGCGTTAGGTCTATGAGGTAAAAATTCTGAAGACGCAAGTTCGATCCCCACTTAATAGAGACTTTTTAACTTCTTTGTTACGCAGCTAATTTGCGATCTCATACCTGTCCAGACGAATGACTGGAATTTTGGTATCGTAGGCTCATTGCTCATTTCGTGCATTGCGTGCTGTCTCTCATTATAAACGACTTTAAATAAATTTTCTAATCCGTGTTTTACTTATACAATTATATTTACTTTACCACTTGTAGATTAATAGATGAAGGTACTCGCCATCTAGTGGCAAAAACTTAAAGTGACATTATCATATTCCAAAGTGGCTGAAAGTTGGTCTAAATTTTTTGAAAAAACTAAATTGTCATTTCAGTTCATTTAAAAGGTTCGTAATAATTTTGATATAATTATAATAAATTCATTTCAAAAACAATCTAGTGTATTTTAATCAATCATAGTGTATTTTAAAAAATTTTAAATGGTTTTGAGGTCATTATTCACGTTGAGTATTTCTACCAGAGATGTTAGGACAAATTTTGATTGCCCATATTGTTGATTCTATGTGCAAATGTATGTATCGTGCATATGCTTGACCAGCATTTCGAGGACGTATTGTATATGACATGCTTGTTTCTCACACGTGTCCTTGTAGGACAAAATGAACACGAAAGCGTGCATGCGCGAACACGTACGTATGCATAAATGTGAGATCGCGATTCGCACGGGGCAATAAAAGAGTTTGCTTCCGTTAGAAAGAGCCATAATCTCGTGCACATTGTTCGAAAAAGACATTGGCATTTCATTTTATCCGCGAAGCAGCCGCTTTCTTTGTTTTTTATTTACATCGTACATAGCGCATAATGTATATAGCGTTTCTATTAGGCTTACGCAATGAGAGAGATGGTAAGAGAGCAAGAGAATCGTTTTGCTGAAATTATATTTCCGAATAAGGCACAGGAGTCTTTGCCGGCAACATGAAAACGCGCAGTCGCTCGGAAGGGATGAAATTTGCTGCGTTTGTAATTGCTTTGAACCGACGATAGAGAGCAGCGAGCGAGCGGAAGAGAAAAAGAGAAGCCTCTCTCTCTCTCTCTCTTGCTCACCATACAACAAAAGGTAGAGGTGCAACGCGTGTATAACGTACACACTTCTCTCTATGTATGTTATACGCGTGTTGGCAAATTCGTCAGCGATTAAAAAGGACTTTATGCGCGTTATTCACGCTGCGATGCAATATATCCTATTATCGCACACACGCATGCCCCAATAGACACTTGCACGTCGTAAACATTATAGTTGGAAAATTATTAAGCATTAAAGTTTTACATGCGACAATGTCTGTACATCGCTTACGAAATTTTCGATCGGACTCTATCAAATCAGAATTTTTAATCGTTCTTATTTTACCGCTTATACTTGCTTTTGTATTGCACGCATGATATATTCCGATAGGTTGATCACCAAGGCTATATACATAAGCTTTAATCGAGTGCGAGGTTGACTCAATCATTTTTTTACACATATTCTTGCGCTAAATACATTTAACCCATTCGTCGCGATAAAAAAAGTTAGACTCGATGTTCTTGAGCGTAAGATCAAAAAAAGAAACGTACAAGTACTCAAGTGATAGCGGCGACGATAAAATTTACGGTGTTTCTTACAAGCGAGAGCAATTATACATCGTACAACGCGGCTCAAGAGTCATTCTGTGTTACAGTCGGGTCGAGTACATAACTTCCCCCACCACACTCGCTAAAAATGTCGCGCGCCGTTGCCCTTCCTGCTGCCGCGTGATTAGCCCCATCGAAGAAAAAGCAGACAGCTCGAGATATTTTCGGCGCAGCAGCCTGCACGACTCATGCAGTTCGCTGTATATATATAATGTATTTTCGGTCTTTCTTCTCGTCGGTTTTTATGCGGCAAAAAAATCTCAAGAGGTGTGCCGCCGTCGCTGCTGCTCTCTTCTTTTATTTTTTTCGCGACCCCCCGGAGAGAGGCCTTCTTCTCAAAGACAAAAGGGAGAGGTGACGTTAAGGACGTTAGGAATTTAATTTTGCACCGTCAATACTTCAGCGTCAGTGTCGCGCTGCGTGTAACTTTCAAAGCTCTCGTGATTTTTGCTAATTATAAAGTACGGGAAAAATAGCGCCTCGATTTCAAACGGTATAATTAAAATTATTTTAATGAATCAGATTTGCAAAATAATTTTATTCGTACAAGCGTGACTAATTTAGATTCGTTTCATATTTTAATGTACATAAAGTATACCGTACATCGCCTCAATGATAATTAGCCAGTTTGAATTCATATCTATTGATAATTACATGCTTACAAATTCTTTGATTATACTCGTAACTAGCTTCCTTTAAATTTAATCTTAACCGTAAAGACGCTCTAATCTCTGCAATTTCGTAACATGAAATTATTCGAAGAAAAAAATATATGCTACACTGCGTGAAATGCGAAAATCATCTCGAAAGATTGTAAAGTAGCCTTGAGGGTCGACGACGACGACAACATGCCGACAAGCCTCCTCGTCGGCTGCTTGTGTACGTGATGTAGTTTCACACGAAGGCCGCGAGAGAGATAGTAGAGAAAGAGCTCGTTGGCTAGATTAGAGAAATAAGCGTGGAAAGCTCGGGTGAAAGCCGTAAATACCAGAACAGAGGTTTTTCTCCTCCCTCGTTGCTTCCCATGTTGCTGCTGCTTTTCCTCTTTCTTCCTCTTCTTCTTTGGCTCATCTATAGGCGGTAGTAGTAGTCGTGCTACTACCACTACTATACACTATTATGAGCGGCAGCGATAGCAGAAAATGCACATACATATTGCATAAAGTTATATTCCCTTATAACTGCCTCTCTTGCTCGCTTTGTCAATATAATACGTTATATATAGCTGGGGCCGTGTCTGCGCGACACAGTGTATACATGCGTAGTCGGATTAAGTCGGGCAAGGACTAGCGGCTGAAGCTTCTTCTTCTTCTTCGCCGTCGTTGTCGTCGTGCTTTTTATCCTTCCCCCGTTATACACGTATATAGTACAGTACTCGCGCTGTGCACGGGGAGGAGTAGAGAGAGCCTCTGAAATTCAGCGAGTCTCTTTTGACGAGTCAAGCTGGCGTACACTACACGCGTATTATGTATAGCTATATGTATAAACACGGGACTGGGCCGGGACAACTGGACGACAACGACGCGCACACGCTTATATGAGATACTTTGGGAGCACAAAAGGAACATCATATTATAGTGAAGAGAGAGAGAGAGATGGAGTCGAGTAGAGAGCTGCTTTCCGCATGGCTGTTTTATGCCGCTTTTCTTCTTCTATGCCTTCTTCTTCTTCTGCTGCTTTCCTTTTGTAGTCGCGCAGCTACGCGCCTCCTCCTCCTCCTCTTCCTCCTCCTCCTCCTCCTTCCACTCCTTGCCATTATACACACACATACACACATACAGAATCTTTCTCGCGAAATGCATAATAATACGGCAGGTCGAGCAAATTCTCGGCTGTCGACTTGACTGAAAGATTAGGGTTAGGTTGTTTGGAAGGATTATTGTCGTCGTTGGCTTGCGCCGCTCAAAGGCGAGGAACGAAGGAAACACCCCATTTATTACCATGCGAATAACGACATTTAAGCTTTTTTTTTATTATTATAAATTTTATTGAAATATGAAAAGTAATTGCGGTGCTGACGAGGAGGAGCAGCAGCAGCAGTCAAAGGAGAAACCGGTGGCAGCAACCTCAACGGCGAAGTCGACAAAATGCAAAAGCAGCAGCAGCGGCAAGAAAGTAAACGAGAAGAAGCTGCCGAAAGCTTGCTCGAAGCGCTGCCTGTGCTGCATCAACCAGACGATTTGCCATATTCGCAGCATTGCCTCGGTTCGTACATAATATTCACGTAGTACAGCACGCAGCAGCAGCATTACAATGCTCGATCGTACATAATATATACGCGTACGCGAGTGTGAATAGGCGCGGGTACAGAATGAAAAGACCGACGACGCGATGATTCTGCTGCGCTCGTACGCAACTCATGCAACATATAATACGTACGCAATATTACGCAGGGGCTAAGAGACGGCTTGAACAACGCGTGCTGTCAGCCGGATTGGACGATGTGCTTGACCACGAGCGAGCAGCAATTGTTGTCGGCAGCTACTTCGGTCAAGTCGCCGAGCGTCGACAGCAGCTTCGGCTACGGCTCGGCCGCGGCCATCGTCATGGGGATGAGCGCCCACGAATTGATAGCGCGCGAGCGTGAAATCAAAGATATGGAGCGCAGACGCGGCTGTATCAGCAGCGACCGGACGCCGCTCTTTACCGAGGACGAGTTGAAGCAGGCCGAGGAACGAGTGAGTTTTTCGTTCGCAGCGGACGATAAAGACAATGCAGTATGACACACGAGCTTTAGATGATTATTTTTATTTAAAAAAGCGCTGTAAAAATAGATGCATCGTGACAGTGATATTATGTGAAGCACCCAGTAAGAACGTATTTCACGTATATAAAAGCAGTTCGTTTTATATAGCCTCGTTGGCTTCGCGAGAGCAGTAGTTTCCTCGGGCTAATGTGTATACTTTTGAGTCAAGAGGTCGTGAGTGAATGCGTGTGCGTACGTACGCACACGCACACATGCACTCTCGAAGTGAACATACCAGCGAATAGGTCGTATAACGATGTAAGTACAAGCGCACCAGTATGTGCAAGTCGCGCGTATTGAGAGGAAGAGAGAGAAGTAGCCGTGATCGGAATGGAAATTCATTGGAATACGAGCTGAGGATTCACGAGCTTTGCTTTGTTCTCTTCTCGCTGCTGCTGCTGCTGCTGCTGCAACCGTACTTAAACTCTGCCGCTCGCACGTTTAATGAGGCTCATACATTGGGAAATCGATCCTTTCGACTGCTGCCGATGCTGCTTCGAACGAGCATTTATACACATACGCTAGATTATATATTCGCTCAACTTCTTCGATATCCCTCTTTCGTAATCCCCGCGTACTAGTATTTAGCTGCACCCGTGATATCTGTTTTACACACTACTGCAACATTTTCACGATCTCTTACATAGAGACATACATACACACATTCACATCGATCGTACATTTTTAACGCGCAGAAAATTACACAGAGTTGTAATGTTTTTCATTCTCGCGATCGAGCCCCGCCACTCGGCGTATCCAGTCGTGATAATTCGCGACCTTGGTGAACACGTTGGGCGCCGTGTACTCGCAGCCCTGCGATATCACGCCGACGAGCTCGCCACGGTAGACGGCGGGCCCACCGGAGTCGCCGAAGCACAGGTCCAGGAGTTCGATGCTCGAGCACAGCATGTTGTCCGTCACGGTGTAATTCTGCCGGCACTTGGCGCTCGTTATTAACTCGGTGTGGCCGATTTTCAGGCGACCTCCACTTGGCTCCTCCTGCGATAACATGAATATTATCATTTCTTTTGTTGCGCTTTTCTTCGTTCGCTTCTGCTAATGAATTTTATAAAACTCACGTGAGCGTAGCCGTAACCCGATACAGTAATCACATCTTTGGCTTTGGGTGCTGTACTTGAAATAGGAATAGGCTGCTGATACTTGTTGAATTTAATCGGTTGTTTCACCTACGGAAATGTTGAAACAAAAATATAAGTAAAGTTTAAAGCTTCGATCTACTCTTAGTAACAAAAAATGCAACATACATGTCCATTTTTAATACTCACTTTTATCAATGCAATGTCACTATCGTAAATCGATTCGTCCGTGTAGGAACCGTGAATTATGATTTTGTCTATATCGAAAACCGTCCCGCCATCGGCGACGTCATTCGAGCCGGTTCGCACTTCGTACACTGCGTCACGGAATCTGAAACTTGGTCACGTTGTTTTGATGCTCAAATTATTTTAGATTCGTTTTATTTTTCTCAAGTATTACACATATATTATGCGTAATATGCGTAATAGCATGTTTTTTAAAGATAGCGATTTGCTTCTTTTTTTTTGTTATCAACCTGAAACAGTGTGCCGCTGAGACGAGCCAGTATTGGGAAATTATAGTTGCTCCGCAAAACGACATGTACGCTTGAAAGTATGCTCCAATTTGTGCCTGTTGAACGCATGAAAGTAAGAGAGAGGGAAAAAAGTTGGTATAACAAATTTCTCAAAGTTAAAGACAGAAGTACACACATAATGTAAACTCTTACCTGATAGGGTACCGTCTCGATGTCGGCGTACATGCCTCCATCCATGCCATCTGCAGCATGAGACAAAAATTCATGTTATACTACCGTCAGTGTGTGTTTATTTATAGCTCGCGCATAAAATTGATCGCAATTTCGAAACGATCGCACACTGTAAAAAACCAACGCCCGATGAATGCATCGCTACACCGCAAATAATGTTTATTGTATACACATACGACGCGTGGAAAAGAGAAAGAAAAGAAAAAAGTAACAAAAAAGAGACAAGTGCACACTCACGCGCATACTCGCTGATAAGAAGCAGCACCAGCAGCAGCAGCACAACAGCCAACCGTACTATCATTTCGAGAGCAGTCGCGATACAAGACTGATCTGCCTCTTAAAAAGCTGATTTTCCTCTCTGAATCTCCGCCTCATGTATCGTTGGCGCATACTATATGTTTCGTCGTATAAATCGAACTGCTGCTGTCGCGGGCCGGGAATGCCGAAAACAATTACGAAAGAACCGCTGATCATACGTCGGCCTGCGCACATGTATACTATGCGTATTATGCGCACGGTCGACGAATATTTCTTGAATTTCGCGCGCTTCGTCTCGAAGCTCGTCGCATTCGGTATACAGTTTATAATAATAACCGAAACGACAGAGTCGAACACGTCGCATTCATAATAACGCGCAAAATCTCGCCCGAAAAAGCCCAACCAACGTATACGCGCTCGATGACGGAATTTCCTCTCCTTCTCACGCAGCGGTGGTGGTATCAAAACTTCCTCCTCTGCAACTTTTTACTCTGGTGTACGAGCACACACGGTATATAGGCGGCAGAAAACGATAACAATGGCATGTTTAATCACGTAGTCGCGTGTACGCGCTCGCAGGCAATGCGCGCGTTGATTCAAATTTAACGCTCGAATCTCTGCAGTGTGGCTCTTTCCTCTCTCTCTCTCTCTTTTTTAACTCTGCTATCATAAAAAAAAGACAGTCAACAGTTTTTATCGAGCCATTTCATCGCGATCGCGCGCGTATGCGGGTGCCTGTCATTTTTTAGTCGCGGGAGAGTGTACCATATCGATACATGTAGAACAGAAGCTGTGCCGCACAGTATTGTGTCGCGGTGGTTGCAGCGTAGCGTAAAAAAATCAATTTTTATTCGATCGTTTTAACAAAAAAAAAAAAAGAAGAAGAGGAGAGCTTGCGGTCGTCCCCACATAGCTGCCTATAATTTTTGTTTTCATCGCCAAAGTGTTTACTTTTCATCGTTCGAGTGTAAAACTCTCTGTGCCGTACTCATCCTAATAATAATAGCAATAAAAAACAGTGCTCCATAAAAAAAAATCAAGCCACTTATCGGAGCGCATGTGTGTACTTTAAATTACATTGTATAATATATCCGACCAGGTGGCCGAGACCAAGAAGGCAGTTGAATTTTTGGAGGGTATGCTAAAGACCGACGCAAAAGTCAAGTCCGCGGATTGGGAGAAGGAAGCTTTAGCCGTCGCTAAAATTGCCGAACGCTCGGACGAACGCAGCCAGAAGCTCAAACAGCTTTTTGACGTTAGTTATTATTGCGTATTATATTTGCGAAAAAACTTTAATTGGTTATCGAACACGTCTTTTTTAAAACCGTGCTTTGACTTATACAACTATCTTTACTTAGCCACTTGCAGATTTATAGATAAAGGTACTCGCCATCTAGTGTTAGAGACCGGTAATAATTATCGTTGAATTTTCGGCAAATTAAAAAATATATAACTATCTATTGAAAGATTAATCAATAAAAATGGATAAATTTAATACAAAATACAGAAATATTTCGACAGAGTGCAGAGTACAGAATAAAATTCTTTTAGTTTATTTTTGCATTAGAAATAATATGTGATGATTAAACTCTGTTGAATTTTCTGTAAAATGTACGAAAAAATATCAGTACTTATACATTAATTTTCAACAAAATTTTCATGGAAAAGTATTTTGAATAAAATTGAGTATCGGTCATTTTAAGTTTAATGTCTAATTTTACCATACATCTATATTAAGTATAAGGATTTTTTAACAACGTACGTGATTGGTCTTTTTTTCTCTTTTTTACTTTTACTCCCCCATTACATATTTATGATATGAGTTGGCAATGTCATACACTCAACTCGATCGTACTATTTATCTACTTGCTTTTTATCGCTCCAGGCCAAACGATAATTCATGACTTAGCCATTGTGTACTTTTAGTTTAATAACACAAAAGTACTTCAACTCTATTTCTCTATCTCTCTCTCTCTTTTTTGCTTTTTCTCTTTCGATCCCTCTCTATCTTACATTCTGCAATGAAATTTTAATGTTCAAAGTTTTTTCCCTCTCCCGAGACCAGAGTCGTCGAGGAAAGAAAACGAAGAAAGATACGCGCGCCCACGCAGTTGAGAGAAAGAGATCAGTAAAAGATCAACTTAGAACTGAGTAGTCTCGAGTTTTACGATTGACGATTGAAAACTTCTTTAAAGTGATAAATGAAAAAGTCTTTGAGCTTTGTTATATAGTCGCGCTGTAACAGCAGCAGCGCCGTGGTACCCTGGTTCACGCAGGACTCGCTGCTTCTGGTCATTCTAACTTGCTCTTTCACTGTTTTTCTTCGCTTCCAAGTGCAGCGCGACAGTATATCATCTTCCTTTTTTGTTTCTATGGTGTTTTTCTTGCTCGCAGCTCCCACCGGTTGATCAAGCCTGCTAGAAATACGATAAAAAACGATTTTGAACGTAGCGTATAGCGCAGCAGGGGCAGATACTTCTCACACGCGCTTGTAGCGCACGCGCCAACTAATATCGATAGTAAAATATGTTGTCGTTTCGATGCGCGAACGTCTACAAACACATTTTAACGCGTTTAATCAAGAATGTCTTCTTGGGTAAAAGTTGAACGAGGAAGCAGCAGGCGAACTTTTGAGATTTAAAGCTTTCCTCCGGTGCAAAGTTAAACCGAAAACGTAATACACGTACAATAAAGCTTAAACTTCGTTCTCTTTCTCTCTCTATTTCAAGTACAGCTTTACACACCCTCGTGCGAATGTATATAGATAAAAGTACACGGGTCGGTGTGTGTGTGCATGTGTATACAACCGAGAACCGAAAAAGGGAGCAACAAAGTCAAGATCCGCGCTGCGCTAAAGAGAATTGGCGAGAGAGTTAATTTTCCTCCCAAATCGGATCGGTCCCTGCAGTGCTGCGCCGCGCGGCGAGCTTCATCCTGCGAAAGGCTTGCGCAGGAAGTTCGAGGTCTTTGCCGCTGCTTTGCTACTTCATCCGGGCCGCGCGCATACTTTGAACCTATGAGAAAACAAAGATTCACAAAGTCAGCTTTTCTTTTGCTTATTTTTCTCTTTCTCCCTTCCCGAAGCTCTTTTCCGCTTTAACCGGTCCGGCTGCTGATGCTGCTGCAGCTCATGTTTTTTCCAACCCATTCCCATTGACTCTGAAAGAGCTTGGCGATTTCTCTTTTTCTTTCGATCGTTCCTCAGTTAATTATTTCACAATAGTCCGCGTTGCTCTTAGGGTCCTCGAGGAACTAGTAGCGAAATTACCCTCGAAATAATATTCGTCGGACTAGCTAAAATAAGCAGTAGGTCCTCTTTACTCCGAGGCATATAATTAGCTGGGGGAAAATTTACACAATGCGGTAGACCAAGGCATAAACTGCGCAAGTAGCGACAAAGACCACGACGAACGAGTCAGCGGGAGAGAAACAGAGTGAGAGAGAGGTAGAGAGAGAGAGAGAGAGAATCGTCGGCAACACTGCACAGGCACACATAATATACAAAGCGAAGGCCGTTTTGTTTCCTTTGAAACTCAATGTGTTCTATATGTACGCACTCGTGTATAGGCATGTCCAGAGGTAGTGAGCAGCGGCGTTGAAAACAACGACTGCTGCGACCGTCAACTCGACAGGGTGGCTTTGAAGTCGGCGCTGCAAGCGCTCGGCCGATTGCTATCTGCTTGTTCCGCGAGCGGCGGTGTGGCCGCTTGTCGCGACGTTTCTGCCATGGTGAAATTCGACGACGACGACGATTGCGACGATGACGGCAGCGACGAGTGCGATGACGAGGTCGTCGCCGCTAATGTTAGTAGCTGTTGCAGTAAAATCCAGCAGCCGCGCAGCTGTCGCTTCGCCGACTAGAGCACAAGGAACGATCGGAGAACGAAGAAAGATAAAAAAAATCTTCGATGCTCCCTCGAGTTGCAGCGAGCTTGCAATTTCCGCCCGAACGTCTGTCAGACGCGACAATATCTTTATCTCTCTTGTATATTGTTTTTGTATTAAATCCTGATAAATCTGCAATACACGAAAAGGCCTTGTCGATTGTCATCTTTTACTGTCGTTGCGAAGATATTACGCGCGGCTCGTTGCTACAAAAGTAGCGTGCTGCATTTTTTTGTTTTCAAAACGCGATTGTATACTGCACGTGTGTTGTATTAAGTCTGCAACGAGTATGTGCGAAGCAGCTAGAAAAATCTAAGGGTGGTATAATTTTTCCTCTTTACTTTCTCTCTCCTCCGACTCTGGCGTATGTATAGCTAACAGGTTTCTCCGCCTGTCTCTCTTTCTCTCTCCTCAGCCGACCCAAAGCGCACACGAGAGAGAGAGAGAGAGAGAGAGAGAGAGTAAAAAGAAAAGAGAGCCAAGAGTGAAAAAAAAATGGTACGATATGCTGTTGGTGCTACTGCACTAGCTCATGGCTGGAAGCTATCCCTTCCCACTCTCGCTGCTGCACGCACTGCTGCTTCCTCGGACTTATACGAGCGCGCCCGCGAGTAGCGAGCGTGGAGGGGAGCTCTAAGAGCCGACGCCCTGAATTTTTAAGGGTCTCTCTCTCTCTCTCTCTCTTTCTCGCTCGCTACTCGCGAGTGCTTTTCCACGAAAGCTCCTATATATACGAGAGAGTGAAATTGAAAAGTAGAAAGTGCAGCGAGCACCCGAGACTGGCGCGCGTCCTGCCTGAATAAAAATCGACCTGCTGCTGCTGCTATATCGCCGCCGATGCCACACCACCATCACGGTTGATGCTTATGCTTGGTTGAAGCAGCGAAGTAAAAAGCGAGAAGCTTTTTTCCCTACCGAGCTTCAAACAAACCAGCTTACACTTCACTTTTTTCGGCTCGATATATATTTTATTGGCTGTCGCTTCGCTCTTTCGCCGATGTATATAATACCGGCTTCTTTCATTATTCAATGATGGATTCATTTATTTAAAAAAAAACTCCTGTGAGCGACTTGAGGAAGATTAAAATGTTAAAAAAGAAAATTAAAATGTTACCACCTAAACAAATATAATTGAAAAAAAATGCACAATTTGTTCAATGAATCGATAATTTTAAATTTTAAATTCGTTTTTGATTGATCAATTATCTTATTAAAGAAATATACAGTTCGAGCTGTATAAGCATCTTTAATGATGAAATGATGTTTACAAGTGAGGGAGTCGTAAAACCTATCTGAAACTTCGCTCGTTGTAAATACTCTGCACAGCGAGTTCAGTAGAAATTCTACCGTAAGGTGTCACTTTCAAATCCACAAATGAAAACCAAATCACCAGAAGTTAAATTTCATCGATTTCAAAAAATCTTCAATGAGAGGTTGGAGTTTTGCAGCATTTTCACAAATATGACACAACTCTCTTTGTTTGTAATTAGACTTGATCGATGGGTTCTTATACTTTTTTCATCACAATGAGACGGCAGAGAAAATATCTTTATAGTAAATGAGAAAAAAGGAACAAGTAAAAGAAAAAACCAAACTGTAGAATAAAAGGAGAGAGAGAGAGAGAGATGGCGAGAGAAAAGTCGATCGGCTGTCTAGCTCCGTGAAGCGTCTTGAATTTCGTAGTAGCTTCGACAAAAGGTATTTTCGCTCGTTGTGCATGTATAGGATAAAATGCCGTTCGTTGCTATTCTCCATTGCTATCGTCGATCAATCGTGAATCGTCCTCGTCGTCGTCGTCGCCGTCGTCGTCGTCCTTTCGGATGAAACAACTTGAGTCCGTAATTTCCACTTGCCTGACTTCTTGATATACCTACTCGTCGTCGTTGTCGTGTTGTACTACGTCGACGCGCGCAAACGTCCTTTTTTTATTTATATACGTGTTTCTGTTGGCTATTCTCGCGTGCTGCGCTTAACGAAAAAAAAAACATTTTTTTCTTTTCTCGCCTAACCACCGCTACCGCTGCAATTGCGTTAAATTCAATTTACATGAAGAGATTAACAATTTCATGGCAACTTTTCAAAAGTCGAATTTTCGAGTAGTTGGTTTTCATCATATTTTCATTTGGTGTACACAGGAGCGCGTATAGAGTACATGCGTATACGTTAGTGTGTGTGTGTGTGTGTGTGTGCTAGTGTCGGTTATACGCGAATGTGACTTTTCACTTGCAACATTCTCTCATACATAATATAAGCTTTGGAGCTTGCTATGTGCATGCACGAGTCCGTAAACGTGCATGTGGGAGTGTGTGTGTGTGCGTACTAGTGCCACCGCTGCTGTGACTCGACGTTCGTCTCCGTGCTCTTTTTCATCCTGCACACACACCGTTTTATGGCAGTCGATTTAAGCCCACCATTACGCTTTGTCACGTGGTTTTTCACTTCTTTCCTATTATTTTTTCACAACGTCTCTCTTTTCTCTTTTCTGAACTTTTAACCTATTCTCCGTAGCAGTGGCGCAAGCACCTCTTTCGAGACCTCTTTCGAAATCTCTGACGGATGGAAAAATTTCGCATTTTTCGCCTCTTTCTCGCGCGTTTTTTCGGTGTATGCTTGTGCGTGTGTATGTGTGTTACCCCGCAGATATCTCTGTGCAGTATATGCTTCCTCTATTATTTTTTTCCCTCCTTTCCGTGTAACTCCAACCCCGAGCATTTCCTTTCGTCTCATTTGAACAAAAAAAGGGAACGAATATTCGAGCTATTTGCCACATCATAACTCTGATGGTTATTTCGCTCGCTTCCTATTTTCTCTTTCATTCTCTCTTATTTTCCTCTGCAAAAGGCACCACACGCTCTCTGTATGTGTGTTCTCTTTTCGAATCGGAAAACGTATATATAGAGAGTGGTAGATGCAGCTGCCTCTATGCATGCAGCAGCAACGACGGAGAACGAAGAATCGTTTCAAGTTTTCCCGAAAACACTTTTGAGCTATATATATTATATGCGCAGGAGCGCGCATTTCGATAAATGCCATCCTCGTCGTCGCCACCGCCGCCGCCTCCACCGCTGTTAGCTGTGTACAATGGCCTTCGCATATAGCTCGACTATATACTATGCACGAGAGTCGACCCTCTACAAGCGTTTCAGAATTTCAGAACTGTTCTCGCCTTAAACGATTCAATAGTTCGGGTTGCGCGTCTGCAAGCAGCTATATACATAATACACACACAGCTTTCTCTCTCTCTCGAACTTCGAGCCGATGTTCTTGAAGGCTGCGTTAGTTGATGGGAAAACTTAATTGTATGCGGACACAGAAGGAGCAGAGGCACAGAGTGGGACTAGTATGGAGAACATAGAAAACAAAACTACGGCCAATTGTCTCAACTGTCCAAGTGCTGACGCAGTCTCACACAGCACGAGCAGTTGCATGCGGGCGGGCAGGCTGCAGCACATTGTTGCATTGTGTGTGCATGCGACGACGACGACCATCACCGCGAGTTCGTGCGCAGGATAATAAAACACTAAAAGGGGAAAAAATATGAATCGCATGTATATGGGCTAAGCCATAGTTAGCATGATGATCAAAACAATTTTTCCCCCCCTTAAATTATGTACTTTTGAAGATTACATTGAAAAGTGAAAATCCTAAAAATTTCAGATGGATCTATGTGGGTGAAAATTTCAGGATTTTCATTTTTTAATGAACTCTTTGAAAGTATATACTTAGTTTTAGTTTCATTTTTGACCCCTCACGCTTGACATGTCTTTGCCCATATATAAAACGGCTATGCGATCAAATGGAAGAGAAAACCATGGAAAAGAGGGATATCTACGTGGAAAGAAGTAAAAAAATTTCTGGTATTGGCTTGCGGAGTAATTGGCTTTGGTGGAGTGTGTACAGGGCTCTACGATCACGCAGACTGCGGGAGAGGAAAAGGCGGGTGGGTGAATAAAAGGGGTTAACCGCCTCTATTCGTCCCTCATTTCTCTAGTTTTCTTGTTTTCTCTCGCCTCCGTTCTCGATTCTCTTCATTCCTGTGCAAGTATAGTAGCCAATCGTCCCACCTCCGGCCATCGGGGATGTACGTATAGATTCTCATGCACACTCACGCACAGACACACACAAGCCATCTGCTTTTCTCTTATACCCTCGCTTCCATACTCTTGGCCTAAGCTCAATCTCTCTTTCTCTCCTGCGTGCTCCGCACATTCCTGAGAGTCCTTACCCAAGCCTTTATAACCCCCTTTAGCAGCTGCCACACAGTCTCGCTCGCTCTCTCTCTGTGAGTAAACGGGTATGTGTGGGTGTGTGTCAGCGCGAGCAGGGGGAGAAAAGGATAGAATTGGTACAGCGGAATAACCCGTGCGCAAATTAAAGTGACCAGCGCCCGAATGCAATTTAATCGCTCCGACGGTTCGAATACGGCGCGCGCGACGACTCACAGGGGGAGGCGGGCTCGGAACAGAGAGACAAAGTGTGAGAGAAAGAGAGAGAGAGAAACAGAAAGCTGAGACGTTAATTATTGAAGGGAATACGGCGTACTTCTGCTGCTGCTGCTGCCAAGTCCGATATAGAAAGCTACTGCTGCTGCTACTACTACTACTGGCTGCTGACGACGACGGTGGCGGCTAAGGTACGGAGGGCTATATAGCCTCGCTTTGCGATTCTCCGCCGCGTGCCATAAGGTGCTGCTCGCTGACTTTTGAGAATCTACGAGACGAATAGACGTTAATCAAATTAAGTAATTAACGCTCGGATTTGTAAATGAAGCTCGAAAGCGAGATCGCGCCGCTACTGTCGCCGATGCCGTTGCCCCGAGTGCGTTTCTCCGGGTGCCTGGAGGGATTTAACCTTCCGTACGTAGCGCTATCACGAATAATATACATATAGATACGTTCAACCTCGACAGCTATTATATATAAAATATACAGAAACGCAGACAAGACGCTACTCACGTAGCTGTATTATACGACTACTCCTCTCCGGGCGCTCCCCCCCAAGAGAACGGGAAAAACAACCTATCGGTAATTGCTGCCTCGAATCGCGACGAGCGTCTTTCACTCATTCTCTCTCTATCTCTCGCTCTTTCCTTCTCTATATCCTTGCAGCGTGGATGATGGAATTATGCTTAAAAGCCTTCTGCCGTACTCCTACCGATCGCATCGCTTGTACTACTACTCCGCCTGATAGATACTACGCGACCATAGTATATACCCGGCGAAAGGTTGACTTAAATTTTTAAGTGGCATCCCAGCTACTTATTGACTCTGAGATATTGAAATTTCCTTCGGTTCGCGTATTTCTCATCCCGCCCTCCTCTCTCTTCTTTTTTTTTTGCCCTATTTCCATTAATACTCTGTAAGTTCTCATTAAGCTGATAGGTGACATCGACGAAACGATAATGGAAAATCAAATTAAAACTTATCGCGTATACGTTATACGTATATGTATAACTGCTACACGCGAGTAAAAGGATCGCGATGGTGCGATTTATGATCCTCTGTTCGAGCGCGCGTTAAAGTATTGCGTAAGGATCAGAGTGCGCGCCTGGACAGTTACATGCGTGCGCCATCGTCCGAGCTTCCTGACAGTTTTACCTGTGTAGTCGTAGATTATTATTAATGCTCCTGATCATATAATATTTACTCGTAAGAGCTGTGCCCCCCTCCCCCTTGCAAAACTCGAGAAGAAAGTGAAGAGTTCCTCTTCAAATGTATACACTCATTTTCGCTGACGCAATTTTCACGTTCTCGCAAGTACAAGATAATTAGTAATTTAATCAGTGTAAATGAAAAATACGAATCCGATTAACTCATTATGAATGAGCTTCTCGAGACTTTATATTAATCGTCTTCATCTCGTCATGCACCATCATCACAACTCTTAATGAAAAATTTTCTTCCTCAAGCAGCACATCACGAGCAATTCTGTTTATGAGTACTTTTATTTTTTAGTCCGTTCGTGCGTGCGAGACACAGTATAGATAGAGAATCGAGAAACGAGGGCCTCCTCAAGTAAGCAGCGTATAAAAAAAAACGAGTCGAGGTCCCGGGAGTGGAGTGCATAAATAAAGTGAGCAATTAAGAGGGAAAGACTATGCATAATCCAAATGATCCGAACCAGGAGCAGCAGCAGCGGCAGCTGGGGCCGCAGCCGCCGCCGCCACAGGAAGGTGAGCGGAACAACAGGGGTACAGGCCGCCCCCTGCCGGCCCTGCGCTCGATTCACAATCACCACAGCTCGTTCGTGCGGTTCGTAAATCGTAGCAGTTTTTCGGTCTCCATTTACTGGATTGATTATCAAGGAGAGCTCGTGCGCTACCGAACTCTTCCCAGTCGCGATCACATCGACATCAACACCTTCGTCACGCACCCCTGGATATTCGTCAACGAGCAAACCCAAGACAGGTCGGTACCAACTAGATCCATTTTTTTTTTCATTTTTTTTCTTCCGCGTGTAAAATCGCAACAATAATAAACCAACGAATCGTCCAAATCTCTCTCAGATTACTAGGCGCCGGCCAGCGGATATACTACCCGGAGGCCTGGTGGGTCAGGTACCAGGGCAGGGATCACTCGGAGCTGCCGAACCGAATCAATCGCACCGTCGTCCCCATCACCATGCCGTTGCTGTCGCTGCGCGGCTGGGCCCTGAGGACGATCAAGCTGCAGCTCGAGCGCGACGAGCACGCCTACTCGCTTGATCTGCCGAGGATACTGCAGGAGGAGCTGTACAATCAGGCGCCGCGTAAGCCCATCTTGGGGCCTCGAGACTCCATCAGACGGGCTCCGAGCAGACAGGTTAGCAGTAGCAGCGGGAGTAGCAACAGCGGAAACGGCAACGGCGGCGATCGCCAATGATCCACGAATGAACGGGGCAGGGTGGGGAATGCAATTGTTACGCGATATTATATGTATAGAACAATTTTTTAATGTTTTGATACAACGATGGATTTCTGACAAAGCCGTTGATTACAGATTTATATACGTAATTTATTATAACTTTCCGACCTTTTAGAAATCTTTACAATTGCTAGAAGGCGCGGAATTTAGCTCTACGTAAACCTTTGTGCTATACAATAAGTTTAACGTATTAACCCATTTGATTTTTCTATTTGCCAAAATGAAATCAACTATAACGAGCTAACTCGGAGATTTTGATAAAACCACGTTTATTTTTGTAAATAACTGAATTATTAACATGTTCGTTTGATGTGCTCGCAGTACGATGTAAGTTATTTTTTAAGGGCATTACTATACATATTGACGCAAACATGTTGTTGGATATTAATTTACCCATTTGTATGTATTAATTATTTGCCAGTAATAATTAAATTATTTAAAAAAATAAATATTTCCTTGGTCTTTTATTTTGTGTACCAGTCTCAAATGAAGCAAAAAAATTTGCAAGAACGATCCTCGTGGCTAGGGGGAGAAAAAAACTTTTACCCTGGTATGATAATTACATCAAGAATTAAGTCGCAATAACAAGCTAGTCGCTTGTACAAGTGGCGTTTAAGTAGCTGGCCATCCTCGTAGTTGAAAAAAGGGTGAAAAAGGTAAAAAAAAAGAGAGAGAGAGAGAGAGAGAGAGAGAGAAAGGAAACACAAAGAAAGTTTAGGGATCGGCACACAGGGCAACAAAGTGGATAACCTTCCGACAATCCTAGGGTCGGAGGAGGAGGAGAAACGAGAGAGCGAGAGGAAAGGGACAGCGAGGAAAAAAAATAAAAGAAACTCTTGCTGTATCCCCTTGACAACAAGTTTGCCACCCTCTCTCCACTGTAGCCGCAGCAGCAGTACTAGGACGGCGGCAGCTTCGAGTCTCTCTCTCTCACACACACACACACACAGTACTACACACAGTGGAAAAAAAGAAAGGCAACTCTCGGCTAAAGTGTACAAAACAAAAGTCGCTCGCGTGCTTTGACTGCCCAAAGCTTCCCTCTTTCTTTTAGCGGTGCCAACTTTGGCGGCGTGCAGCAACGGCAGCAGCAGCAGCAATGGCATGAGCGGCACTCTTGCTATATACATACTGCAACACAGTACACGCGGACGCGCGACGCGATCTCTCTCTCCCTTATCGAGTTTTCTAGACTCTCGAGATTGCTGCGTGTGTTCGTATACGTGTATGTGTTTGTGTATATAGAGGAATACCCGTACCGCAGGAAAATACGCGGCCTCGATTTCGCGACTTGGCGTATACGGGACTGTCGAAGTGTGCATGCGCGAGTCGACCACCCGCAGCAGCTTCGAAAGCTTTTCCGTGCACTTCGGCTTCTGCACATGTAGGGCGAATTTCACTTCTCTCTCTCTCTCTCTCTCTCTCTCTCTCTCTCTCTCTCTCTCTCTCTCTCTCTCTTTCTAGTTCGTGTTCTCGAGTGCTTTTTCTCTCTCTCTTTTTATTTTTCTTTCCTCGTTGCCGATCGTGCATCGTCGTGGCACACGCGGATCGACGTCGCGCGCACTACCTACGTATACACCGAGCATACTTATAAGTTGATTTTCCTAGTTTCCTGTTTACGTCTTGCGTCTTGCTGTGCCCGCGCGGAAGGAAGAAAAAGTCCTCTCGAGCTTCGTGATCCCCCCGCGACGCCGCGTCAAAGCCGATTTGGAGGGTGAATTTTCGGCCTCCGCGCGCATTGTTCACGCTGCAAGCTGCGCTCCCATTATAATAGGCAGCGTGTCGCGAAATCATTGGGAATGCATCGAGGGCGACTAGCGTATAGGCCTACGACTAGGCGTGTGACACACCCACGACAGCTACGCAGCACGGCCATATAACTATATACACGATTGTGTAGTAGTACCATCGCACACACACAATGGACGAGAGATTCGCGACGCGCGCAAAGTTCCACGAGAGGCGAGAGACGTATACTGCAGAACTAGCCGGTCGCTGCTGCGCTATCTTTGAATTATTATCTCTCGCGCGCCGCTTCGTGCGGGCCCAGGGTGCCATTTATCGCTGCTGCTGTTACTGGTCGTCGAAACATGCACTGTGCTGCCGAGCGCGCGCGGCTCGAAACACGCTAACCGAGTGAATCGCCGATATAATACGCAGCACGCGCGCGATATCGACGACATTTTCCATTCTGCATCCATCGCGCGAGAGACAGCGGCAGCAGCAACGGTGATGGTATACGTAGTGTAGTAGTGGTAGGGAACGCGCCACTGACTCGATCGTATTGTACGCGTCCTCGCGCTGCATATAATAGCTTATACACAGGATCGTCGTATAACGTACTTGTCAAATATTTCATTCTGAATTATGATACTTTTGTATGCTTTTTTTACGACCACAAAGCTATCTCGCACCGATTTATGAACAATCGTTGATTCTATCACCTAGCGTTATAATAACTTTTTCATCGAACCAAAGAGATGCTATCCCCTTTGTCTATATTGGATACTCGACGAAAGGTGGCTTCGCACACACATGCATGTGCACAAGCTTGCCCGAGAAGACCGTAATTTCACATTTGATCGTGAGCAGAAAATTTTCTACTGTATCGCGCGTTGTGAAAGTATGAAGAAAGAAAAATTTAGCTATCCTCGGTCGCGATCCGGCGTATTAAAGAAACCCGATTGCGCAGGTCGGCGCGCGCGCGTGCAAAGCTCATCAAGGACTAATTACCAAAAAAGTCTCTGCGCTCGCGTCGTCGACGACGAGCAAAAAGTTGCGAGCAAGTGAGAGAGAGAGAGAGAGAGAGAGAGAGAGACGCTCTTAATATATACCTCGTGGAGCTTCTTCTTCTCCTACTACCATCGTCGCTTCAGTGCGCGAGAACTAATCTCGACATCTACTTTTCTCTCTCTCTCTCTCAGTCATTTCTAGCTTGGTGCAGTTGCGGCGGCGAGCTCACATATAGAGAGAGAGAAGCAAGGCTATATAGCTGCTATGTCAGCCAAAAGACACGCGGCTATACACGCGCGCGCAAGTTTCGCTTACAAGGGAACATCGTCAAAAAGTTTTCTCTTACCTCGAGAAACGTCGTTGCGGCTGAAGCTGCTGCTGCTGCTGCTGCCGCCGCTACTATAGCGTCGCCTGGTACGTGCGTATAGTCCTTGTAAATCTTGCCTTGATACCTTAAGTAGAATTAGGAAGTTATCAAGTGGCTGTAACAAGAGTGAGAGAGAGAGAGAGAGAGGGAGAAGCCCGCAGATATAATGTACTGCCGCGCACGGTGCCTTCCTTCCACCCGACGCGCGCCTCTGCGCATTATTAAATCGAGAGAAAATAAAACAATCGCTCTTTCGCTTCGTGGAAAAGATACGCGCGTGGCACCCCCGCCCGCCAAAATGTATTTACGAAGCTCCGGGGGCCACGAGAGAAAGAGATATCGTCGTTCGAGGCGCGCGCCGTGTAGTGTAAGAGCGAAACATTGAGAATTAATAATGGTCGTTACGTGTTGCACCGGTTGCGCGAGATAAGGCGTGTGCGCGCCTCTGCTTTTCGCTGCAGTGCACAGAATTTTTCACGCCTTCGACCGAGTACAGTCGAGCTTTTATCGCTCGCAAGCTCGGGTAAAGGACAAAAGCGCGAAAATGTTCAACTCGTAAAACTCTTACGCGTTGTTATGGTTTTTCTTTCTCTTTTTTTCGACGATGATTTTGTTATTTTCCTTTTATTCTTCATTGCGGGTGTTCGCTGCAATTTCCAAGATCGCAATCGTTGGAAAAATCTTCGATTCAAACCCTCTCTCTTAAATGGAATTTTTTATAAAACATTTTCAGAGAGTTCTTTAATAAATTTCGAGCGGTGAGCAAAAATGAAGAAAACTTTTCTCTTTTCTCCGCGTGAAAAGCGATCAATTTTTTTCGTACCGACGTTCTATAGCGTCGTGCCCTAGCTTGCGTAACCGGTGAAGTTGCGCGCGTGGAATTCTATATCGTGTAATATAAAATTTTCGCGAAATTTGACTCTCTTCCCTTTTTCTTTTTTTTTTTTTAATTAGAAACTGCAGCGAGAAATTTCTTGGCCGCGAAGCGCCTTAAGTGAGACGCGCGTCCGAGAGACACGCGAAGACCTGTTTTGCGACGAAAAGTTCATCCGGTAAATTAATGGCTCCCTTGTTAAAACGACTAGCCGGGCTAGTGCGCGCGTGCGTGTTTGGATCGTGCGGGAAAACTTTCTGGACTTCTTTTGTGCCAGTGTGCGCGCGCGATAATTGAATGAGATTCGGTTGGGATACTACTACGCTGCGAGAAAGAAAAAAAAAAGAAGTGAAGCTAACCGAGCTCGAAAATAGCCGCTTTCGTAATATATACTTTTCTCTCTTTCTCTATCTCGCGGTTGAAGAGAGAGAGAGAGGCTACATGCAACTACTTGAAAAAAGTTGTTGAACAAAACTTGCGCCTACGGCTGCGTATGCTACGCGTTGAAAAATATTTAAGAAAATATGCAGGAGGCAATTTTTCGTCGGGCAGCTTTGCGGTCCTGTAACCCCGAGCAGTAGCAGCGGCAGCAGTAGTAATAATACTACGTTTTTGTCGACTAGGTGATAATTGCAAAAGTTTTATCGGTCCGACTCGACTCGAGGGAGAGCTCGCTCGTTGCCCGCGTATACACACATAAGCCGCTGAGATTTACGCGGGATTTTAAGCCTCGAGTCCATCTCCGGCTCGATAATGCGGCAGCTATAGTTATAGAATATACCAGGGCCTTCAAATCCAACTTGTGCAGAGTATTTGATAATCCGAGAAGTGCGTGCGTGCACGGCTCGCCAGTCTACACGCCGCAAGTTCGTTCATTTTTCGGTGGAAAAATTTCGAAATGCGTTTAAAAGTATGCACCAGACGCGATCCCAACGAGCGAACGAGTGAATATACGGCGCATCACGTACGTACTTTTAGAGATGAAACATAGGGGTATGGGGTAGAGGGATGCAAACGTACGTACTCGCGACTTCAGAAATAGACGTACATTATTATACGATACGTATGTACGCGTAAGTGTTTGTACATGCATGTGTCGGCGCGGGCTATTGTAGTTGGCAAACTATACTTCTAACTTTCTCGACCGTAAACTCTCCTATGTACACATATACGCATGACGCACACGTGAATGGGCATCAGCACACGCATTCGTATAAAGTATATCCCAGCCGGGGCTGCTGCTGCTGCTGCTTTAGCAAAAGTTAGCATTTGCTATTGAAGCAAATATATATTCAAAAAGTTGCCGCGCGGATATATTATTGGTCAGTGCGTGCGGGCGCATATTACGGATCACTCGGCGCTTGTAGTTACACGCCGTGAATTATCCCTATGCTGCACACGTTGGAAAACGCTTACTCGGAGGATATTTAATATAATTGCTTGTTCACATTGTTTGTCTAGCGTCGAGCATTCTATGTAACCATCCTTTTTTCATCCGTTAATGTAGTACTTTCAAAAGTCAGGATTATCTTTTAGTTCGATGTATAAGTGCGACATCGTCGTAATTGATAATGATTTTTAAACAATTGTCGCAAACACTTCCATTCAAAATTTTTTCATTTATTTACTTTTCATCGTGTTTCACGCTTTCTTCGAAAAAACAAATACTCGATTCGCTCACTGCACACGTGGGTTTTGCGCAATGTTTAGTTCGGTCAATTCATGTCGAGTACACTCTTAATTATCAAGCAACGTAAGCGTACGACACTATATTATGCATTGCGTATACGAGCAATTTTATGAAAATCCGTAAAACTTCATATTTTTCGAAATTTTTTTATGACTCTCTTTTTGGCTTGAAAATCGAATACCGAAAAAAAATCCACTGGTGGTACAAAAAAACGATATTTGCATGGCATACTTTTAGTGAATGTTAAATTATGAATGCACAAATTCAGTTATTAAAACGAAAAAGTATCTAAAATTGTTCAAACAATTCTAATGAGTACTTTCAAAATATTTCTTGTCACTAAGAATTTGGGGATTGCACCGAAATTCGAATAACCCTAAATGAAAAAATTACGTTAATATTTTTCAAATGTTTTAGAAATCTGTCAATTTTAATGTTAAATGACTAGCCGTTTGGTACATGCTTATAACATTGTCTATTTGTAGCATGCAAAACTTGTATCAAAAGAGCCTCCTTTAAGCTGTACAATAGTAAAACTAGCAAAGAGTACAGAGAACTGGACTTGTTCTGTTGTTTACGTCACACTATCTCCGCGTTAGCCCGCAGCACGCAGTGTTTTGGTGCGCATGCCATAACGCTACATTACAAGGAGGACTGTGCCGCGGAGCTTGTCCAACATAACCTTCGCATCGATACAGTTTTTCTAAAAAACTGGAGTAGTTAGCTTGATTTGTGTAATCATCGCCGAAAGATTAATTGTTAACGAAAATACCACGTTTGAGCGATGGAATTCAGTGATATACTTAATTGTGTTCTTGCAAGAGTCAAGAAAGAACCTTGCGATTTGTCGCTTATCAAAAATGATTCTGAAATGATTGATGAGAAACCCGATCTAAAGAACTTCCAACTCTTACCGTTTGTGCTAGAAAATTCAGTAAGTATTGATAATTTATATTTTACTAATATAAAGTAGTTTATTTCTTTGAAAATGTTAATGTAGCCATAATTTTTCGATAGACCAATAACCTTCGAAAGTATGAAGAAAATAATGGAAATGAACTAAATGATGAAATAGAAATAGTTGTTGAATGTGAAGACGTCAAGCTCGACATCGATTTATTAGCAGTTGAGAAAATCAAAGAAGATAGTTATAAAACTCATGACATAATTAAAATAGAAGCCAAGCGGGAAGTAAAACAAGAAATTACTGACGACGTTGCAAAACAATCGAATTTGAACATTGAATGTGTACTCGTCGAACATAATAAAACAAGATCAGTGACAAAAAAGTTGGACGACGAACATAACCTCAGAACACGCATCAATACAGTGCATAATGATACAACCCATGTATGTGAAATATGCCAAAAGATATGTTCAGATAATAAGTGTAATCTAAATAGGCATGTCAAATCATCACATCGTTGTATTAGTCATTCATGCGATATATGCGGCAAGCCATTTACAAGGAAGGAGAGTCTCTAAACTCACATCGGTACGGTGCATAAAGGTGTCACTCATTTATGCAGTATATGTGAAAAGACATTTACACAAAAGACTTGTCTCAAAGTCCACATAGATTCGGTGCATAACGGTAACAAACATGGGTGTGACGTGTGTGGAAAGAAGTACGGACGAAAAAATAGTCTCAAGCGCCACATCAATGTCGCACATAATGGTGTCACTCACTCATGTGATGTATGCGGCAAGACATTTTCATTTAAAAGTGATGTCAAGAGGCACATCAATAAGGTGCATAATGGTGTCACTTATACATGTGACAATTGCGGAAAGAAATTCACAACCAAGAGTAATCTCAAAATCCACATAGATTCGGTGCATAACGGTAAGAAACATACGTGTGACGTGTGTGGAAAAAAGTACGGACAAAAAAGTAATCTCGAGTCCCACATCGATGTAGCGCACAATGGTATCAGTGGTATCACTCATACATGTGATATTTGCGGAAAAACGTACTCACAGAAGGGTAGTCTTAGAAACCACATTGATGTGATGCACAATGGTATCACTCATGCATGTGATATTTGCGGAAAGAAATACTCAAGTAAAAGCCATCTCAAAAATCACATTGATGCCGCTCATAATGGCGTCACTCACTCATGTGATGTATGCGGCAAGAAATTTTCATTTAAAAGGGATCTCAAGAGGCACATCGATGAGGTGCACAATGGCATTACTTATGCATGTGATTTATGTGAAAAAATGTATAAAAATCGATCTGGTCTCTTTAAACATGTCAAATCGTTGCATAAAGTACCACCTATGCATGTGAGATTTGTGGAAAGACGTTCGGACAAAAAATAAACCTCAAAGCCCACACTGATGTAGCACATCACTCAAACACTCTTAGATAACTTTTACCAATATTATCAACTCTTTCTACTTTATATTTTTTCAATATGTAAAAACAACAACCATACTTGAAAAAAAAAACAATAAATTTTTTGAGGTAAATGAAAGATATTTTTTATTTTAAAGCTAATTTGGTCGATGTCAATTTTATAATCCTAGTAACTTTTCACGGTACTTCAATTGTGTTAGTATCTGCAAGCTTTGTTTCGTAATTTACTTACGTTAATCACAATTGAATCGTTAAACACTGTGTACGTTTTTTGCTCATAACTTTTCACAAGAAGATTTTTAAATATTTTCCAACTTTCCTGCAAATTCAATGAAAAATTATCTACGTCTATTGTCAAGTGACAAAAACTTGAATCGCGAAAACGTGGACACATTGCTCGTCGCGTGCATGAAGATATTTCTACGAAACGAGCCTGAACTGCGCGTGTCCATGTATTTTGCTCTCAAGACGATTAATACGTTATCAACCCAATATGTATTAATATAGCAATACCCTCGATCGTGACACGCGTGTAGCTCTGTATAATTCAAAACGCAAAAAAATGTTAAATCTGCACTCTTACGATGCATTACATCGATATGCCATGAATAACTCGTATCATTTTTGTACCCAGAGAAGAATGATTTAACTGTCTGTGCGGCGCGCTCGTGCACGAGAAAATGTACATCGAAACGTAAATGCACATATGCGGCATAAGAAATTTTCTCGATGCGACATTATTCTCGCGCCTACAGCTTATGTACGTAAGATGCTCGCACTTGTGTCCCAGCCTCGAGAGTAAAAGTCCTTTCTTGAAATATATATATACGTATGTGTGTGTGTATGTGAATAGCGCGCCGAGAGGTCGTTCGAATGTTTATATACGACCTTTGTATTGGGAAAGTCGGCAACGACGATGCGCGGGGACAGCAATGAAGAGTAATGCTCGAATCGCTGCTGCTGCTGCTGCTGCTAACACTGCAAATCTGAAAGTCTTGCGGTTATAAGCCACACACGTCCTCTCTATTTGTTGCAATTCTGCGTGTAGCAGCAGCATATATATATGCAGGCAGGCAGGCACATAGTCGAGGCGTTTGTTTAGCTCGTGACTCGAACTGCATCTCTATGTGCTGCAAGCATTTATATTTGAATTGGTACACACTGTTGCTGGCGTTGTTGTGCCCGTAAATATATCGATAAATTCCTTTGTTAATTTTACCTCTTTCTTTTTTGCATCGTTCGACGAAGCTTAAGAATTTATATGCCAGCGCAATTTTCGCTTGTTCCGCTCAATGATGTATGCACGATATGAACAATTTATGTAAAACGTCGTTGCGTAAGTTACGCGCACTTTGTTTATAAAAAAAAGTAAAAGCATTAATGTTATAGTAGAAAATAAATTTTTCATAAATTAGCGATATGGAAGCGGCTAATGTTTTTTTTTGTTCATCTCGCATCGCGTTGTAATTGATGGACACTCGTGATTGCCTCGTACAAGCGTGAATACAGCGCGCATCGCTTCCTCATAGTTACGAGAGAATCATCTGCCTGCTTGTCGATGCGTCGGGCATGTTATGTCACGTGAATTTCGTTCGCGGCGCGCGGACGATCGTTGGATTATGAACATCGATTCTGCGCAGCGTCGAGCTGCGCCAAAGCATTTCTCTGTTATTTGCATGCACCTCTGTACCGAACAAAGGCATTACTGAATTACAGGATCGGCACTGTATTTTCGACCGAAGTAGCTGCTGCAGTCCTGCGCACGTTTTCAATGAAAAAGACGTGCGCTGCAAGCCTTACCCAGGGGGGCATGGCTCTTGGAGCATGTCTATGAAGCCGCTGCACCTTATTACGCGACGCATTGTTTAAAAATGCACCTGTTGTACGGTATAATCCTACTTTGCCGGGTTGAACTTGTCAAAGAAGCGAAACGGGCTCGGTGGCTGCTTTTTTTTTTACCTTCTATAACTCGTGATGCAACAAAGCACAGGGAAGCGAGATTTTTACCTTCTAGGGCACGCTTTTATAGATATTAGTTTCTTTATCCAGCTTATAATATATAGCAAAGTTATTTACGCGAACGACAATGACGCGACGTTCATGTTGTGCAGTTTCCGCGTCGTTATATGCATATACTTAAGAACGAGCAAACCACGAAGTGCACCGTACACATCGCGAATAATAAAAAGCAAAACGAATGAATTAATTGTTCAGCTCGCGTATAGTGCAAATAGCTGCGGTAAAGCAGAGCAAACACAGAAAGCGCGGCGCCATATGTGTGTCGTTGTCGTCGTCACTGCATGTTGCTCCGTTCTTCGAGGATGTGCATGTCGATAACTCGAGCAAAACACTCCGTAGCGTCGAGTATGAAAATTAACGAGGCGACTCTCTCCAGTACACGTGAGTCTGTGTGTGTGTGTGTGTGTGTACGTGAATGTTTGTATATAGTCCCAAGAGAATATGTCGTCGTTTAAAGTAGCATATAAGCACTGCCAATGGCGACTATATACAAGTTCGCTCTCTCTATCTTTCTCTCTTAGCAGCAGCAGCAAGCTGTGCGACCGCTGCTGTTTGAGCTGCATTAACTCGACTCGCTCCGAGGTACGTCAAGCATTTTCGACTCGAGCTCATGCCACCGCGCCAAAACTGCTCGCGCGTCCGTATACACACATATACATATAACATATATCTGTATACGTGATATATACGCCGCGTGGTTAAGAGATTCTTGCGCTATAGAGAACAATGCTATGCAGTGGCAGCAGCGAGCACACTTGCCTGCCAGCCTGCTCGAAACCCAGCAGCCGCATAGATGCATCGGTATGGAAAATCTGATTAGCCGATTCGACGGCTGCTGTCGTCGTTGATGCCGCCGCTGCTGCTGCTGCTGTATGCTATACAACTACTCTGCTGCCTCGTGCGCTCATGTATTGTAATATCGTAGGTCTCTCGCTTTTGATTATAGATTGTAATTTTCTCGACGCGACGAAGGTAAACACTTTCCAAATATTTTTATGAAATATTTGTGGTGAAAAATATTTTGCGAATATCGATAAAATCAAAGAAGTTGTACACTCTTTGAGGACTTGCGTGCTTGTGTCTCGCCTCAAATACTACTGCCTTCTTTTTCACTATTTGACTCTCTGCATATCCTCGTATACACCGCTGGTGCACCACCACCGCATACTCGTATACTCTTCACGCGCGCAGCAGTACGTGAGCGCATACAAGAAATATAACTCGTGTGAACGCAGCCGTGTTAGCAGCAGCAGCCGACGCGAAAAAGACGGTTTTTCACCCAACGATGACGACGAGGACGACGATGTCTTCACGAATCCAAAGTCGTTTCACTCTATCTTTCTCTCTCTTTCTTTTTCTCTCTTTCTCTCTCCTTTTGCCTAGAGACACGGAAATAAGTTAAAGGAAACGAGAGAAGATTGGACTTGCCCGACGCGCTCTCGAGATAGTGGCTTTTTTACCTATCTACCTACCTACCTTTACACTCACACACACACACACACACACACACACACACACACATACACAAGCCGCGATCCATCCCAGGCAAAACTAGTATTTTTACCTCGAGAATTTTCAAACTACAGATCGTGAAGCTCTGCCTTGATGCGCGCATCACAGCTCGCGTATATATATATACACAGCTCACAGAGACACATGTATGTATAGCAGCGGTCGCTATGTATATGTGCTGCATTTCTCTTTTCCCTTCTGTCACTACTATGTATACGTCGTCGGCGTTTTATTTTATTTTTTATATTTTTCACTTCCTTTTTTCCTCTCCACCTTGAGCACGTCAAGATTCTATACAATCCTGACGCGGAGCATGAATTTTTTTACACGCGCCACAACGTATACGACATGCCGAAAAGAAATGTTACGCCTGCGATATGCATACCGTTAGACGTCGTATACGTTGGGTATGACTTTTCCCTTATTGCACCTGTACAATTGTCGACTTTACGCCGTATATAATATCCATGCCACGCACAATTTTTCAATGTAGTGTTTAAGGCTTACGGGCATCGATGCGTATAAGAAGCCTCGAGAGAGAAAGAGAAGAACGAAGAGGGTAGAAAATAAATTTTTCCTCCGAGTCGCTGCTGCTGCCGCTGCAGTACATACAACTCGCAGACACGCTATATATACGTGTGCGGGCGCATTGCGCGTGAGATTACGTCTGAGATTTATCGAAGGAAAAGCTGCTACAGCTCCCGGAGAATCGATGAAAATTATGTTGGGCCGCGTCAAATATCTTTATTAACTCTCGCGTCCCAAGCAGCGCCCGCGGTTATTTGTTATCGACATTCAATAACCCTCCCTTTCCCCGCTGTCTCTCTGTCTCCTTCTCCCCCCAAGGTTTGACTGCACACACATTGGTGGCCATAGTACTTTTTCACTCGAGAAAAAGAATGAGGTAGATGCGAAAGTGAGAGAGAGAGACAGAGAAAATCCGAAGGTGCAGAGGGCACCTCGCACACACGCTCGCACTTATATAGAAAAAGGGAAAAAGACAAAGAGATGAAATGAAAATCGCAAAAAAGCGAGCTTGGGAAAAATGATGGCGGCGAGAGAGAGTAAAATGAGAAAGAGAGGCAAGAAAATATCGAAAAAATAATCTCGAGTTCCACTGTGAAGAAGAGGTTCTCTCACTCTCTCTCTCTCTCTTTCTCTCTTTCTACGTACCTGGTCTCGATAGGTGCACGCATGGAGTAAAAAAAAATATATAATAGTCCCGAAGCCCGGCGCTCTGAGCATAAGAGAGAGAGAGAGCGAGAGGAGGGCGAAGGGAGAGAGAAAAAATGGAATATGGATTATACAGGCGCATCGGCGAATAAAATAAGGGGGCGCATAAATAAAAGATCGCACTGCGCGCGCGTATCTTTATACATATAGCTGGTATTGGCGCGCGCGTGTGTGAATATCGAGAGTGTAATATGTATATACCGTCTACCTATATTCCATGTGTGTACATACAATGTTGTGATGTATAGTAATACACAGCACATATACCTACATCGAGCGTAGGCAGAATTTATAAATTGAATTTATAGGTACTTGCTGTTTGCTCTCTCTCTCTTTCTGTGCAAAAAGCTTCTGAGCTTTACAGAAAAACTCACTAGTCGCGCTCTCTCTCTTTCTCTCCATCTCCCGTTTCGTATGATATTGAAAAATATGTATAAGTATTTTTTATTTTCATCGAGCTTACGCACTATGTATACGTATGCGTGCGTGCGTCAAAGGTGAGCGGAGCTTTTTTAATTACTTTTAATAGCTCGCTTTCCATCTGTTTTCCCACCATTGTAAATTATGTATGTATTTAATAATATACCGAGTACACGATGATTGCGTAATTTTTCCATCTTTCATAGATGCACATTTTTTTACTCCTCGTCGACAGAGTAATTGCACGAAAAAAACTCGGTTATTTACCCTTCTCCCCTCTCCCTCTCTTTTCCATTTAATTCCGCAGTCAACTTAAAAAATCAGACTCTCGAGTCCTTCAAATTTTTAATTCGTTATCCGGGGTCTCGATTGCACCGTAGTAGTGCGTGCAAAGAAGCGAAAATATCCCTTCCCTCTACCCCCTCTGTATAGCCACCTGCACAACAGCAACAGCAGCAGCAGCAGCAGCAGCAGCAACAACCCTCCATTCCCCAAATCCCTCGCCTGCTTGTAAAATCACTTTCCGCTCTCTTATCTCTCGTTTTGTTAGAGCGTGAAACTATCAATCTTACGATCGCTGCGCGCCAATTCACCAAATAGTACAGAGACGTCCTCGCATCGTCTCACACACGCAACGAGGGTCACTCGAAATTGACGCGCGCTGTACATACACTATATAGTATGTAGCGGCACCCCCGCACCGAAAAATCTCTGCTCTAGTGTATACGTTGGTGCCGTCAATCGTCGAGGCGATCCCGCATGTCCCGCGTGCGTGTGCAGAGCCGCGAAGCAAATCAGGAGTCGAAATATACTGCGCGCGATATATATACGACTACGACGACGACGACTACGGCAGTAGCAGCAACTCACATACGTGCATGTGTCACGGTCAGATGCACACGTGTCGCTCGACGCGCAATCAGAACACACGCTGCTCCCCCTGCGTGAGCGCCAAACTACATCTATCTACTATTACTATATAGCATTCTGCTTGTAGCAGAAGCAGCAGCAGCAATTCTGGGTGACGAAACGCGCGCAAGGCGCACACGAAATCATTAGGCTCGCGCCGATACGCAGAAATAACGAGTCTATAAGGTGATGTGCGTCCTACATTACGAGTGTCTCTCTGTGTGTAGGTGGATGTGTGCGCGTGTGTGCCGACGACGCAGAGATGCATGCGATGTTTGGATATGTTATACGTACGTGGACGATCCACATCTGTTTATGTAAAATATTTGCTTTGGCAATTTCCATATCGAGGTTCTCGAGTGCGTTGTTTCGCTCGCTTGACTTCGTGCCTACACTATATTATGCTACACACCCTTGACACTCGTAATTTTGTCCCCGTCGATAAGATACATTTTTAATTATTGATTCTATATCTAATGCAGCTCAGATCAAAACTTTACGGAACATTATCAAATATGTAGCATAAAATTTTCAACGTTTTGCTTGCAGCTGGCGATACCGAGGTGCAGGGGATTCGCGTCGTTAAAACTCGCATTGAAAAGGTAAGTAGTTGTGAAGAAAAAAGCTCGAGCTCTCAACTTGGCGCAGCCGATCGCGATCTCGGGCGCAAAAGTTTTGCGTTGTACAAGTCTCCAGCTCTCTCTCGTCTTTCTCGCACTTTTTTTCTCCATATATAGCTCTCTTTCACTCGGCAAAAATATATGAATTGTTAACTTTTGAGCCGAGGCTAACGAATATCCTCATTACTCATCGTCGAGTCAAAGTGCGCGCCGCGCGTTTTCTTGCAGGATGCAACGGGCTATGTTGCAGACACCCTTTTTTAAACTGTAAACCCCCCGCGTGCTCTACTCTCGCACGGATTTAGCGTACATGTGTAGTTTGAGTGCTGCAGAGCGAGCTTGAAACGAAATCTCGTGTGCGCGCAGGAGATTCGAGCTTGGACGCAGCTAATGAGCTCTTCTCCGGGTATATTTTTCAAACCAGCTGAAGCAATGAATTTTTAATGCTCGTGCTCCGAGCAAGTTAAGATCATGTGAGTGACGTGTTAATTCGTCGTCCGAACGATGCAGTGAAACGATCAGTTATAATTGGATTGATTGCGATTATACCTATAAATAAATTTTAATAACTGAAAAGCCAGACCTCTCGAACGCGGCCGATCGTTTACCGATAATTTTTTTGCGAATTGCGAGTGCAGTTCTGCTCAAGAGAGCAAGAGATCGAAATTTGAGAAAGAAATTTGGCCTAATTGTGCCATAGAAATAAATTATTGGTCGTTGGAGTCGTGTGCCGGTGATATCTCTAGATTGTGGGTGAGTTTTTAAATTCATTATAATGTGATAGTCTGTGAGTCGCTTGTATTTAGCTGATATTGTGCGTGCTAAATGTATTAATAATTGAATTGTTTAATTACAGTTTAATTATGAAGCTTGACCTGTCATAAAAAAAGTATGAAATGCCGATTTATTCTCGCGACTATTGGTTCACAGTGTCGTCGCCAAAGAGTGTTGAGCGCAAGGGTGAAAAATGATAGAGCAAAGTCAATTGTCTTGGGATTATAGATCATCGCTAATTTTAAAACCCGCTTAATTCACTTACGTTGTAAAATCGTAATCCTATAATTAGATTGATTCGAAAAATGAACCGTATGATTCTTTTTCTACTAAAAATTTATTGGCTTTTACATATGGAAATAACATTAAGTAGAAAGAGTTGATAATATCGTTAAAATGAAAATTATCAAATTGAACTTCAGAAAAACATACAAAATCTGATATCGTCGTTTTTGATACAATCGAAAATACATTTTATACATTTATCCAGTCATAGTGCTTGAGGTATGTGCCACATCAATATGAGCTTTGAGGTTTATTTTTCGTCCGAACGTCTTTCCACAAATCTCACATGCATGGGTGGTACTATTATGCGACGATTTAACATGTTTATAGAGACCAGATCGATTTTTATACATTTTTTCACATAAATCACACGCATAAGTGATGCCATTATGCACCTCATCGATGTGGAGTTTTAAATTAAATTTTCGTCCGTACTTTTTTCCGCACACATCGCACGTATGTTTGTTACCGTTATGCACCACATCTATATGCATTTTGAGACTACTCTTGGTTGTGAATTTCTTTCCGCAATAGTCACATGTAGAAGTGACACCATTATGTGCGACATCAATGTG
Source organism: Trichogramma pretiosum (assembly GCF_000599845.2). Lineage (NCBI taxonomy): Eukaryota > Metazoa > Arthropoda > Insecta > Hymenoptera > Trichogrammatidae > Trichogramma > Trichogramma pretiosum. Next base: position 417,527 of record NW_019641688.1, read on the forward strand.
ATTTTTGAGATGGCTTTTACTTGAGTATTTCTTTCTGCAAATATCACATGAGTGAGTAACACCATTATGTGCGACATCAATGTGCTTTTTGAGATCACTTTTAAATGAAAATGTCTTGCCACATAAATCACATGAGTGAGTGACACCATTATGCAACGCATCGATGTGCCTCTTGAGATCACTTTTAGATGAAAGTGTCTTGCCGCATACATCACATGAGTGAGTGATACCATTGTGTGCTACATCGATGTGGGCCGCGAGATTAATTTTTCGTCCGTACTTCTTTCCACACGCGTCACACGTATGTTTCTTACCGTTATGCACCGAATCTATGTGGATTTTGAGATTACTCTTGCTTGTGAATTTCTTTCTGCAATTGTCACATGTATGAGTGACACCATTATGCAACGCATCGATGTGCCTCTTGAGATCACTTTTAGATGAAAGTGTCTTGCCGCATACATCACATGAGTGAGTGATACCATTGTGCACCAAATCAATGTGGCGTTTGAGACTATTTTTCTGTGTGAATTTCTTAGCGCAAATATCACATTCATGTGTGACCCCATTGTGCAGGTCATCAATATGGGTTTTGAGATACCGTTTTTGAGAAAAAAACTTTCCGCATAAATTACACGAATGCACTATTTTACTGTGAACCGAGTTGATGTGTGTTTTGAGATTACCTTTAGTTGAGATATTCTTACTGCAAATATTACATGTATATGTGGCACCCTTGTGCATCGTATTAGTGTGAGTTTTGAGATTCAACTTTTGTGTAAATAACTTTTCACGTGTATTGCATGCACGTGTGACGTCGATGTGAGTTTTTATTGTATTGGTATAGTTTAACTTTTTTGAATCTCTTCTATTCTTATTTTTTTCACCGAGTTCACAATCGAAATTCAAATTCACTTCTTTTTTCACCTTGTCCACGGTTCCTATTGGAATGATGTTTTGAGCTGCATAATCGTCGCTGTTTTTTATATGTTGCAAATGATTTTGAGAATAATCTTCAATTTTCGTAACTTCAAATAAATTCGTGCTCGGCTTCATGTCTTTACACTCAAATTCAATTTTTATTTCGTCACGTTCGATTTCACGATTTTCATTACATTCTCGAAGCGTCTGCAATTAATAATCCAGTTATATTAAAGTTTCGTAAAAAATATTTAGTATGTGAATCGTATGAAAGTGGCCACTCTTACTGAATATTCTTTGAAGTCTGGAAAATCTTTAACGTCAGGTGCATTGGTACTCATTTTATAATCACTTTCATCCAGCGACTCGTCGCAAGGTTCATCTTTCACTCTGAAATATTTATAAAAAGTTAAACATCATGCTAAATTATATTTATATTTTCATTTGCATTTGAAAATTACCTGCCGCTAAAGTTAAATAAATTACCGGAATCCATCGTTCTCTCTTAAATTTTCATGAGCAACTAATCTTTCTACGATCCAAACTAACTAACGTGTGTGTCAGTTTGTTAATGTTTACAAATCATCTCGCGAGTATTGGGACGAAGTAATGTAAACATAGCAACACTGAGCCATTATTTATTATTGAAAACCCATATATTGATCTCTCTAATGAGCAATAATAATTATTCTACAAATGATATAAAATAACCTTCTAAGAAAAAAAAAGGTTCTATAGCGCACGAGACGTGCCGAAAAAGAGCTAGCATAAATAAATTACGCATATATCACATTGTAAAAGTACGATGTACGCTTGTCGTATATACGGCAGTGTTATAGGACAGTTTTGTAAGCCGATTACAAGACCGGTCGCAAGTTTTCTCGAATCAGCGGCTCGACGATATAGTCGCGGGTGGGCGCCCCGGGAGAGAAAATCGTTCACGCGCGCAAAGATGCTATAATTCACGCGCTTTAGAAGGGAGAATCAGTGCGTTTATATACACACACAAGCGCGGGGTTCTTCACATACATAAACACAAATACACACACTCGCGCGACGCGATATAGAGACATTATTTTTCAGGCTTTACATTGGCGTTATACGTGCCGATATCCGAAGCATCGATTCAGAGCTCTATTTTCTTCGCTATTTTTTATTTCCTTGTAAATATTTCACACGCTCAGCTTGCACAGAACAGCCTGTATACATGTAATGCTGCAGCTATCACGCGCAAGCGGGCGCGATGTTACAAGCGAGCAGTGCATTCCTGATGCATATATGCATGCGGCGCAAATTGGCATGTCATTTAAACGAATCCTCTAATATACACGTTGCAGACTGCAGCTATCCTCTCCCGCAGTTACACCTCTGTTTGAGTCATTCGTTTGTGTAATGGGCGAGTACACTAAGCTTCGCGAGTGCGAGTCTGACGCTTGCTTTATTGGACCTGGATTATGTTGTTATTGTAGTTGTTGCTTTGTTGCGTGCCTGTCTGCGCACGTACGTTCAATGTGCATGTGTGCATGTGCGCGAGATGTATTTTGTATACAGGGCACTCGCGGCGCCACGCACATATTATATACATTTACGCGAGGGATTAATTAAGGTCCTTTTCGACTACCGGCTACGCATATATGTGTTGTATATTACATGTTGCAGGCTCGAGTCGCGCGCACATTTAGAGATGTTTCAGAGATTTGCTCTAATGGCAAAAGGTCGATAAACATATGGGTCAAAATAATACTTTTTTACAAAACCGTGCGCACGTATGTCACCGATCTTGACGCGCTTTTGGTATGTTATAGTACATGGTAAAAAGGTCCCAAAAAAAAATTTTCAGACCCCCTCCCCCCTCCTATCCCCCACTTCCGGTATAAACGTCCATTTTCGATCTATATTTTTTCTGAGGACATGAAGCAAGTAAAAAATCTGAAAAAATTCATAAAAATACTTTTCCACAATCCAAACAACCTTGAATTTTTTCAGATTTTTTGAGTGCTTCAGGCCTTCAGATAAAATCATTGAAAATTTCAAAAATCGAGATACGGCGGTATGAGCCGATGTAGTACTCGGAAATTTTTTCAGTTATTTTTCGCATTAAAAAACATAACCTCAATTTTTTTCAGATTTTTTCAGATTACCTAACGCACCTTTTGAAGCCAAAAACCGATTTTTTTGACGAAAATAATTTTTTTAGGACAGTACGGAGCCTCGAAAAATCTGAAAAAAATTTTTTCTTGTTTTTTTCATCAAAATACGTAATCTCAAATTTTTTCAGATTTTTTAATTGAAGGCGATAGCTTCTAGGGCCGAAAAATGCTATTTTTAACAAAAAATGGTTCCTAGAACCCGATGGTTCCGGTGAAAAAATTTGAAAATATTTTTTTTGAATTCCTTGTCAAATTTTAATAAATTTTGACCGTTTCAAAAGTTCGATTGAAGCTTCCTAGCTCATTTTAGAGCATCAAACGAGTTTTATCATTCCTTAATGTCTTCAGAAACGTCTTCAGATATTTTGCACTAATCTTTGTCCTGCTCTAAAATGAGCTAGGAAGCTTCAATCGAACTTTTGAAACGGTCAAAATTTATTAAAATTTGACAAGGAATTCAAAAAAAATATTTTCAAATTTTTTCACCGGAACCATCGGGTTCTAGGAACCATTTTTTGTTAAAAATAGCATTTTTCGGCCCTAGAAGCTATCGCCTTCAATTAAAAAATCTGAAAAAATTTGAGATTACGTATTTTGATGAAAAAAACAAGAAAAAATTTTTTTCAGATTTTTCGAGGCTCCGTACTGTCCTAAAAAAATTATTTTCGTCAAAAAAATCGGTTTTTGGCTTCAAAAGGTGCGTTAGGTAATCTGAAAAAATCTGAAAAAAATTGAGGTTATGTTTTTTAATGCGAAAAATAACTGAAAAAATTTCCGAGTACTACATCGGCTCATACCGCCGTATCTCGATTTTTGAAATTTTCAATGATTTTATCTGAAGGCCTGAAGCACTCAAAAAATCTGAAAAAATTCAAGGTTGTTTGGATTGTGGAAAAGTATTTTTATGAATTTTTTCAGATTTTTTACTTGCTTCATGTCCTCAGAAAAAATATAGATCGAAAATGGACGTTTATACCGGAAGTGGGGGGTAGGAGGGGGGAGGGGGTCTAAAAATTTTTTTTTGGGACCTTTTTACCATGTACTATAACATACCAAAAGCGCGTCAAGATCGGTGACATACGTGCGCACGGTTTTGTAAAAAAGTATTATTTTGACCCATATATTATTATTTACGCGTAAATTGGGCGCATGACCTCAAGAAATTGATCTTCGATTTTTCCCCAGACTTTGTGCATAAACATCAGCGTTGGCTAAATTATCGTTGTAATTACATAAGGATCGATATGCGTCGTTGTCGCGAACGACTAAAGATACATCTTTGAGTTATTCTGGCGCGAATATAATATTTTTCCTGCACAGTTGCCTCTGCGAATTTTATACATCGCCGTTGTCGTCGTCTGAGTTGGCTGAGCGGATCTTCGTCGCACGGAGAAACTCTGCTAGGGAGTCATTTTTCATTAATTTCCATCGGAATATGATATCGCAAAAAGGATTTCGCCGCTGATGAAGCTGGAAGTTATACAGTCTCTCTACTATCTTTCTTTTGTTATACTCTCTCTCTCTCTCTCTCTCTCTCTCTCTCTCTCTCTCTCTCCCGAGTCACGCGAGAATTTTATCATTAACCAAAGATTTTCTTCTTACTTCGGTCGAGCCGCAGTCGGCATGGACCTCTATACATCAACTTATAGCCACGGTCGCGCGCGTGCTTCTGTATCGCTGTTGCAGCTATATAAGGAAAATATCTCGAAACTTTCGGTCGGCATACTCATAATATCGCGTTTAATATCAGATTTCAAGAGGTTTTTCGTTTATACTTTACGGCCCCCTTTTACCGGGCTTACAAGGAAGTATATCTACGTATATTTATATTTCTATTCGTGTACGGCGCGCATTTTAAATTACTCCGAGGCTTTTGTTAAATTTAGCAGATAATCGTGACAAATCCATTGCCAATTATAAACCAACAAGTTTTCGACATTAATCGCGGCAAAAACATCTCGCTAATTAAAATACATGTTTGCCGCGCTATCGTTGTCCTTGATTTATTTATGTGCAATGGTTATATACCTGGTACGTGAGTGTAAAATGCACAATGACAAACAGATCGTCGTGGGCTAGTTTCATCAGTGCGCGCGCGGATTCACTCCCCCTCCACACTCGCGTGGTCGTAAAATTATTATTACTTTCTAAAAGCCACTTTTGCCGCTGCTGCTACTGCTGTGCAACTTATATTATGCGCGCGGCATTTAGTGATCTCAATCGAAGAAAAACCAACCTTTTGATCTCCTAATGCCGGGGCTTCGACACTGCGCTGTGGACTCACACATGCTTGCACACACAGAGTCCTATGTAGCGTGACGCAATCTCTCCTTTATAGATATATTGGAAAATGCACGTGTGTTCGCGCGCGCCTGGAATTTATACCGCACTCAGCGAGAAATCCACAATTGATGTCTATATATCAAGCGATCGATTTGCTCATCAGAGACTCGTCTGCGCGCCGCGGTATGTTTCCTGGCCGCCGCCGTGCTGCCGCGCGCGCGCTATGCATTTCCAGATTCTCTCGCGCGCGCGCGACGCTGATTGAAAGGCGCCTAGTTTTCCTTCTATCTTCTTTTTATCCTTTTTTTTTCTTTCCTCTTTGCTACTTTACTTTTGCCTCGCAAGAGCCTCGACGATCGGGACCGCGTATAATGGTGCGCGCAGCAGCAGCCGGCGAAAATCTGCCGAAGTCGATCTACGTATTTTATGCTCGATTCTCGTGGGACTTTTGTAAATCTCGCGCTTGTGATGGTGCGTGGCTCTGTAAGGTATTGAGGTAAATTGAAATGATGAATAGGCAAGGGTGACATCTGTCGTCGTTAATCTTTTTTTCTTTCGTTTCTTTTTGGCCCAGAAGCTCTGCACGATTGGGAACAGTCGAAAGATCTATGCAGCAATAAGTACACACACACACACACACACGTGCATACAATGAAGATCGACGAGTAGCAGTGTAATTTATGCAAATGTCGAGAGTTGAAATCGAACGATTTCTTGAGCATATAATATAACCCACACGTTTCGATCCTTTGATTGTGCACGCGTAGCAGCAGCAGGCAGATATTCAATGGCGTATCATTATCTTGAGATTGATTTCAAGTATCTCGTGCAATTATTTCCTAATAAATTGATGAAATTTTTCTCGATTTTTTTTTATAATAATTACAGCGTGATCTAGTGACGTCATTTTTTTTGAACGCAAAAAAAACTAATATTGACAGTTCTGCCTCTCGTTTGCAGTCAATAATTGAGAAACTTGGAAAACTGTTAAACAGTTTTTAATTGCCCACACAAATTGAGCTTTGAAAGTTTTTATGTCGAGAAGTTGCGTTTCTTTTTTCCTCCACCCTCTCGCCTCTGCTTTTCGAGCGCGCAAGCAAATAGTATAAATATACTTTATATTTTCCACTTCAAATTTTTTAAAAATGTTCTTCGGGTTTTTTACGTTTATATCAAATTTTCTATACTATCCCCGGTACTGATGTAATTTAAAATTTTTATTACATTAATCAGGAAAAGCACGATTCGAGAAACGCGAGAAACCTTTCGTCGGCTCGCCATAAAAACATATTTGCCTCGAGGTCGTCGTCGTCGTCGCGCAAGACAATTATACAATCCGGAAAAAGGGAGAAAAAGAATATTAAACAGTTACGCGTGAAGAGCTCCTCGCATGTACATGCGATACGTGTACTACGCGCTCGCGTATAATCCCCAAGAAAAATCTAGAATTAGCTGCTAACGAAGCTTCGCTGCAAGCGTATGTATTACGTATACGTACGATAATCTACCGAGAGCCTACCGTATAGAGGACTATCAGCTACGCCAAGCTTATCTTCGCTAACACACACACACACACACATATTATAACTGGCGCAGTGTAAGTATAAGTAGGTATACGCGAGCAGGCGGGCTAAAAAAAAAGCTCCACTGCTCTCATTAAGCTCGCACGGAGAGGGACTTTCTAGTTTTATCTGAACACCCTTTTTCTCCTTTTTTCTCTCTCTGTATTAAATATTTTTTACCCGAACTCGACTGACGACGACGTTACGACTCGAGCAGTAGGTTATATATTTTCTCATCGCCCGCGCACACAGTGCAACTGAGACTATTACCACCGCGCGCGTAATATATAACTGCTTCTTGATACCTTTACGTTGGGTCTCGGCGATCGAAATTTTCTATTTGTCCCTATTTTATTCATCGCAGCTGGATATTGGAATCATCCGTGAATGACGAGAATAGTAAAAAAGAAAGAAAGTCCCGAGACGTAATTTTTCGATTTTTTCTTTCGTCAGTTTCGCATTTCAAAATTTATACAAGCTCTGCTGCGCTCGATATTAAAGTTTTATTGGAACGAAAATTGATTTTCATATAGCTCGATGATTCTTCAACTTTTTCTAAATTATGTTGAATATTTTTCGAAGAGGATATAACGTTTCAATTATTTGAAGAATACAATTAAATTACAGACTAAAGGTCTGCTATTTATATGGACCACGACTACACGCAAATATCTGCATGAAAACCCAAAGCGCAACTTTCAAGGTTTCGCTCTAAAGTATAACTCTCGAAAAACTTCAGTCTCTATTCAAATTTTGATAATCTTGAGGCATTTTTTTTCATTCAAAACTAAATGAATGGTATCAATTTAAGTCATTAATTTATTTACCAAAGGTTATAAATACTATTGTTTTTTACAAAAAACCAAGATCTTATAAAATTATCGTGCTTTATTTAAACTTTCTGTAACTTTTAATTTCAAATTTACTGAAAAATAATTCAAACTATAGTTTCATTGTTATTCAATTATGCTTATTTACAAGGTTCAGAAATTAAATAATCAGAACAACATTAGAAACGAAAACAATAATATTGTAAATTGTTTATTTAATACTGTGTGTTCAGTTGTGAAGAATAAAATTGAAGAATATCTCATTCATCTATTATGTCGATAAATTTAATTCTGAAATTTTTTTCAAAAATACTAATCAAAATTTTTCAATCATTATACACAATTTTTACAACAATTCATTCGAAATTTATATTGCTCGTGAACAAATATTGGTGAGAGATTTGAAAACAGACTACTTGCCATCTATAGGACACTTGATGAAATATGTAAAAAGAAGTTGGGAAAGCCCTGGGCACTTATGTAACAAGCAATTTATTTAAATTGTTGATCTAAAAACTCAAAGATCTTGGAAATTTGAAAAAAAATTAAGGTTTCAATCATTAACTATATTTCTGTGGTGGAAAGACATAACGACTTAAGTCCATTTTTCGTGTTTTCGAGAAAAACGCGTTTTAAGTTGATTGTGCCAGCCTAACTAGACGCGGACGAGTTGAGGTCTGAACCTATGATGTTTTAAGCTACTATGAGGTAGCTTTTGACCTATGTACTTATGAAATTGAAAGGCGCATCATAGCGATGATACGGAGCAAAAAATATGGACTTAAGTCGTTTTGCCTTTCCACGCTTTGCACTTAAGTCCACTTTTGGCAGTCACACTTTTTTCAGTATCGATAATTTCGCGCAGTTTGTGATCATAACCTTATTTAATGATTTTATATTGATAAAATAGCTAATTTAACGTTATACTAGTGTCAAATCTCAAGTCTTGCAACGAAAAAAGGCCAAACTGAAAATCGCAAAAATGACCCCTCGCGTATTAAATATACCAATTGTATAGTGAAATTCACAACATTCGAAGAATGTGAGAGTTATTTGTATGTACGAAATATCATTTTCTTTCATTTTCAAATAAAATTAGACTCTCTATAGCATTTTGAAGCTCGCTAAGGTGGACTTAAGTCGTTTTGCCTTTCCCCAGTTTTCACGAAATGGACTTAAGTCGTTATGCACAATGCTGAAACTAACGATAGAAGCTATATTCGTCTATTATGACCTTTGTACCTTAAAGTAGACACTAAATATAGGTGTTTTTCATCATAATATCGATTTCCAAAAAAATGGACTTAAGTCGTTATGCCTTTCCACCACAGATTTATTTTCAATCTTCTTCATCCTTCTAACGTAGATTTTGGATCGTATTTCAAGTCAGTAGTGATCAAGAAATGACACTAAAATATATGGTGATTTTTCTTTCAATCCAGCATCATATTTTTTTAAATTTCACGACTTGTGTAATAGTAAAAATTGATGTACATATATTAAGTAAATAGTTACGAATTGAAACCTCGAATACAAGTTATCTATGAAGTGATCCCTCGTGGCAGCCTGCTTTAGGCTTCAAAAAGGCTAATTCTTAATTTCTTATCCTTCCTCGGTCTCGTCATAATTTTTTCCAGCCGGAAAAAAGTAAATATCTCATTGTAGACTTAATATTTTTTTCCCTTTTTAACTTGCACTCTTATTGAATTCGAAAAATGTGTAATTGATGGCATAATTACTTGGTTCGTATTATCTACTTAGGTGGATGCGTAAAATTCTCAATATAATATAGATAAGTTAAGAATTCATTTTATTATATTTTATGTTTCGCGTTTCAGTTTAGAAAGTTTTAGCAATTGGGTGAAAATCGGTTAAAGAATCGAATGTTTGAAAAAAAGAAATGGGGCGAGATAAAAATTACCAGTCAGTGTTACGGATAAAACATTAGTTTATGTACTTATTAGCGATGTACATTTAATAATAATATTTTTATACAAAATATTAACGTGTATTAGCCCAAAGCACAATGACCTTTATTGGATTCCAAGAAATGTTTCTGTAACGAAAAAAGAAAGTAAGTTATTTAATGGAATATCGATTCATTAAAAAAGCGAAAAATGATAAACTATACTCACGGCACAGCTGATAAGGGCCTTAGGATGTTTCCAATGCTGTTTGCAGTTTTGTGCGGCCTCATTCAGACAATGCTTCACCGCCCATTTGAAGGCAGCAGTCAAAACCTTCAAAGCGACCCCGAGAAGCGATTTAGATTCGACGTCGTCCAGCTCGTTCATGTCGGTTTCAAGCAAAATTTCTTCCTCGTCGTCGATCACTGGTACAGCAGCCACGGCCAGAGCGAAAAGAGCCACCATTCCGAAAAATACCAAAAATGATCGAGAAAACATGATGAATGTTACTAGAATGACACTACTGTTGATACTTTTTTAACTGTGCAGCAACTGCTGATTGTTGCGACTGTGAATGGAAACCCAGTGAAACTCCCTTTTATATCTCTCAATTTAGACTGATTTTTCATTATTCTAGGGACTACTCAATTACTTCTGCGTAAAACTATTTATTTACGGCTAATTTAACATATAATGAGCCGACTTTTTTTGTTTGACAAAACATATTTGGCAAATCGTATCACTTGTATTCCGGATTATAGTATATAATATTTGAAAATGAACGTACGGTAGTAACAATATTTCCATATTTCATCTAAAAATATCAAATGCATTACATTAAGATCAACTGTAACTAAAAAAACGTTGAAAAGTTACATAAATTTTTAGTGTTTTAAACTAACAGATAAGCTCGACGTTAACTTTTTATTAGAAATTATACTTGAGATGCGTATTCGTTCGGAGTCGTTCGACAAATTCGTCTGTTTCTGTGACAGACGTCCCGAATATAGAAGTGATCTTTGCATAGTCGTCTTTGTTGAATACATGAACGTTATCTTACTCAATTTCCCTTAAAGATCATCCCGATCTTTTTGATCTACCCGTAGATTTATAATAATCACTTCAGTTGCACTACGTTGGAAGATATAGGTGCAGAGACACTTCGTACTCACGCAATCCAACTTTCCATCCCTTTTATCGGAAATTTAAAATGTACATAGTATTGTGATACCGGAGTTACTGGGACAACAACATTAAATATACGCGAGTAGTAGTTTATGAACTAACCGTCAGGTGGCGAGCTTGTCGAAAGCTAAGAGTGGAAGTGAGGCCTGAGCGTGCATTTGGTGTGTAACTGTTGGATTCAGAAAGTTGAAACAAGAGACTGCGTCGCATCTACGCAGGCGGTGTGTAGCGCATAGGAACACGCAATGTTTTTGCATAGCGTCTCGCTTCGAAGTTCGGAAACTGAGGCTACGAAAAGTCGTCAACGCGGCCTATGTAGATTCGACGCAGTCTCTTGCTTCGACCACTCGATCCTGGACATTCCGCTAATAGTCGTAAGGTGTGGACGCAGGGTCTCGAACGCAAAGACTACGACTCGAAGATACCGCGATTTTCATGTTGTCGTAAACCATAGTTGCGTTCAATGCTCGTAGCCTCGGCTTTCGATATTTTTTTCGGTGTTCGTCGGAGTAAAAATCAAGGTCGATCAGCTCGTCTTCTCCAAAGCGGATAATTGTTTATACAGTATTCTCGATTGCCGAATGAAAAATTGTTTTAGCCCTTGGCCAGTTTATTATTATGAATAAAGACATAAATATACCGGGATTAAAGCGTAATGTGACCAAAGACTGGATTGATTTTACATAGTCGGTCGATCGCGGGAAAAGTTTTTGCATATTCTATATTCAATTTTACCTGTATTTTTTTTGCATTTCGTTCCTCCATTTTCGTTAATATTCGTAAAGATTCGATTAAAGTTACCCAGATATGAATTATGAAAATTTGTATTTTTGTGCCTGGAAAAACGATATGTTTTATTTGATTGTGTACCATTGGAACGCCGTTGAAACCTCTCGAATTTTCTTCAAATAAATTGAGTGACAAAATTTGCATGAAAATAAAAATAAAAATTAGTACTAACCATGAATTTACATGTAATTTACCAAACCAAAAGAACCGACCAAAAGAATACAGAAAAAAAAGATTTTTATTACATCTGATACAACCGCATAAAATCGGGAAACCGCAAAATCGTTGAAAGGCCGTCTTAACCATAGTTAAATGCTCACATCATTGCTCAGCATCGCGTTGCAGCAACACTGCATCTATTAAGACGGTTCGCTCAGAAGTTGGATAATAGTGCGATAAATTTCGCAATTTACGCGACTGCAACCATCTTTATTTAGAAGCTATAATAATACGACAGCTTATTGCCGGACGCGCGCGCGGAAAACTGCCTGGCCCGCGGTATACACACTCTTGCGGCTTCATCTTTGAGATTTAGCGCGCCGCGTTATAAACTTGCCCTCCATAAGCATTAAGTGAGATATCGTGTCGCGAGCGATCAACATTCTTTGCGCGATAAAATTCGGGATAATACACAAACATAATAGGCGAAGAGCATCGAAAGCCGCGCGGAGTCGCTCTCGACTTATATACGTTATATGGTCGTCTGTATATATATAGGCGCACTTTAGAGGCTAGCTAAATAAATTAAGCTCACGTGTAAGTTTCCGAAGCAAAAGTTGCGGGCGAGTCAAGACAGAGAGAGGAGGGTATAGCTCGGGCTTTATAACTGTTAAAGATTTAAAGCTCGCCGTACGTCCTGGCAGTATCTATCTATCTATCTATCTATCTATATACATTATACGACGCGTGAGAGATGCGCCAGAGCTGCAAGCACGGAAAACTTCGGCTCTCCTGGCATAATTTTATGGGAGCTCAAACATATATACAGCACACATAACGCTTATGGGTGTAGCCGAGGAGCTGCGGAAGAGGCGTCGCAGGCGCGCACGCGGCAACTTCTTCTTGACCTAATTTCCTGCAGGCGAAAATCGGTCCCGGGTTATACGACGTAAAGGGGGAAGATCTCGCTCTCTCCCGGCCATTCCTTGTCTTTTCATATTCTCCAGCCCCATTATTATGACCGTACAGCGGCTATTATAATACGTCGTACTCAGCAGCAGCATCAGCATCAGCAGCATCTTTTGTATCCCACGCTGCAGCTGAAAATAAACTTTCAGGATCCTTTCAATTTTATACCTCTCGTCTTTCCCCACCCTTTGAGTCGTTCGCAGAGACGTGGTATCGATTAGATCTTGGTTGATATAAAATATTTAGTGCTCGACTCGTGATCGACGGGGAAAATTAATCTGCGCGATGCTCCATATATATATCTATACAAGACCAGAGATTATTGATAAGTATTGAAACTGTATGATGGTCCGCCCGACGTCACCGCGGTTGTATTGGTGCTCAACGATCGGTGAAATAAATTGTAAAAACCGATGATAGATCGACGGATGTTTTCGATTAAAGTCGTCGAAATTGAGTTGAGCGTCGCTGTCGAAATGAAAAAAAGATAAAAAAAAAGGAAAAAGCTATCACGCACGAGGCTCCACATGTACCCCTCTAGTACCCACGCACCATATAGTATATAACTACATACAAATAGCCGGTCGGCGTGTGATTAATAAACGCCGCGAAGCGAGCGATCCATCAATATTTACAATCTTCGGTGCAGGTGCGCGCGAGATCAGAGGTTATCTGATGTCAAAATTATTCATCATCTCGCGCCACGGAGCAGAGGCAGTAGCAGCAACAACAGCAGCAGCAGTAGCAGTATGCAGCAGCTGGACGCTGGGGTAATCTACGTGTGCGCTGCGCTCGCACACACCCACACAACCCGAGCTTATATTAAATAGGTTTATATATCTAACGAAATTCCGTTAATTTCGTCCAATCCGTGAGCGAGAGGCGATCAAAGCTCGCTGCCGCTGGACGCGTCAGCAGCTAGCCCCCCTTTGCCGGTACCGAGCACATGTGCCGTATAACAATTTGAAATTAATCCCCATCCGTCGCGTTATTGTATGTATACAAAGCGTTACTTGCAGCCACGGTCCTTGCCTCCCCATCCCATTATGCCAGACTCGCGTATGTGCAGACGCGCAGAGTAAATGTTTATTTTATTATTTGCGAGTGAGGTCCCGTACTCCGTGGACCACTTATTGACGTTATAATTATGTTTAAAGCTTTGCGAGATCATAGAGCGTGCGCATGCACGACGATAGAGGCGACGACGTTACTGATAATAGCAACCTGAATGCTGTCCACCGCCTCCAAAGTATGAATAAGCAAAGTAAATTACTCTCTCTCTCTCTCTCTTTCTCTCTGCCTCTTTCACGATCTTTCTTCAAGTGCACAAAGTGCACATTCGGTATACGTGTCCGGTGCAAACATTAATTAAGTAATATTCTCATTTCTGCCATAACGAAGCCGCAACTCTTTTGTATTTTGTTGCTGCTGTTGTATTTTTCTACGTACACACGCTTTGTATTATCATAAGCGTTTGCTCGTTGCGATAGCTGCTTTTCATTAATCTGCTTCTTTTATTATTTTTTTTTTGCTCCTTTGGCGTGTATATAGAAGCCTAGATGATAAAAGCCCGATCGCACAGCTTGCAGCGAGCGAGTTGCGCAGCGGTTGCGCGGCGCTGTACGTGCTTCTTATACTTGCAGCCTCGAGAGCTTTTGAAGGAAATCGACGCGTGCACGTTCTCTGGCTTATATTCCTCAAGATTATCTTTTAGTTCCTGCCGCGCAGCGCCTATATACTTACCCGAGTTCGATCCTTATTAAAATTTTAATTTTCCTTAACCATACATGCGCGCGCGCGTGCACAAACATGAGTAAAGTCAGTATTATCGCTTTTTTCTCTGTCTCTCATCACGAGTATCATTAATTTAATGACTTTAGCGTATTCGTCGTAATATCAGGGTTGCATGCGGTAGTCGTAGATGCACGTATACTAAGCGAATTCAACATCTTTTTCACGCGAAACACTCTCCTTTCAAACTTTACCGCAGGGTAATTTTTTTTATGCATCTCATGCTTTTCATTCAAACTCGCACTTTAGCATAGCTTTTATGCATTGAGCACGAGCTTTTCACAGCGCGGTATAACGCTTAATTTTTCTTTTCTTCTCTCTTTTTTCATCGCAAATGCTTGTTTTTTTATGAGTATGCGTATTTATGTTGCTCCTGCTTTGAAGCAAAACATAGATTCGATCATTCATTTAGAGCCCTTACTTATACAATTATTTTTACTTTGCCACTTTCAGATTCACACTTAAAGTTACTCGCCATCTATTGGCGAAGGTTTAAAATAATATTATTGATGCTGTACTACCAGGGTGACGATTTCAATTTATGCAGCAACGCTCATCTTCATTCATATAAATAAATAATACCATTTTAGGTACAGCGCTTCGCTGTTTACAAATACTTGTGAAATCGATTAGCAAATTACGGTGGATACAGTAAAGGTATAAAAAAACACACACACAGCCGTACCTAAAAGCGCAGTCACACACTCGGAATGCACGAACTCTCGACCCGTTGGGTTTCCTCGCTCGGAGTCCTTTCACTCTCTTTGCGCGCAGCTTATATATTTTTAAGTATTCAATACGCCGGGCGTTCTTTGTCTCATTTGTATTTATGCTCATAAATGAGAGCTCGCGCGTACCATGAAAAAAAGAAGAATCGATCGTGGCGTACGATTCGAATTCCAGTTTGCAAAATTTATACATTATATGTTTCATACCTCGAGTAGCTGCCGCTGCTACTCGTGTATCGAAAAATCTCGCAGCAATAATCTTTTATACGCGGTCGTGCACGACGATCGGACTATTTCAATAAAGTTTTACTCTGCCACGAGCACACGATCACATCTGCACGCTCGCGTGTATGTATAAGCCGCCGCGCCGCGTACAGTCAACAGAACCTCGACTCGCAATAATTTTCAATTATATAACGATTGGAAAAGCCGCCAATGGCGCGTTAAAAAAAAGAAGAAAAAAAGCCCTACACCATCGCATCGCGCATACTCGTGTATACGTGTATACATATAGCCAGCGCAATTCTCGCAATGGTACCGAATTGCTTTTGTTGCTACACATGTACGTATATATCTTTTAGAAATCGATTCAATTTGCTAACTGCTGTCCTTTATTGTAGCATCTGTAATTGCACATACACAACAACAAGTATACGTACTCGGCACGTATGTACTAGAATACATATACACGAACTTTTCCCTCGGGGGTATCTGCTACATGTATCTAGGTATGTGTGCGGTGCACGAACGTACGACACGGTAAGAGTATGTGCCCTGCGCGACATCCTAACGGCTCGTACGTGACGCAGCCAAAGACGCGGCACGGCTTTACGATTAATTTTTTAAATGCCTTGGTCTACCCACACCTTCCTCCTCAAGACTATTTACGTCTGCATTAGCCTGCGAAATCGAGTTATTCTCATTGCCCTCGTGCTTTGTATTGGCTGTTACATCTTTGGCCTAATGGGCCCGCCACGACCATATACTTTGGCAACGGAACAACTGTACGGTTTTATGTACAAATAGATACACCTGGGTACGTGTATGACTAATTTATGACGCGCTCGAGCTTTCGAGCTTGCGGAGAGAGAAAAAGACACGTAGGAAAAAAAATCACGTGTTCTTGGCATACGCTCGTATACTTCGTTTATACACTCACGCACACACATACGTACAAGAAGAGTTAGCAACTTTATTCGCGTGTCGCGTAACTTTTTTTTTCACTTCACCGCAGGACGAATGTGTATTTTTTTTTCCTCTCTCTCGCTCTCTTTTTTTGCTGTTAATAAAGCTTTCTCCCATTTCTCCTCCTTTCTCTGCAAGGGAAAATGATTTTTTTCGCCGCATTTTTTCTCTCTCTCTCGCTCTCTCTCTCTCTCTCTACTATTGTGACAGAAAAATGCATCGCAAATGCTTCAGACCGCAGCAACTTTTATTTTATTCCGTACAACAGTTTTAGCTCTTTCTCTCTCGTTCTATCTCACTCTAGAGCTCTACTGTGCTCGGGCGCAAAGTACTAATTCGTATATGACTCCTATACGTCCGTATTATACATATGTTATATATGCCGCGTCCACCTAGGATATATGTGCGTATGGAAAATAGTCGTCGTGATTCTTCTTCCTCATTTTTTTTTTCGTAGCTGCTCAGCCGCACACACGCTCGATACGAGCTCGTCGTCAAACTTTTCAGCGGGGTATCATAAACGCGCGGTGGCATAAAACTCGCGGGAGTCGAGATTTATTAATTTTTATTATTCGAATGTACGGAGAGCTGCGGGAATAAGCTAGCATACTTTTGTACTCACGCGTGGGACACGCGTCGCCCCCTCTTGATGGATTCGAGTTCACTTTCATTGTTTTTTTTTTTTTTTTTTTTTTAATCTNTTTTTTTTTTTTTTTTTTTTTTTTTTTTTTTTTTTAATCTTTTTTCAGCTCGCAAATTTCATACGTTTAGCGATACATAATGAATCGCATATACATTTCTTTACCCTATGGGCTCGAAGGATGACCGCGAAAACGGCGCGTGAAACTTTTTACCTGGAGCCGCGTGTAATACATTTCTGTCGCGCGCCAGCAAGCTTCCTCGGAGTTTTAATGAGCACTACTCATTCTCTTACGCGTATTATCCATACATCGACGTGGTGCTGCCGCAGCAGAAGTAGTAGCGGAAAATACACAAGAAGTGTTAATTAATTAGCTGCGGCGTATTACGTTCGCGAGCGCCTGCAGGCCTTTTTACGACGCAAAACTTGAAAAAAAAGAAAAAAAAATCCAAGATATTTTCATTAATTACGAGCTCTCTCTCTCTCTCTCACGCGTGAGCGCTGCCGGAAAATCGTCATAAGTTATAAATTATAAATTCTCTAGCAAGTATTGTACGTGTGCACGGGAGCGCATAAAACGCTCTGCGACGACGGGCGTACAGTTTAACCTAGTGCCCGAAGCAGTGCTGCAACGTATCGATACGTAAATAACCGTAATTGCTTATTACGTGGTGGCACTGTAGTTATTGTTATTTTTCGCGAAAAACCTTTTCCACGTAATTCAAGTGTAAAACGTGCGATTCAAAAATGAGAAATAAAAATCCCATAACCTGGTACCTCGATTTCCGCAAAGTAAACAGGTAACAGGAGGTGGAGATACGCTAGCTACGTATGTGTAAAAGAGAAGCCCCGCCACCAACCCAGTTTAATTCGTCGCTCTGGCACATACTTCGGAGAGCACTATATATAGTACGTGGCGCTATATCGTGTGCGCTCCAGTTACGCACTGCCTCTCGTGAATTAATTTAATTCTGTCGCGCGCGCACCCTTACATGCAGCACACCGTGGCAACTTGTACTACTGCTGCTACTACCACTATCACCACGTGTGTGCTTGCAGACTCCTTTTTCCTCGTTCTCTCTCTCAAATATGTATATGTCACGGGGTTTGCGGCTACAGTGCCACGCGCGCTATACAGTAAAAAGCTCCTCGCTTATTTCCGCGTGTCTCGCTCTCTGCGCGCGTAGAGCTACGTCAGACTAGTAGTGGCTCGAGCTCCTCTGCTCGTGCACTGCTGTCGTGCCGTTGCTGCGCTGCTCGTTTCGAGCCCTTTTCTTTCGGTCGTCGAGCTTTTGTATCAGAGCCCTGTAATTCGTGGCAGGCAGTAGCAGCCACCCTGTACTCACAGATCTGGCAAGAAGAGCAGCAGCGGCAGTAGTAGTTTCCCCTTTTGGCCAGACACTCGAGTGTGCGCGAGCGAGAGAAAGAGAGAGAGAGAGAGAGAGTGAGAGAGTGTGGACTTTTTTGTAAAGGGTGATTTGCGAGCTTTATGTGCTGCTGCTCCGTGCCGCCGAGCTGTTACTGCTACTATAGAGGGTGTGCGTTGGAGTGCGTATGGAAAATTTACATTTTAGGGACTACGACGCTGCTGCAGTCGTGGCCGCCCGCTATATACGCGGTGTTGGATAGATCCGAGGAATCGTTTCGACACAGCGTGTAATTAGAGTATTTTGTCGCAGCTCCGAGCTCCTACCGTACATACGATGGCGCAGGGAATCTAAGGAAAAAATTACTATGGGAGCTGATGCTGCTGCTGTTTGACGAATGGCGCGCGCGCGCGCGCGTACCCGGACAAGAAGGGCAAGAACGAGCCCCGACTAAGGATCTCCTTTATGATACGGCTGCAAGAGAGAGCAGCAGCACATCAGAGACAGAAACGAGCGAGAGAAAAGGGCTTTGGAGGGCAATGATGACCCACCCGTGCCAAGCATTCGTTGATTGACACGGAGTATTAACTTCTCGTCGAGCTAAGAAAGATTATTATTTATTTCGGCCTCTTTCTCTCCCTCTTACTCGTCTCCTTTCTCTCTTATATACTGTGTTCTCGATGGGCTTGCGCTGCTGACTGCTCCTTTGTGAATGACTAACGACCTATGTGATTCGTGTAAATTATGACATTTGAGCGTAAGCGAATCATTCTCCCCCTGTTCACATGAAGCATAAAAATATATGCCGATCTCTTCTTTTAGTTCTTTTTTTCTGCTTAAGCCTTGCTTGTTGTTTTCTCTCTCTACAGTAGACAGCAATTAATGCTGTATCTCGAAACCAATTTGTTTTGTTGCTAGCTACTCAGCGGTACATTTTACAACGTTACACCTTTTGCGCCGTGTATATAGCTCGATAAGACCAACGCGCAGTACCTTTTCTTTTCTTACTCCATATACCTACTCGTGCTCGAGTGCTACACAGACGATTGTATATAAGAAGCAGAGCTGCAGCGCTTTTCACGCAGTGTAGCCGAGGTGGTCAATCGTTTTGACTCGCAGGGCTCGAGTGAGCCAGTGTTGTAACGTTTAGACATACATCCGTTTGGATAATACGTATTGCGCTTAGCTCTTAAACGGTTCTATCTCTTGCTCGGTTTTTCTTTTCTTTTCCTTGTTTTGTTTTTTTCTTTTTTCGTCATACATACCGTCTCTGTCGGGTTTTCCATCGGTTCTCAGCGCGCACTTGTAACTATACACCCTCCACCCTCCAGAGTTTGTACTACTGGGATACTTTCCACGACCAAACTTATTTCGCTTTGTCGTGCCCGCGTGTACAAGGTATATGTGTATCTTTGCGTGTCTGTGTACGGCAAAATACATATACGAAGGAGAGGAAAAGATGTGCACGGGGAAACTTTAGAGTTGGTTTTATAACAACTAAAGAAAGAAGAAAGTGGAGGAGGAGCACGGGAGAAGAGAGAGAAAAGAGGAAAAAAAGGATATTTATGGCGACTTTTTCGAGAGTAAGTGAATTGCTTTTTACGTATGTGCAACGCGTGTCTGTCTGTGCAGTGTACGGATGTGCAGCATGTGCACCGATCGCGCTCGTATCAGCTTTAAAAGAAACTACTCAAAAAGTGGACGTATCGATTCGCGACAAGACTATCTAATTTATCGTGTAAATTTTTCGCTCGCACGTGCGTTACATTTCAATCAAGTCGGTTGATAATTTGACTAAATTTAATTGTAATTAATCATTGTATTTCGCTTGCTCGTCCTCTAGATCAATAAGGTAGTGATGTCAGTCTGCTAGTTCCATGCCACAGATTTTAAATATTAGAGACTTTTCGCGCCTCCTAGGTGTCGCTGCGCCCAGCTCCGCATCATGTCGGTGCGTGCGCGGCGTTATCGTCATTACGTTTTTCGAAGCGAAGCTCGATCATAATTGTGTGAGCTTGCTCGTCCGAATAGATCAATCCCCATCCCAAACGATAATTTCCCAACCCATAATTGTTGTGATTTAGGAAACGCTTTCAAATTAATGACGATAACGCCGCGCACGCACCGACATGATGCGGAGCTGGGCGCAGCGACACCTAGGAGGCGCGAAAAGTCTCTAATATTTAAACTCTGTGGCATGGAACTAGCAGACTGACGTCACTACCCGATTGATCTATTCGGACGAGCAAGCTCACACAATTATGATCGTGCTTCGCTTGCTGCGCAAGCTCGCTCGATCTATCAATTTTTAAGGATAAAATATATTATTTTGTCCATTGAGGAAGATGTAACTGTCAATTTTAAAATATTCGATCTTGATATGGCATAAAAAAACACAATCTGCCCTATATTCCATCAAGACATTAGTCATAAAAATGAACCTGCCGTTCGCATTTTCTCTCAATTTTTGCAGTACAACGAAGTTCGATAAATTGCCGTGGAATTTTGACGTCCGATTGTTGTTGCATGGCTACATCCAGGACGAAATATCGAAGCGCACGAAAAAAAAAATGTAAATTCAAGTAGAGCCGCCACATCGCCACTCAATTTCACGCGTCTTCCTTTTTTTTTTCAAAACAAATGAAAAAATGCATGCATGCTAAAAACAGCTTTTTCCCAAAATTACGTATTTTCGATGACACGATCAACGGGTACACACGTACACACTCGCACTTTTCATTTTGCGCATCAATGATATTTCCGCCCTCCTCCGCAATTTTCGGGGGAAAAAGGGGAAAATGTGACAAATATTCGATATCCGTTAACACATCAACAAAAACAAATAGGAATAACGTATAAAAAGAAAGAAAGGATGTAACATGCCTACGCTCGATGCGAAACTAGTGCTGCACGCGAATACAAATACTCGCATGCGTAGGGCTGTTTTATTTGTGCAAAAAAATCTTTCGATGATTGAAATAAAATCGTTCTCCGCTCGCTGCGCAAGTGCAGCGCGCTGTGCAAGTATACCTATATAATAAACACGTATGTATTTACGCCCGTGCGCAGCTTTGTTGTATAAAAGGTAAAATATAGAGAGCGAGAGAGAAAAGGGAGAAGGTGGGAATTGCGAGTTGCGTTGCAGCGTTGAGCGTGTGCGCTGCAGCCGACACCCCATAATATCTCAAGAAATCCATTTTGCGCCTTTCGCGCGCACTTCGGACTAGTATTCTATGTATATACATACTGTGTACACGTGAAGTGTGTATGCGGCATATTATATGTACGACGTGGCGCATACGGTCGTATAGTTTATACAACTGCATATATAGCTTGGGCACACGCGTTTACGCGCGCTCGTCGTTTTATAAAAACACTCTGCGATATATTTATTTGTATATGTAGGTTCTGATTCGTTTTGAACGGAAATCACTTTGTACTGAAACTTCTTTAGGCGCGTATGGCAATAATTAATCCATAAAAATCGAGTAAGTGCAATAATCGTGGTAACGTAGACTTCTTGATACTTTGGTTAGCTAAATTAAGCAAATATTCAAATCCCATTTGAAAAAAGCTTGGAATTTACAGACTAAATGTACCCAGAAGTCAAATAATCAATTGAAAATTCAATTAAAAAAAAGAACATTAAAAATCATACAAGCTGAATGAGTTGCCAGAAAAAATTCAACCAAAAAAAAGAAAAAAGTAGAATTGGTTGAGATTTAAATTTTTTTCGATTTTATTACATTTTCTTTCTAAATGTATACATTTTTTCTTTTTATTCTTTATTGCCGAAAGTTCTATAAAAATACTTCATGTAATTTCTAGAATGCGTGCAGTATTTGCTTCTGAATCCTCTTCCCCCTTGAATTTCACAATTATCATATCAGCCCAGTGCTGAATTACACTGTAGCAGTCAATGAGCGGAAAAAGTTCATGTTGATTTTTAACATTGACAACTAATCCATGTTGCAAAAGTTGACGTACATCTATCAGAGAGAAGCTATTCGTTGATTTAATTTTATTACAAACGCCAGATGGCTTAAAATGTAAACATGTAATCGAAGTGATCAAAATATTTAGATTTAAGGATCCAGCTGTTTTTCTTTCATTTTCATTGCTTCGGTGAACTTTTGTTTATTTCTAATGTTGGATGCGGAGAGAAAAAAGGCCTCGTTTAAGTTTTCAGGATTACTTCCAACACTCGAGCTTGTAGAAAATTATGGCTTACTTTTCCGACTATCGAATACAGATATATATACTTACTAAAAGACAGCAAAAGCTACATGTATACATGTTCGACGAAGCTCTTTGATAGCTGTATACAGCAGTATCTAATTGAATATGTGAAGCACATCGTATTGCAATGCGCTCCCTCTCGTCTAGCTGCTCGAGTTTCGGTAGCCCGCTACATAGCTGGATTTTCCCATGTGTGCTTCATTATGTAGGTATCTGGGGTAAGGGTTCATTCGCAGTCACGATTGCGTGACGTGTGCGTCTGGCTTGTGTGTACGGTAAACTTTCGTTGGGGTGCAGCCTAAAGACATCAAATTTGCAGAAGAAAAATTTCTCGAATTCGAGAAAATAAAAGAGTGGTAAAAAACACCTCAATATGTTTATGTCTGAGAAATGTTAACTTGAACACAAGACATCTCAATGCAGTACAATTCTTATCAATTGTTTTACTTGCCTGTAGAATTTATATGCTGAGAGATCTTAAATTTTTGATCAAATTTGGAGAAGAATAGTATAATTTTGCCACAGGCTTACGCGAAGAAAGAATACAAAATAAAGAAGAAAAAGAAAAAAAGGATGCATATGGCAAAAGATTATAAATAATTCTCTCGAGCTCGACGACTCAGCTCCTTTTCCTCTCGCAGAGCCGATCTTTTAAAAAATGAAAAACTCATCGAGACGTATACACGACTTACGTACATACATACAATTGTATATGTATGTAGAGGCTTTGAGGCTCGACCCGTACGTACATATATGCAGAGACACATTGCGCTGCCTGGTACATGTTCACCTGAAGGGGCTCTCGGAGAAAGTCAAATAGTAATAGCAAAGGTTACACGTCAATGCGCGCTTGTGTATAGCCCAGGCACTGCGTGCAGTACATGTTATAGGCATACATTGTATGCAGTACGCGCGTGTGTATGTACCGTCGTTTGCACTTTGCAGACGCATATATACGCGAGGCGCATATAGCAGCATCTACATGCGCATGTGTGTCGAGAGAACGAGATCATTGAAAATCCGAGTGTAAGACCGAAATCGTGTATATGTATTATATTATATGGCATGCGTCGGATTGAAGCAGCCCCGACGCGGTGATTTCGATTTCGATGTCGCGAGGTAGGCTAAAACAGTCGCATATGTATGCTGTATATGACGCGGATAATGATTCTGGAAAATCGACCGCTAAAAATTAGGCATTTCCCGTACGATACGATATAGATAATCGATAATTTACAAAAATAATTTGAAGAAAAAAATATCGTATAGTATCAATTTCAATGCAATAATACCGATACGATATTTCGATAAATTACCTCGCCTATAATACAGTAATATAGTGCATTTATTTTATACTGACCAAGGTCTTAGGTCCTCATTTGTCAAATATCATTTGTAAGACATACAATGTATTTATACGTTTATAGCGAGCACGAATTTCGCCCGCGATATGATATCATACAGTTGAAAAAGCATATGTGCGGCTGTATAAGAGGAGCCTGACTATTAAAGCTGTGCTTATAAGGCATGCATTATACCTGTCGGCAGACAGCTCCAGAAAGAACCACGAGGCTACACATTGTGCTAGAGAAGGCTCTTATAGATCTAAATTATGCAGATTCCCTTAAGTGTGCGAGTGTGAGTATTAGCATTGCAGCTCGTAGCTGCAGCAGCAGCAGCAGCAACTCGGTGCAGAGCTCCGCACGACAACGACGACGACGACGACGACGACGACGACGACGACGATGTGACATTTGAAAGGCTTTATATAATGCTTCGGAGAGCGCGTGAATTTTAATTAACCCCACGTATATGCAGGAGAGTAATAAGATTCGCGATCCTGCGCATTACGACGCGTATTCCGAACACATTTACTTTCGTTACGCTATATCTAGTACCTATGTATAAAAGTTTTGCTCCCCCGTGCGCAGACGATCGTCAATCCGAGAGCTTGACTAAATCTTCATTAGTTTTTCGAACGATATCGCGCGCAAGTTAAACGGCATAAATAGTGCTACGACTCGATCAACGGCGAGTTCGTGATTACATTTCTATACGTGCACTTTGAAGCTTTTTTGCCCCGCATTCTCCCCGGCTGCTGCCTGCCTCGCGAGAGGCTCGATATATATTCGAATATAATTTGAATTTTCCCCTGTAGCAATTTTCCGGACTATAAGGCGACTACTGCCGTATTATTATATAGAGTATACTGCTTGCCGTGCACGTGTGCACGTGCGTGTATGTACCCTTTCATCGAAGCCGTATACACGTAGGTATACGCGCACATTGCGAATATTGTCGAAGCTTCTGTCGGCTCACTCCCGTGTACACGCATGTATATTACGCTACGTATACACGTAAATACAATAAATGTATACGATGTATAGATAGAGAGACACGGAGAGAGCGAGGGACGGATGGTATGTGCGCGGGAGCCTGCAACGAGCTCCGGTGCACGAGATCTCAGCACGGCGCGAGGAAGCTCTCGGACTAAACTTTGAATAAGATGCATTCCCCCGTCCCACCTGCCGCGCACAAATAGCGCGCCCCGCGAATAACAATAACAGCAGCGCTCGGCTTTTGCGCTATGGACGAAGCTATGCGTAGATACTCACCGCAGCTATATACAGTTATGCCCTCCCCAAAATGCATCTCTCTCACTCGCTCTATATTACGACACACAACGTCTGAAACTCAATTTCAAGGCAGATCAATTAGAAGCGCTCTTCGAGCTCGTATAGCACAGCAGTAGCAGCAGACTTGGCTATTGCGAGATTGTTGTGAGTAGGTATAGCGAAAGTCTATAACTCGAGGGATCGGAGCGAAGATGTGTACGTACCTATATATATATAGGACGCGCGCGCGCTAACTCTCGAGCGATGAAGTCGGATTATATGGGTAGAGTCAAGTTTTAAATTCACAAGGCCACTTTGGTAAATGGAACAACATCTCCATCCTCCGTCCTGCATCCTCCTGACGTAGAAGCGCGCCAGCCCGAGATAAGCTAAGATTACGCGCCACCGCGTTCGCGCGTCTATACAAGTTAGTGCTTCCATTCTGCTGCTTCTACTGCCGCTGCTGGTCGAGGCAATGAATAACACACAGCGTGTCGAACGTAATTTCCGTCTTTCATCGGCAGCGCAGACGGCTGATGCGGGAGAATGTGCGAGCTTTGACTTGCGCTCTTTCGCGCGCATATTGTAAAAGACGAGGAGAAAAAGATACACAGAAAGGAAAAGAGAGTGAGGGAGTGAAAAAAAGACTACACGTATTTAGCAGCGTAACAAGGCGGAAGAAGAAGCGCGCAAAACGAGAGAGACAACATCATAGGCAGGCACTGCGCGACTTATAATGTAGCGATAGTCACGTACCATGCACGTCGGCAGTCGTGTACATACGCGCTGGAAATACGTATGTATAGCTCGCGATTTGCTCTACGCGGCGCAGAGTACGTATGCGGGGAAAAGTGCATGCCTCATCGGCTCGTCGTCGTAGTAGTCGTGCAGTGCGTTGATGATGCGCGTGGGCGTAATTGCGCGTGACTTTTAATGCCGACGACGAGCCATTGCTAGAGTCGAGAGAGAGAGAGAGAGAGAGAGAGAGACGCGCGCGCAGAGAGAGAAAAAGATCATAGCCGAGCTATTTTTCTCTATTACAGCCGTGTGTCGCGCGATTCGCTCGTGCGTAATGCGACAGCCGCTGCTGCGCTGCGTGTGCAATCGTGTATCATGCACCTCTGTATAGCAGCTGTACGACGAACTTCGCTCTGTAACTTCAATTTTGTTGTTGTTGCCTCTCCGCTACGAATAATAAAAAATTAAAAAAAAAGAGTAAAACGAATTCCACACGTAAGCTCGAAATTTTCAATTGATGCTCGACGTCGAGCTTTTTTCTTTGATCTATTTTTTTTTGTTGGTACTCTGTCGAAGCTCGAGCGGTTGACATTGTCACGTAGGCCGGTTTGAGAGAATGTCGCTATGTGAAACTTACGTATTACTATTCAAAATTGGTGGATGATGTATCATCGAAAAAAGTTTTAATTTAAAGTAATTGTCCAAGATTAAAATGAAAATTTATAAACACGTTTTTCGAGAATTTTCACTTAATATTTTTCGAACAAAAAATTACAAGAACGCCATGATTGTTTTTGTTCTATAAACATAAATGCAGGTTCATTTTGAAAAATAATCAATGAAAATTCCAAAAAATGCGTTCGAAAATTTTCTTTTCAACCTCAGCTTCGGCAACTCCTTGAAAATTGATACTACCCATGGAAATTGATATTTTATTCTTTTTTACAAAATTGGACGCACATTTGTGGGTTGCACAAAAATAAAAAATAATTATAATAAAAGCTCGGTATGTGAGCGCATTTAAATTCAAGTTCTTCCATACACATATACGCAGAAGTAGCCACTTTTATTCAGTATACCGCGTTGCCATCTACTACCATTACTACTTCTGCTACTACTACTACTAGAACGTCTATACGCACTCGTTATCACAGAGAAAGAGAAAGAGCGCGAGAGAGGGAGAGAGAAGCCGGCAGCAAGGGCCACGGGAGCGCATGTGCGCTGCTGCCGCCGCCGCTCCGATTTATACACGGGCAAAAATATATCTATATATACACAGTTCTGCGCTCCGACCGGCATTACACACGTACACGTAGTGTAAGGCGTGGGGGAAGAGCAGCAGCAGCAGCAAAAGCCGTAGATACATTCGCTATATATAGCCTAGCACGCGGCGCACGCGGAGCTCTCATCTGTATATGTATATAGGCATAACATACAGAGAGTCGAGCAGCAGCAGCAGCAGCAGCAGCAGCAGCAGCAGCAGCAGACCAGGCGCGCGCGAAACCGAACTACTGCCAGTGGCATCCAGGCGGCCTGCGACACAAGGCACGAGACTGGCGGCGCGCAGTGCAGCTTGAGCAGCGGACGAGTGCGAAACTGAGCGCGGATACTATACACACAAAGAATCTCTCTCAGTCTCGTATACGAGTTTTCGGGGACGTGCGTTGGTCTCTCTGTTTTTCTCTGTCTTGATACTTGTCTCTCTTTGTATACAAACATCTTGTATACCTGCTGTCATTCGTCGTACAGTCGGCGCTTTAATAATACGTAGAAAAACGACGCGTGTGCGAAGCTTTCGGCTGTCAGATAATTTTTTGTCGGCCGTGTCTCTCTGTGGAAGCTCAGTCGACGAACTTAGCAAACCGGAGATTTAATTCGAGTGTTCGAATTTCGCGACAAGCATTGTTATCGAGTGCCGTGCGGTTGTTTGTTTAGAAGTAAACACCGGTGAGTTTGTTTGTTTATTTTTTTCTTCTCTGGTCAGTCGCGCGATTTGGTGCTGTTTACAAATAATAAATAAATATATCCTGTTTCTGGTGCATTAAAAAAAGTTTCTTCGTCTGTATCATCTCGATATTACGAAGAGTTTGTAAATCGTTTACGTGCGGAGGCACGACACATCGTTTCGACAGTTGACAGTTGCCGCATCGAATTAAAACGTAAGTCATTCATTTATCTGCTCCGCTCCGAATTTGTATCGACGACTCACGCGAATATCGAGTTTTTTCGAAAAGGTTACGATAGTCATAAGTATAACAGCGGCTCGTGTATGCTTTCGCCGAGTCTTGGAATTCCAAGGCGTATGCGTAGATAGAAGCGTTCAGTAGTGATATGGGAAACGATTGTAAACATAACCTAAAACAACGAGCGACTTGATATATAATACGTGCGATGGGAGAGTACACCTACTAATATTACTATACGCGTGTGCAACTGTCAGGCATCGTTGGGACAGTTTGTTTTCGACGTGGTCAAGAAGTGTCAATGTTGACTCGCGTATAAGCTCTGTGCACGCGACATTACTTATTTCTCGCAATCGATTCTGTATACTCAACTGCTGCTGCGGCAACTGTGCACGAGCACTACTGGTCCAATTTTACGGATTGACATGGAGCAACGAAAGTTTCGTGCAATGATTTATTCATCGTTAGTTTGATTAACGTCGACGCAACTGCTGCTGCTGCTGCTGCTATACCGCTACTGGGGAGGACGATGATCCGCATCGATCAGCTGTTCGCCGTTGCTTCTATATTGGAATTAATTGCTCTTATAAATTTATGTTTGCCGGATATAACTTTTTTCAGGAATCGTCGAAAGTATAATTTAAAAACTCCGATTTTGACTCGCGTGCATGATTAATTAATTCAATTTATGCTTAGCTGCACACCCGTGTATATATTATTAGTTATATACACACACATGAGCACGATGTTTGGTGTCGTCGTTGTTGACAATGACGACGTCGACGACGATGACAAGCGAGAGACCCAATACGGAGCGGATTGCAAATGTTTACAAATGTGTGCGGATGACTCTAATCCATTGATGGAATTGTTATGCACATACCTGCTGCGTTCGGTCCCCCGGAGTTAAGCAAACGAATTTACATAATATGAATTATAATAATAATGCACGCGGTGCAGAGGACTGGATTGCATTGTATCGACACTCGATCGAGCACACAACAACAACAAAAACAGCAACATCCGAAATCAAACAGTACGAGTATAGTTAACGCGTAGGTTCACGCTTTTATTGCAGCAAAATACATGTATATTGTAGACTCGCGCAAGCTCGCACGATCAACGAGGCACTTGTCGACTCTCTCGGGGGGTCATTGACCCAATCGCGGAGGCTGCAACGTATACTGCGTATACGATATAATACGAGGCGTGCCAATGATACGCCGGGACTTTTAAAAAGTCGACGCTGCGTGGACGCATCATCTATTATACGAAGCGTTTCACGCGAGTCGTCGTCTTCCTATTGTTAGCGACACTCTGCAAGTGTCACGCGGCCGCCTTCTTTCACTATTATAGACTGTCAACGTCACGTGTTGCTGTGTATGCGTACGTGTATATACATCGTAGCATGCGAATAACGCGTCCAGCATAGAGTACGTGGTGCACACCATGCGGAGTGTGCGGCCGGACGGTGCCCGACCAGAAGAGAGTCTACAGCATCATATCAGCAACGAGAGTAAAAGTGCAGTCGTCTCTCTCTCTCTCTTTTCTCGCGCAAGTAATACAGCATAACGCAAACGCGAAAAGAGGGAGAGACGTTCTAATGCATATACGTTCGGACGCAGCAGCAGCTGATCGCGTATAACTGCACTGCACGGCCGAGTGCAAAACTACTACTTTGCTTTTTCCTCTCCCCCTCCATCTTCGTCGTCGTCGTCGCAGCACTCCCCCATCTCGAGCAAGCTTATATAGCATCCCTTATACGTATGTACATGCGCGCTCCTTACTTAAATATATTACGCGATCGTGTCCCCCTATACCACCACCACCACCTCCCAAGGCGGTAAGTAGATAATAAATAGGCTGCTATATATGTATTGTCAACAGCAATCGTGCACTTAGCTCCCTTTAATGCCACCCGAATGCCGCTTTGCCGAGGCAGGGGGTAGCAGCAGCAACAGCAGTCCAATACTGATTTAGCGTTATTTTCGCACGTGTTTACTGCACCAGTGATCTGGATTTTTTCAATCCCGCATTTTTATTCATGTATTCCACGGATTTTTTTTTCTATCATCCCTCAGCTGGCGCACGTACGCACGCACACATACGCATACGCGCGCGCACACACACGGGCGCATTAGAAGCGATGCGCTGCTGCTGCTGCTGCTGCTGCTGCTGCTCGCGCATAATATGCGAGATAGGAAGCGGAGAAGTGCTTGTTCGACGATTCGGCCCGAATTATTTAGTGGCTCGCGCAGATGAGATAGACCGCTTCAATGGGATTATATCTTTATATGTGCTAGAAGTGCAGGGGTAGTACGTGTGCACGTGTGTCTGTGTATGTGTGTGTGTATTGCTTCTACTTCTCGTGCGGCTAACCCCGTGGCAGCGCATTATCGGTAAAATTTCATACCCAGAATTGCCCCGTGCTCGATCGCGCAGCCCATATATACATAGATAGATGTATAGAGAGAAGCTGCAGTAAAATGCAATTGTAGCAAAGGCAGCAGAAACTACTACTGCTGCTGTGGACCTAAACGTACGCAGCTATATATAACAGCGGATCCGAGCGCATAGAGATGGTATTACGTTATATGGAGAAGTATAAATTGGGGCTAGAGTGGGTAGAAAATCATTGGTAATGCAGGAGGGGATCGCACATCTCGACGTACATGATGATTGGAGTTTGAGGGAACATGCATGCGAGCAACCGTATAATAACGTATAGCCAGGACCACCCGCGCTTATAATGTTTATACCTCATCCACGATTTCGGCCAACAAAATATTGCTCTCGTGTTTTATCGCGCGCTCGAGCTATTCTATATAGTAGCAGCGCTGGTTGGATCGTATAGCGCATCTGCAGCGGCGATAAGGATGTGCTGCTGCACTCAGCCAGTGTATGGATATATGTATGCGTAATACATAATATAGAGATATCGCACACGTGCGAAGCCAAACAAATATCAGGAGTGAGTAAATTAGAGGAAAATTCATTTTTAATCGTCGTAGATTTTATGCACTCGATAACGAAAGTTCGGTAAAGGGAGAGAGAGAGGTGTTTGCACAAGCAGAAAAATAAACAAGAGTGATTTTTTAAATGGCTCTGTAGGCAAATAAACTATAAATGCGGTACGCGCGCTTTTTATTTTTTTTAATATTCCAATTATATTATGCCCTTTGTCAAATCAAATGGGTAAATTAAAAATATTTTCTACTGAATTCTTGCTCGAACGACGCTGGAATTTTTTAAAACAATTTACTTATATCTTGTTAACCTAATTAAATGCCGATATTGAATGAAAAAATAAAGAAAAATGTTCGTAAATGTAAAAAAAAAACAATGAAATCCTCGCCATTTCCAAATATTTGCCACTCCGAATGGTTTATGAATTGTATTTTATACCGTTTTCCAAAAAGCCGCTTCCACCCCTGTAAAGATGAGAGCTCGAATTTCCCGAATCCTCTCTAAAAATAAACCTCGTAAATCCTTGTTTATAAACTCGCGAATAAATGAACGCAATTTTTAAAAATAATAACAATATTGTCCGTGGCAAAACCGGCGTGTGCGATGTTTTACTTTTATCCGGTGCACGAAAAGTGGAACGCTCGGCTTGGTCGCGTAGACAAGAACAAAATACCCGAATGATATTTGCGTGTACCGTCGCTACTTTTGTGATGAGCTCATATGATTTTTTCACCAAAAAAAAAAAGAAAAGATAATGCAGCATCAAGTGGTCTGAACAGCTTCGATTTATATTACAATTAGTGCGTACGCAAATTTGCAAAATAAACTAACAGTAGACTTTCATCTGAATACGTCGAAAAGTTCTAATTAAACATACTCATAGATAAAAACTAACTTTTAATAAAATTTTTATTGAAGCTTTGCTTTTTAAATTTTCCTTTTTATTTCAATGCAAACCGGCCAAAGAGAGTCACGACGAGCAAAAAAAAACGATGAGAGAGTTGCAGGGTCGATTTAATTATTTTCTAACACGATTGACCGAATTTGCTTGTGCAGCTTGAAACTCGGTAGAGAAAAAAGAGAGTGAGAGATAAATGCATTTACTCGATGAGTGAGATACGGCTGTAAAGAAAAGTATGATTCTCTCAAAGAAAAGTTTCTCTCATCGCGAGCGCGTTCGCGCGCGCGCCAAAAACAAAAACTTTGCTTGCTTGGCTTTGCCCGTGTCTGCTTATGTTTCTCATTGATGGAAAACTCTCGAGAGCGCGAATGAAGTTTTCCTATACAAATAAGACGGAACGACTGGGGTGGTGGTGGTGGTGGTATACGCGCTACTCGCTACTGCAGGGAAAAAGCCGTGGCCTGCCGTGCGCCGCTGTACGTTACAAAGTTATTAAGCTCGTCGTAAAAAATCATCGCCATTGCCATTACGATTATCCGCCTCGGATGGTATCGTCTCGATCGAAACGGCGAAATAGCTCTTTCTCCCTTTCGATGAACTGCATTTGCTTCGTTCCTTTTTTCTACTGTTTTTCTTTCTTTTCCCTTTTTTTTAATCAAAGAATCGTAAAGGAAATTCAAGCGCGCGAATAAACGTTGAAACTTTCGCGCCAGAAAACGAGTGCCAACTGCAAACTTTATCCATTACGCGCTTAGAGTTACATATACCCAGCAGCAGCCCGAGTTGGTATTGTTTTTACAACGTGCGTATGTACGCGTTTTAGCTGTAGCGAGAGAGGTGGGGAAGAGCAAGCAGTACATTATGTATTTATCAACAAAAGAGCTTAAATTTTGACGGAAATTCATAATCAGGTTAGTGTTTTCGCGAGTGAGCTGAAACTTAAATTTCCCCCCAGCCTCCGCGATCCGGAGCTTACGGTATTGTAAAACTTTGTTATAACGAGCAACTGCCGCTCGTATATATCGTTGGTTATACGTAACGTAGGGCGTGTTTATTCAACATTCCTTTAAACGTTAACGTATTATAAAAATCGAAGCCACGTAAAAGACATTCTCTATCCCTCTCTCGTGGGCGATTGCGAGAGTTGGAGATAAAAAAAAATTAATCAAGCCAAAACTAGCTCGGGGATCAACAGATTACGCGCAGTTATTATACGAGTGCACCCCCGCGCGCGTACTCGCATGGAGAGAGAGAGAGAGAGCGAGTGAGGAGGAACTTTCCATTGTAACAATAATAATTCTCCCCGCTCTTTCGGAGCTTTCCCATACATACGCATACATTCTGCTGGCGCGAAGGTGAATATATATATGCCATACACAAAAGGGGGTCCATACTCAAACTTCTCCACGAGAGAGAGTGAGAGAGCGAGAGATAACGCGATAATTGCCAAGTTTGTAATGCAATTTAATGCCGCGCTGCCGCGATATACATATAGAGAAGAGAGTGAGAGAAGATCCCCTCTTACTACTCCTTCGAGTGTTGCTGCTGCCCTTGTCTGGATGGATTATCCCGAAAGGGTTAATATTTGTTCGATCGAACTGCCGGCGCAGCCGTTGCTACCGCTGCCGTGCATGACTGTACGTATTAATTATCGAAGTAGAGCTGCAAGATCATCACTGCATCTACTTGCAGCTCGATAACTATATAAAGCCAAAACTCGACCGACTCCATGGGTGAATTTTTTTTTCCTTCCATTGGCCAAGATACGCTCTGCGCTCGAAGTCATAATCCATTCGGTCGAGCCGCAGTAGTTTTCTTTTGCCGAGGAAAAAAGTATGTTGCGCGATCCGAGAGAAGAGCTTTGTCCGGGCATAAATTGAGCAAAGCAAAAGAGGAAGAGAAGAAGGTAGAGAGGGTAGGAGCGCGCGGTCGTTGTGTTACAACCGATAAGCTTTAAAAGGGGGGTATAAGGCAAAGGATTTATCGAGTTTGAACGCAGTTAATTTTGATGAGAGATAAAGGAAGCACAAGTAGGTAGATAGCTGGGTAGCAGCAGAAGCAGTAGTAGTAGCAACTTGGCCATTTCGTACGAAGGAGATAGGATTACAAAAAAGTTCGTCAGACGAAAAGCGCTAAGTTTTTCCTTCCCGTCCCTGGGAAGCGGGCAACTACTACTCTTTTTTGCCCGGTGCAGGCCGCTCCCTGTGTATTACATTTAGTAATAGCGGTGTAAGGCGCGAAAGGAGTGAAGAAATTGGTTGCAGACAGATGAAAAACACTGCGTAAAAAAGTCAAATGTATGAAAACAGTGAGCTTTTAATACTTTCTACATTAATGGCATCAAAGGAATAAGAATTGACTTTAGCTTCAGCCGATGTACATTCGTACGAGTTGAAAGGAATTTTTTCACAGAAGACCATATGTGTGCCACGGCAAAAGCTGCTTATGATAAACCTTTCGCCATTACAATTGATAAGCGCACGCGAATAATAAGCATGTACACGAGCAAAGAAAGCGATGGCAAAGGATTCCGCGAATATCTTGGGTGTATATACGCGAGAGCTTTTGCATAAAAGTGAAAAATTGCACGCGCTTGCTGAGCAAGCGAGCGAAAGAGAGAGATAGAGAGAGATAGAGAGAGAGAAAAAGTCGATAACAGCAGGAAGTAACAGAGGGAGCTGGGAGTGTAAGCGCGATGGAAAAGATGTACACTGCGGGCTAAACAAAGAAGAGCTAATAACGAGCTTTCGCTTCGCGGATTAAACTTTTCGAGAGGAGTTTTTCAAACTTGCACGTTAATGCATGTAAGATACATATATATCACATCTTCTGAAGCTGCTGCTGCTGCAGCTTGGCAAAAGTGTAATAGCATACTTTGTTGCAGCGCTGCGCGTACCGGAGGAGCATTGTATTGACTTGTGGCTGCTGCTGCGGCTTCTGTTGCATATAACCGAAGATGCGCTTTGCCTTTCGGCCTTTTAGCTCTTGCGAATTTTTACTCTTTGCTATATACTGCAGCAGCAGCACGTAGCGAGCGAACGCGAGAGAGAGAGATAGCTCGCCCAAAGATGAGTCATCTTTCGAAGCGAACGCGCGAGCTTTTTTTTCTTCTTCTTTTGCTTTTACCGAAAGCTTCTCTTTATGTACTTATTTCGATGGGTGGTACACAAGTTTTACGACGGCCACCGCTGCCGCCACTGCATAATGCAACGAACGTTGCCGCACTTGGCTCGGCTTCTATTCACGATATACACTCGTGCGTGCGTACTTACAAAACGAAACAATATCGGCATTTCAATGAAAGAGTTCGAATCATCAGATTCACGTATTAATCTGTACACTACACGCATTGACGCAGTTGGACCCAAGATCGTCGTGAGATACATGGTACCGATTTTTCATCGCAATAATCTCCAGTGCAATATGTAACAACAACAACAACAACAACAAATATAAAAGCTTCCATGCGACTGCTCACAGCTGCGTATACGAGTGCAGTGCAGCAGCACAATTTCGTACGAAGATACGACGACTATACGACGAAGGCTCTTACTGCATACACATATACGCCGCGTGCGTGCTTGCGAGCGTTACGCGAGCCGTGAATTTCTCTCGAAGTTTCGTCGTCGTCGTCGTCGTCGTCGTCGCGCTCGCGTGCGTATACAGAAACTCACACACACGTCTTTCGGCTTCTTCTTCGTCGTAGTAGTCGCAGTAGTAGTCGTCTACATGCGCGCGTATAAAATGCGAGCCTCAGCGTATATAGCGTCAGGCAGAGCAGTATAAGCGCGCGCGTAGTAACATTACAACAGCAGCAGCAGCAGCAGCAACAGCAGTATAAGCGCAGAATTATATATATAGTATATTCGGAGTTAAAGTAGTGCCCAAGCCGCAGCACCGCCGAGAAGCGTCACGCGCCTCGCCTTATACTGTGCTATCTATCTCGCGCTATATATATGTACGCAGAGGCTGTGTGTAGTGTAGCAGCTGAGCGGAATTGCCTCCTGGCGCGTTGCGTCTCGCTCCTTCTCTCTCTCTCTCTCTATATATATATATCTAAGTGTGTGCGTATATATGTGACGACTGTCGCCTCCTCGTCGTCGTCGTTGTCGTTTGTGTGTATGTATATATCTCGCTCGAGCCATAGAGCAGCGAGAAGAGCGCCTGTTTATTAAACGTATTACATACATTATATTATACGTATGCACCGCGCCCACGAGTATAAATGACGTCTCGAAAGTATTCGTGCACTCGCGCGCCCGGTTTGACATAGTGTCATGAGTACAGCGCTAGCTTCGGAGCGGATATTACAAGGCCATTGAAAAAATAGGATTTTTCATAAACGCTTAGCGTCCGGAAGCTCTGCACAAAGCATTCATAATGACTGTCTCTTCTGAAGAGTGCATGCACGTATCGGTGCATTTATCGGAACTCGCACCGAGATCCGACTAATGATATTCATACAAGCTCAAAAACGTCCGATTAACCTTTTTTTCATCTCCCATATGTAGATGCAGTTATTTGAGCGAGCGACCGTCGTGTATACAATTATGGGGCATGTGTTCTCGCGCGCGAGCTTAATTTTGCACGAGGAATTCCTCTATAATTGTGGATACTCGCTCCAGACCGAGTGCCGCGTTTGCCATAGACACGAGCCTATAGATATATACCATAAGCTGCGAACTCGATGAAAAGCAGAAGAGAGATACGTGTACATCCGGAGCGGTCGGATGGAAAAAAAGTCTGAAAACAGAGCAATGAAAAGAGTCAATTATTTCTAGATTATGTTATAATCGCTCGTGTATAGCTACTATTATTACTCGAAAATGATATTTGACCCTTGTATAAACAAACCCGTCGATTAGAGAGCTTTTTTGAAAGAATATCATATTTTTAAATATCATACCTCATCTATAAAAGTCATCTCTATCTCTCAAGTACCTTGACGTATCGCAGCCTACAATCTCCCCCTACACAATGAGCCTTTCATTTTCATCCATATATATCGTTCGCTCGTTGAAAAACGAGATACAGATTACGAGTACGACGCGGATTTAGCTGCAGCAGGATCGGTCTCCGAAAACTAATCGGCTGCGATTCACAAGTTTTTAACGATGGTAATTCGTCGTACGTACGAGCGAGGAAATTTCGCGAAATTTAGCTGGCTATAAAACACATGTATGGGCTCGTCGAAATTTACAGGCGACGCTGCATATAGCTATACGTATCGTGTGTGGGTGCATCGCATCGAGGAGGGTTAACCTACTTTCCGTGACTGAAACGGATTTGAATGTTATCCAGAAACGTGTATTATATATACGCGTATAGACGAGGGGGGTGCAAGCATACGGGCGCAAGAGAGGGAGAGAGAGAGAGAGAGACGAGAGGAGATAAAACCATAAAAAGTACGAAAATTTGTTGGCAGACAGCAGATGTGTTTTGCAGTCTGGTCCTCTTTTTTCTACCTCTATTCTTCTTTTTTGCGCCATCCATTCTTTTTTTTTTACAACTAGAGCAGAAACATTGTAAATCTGTTTCGGACCGTTAAACTGCACGCACGAGTATCGATGACGATCCCTTGTCTCGGAAATTGTATGCAGTTACGGCTATTTTCAGCTCTATATAATTCGATATAATTGCGGTATATCGTAGCAGCTGCTGCTGCTGCTGCTACCGCTGCTACTGCTTATCATTTAATTAAAGCCCGATCGCGTGAACTGCACTCGAAAACTTGAATTAATTCCCTTTTAATTAGCTTAATCATTGTCACAGTCTCGCTCTCTCTCTTTCTCCCTCTCGGCTTTTCTAGAAACACAACGCGTGGCCGTATATACATAACTTTATATATAAATGTATACAT
Source organism: Trichogramma pretiosum (assembly GCF_000599845.2). Classification (NCBI taxonomy): domain Eukaryota; kingdom Metazoa; phylum Arthropoda; class Insecta; order Hymenoptera; family Trichogrammatidae; genus Trichogramma; species Trichogramma pretiosum. The sequence goes on from NW_019641688.1 coordinate 455,496, forward strand.
ATATCTTTATAGAATGATAACGACGGCGGCGTTGGCAAGAAGCACTTAATATAAGCGAGGACTGGCGCGCATATATATATAATACACGCAGTTCGTGTAAAAATATATGCGCGCACACATACACACTCACACGGACAGACTGCAGGAATATTCGGAGTCAGCTGACACCGGCAAGTTTCCGTTTTGCACGCGTTGTGTTGCAGCACATCCTCCGTTCTTGTGTGTACATACTCACACACATACACACAATTCCGTTAAGTTGCATATTCATACTTTAATCGAATAAAATATCAGGATAGAGTTGCTCTGGCTGCCTGTGTCGCGTATACGTGCGCTGCGACACGTCGCGAGCTTATACACGAGAGCTGCTGCTGCTGTTGCTGCTGCTGCTGCTGCTACTGTTACTATACTCTTCTAGTGGAATGTGCATTAAAAATCAAGAGCTTCTGGCTCTCGGGTTTAATCGCAAGATGGAGGAAGATAATGTGGAGCGGCTCTTGAATATTTCAAGCGTTTTCTTTTCGACGCCGTGCGCGCGCGCGCGCGGGATCGTTATATAGACTGTGATACGTGCTGCAAGCTCGGAGTGACACATTTGTCGCTTCGTACGTTCCGCGACATACGCGGCAGAAACGATAATCTGCGGATGCACGTTGTAATATGTAAAATAAAGAAACGATCGTTTCTCGGTGTGAGCTCGAGAGAGACGCGTAGAGACGTGAAGTATCAAGGAGTATCGTGTACAATAATAGTCAAATGTGTCGTGCTCGTTTATATACGTACACACAAGCTGACGCCGTTTACGTGTAAATATTCCGTACGAGCGATATAAAGAATTCATTGATTCTCGAGCTTTTTTTTTCTCTTTCGTTTTATTTTGTCGTTTCTGCTGATGACAACGGAAATGTCATCCTCGTGTCGTGCTGCACGATGACGACAACGACAACGTGTGGAATAAGAAAAAAAGGGACGTTGTATTCTTTATATCGATGCGCAAAACAACGAAAAAAGCATATATTTTTTCTCCTCCTTATTTCGTTCGTTCGCGCATCGACCCACGTCATCGCTTGTTTGGTGTCTGTTGACATTATTATTACTATATCTATATCGCCGATGTATTCTTCGTTTCTCCAACTCGTCAAAATAGAATGCACACGATGTATACAATGCAGCGTCTATATATCGGGCTTCTTCGGTTGAATGGCTCGATAGACAAAAGGATTACTTTTGCAGTCGAACGTGACCGTCTGCTTCCGAATGATTAAATAAATCCAGCTTACTGACGCTGCAAAGCTACGAATATCGTACCTGTACAATCAAATGAATATTACGTGTTAGTCAGGAACGCCCATTAAATACTATATATTATTTCGTATACCATTTACGTTGATGAGCGGCGAGTGTTGTGCGACGAAAGATCGCAAGCCACACTGTTTTATCGATGACATAGACCTGCACTTTATTACGAGGCTGGCAGACGATGATTGATGCATAAAAACCGGAAAAATGAAAAAAGTTCGTTGGATTGAAAGGAATGATAATAATGAAACTGCAGGGCCAACGATGATAAGGAAAATATTAATAAAGGCTGCGGAAGGAAGAAAAGAAAACAATGTGAATCATGATCGCGATTATAATGACTACCGTGCGTTAAAATCGCTATAAGCGAGATCCAGCCGCGCGAACCGAGAAGATTATTTACTCACGGAACTCGAGGTCTTCGAAGACAGAAAACCTTTATATAGCTGATAAAAGAATATAATAAGGATTTATGGATGCAAATGTGTGTACCACGGGTAAACAAGCGCGTCAATCCCGAGGCTCGAACGGTATTTACAGAGTTATGATACTCTTTTTTTTACCATCGAGCTTGTGATTATTATGTTAATAAAAACTCCATAACTGCTGGTGATGATACATTTTCAGACAATGAAACCCTAAAATAGATAAAAAACAATAATAATAATTTCACACCGATGCGGCCAAAGTAACTTTTGCAATATTCGGTAAAAAAGCGCCTCTGTACGCTATACCTCTGTGTAATCTAAAAGTTGAGCTAATAAAGGGCAATAGTTAAAGCAACCGAAATCATTGAGAGACTTTTTCCGATACACACAGAGCTCTATGCGAAAAGTCGTTCGCGATCAGTCGTATTTTACAAAATTGGATCACTGCGTAGTATGCAGCAGTGCAGTTTCGCTATATATAAAACTTTCAATCAATATAATGGATGGAAGGAAATGAAAAAAATTCGATCACCTTGAGATTCGTTTGGTGATGCTACTCTGCTTCTTTTCATTATCTATTACACATAATACACGTGAAATTTCAACGACTCATTCGCAGGAGAGATTGATGTTTTTTTTCAAAATTTATAAATTGGAATCTCGTTGGATGATCTCGTCATCGCCTCTTCGACTTTGTCTCTTTGTATCGTTGCGCAATTGAATTTTAATCAACTCCGTTATAGTACTTTCGTCACCTTTGCCGAGCTGCCGCCTGATCTATGATATCGCATTACAATGGGCTGTGCAACTCTTCGCCTATGCGATTTTCCATAGCTCCAGGAACATCGAGGAGTGCGTCTCGCGGTCCGTCAAGCAAGTATGGCAAAACGTGCTACGACGCACACGCACCTCATAATTGCACATTTCTAAAAACGTTACATTTAATGTAGATATATATGACAAAATCAGACATTAAAACCGAAGTAACCGATCTTAAATATGATTCAAGGTAATTGTACATAAAATCATCGTTGAAAATTAATATACAAGTACCGATTTATTTTTTTACATAAAATACAAAAAAAAGAAGAAATGCAATCACATGCATTCATTTCAATACATAAATGATGAAGTAAAATTTGATCTTTTATTATGCTACGAAAACTCGATTATAATGAAAACATCTACCGCTAAATGGCGAGTACCTTCATCTGTAAATCTGCAAGTGCCAAATTGACAATAATTATATAAGTACCAAGTACCCATTAAGTACTAAGCGTCTATACATTTTATCAGATTTGGTCACTGTATTTTGGTGAAATTGGGTTCAAACAAATATGCGAGTAACCAATTCTATTGTAAAATTTAAGGGCTCAAAGGGGGCTTAAAATCGAAAAAAATTTTATTTCATTTTCGAGTAGAACTTTTGGTCCCCTTTTCATTGCATTTTTTAAAACTTCAAAATTTTGATTATTCACTCAGATACAGCTGTTTCCATGAGCCATTTTTGTATACTTTGCGTGTTAATTTTTTCACTTTTCGTTTTCACAAAGTTCACCTCAGTTGTCGTAACATTCATAGTGTACCGATTGAGTTACAGCATCAGGGTCGCGTACACTTCTTCAGAACATCAATGGTTACGGTCACAACCTCGGGCGTGCCGATCCGAACCTTAAGCCAACCTGCACAAACACTGAAGCACATTTTTTTTTCATTTTACGCTTTTTTTTTAACCTCCACATGAATCTACTGATTGAAAGTGACCTATGAGTTCGATCACCTGTGATGAAAAAATGTTTAACAACTATTTTTTTAAAAAACTTCGATTCTTTACACCTACACGTTTCAACGTTCGGCATCTAATGCTACGACAAGTCGTAATGGTCGCATGCGTAAATTCAACGCGGTCTCTCACTTCGACTTCCATGATCAGAATCGGATGCTACGGAATGATTCAAATGACTAGTTTTTAAAATTTAACCGTTGATAATTTGTTCAACCCGACTTTAAATATAAATAAAAAATATTTAAAATTATATTAATTTTAATGGTTTTAAATGAAATTGAACTCATCTACGCGGAGAAAAAAAACTCCACTTTTAAATTAATTTTTATGTAAACAAATTTTTTAACGGCATAAATATTAAATTAAAATCTGTTTGAAAAATTTGCGAGTTTGCTGTACTTAATTTTGCGATTGATCGAGCATGCTAAAATGCATGCTTCTAAACATTGATGGGTAAAAAAATATATATCAATGGCAACATCTGCTACCTTGCGATCTGTACTTTTCATGTAAAATCAGTTATAAGGGATATCGAGTAACTGTGCCTCTACCGTTTGGTAATGAAAACTTTTGGAGCGTTGCAAATAGCTTTTTGCCTCTGTAATGAACTCCTAGTGACTGCTTTTAATGATGATTCTCTACGATCCAATTTAAAACGTTAGCGGCTTGGCTGACATCGATCATGGCTCATACTCGTGATGGAAACACTATGTATATGCTTCGAGTGTTTATCGAGCATGAAAATCGGCTTAATATTTATAGATAGATTGCAGTCGAGAGAGACTACAAGAGAGGCAGAGGCGAGAGAAAGAGTGTGACAAAAAAAGGCGGGCAATAAAACACGTATAGATCGAAACTGCGCATTAATCCTGCGGAAAGAAACAAATGGACACGGGTGACACATCACGCGCGTTCTCTCGGCAGTGAATAAGTCAAAGAGATGCATCGCTTCCCCCGCCGAAGTGGCGCTTCTGCTACTGCTGCTGCTGCTAGCAGTTACACGTCCAACATCCAACTTCCTCTCCTTTCTTCCCTCGCATTGCCGAAAAAGGAGGAAAATTGAAAAATCTGTAAATATTAAAAAAAAAAAAAGAGAGAAAACGGAAGGGCAAAAAACAACGAGTTGTCAATACGTATATATACACAGGACGAGTTGCCGAACAATATAGCTTTGTTGTAGAACTCCAATACTGCACACGCATACGTCTGTAATATAAGAAGCGCCCGTGCGCCAATATAGTGCCAACGTATGCATATAGCACGGAAAAATCGCGAGAGTAAGCGTAAGCGAGGAAGAGAGCAGACTGAATTGGGGTTACGAAGATCTATAGTCCAGGCGAACAAGAGAAAGAGAGAGAGAGAGAGAAAAAAAGAAGAGAGTTTGCGAGTCTCTGAAATAGTTGCTACTGCTGCTGCTGCACTCGATGCTCCCGATAATGTCGCAATAGTATATACGTGTATATAGAAGCAGCTCGAAGATGGATGAGTGCGTAGCAGCAGTGGTAGAAACAGAAGCAGCTTTCCCAAGCCCCCGAAGTTTGTCGGCGGCTGCATCCATTTCTTCAACCATCGAAACTGTATACGCGCGCGAGCGTATATACACAATAAGAAGAGAAAAAAAAAAAGAAAAAGCGGAGATCGGATGAAGATTGCGCGCGAGTGCACACATTTTCTTGCTCTCGTCTCGTTTTTCTCCTCGTCCTTCTTATTTCTCTTCTTCTTTCGATTCTCGTTGCAAGTGCAGTCGGCTATAGATGTAGATTATCATTGGCCCCACTGAGCTCGGTATAACGCGCGCGTTCGTAGCTTGCTGCTGTTGCTTCTGCTACAACAAAAAAAGTGTGCTCGCGTTTACAGAGATAAGGATGGAATAAAAAAAAAGAAGGAAGATATTCGCAGCTAACCACTCGCGTGTATACTATAATTGTGGCGGGTAGGCGAAAGAAAATTTTTTCCTTTCGATATAATCATTGTCCCGAGATCGTGTACGGCTGGTACATCGCGCGTAAGATTCGATTATCAAATTTCATATAATGTATACTTCAATTTGGAGTCGAGTTACCCAATATATAAGTCAAATTATACAGCTATATAATACTAGACAATACTGTCGCAGAGACGTATCATATTTATTTAGATTGTGAAATTTACTCTCAGCTGTGCCACCGCTGTTAATTTTTGAAACAAACTTTGTGTGTGTGTGTATAATTTGTGAAAATTTTCATCAGCGAGAGCGACTGCGGGACTAATAGAGGACGAAGCGAGTTGTTGCGAGAAAAGCGTATTTTTTTCTTTCTTTTTTCAACAACACAACGTCCGCTAAACACAGACGTCGTACGAGTGTATGTATATAACGCAAGGTGCACGCGCGTACGCTTGCGGTACTTCGAAGGTAATTACGGCTATGGTATTGCGTATATATAAGCGCGCGTTAGCTTAATTCGCTGACGCTAAAACCATCAAATTCGTATTATATACACGGAGCATAAACGAGACCGTAATATTGTCTCAAGCCGGTACGCGAGAGAAAAAGAACATCGCTAAATCATCGTCGTTTATCATACGTACACATAAACAATATTATATACGTTACGAGAAAGGAGAAAGTTCATTCGTAGCTGATAACGCTTTTTTTATCCTTCGAGCAAATTATAATTATAAATTATTGTTATTATTACTATTATTATATAAAATCCAATAGCCAATGTAAATTCGCGCTCGCACGCCGCCAATTAATTAGCTTAATCGCAATACTCGAATTGGCCCGCGTACCATAATATAGTATATAAGATTCTCTACTGGAAACGCCGCAGCGCATACAAGAAGCTCTCTGCCTAGGCGTTACAATCGCAGCCAGCCTCCTCTTCCTCGCGCAGCCAACATGATGCAATGGAGTATATACAATTGCAGTTTGTGTATTGTGTATATAGCACGGTGTGCCGAGCGCCGCGCCGAGAGAGCATAGGCGAGCGATGCACTTAAGCGAGTGAGCAATCTCTATAATCGTTTCTGCTGCCGCCGCCGCCGCTACTGGCTGCGCTGCCTCATACAGTAAATATAGTTAGTTAGAAACTTGGATTTCTTGAAGTTACACGGGCTAGAAACTCGGGGCTTCCCTTGCTGCTGCTGCTGCTGCGTAACCTTCCCGCCCCGCGCGCGCTCGTGCTCGCCCTTTCTCCGACTATCTCTCTGCCGCGCGCTCTATCTCCCTCTTTCTCTATTTAGTTAATTGGGCTAATATCTCTATACACGCGCTTACTCGAAGTAATTTGCCACATCTGATGCAGTGTGATTCTCTCTCTCTCTCTCGCGCGCGCGTAGACTAGCTCTTCGATGCTGCGCAGGAGCTGATATATCCACGCGCCCCCGAGCACACACGCAAGCACACGCACACAAAAAACAATGAAATGTTTTCCCTCGCTGAAGCGCGCAGAGTCGAATTGGAACTTACCCCCGGCGCGTTTCTGCCGTTGTGCTTCTCTCTATCTCGCTTTTACCGCGAAAACAATTTCCACCCTCTCGGCGCTCTTATACACACAGACATACCGCGTGCAGTATATACATCGCTCCGAATCAAGGCATTCCAATTTCTCTCGAATTCTCGCGCGCTCACGGCAATCAAAAAGCTGTCGCTGCAGCGCCAGCCTCTATACGTATTCACAGATGCCACAAGACACAGAGGATACGCACGTTTGTATGTATATGCGTGGACGCAAAACCCAGCAAGAGTGATAGCGAGAGAGAGAGAAAACGACATCACTTACCGCCTCGGACCCGGAGAATGTCCTGCTGCAAGCCTCCCGTGCCCCTTCCCCCCGCACCCCCCGACTGACACATTCGCAATTGAGAGAATAATCTGCATTCTTCAGGCTCGAGAGAGGATGATACCTCTCGAAACTTGGCGCCGTGCAAAGCTGCCTGCACGCCGCACGGATATAGTAGCTGCTCTCGAGCTTTTTGGCGCGAATTTCAACTGACTGCGCATTACTATACTACACCGCTGCGTCCGGCAGCTTTCGCTCTCTCTCTCTCTCTCTGCATGCGGATTCTCTCTCTCGCTCGAGTCTTTGTCGGGTATACCCTCTCTTTTTTGCTTTGCTCTTTTTTGCGGTCGCGCCCGCATACACTCGCTCCAGCACTCGCTGGACACATCGTTTAGATAGCAGCTAGTAGTAGTAGTAGTAGTAGTAGTAGTAGTAGTAGTAGTAGTATTGGAAGTGGTACAGTTGCGCCACTAGTAGTACGAAACGCAAGTATTTTTTTTTTACTTTTATACCTTATAAAAAAAAGCGAACAAAGCGAGGAGAGCGAGCAGTAGATAGGTTTGCGCATACTTTTCGTTTTGTACGAAAAGCCGCATGCTCGAGCTATATATTTTACCATCCGTGAGGCATTGATATATGTGTGCATGTGCGAGTATGGAAAGCTTTTCGGCAATGGAAATTCTTTGTGCTGCTGCTGCTGCTACTGCGGTCGACGAGAACGTCAAACTGGGCCGACGCGATGCCTGCAGAAATTAGCGATGCGCGGTGAATTGTTTATGAAAGCGTGTGTTATACTCGCGTGTGCATATAGGTGCGCGGCGACGAATTTGTCCATTTGCTACGATATTTGTCTTTAAATCGATCCAAGTATAGTTCTTTTACTACTGCAGGTGCTTTTTTGTTGATACTCGATTCAATTTTTATTAAAGTGCTCTGGTTAAATGCTTATTTCACCACATTTTACAAAAAAACTATTTAAAGTGTTTTATAATACATGACCAAATTGGCTTGTTTTTCGGGATTTTCTCGTTACATATTAAATTACCTAAAAAGACGATTGTTTCGAAAAAATTACATCAATTTTCAGTGACTAAAAAACGATAATACTACTTTAAATCTTTACCACTAGGTGGCGAGTATCTTCATCTGTAAATCTGCAAGTCTTAACGTAAAAATAATTGTATAAGTCAAAGCACGGTTTCCAGTCAATAAAAGCATGTTTGAGTTTTATCGACTAACGACTATCCACTATCGACTAGAGAAGTTACTGCGGTTAGTAATATATCGAAAGTAGTATAAAAGTTGCACTGTCGTGGAAAATTAACGAATAAATATTCACTTGCTCGCTTGCTGTCGTCGACGCAATATTGCAACGTCTTATTGAAGTCTTGTACGCCACGATTGAAAGGATATTCTGAATATATTCATCCTCGTACGTGGCCTACTCCTTCGTACACAGTTTCTCTAGGTTTACGCTTGTGCGTCTTATATCGCACGGCTAAATACATTTGTAAAGGTACGATATAAAGTAATACATGTTTAGCTTTTATAGATGGCGGAAACAGCTGAACTTTAAAGCAATCAAAACTTTACTTTTACTTAATTAGTCGCTGTATATACATACCGCGAAAAGTTGCTGCGCGTCTCGAATTAATTGCCGCTGACGAGCAGTATGGTTTAACCGCAATATGGCAGCAGATTTAAATGCGCGCTAATAGCTATAAATATTGATTACGTTTTATGTGTGGCATGCATTATCCAAATTATCTCGTTTGATGTGAAACTTCTTATGAGAGGTTTGGTAGAGGGGCTAGTTCGTGAAAAATGAGCGAGTGTGTTAATCGTAGAAATATAAACTTTTCAGGGACAGAGTCTTTCTCGCTCTATATGATTGGTCTTCGCTCGAGTGTTCAGAGTATATTGTACGATGTATATTTTTCAAAATAATTATGAGCGGTTTTTGGTGAAATTTGGCTGAAATATTATATCTCATGGCTGACATACACAGCTGCTTATTAATTTTATAGAAAATGTATATTTTTGTAGAAAAAATTAAGACTTAAGATTCTAGAATTTTTTTTATCATTACAAGATTTATCGTGTTAAAAATTGTCATATAAGATTATGAAATTCTTGATTCCATTAACAGATGGAGTATTGTAAATTCACAAGTGACAAAAACATTTCAGATTAGTATACATACCGATTCGTATCGACAATAATTATTATCGATATTATTAATATATTATGCAAACGCGACACGGTAAAAGTAGGTGACTATGAAAACGAAGGTGATGCCCGCGACGACAATGAGGAGAGCGATTCTGACATTGAAGAGTAAAAACGCGACTGCTGCGGCATCTTTGACTTGTTCATCTACCTCAGCGAGGCAGAAATTGCCGAATAGAGCACAAATGACAAGTGGAAACTACTAATAAAGCGCATCCTCAAGTCGACGGGACTGAGGTCAAGGTTTGTAGCCATCGAAGCAGATACGGAGGAATGGCTGCGCGACTTTGTCACCGGTCGAGGAGAGAAAGGTCGAAGACTGGTGGGTGACCTCCTGCAGAGGTTCAAACATTTTCGAGAGGCATTCAGGAGAGCGAAAAAGCACATGCAGCTACTGGGCGAACGCTGTTTCGCAGACAAAAAACGGAGGGCTGCGGAAGAAGAGCTCCACGCCCTCCGGGAAAAGATGAGACTCGAGGTAGAATGTGCCACTAGTATCAAAACTAATTGATGGAAAAAGAGAGGCAACGACGATGACGACGACGACAGCACCGAGAGCTCGGTAGAGTTATGTATATGAAATTATCACGCAAAATAGTACGTAACGAGAAGTCTTTTTGAATGAGAAGTCTCGTTGGGACAGTGACAAGCGCTGCATCTACCATCTACTGCAAGTGTTCTGTCCAGTTTATATATTCCCTCTCCACCTTCATCCCAATATATATCAATAGATACGAAAGATCAAATTTTATAATTAAAATAAAATGTATAAATGTACAACTAACATACATCAGCAAGATATCACCCACGAGCATGTTTATACGATTATATCTATTTGCACGCGTGAGCTGTCGAGTTGGTATACATATATCGGGATAAATGCATTAAATGTCGCGCATATCGCTTGCTGATGCACACACCGAATGGGGCCAGAGAATCTCGGCGTCGTTGCACGACTAAAGCAGCAGCAGCAGCAGCATCAGCTCATCAGAAGGCAGCTCGACTAGCAGTCAATGCGTCCCGATACGCGCGCGTAATCGCCTGTAAAGCGGGGTGTCTAATCGAAGATAAGGAGGGAAACGCGAGCGACGCGCGCTTACTCTCGCACTACTCCACATATATAGCGCATATATTATACGCGCGCGATTCTGCTTATCCGAAACGATACGCGCGCGCCACTCGGAAAAGTCACTTATTTGACCGAGAGGAGAGCACCATATTATACGCGCAGAGATATCGTGCGGCGTGCTCTCGAGCCATTTGCATACGTACATATACGGATAGAACACAGTCAACTACTGGCACTGCTGCTGTGGCGCCGCTAACTGCTCCGCGCATTATTTGCGCGGTTATTGTCCCGCCTTATTCGTGGAATAACATCATCAGCTGTTAATATTAGCCGCAAAGCTCTTGCCTCGGCGCGTGTATTAAGTTCCGCGTATAATGCAGCAGCAGTAGCAGAGCTGGAGACTCGAAGCCGCTAGACTAATTCTACAATCGCATCTAATAGCGAGTAGGAGGGTATACCGAACCCACACACGCTTCACGCAGCCCACACACATATACACACTTAACTCACCGCGCGACGATAAAGTATCGCTTGGCACCAGCCAGCCAGCCAGCCAAGCTAATGCTCGTAACGATCGCAACTCGAGAGCCAAGCAAAGGACGCATAATAATAGCTGCGTATATATGGGGAGCACAGCAGAATCGCGAGTGATTAGCCGCGACGACGACGTAGCGGCGCTTAGCAATTCGGAAATTTGTGACTCGCATATCGTATAGTATATACGAACTTTACGAAGCTTGGCATGTATATATGCGATCGCTAATTAAAACCATGCAGAATTCACATTTTCCGCCTACGTAAAAGAGCTTTTTTCAATTCTATCTGCCGAATTCGAGCTGCTCGAGTGGATTAAAAATAAATACTCGGGGTGTTTTTCGGTGATTGGCTCTTGACTGGTGCACACACACGAGAGCATTGTGTCACGCGTGCTCGCGCGTGTTTCGAGAATTCGATGCACGCCTTTTGTTCGGGCTCTACAATTATTAAACCGGTCAGGAGTGTATACAGGTAAAGGGGCATGCAGAAATTGGTGCAATCAAATTTGGAGCATCGCGACAATTGCGCGACACTGACGGGTCGTCAATGAGTGCTTTCGGCTTCGGCCTACGTGGGGGTGCAATATTTAAAATGGCCAGTATAAAATTATTGTCATATTCTTTGAACGGTGATGGATTATGGAGCTCGACAACCACGACATGGCGTGGAGCTAGCAGTGGATAAGGGCGGTTATCCGTCCTTTAAATTTTTTTATAATTTTGTACATATATTTTATAAGAATCTATTATCTTGGTATTATAAAGAGTTTGTTTGAAGTATATTAGAAGCTCGAAAAATTCCTCGAAGAAATCATCGCAAAATTAAAATTAAAATAGAAAATATAAACTGGTTCAAATTTGAAAAGAAAATAAACAGATAAATCAGTAATTTAATTGTAAATGATATTATCTTAGACGATTCCAAAATCGTCTCTCAATCACTGATGATGTTTATAATAAAAACAAATTAGTTTGAATGTTGTCTTTTCCGATGAAACAATCAATAATACAAGAAGATAAATTTTACTCATTCAATTTCCGTGGCAATAAATAGAAGGATCCATAATTTAATTTAGAAACTAAAATGAATAAAAGTGAAATTGTTATTTCGGGCGATAAAAAACATATCTGTGATATTTGTCAAGAGGCATTTACATTAGAATCAAGCATGATAACACATAGAAACACAATTCACAATGAACAAAAACATTACTCATGCGACAAGTGTGCAGAGAAATTCGAGTTCCTAAATCATTTGAGTAGACACCAAGTATTAGTGCACAAAGGCTGCAAAGATTTTGCATGTGACAGATGCCAAAAGAAATTTGTGAAAAAATCGAGCTTATTTACACACCAAAAATTGGTACACAAAATTCGCAAAGATTTCACATGTGAAAAGTGTGAGAGAAAATTTGAAAATAAATCAAGTTTACATAAGCACAAAAAAATATTCCACGAAGTTTTCAAAAACTACTTATGTGAAATCTGCGCGAAGAGATTTGATACTAAGCATAGTTTGCTCTTGCACATAAAAACAGTACATGACGGTAGCAAAGATTTCGAATGCGATAAATGCAAACGTAAATTTGGACAGAAAAGTAAGTTGCTGTTTCACCAAAGGACAGTACACGAAGATCACATAGATTACGCATGCGGTAAATGCGAGAAGACATTTAGACGTAAAGAGCATTTGCTCATCCATCAAAAAACAGTCCACGAAGGTCAGAAAGATTTTGTATGGGACAAGTGTAACAAGAAATTTGGACAAAAATCAGCTTTACTTTTCGCATGCGACAATTGCGAGAGGAAATGTGGAAGTAAATTCGATTTATTGAAGCACCAAAGGACAGTCCATGAGGGTCGCAAAGATTTTTCATGTGACAAATGTGAGAAGAAATTTGGAGTTCAAAGCAATTTGAGAAAGCATAAAAAAACAGTCCATGAAGGTTGGAAAGATTACGCATGTGACAAGTGTGAGAAGAAATTTGGAGAAAAATCAAATTTACTGACCCATTTGAGGACAGTACACGAAAGTCGCAAAGATTACGCGTGCGAAATTTGTGAGAAGAAATTTACACAAAAATCGAGTTTGCTCAACCACCTAAAAACGGTACACGAAGGTCGGAAAGATTTCGCATGTGATAAATGCGAGAAGAAATATGGACACATAAGGAATTTGCTTAATCATAAAAAAACAGTCCATGAAGGTCGGAAAGATTACGCATGTGACAAGTGTGAGAAGAAATTTGGAGAAAAATCAAACTTACGAACCCATTTGAAGACAATACACGAAAGTCGCAAAGATTACGCGTGCGACATTTGCGAGAAGAAATTTACACAAAAATCGAGTTTGCTCAACCACCTAAAAACGGTACACGAAGGTCGGAAAGATTACGCATGTGATAAATGCGAGCAGAAATTTGGGCAGAAACCGCATTTGCTCTTCCACCGGAAGACAATACACGAGGGTCGGAAAGATCGCACGTGACAAGTGCAGGGAGAAATTTGGACAAAAGTGTCAGTTGTTCAGACATCAAGAAACAGTTCACAAAGATCGCAAAGATTTCCATGTAAAAATTTGTGGATAAAGTTAAGTTGAATGGACAGCAATAAATGTTGAATGAAGGACGCATGCGACCTTTGTGAGAGAAAATTTGAATGTAAATCAGTTTTTTTCAAACCCCAAATGACAGTCCAAGTTTAAGTTGACACCGAGAAACAGTCTATACAATTCCCAGAAACTACTTATTGAAAATTTCTTGGAATTTTCAAGATTACATAAGTAATGAAGACGCTTTTTTATAATCGAAAATATGCACATTTGTATCAATTTCACATTAGATGATAATCCAGCTTTCATGAATATAGTTTGTTGCTTATACTAATTTCTCGAACGAATTGCAGTCATATGCTTGGAATAGTCCTTCAGAAAATAGCTTATATTTCAACAGTGAAATAATGAAAAGCGCTGATTTTTTTCTTGACAATTGTAAATTTATATAGAAACTTATATAGATGTTCAAATACAAGTTCTCCTATAATTTAAATAAAAACAGTGCTAAGATAATTGTGTTTTACTTGAAACTCGCGATATCAACTATCATTACGCCTTTGTTCATTGTCGTGGTTAGTGCTTCCTTTTTAACCAGACGACTGCTAATTGCTTCTCTACTTGTATTTTTTGACTCATGCAACGATCAGCTGATATTTTTTTCATGTCTGGTTTGGAACTGTGAATAGGGCAAGCATTGTGTTGACTACTGGTTTTTTACAAACATCAGGTAATGATACGTGACCATAAACTGACCAAACACGCCCTAGTAAAAGATTTTGATACATTTGCGGACGGACACTGATTATTTCTGCCAAGAAAAACGTGATCGATAGTAACAATAATTTTTTATTTAAAAAACCAGCGTGGAAATCATTCAATTATTTAATTTAAACAATTATTTATTTAGTTTTTTACATACATCCTTTAAAAATAGTCTCCTAATTGATGCGGCAAATAATAATTTGCTTGAGGCGGCACTTTTTCTAATCCGCCACTGGTCTTTAAATCATCTTCATATAAACTATGCTCCCCAAACTTTCTCGGATCTGTGAAGTGATCTTCGGGAAATATCCGTACTTCTTACACCACGTTGTGCTTTTATAGCTCCACTGCACAAGCTTTTGCATATAGCATTCTCAACTTGCATGAATGTATGCATTTTTCGTATGCGTTATATGTATGCGTCTGTGCTGTGTTTTTCACGTATACTTTTTCTCTCTTTCAGCGTTCAACAGTTTTTTAAATGGATATTCCGCTTATACATAAATGCACGTGAGCTTTTGTCCGTTCGATTGTTCCCCTCGGCCGAGGCTCGTTAGCCGAAGCACTCACAAAAAAATATATACATATCCGCGTACACCGAGCATACGCGAGCGATGCCAGACACGAGCCATTTTTTTGTGGGGAGGGTATGGTGCATCCGAGGATCTGTTTCGTTTGTCGTATTCGATTGCAACGACGAGGCAACCAAACAAAAAAAAATCTAACGAAGAGAGCGGTGTATAAGCTTCGATGCCTGCTACACCAGCTCTGATCGAATCAATCGCTCGCTCAAACGAGCAGCAGCAGCAGCAGCGCGATCGTGAAAAAATTTTTACGCAGAGGCTTATAATGCGCAGCAGCAATCGCGCGCGCCCGCGCGCATCGAAAGCATTCGGCGCGGCTAAAAAGAAAAAGCGAGCGAGAGCAGTCGGTAATCAAGCGGCAATACGGATCGTTTTGCTCAATTCGTCGGACGATAAAATTTTACTGTACGTTCGAGAGAGCGAGACAAAAGCGCGCGCGCGAGAGAGTACTACAGCTACTGCCTCTAGAGAGAGAGAGAGAGGATTAAACGCGCTGCGCGCACGTATTTGTTCAGCTGAAACGTTTAGTATATATTAAAGCTGGTCGAGTAAAAATTAAACGCTCGATTGGGATCGAGGGTGGCCGCGCGCGCGCTCGATCGCGTACGTCACGCATACACGCACGCACAGAAACATATATCGTACCATTAAAGGCCCCGAAGTACATGTAGGTATGTGTGTATGCGTCTGGAACGTCGAAATCGCGAAATAAATATCAGATGGCGAACGGTAATGGACGTGTGCACTCGCTTCATTGGTAAGTAATCGCCGCAGTGTACTGCAGTACGCGCGAGGCTTTTCCATATTTTCCATAAGTTCCGGGGGCCGTTCGCGTCTGCACACGCATGGTATACACGCGCAAAATTCAAAGTATCAAAAAGCTCGGCCGCGAGGGTCGCAAAATCTGCCTCTCTCTCGCTCTCGTTTATTTAATGTACAACACGACGGCAGAAACGTACGCACCCGAGGTATTATCGATTATTCAATTATCTTTAGTGACTCTTTCAAAGTATTCCGCACACGGCGTCGTGAATGCGCCTAGTATAGCAATTGCTTCCTATTATATTCGGGGATCGGCGTTCGAGCGCGTCGAATGCAAAAGTGCTATACACGGCGCGGCGAGGCTCCATATTTCGCAAGGGGTTAAATTTTCTTGGCCTTTAAATTCAGGCGCAGTAGAAGCAGCAGCGGCGGCGGCGGCGGCAGTGTAGCCGGGCCACAGAATATGAAGCAATTTAGTGTGAATTCCTTGCGCCCGGCGGCGGCCTTCGCCGGTATATACATACGACGGGACGGCTGTTGGTTCGGCGCAAAGTGACCGTATATCGTTTTAGCACAAAAGCTCGCGTGCGTGCGTACACGTATATATGCACATAGGCTCTCTTGAATGGCCGCAGCAGCTCGGCGCGCGGGGCTAAATATTTCCAAGCCGTTGGAGCCCCCGTTAGTGGTGGCCGGAGCCGCTCGACCATTGTAAAGCGTATAACATATAACAAGTATAGATATATTCCTTCTCACGCATTCGGTCCCATTTACAGATGAGATTTGCTTGGGTAGTGGTGCTTTAGACAGCCAAGCGCGCAGTATTAGCACACAAACTCTAAGCCCTCGAACCTGTTTAAGCACAGAATTCAGTACTGCCTTACTATGAGCATACGCGTGATATATTTTTTATTTACATTGAAAAAAATTTTGAAGGATATAATAAAAAATTACTATGTTCTATAGTAACTGATAAACCGACTCGAAAAAAATGTCCTTGTGCCAAAAATTATTATTTAAGGCACAAAACGATCGTTATATCATTTAGATGGATAAATCGCCGATAGATGACGTACAAGAATTTTCAGTGGAACTCGTAAGATATTTTTTGAAATACAAGAAGAAGAAGTTGAGTGATTTCTCAACTCTGTTCTGATTACTGAGACTATTTCTATAAACTATCAAAAAATCATAACTGAGCGCTATACATGTCTTATCATAGTTTCACTTCGTAAAACGAGTGATATCGAAGATAAAAATTTTTATTACTTTTTATTTAAAACTTTCTTATAATAATTCTCTCGGTTTACGATACTTCACGTTCGTCACAATACCGATCTAACTACAATATGTGTACATTGAAACTCGCGATTGCGTACGGAAAAAGTCCGATGTGCGCGACCGTTCGTGTAAATCAGTTTGTCGCGCGCTCGTCATCGCATTTCGATCTTACGCGCCGCAGGTCTCGAGCGCTTATTTTCCGCTGGCTCGACGCTGCGCCGCAGCCTTTGCCTCCTTTCATTTCGACATATTTATCGTCGACCTGCTTTTCGCCAAAGCTCCAGTCGTGCATCCAAGACGTGTACGTATATACGCGCGACGCGATTACCGGCGCACTCGAGCTTTTCGTCGTCGAGCTTTTCCGAGCAGCTGCAGATGGATAGGAGACGGAGAAAGAGAGGGAGAGAGAGGCACGAGCTTTTTGAAGTTGTTACCGTACCTCCAATTCCATCTTGCGCTTTTCCACCTTGCGTATATGTACGCGTGTACACACACGACGACGAAGAAGGTATATATAAGCTCGAGCTGTTTGCCGATGCCACATAGCCCACGCGCCTAGCTCCTATCCTCTCTCTCTCTCTCTCCATCTATGTCTTCTTCGACGGAGCAGCAACAGCAGCAGCTCGTGAACGATAAAATTGCAGTAGTAAAACGTAAAAGTGCCCCGAGGCGTGCGCGTTTGCATGCGGATTACGACGACGCTTTTCGACGGCTCGTTTATCACACGATGTGTGCGTGTGTGTGTGTGTGTGTATGTGCCCGCCACATACGGAAAGCCGCGTGGAAAATTTGTCCTTTCCCCGTGAATCAAATGGCTCGAGTTATACGCTCGCAAAAAACGTTTCGGCAGCAGCAAAAACTGACCGTAGGCGAGCGCGTGTAACTCTGCACGCCTACCCTCTCGTGCGTTCCGCCAGTTAGCTAGAACAAAGTCCTTTTTTCTTCGTTTTCTCTAAACTCAAATGTGCATGATACTTGTATCTTTGGAGTTGCTAGAAAGGTGTCATCGAAAAAAACTTGTGAATATTTATAAATATCAGCTGATTACGTCCGGGCCTCTAAAAATGTCGTTAGACCAGAATCTACGTCAAGGAATATGGCATCTCGTTAATTTTCAATACAGCTGCTAAGAAAATTGCTGCATATTACACTCTCTCTGCGCCTGTGAATACCTGTCACCGTGATAATATTTTTTTTCCTCTACTTTCTTCTTTCTTTTTTGCGCTTGCCAAGCCCCGCAGATATTTCGCTCGTCTCGCCACCTCCATGGAAAATTCCGCGACGCAGCAGCGTACGCGAGACATTTAATGAAAGTTGATTATAATGAGGAGTATTACGAAAAATACCCGCTGAATGTATAATATACGCGAAAGAGAGAGAGAGCGGGGGTGTGGCGCGGCAGGGCTTACATAGTGCAGTGTGCATGGTGCAGCAGCAGCAGCAACAGCAGCAGCACGCAGGGCAGTTCGCCTTTTCGCCCGGTGCCTGCGTGCAGTGCTTGTAATAAATTGCTCTCATTCATTTTAGTCAGTTTTAATAATGCGCATTACTCGCGCGCTCGCGAGAGAGAGAGAGAGAAAGAGAGAAGCTGAAACAACAATCGGCCGGATGAATATTATGTATTCGCAGCTTCAATACTTGTTACGTATTATAAAGCGTGCGCAGAAGGCTCGAATGAATTAGCATTGTTATTGTTACTGTTATTATTCTTATTTGCGACTCGATGCTTCGAACGAATTTATACGAACTCACGCGAGCATTTAAAAATGAAATTAAAGAAAAAAAAAAGAAAATAACAGTGAACTCGACAGTTTCAACGCGCATCTATCATTGAATAATATATAACTAATTTTGCTCTGATAGTTACTTAAAGTCTCTGCAAAAGATACATCCAAGTTTTGTGAGTCGAGCTCATTTAATCGAGTTTAGTATTTGTTTGATGAACTCGAATTTGCTTCAATGAATTTATTAACGCGCGCGAGTGTTCGTATATATACAATATATAGAATGCACGCGCGCGGTGCAGCGTGGTAAAAGCCGGACTTTATTTGCCCGACGCACGAACAATTCTATATCGTTAGCGCGTCCATTTAAAATTAGCACCCCATTGCCAGAAACTTACTCTAATCCTATGACTTTTCTTTTGTTTCAGGTAAGCTAAATCAACTTGGTGTGTTGTTTTGTACTTCTTCTCTACTTCGCGCGCAAGGCAGTAAGTGCTAAAAACTATAAGGATTAAATTGTTCAAATCTAATCGATGCGCCGCGGCACAAGTAAGTGCACGACACAGCAGCAGTAGCGAGCTCTTCTTGCTGCTCTTCTC
The DNA here is from genome assembly GCF_000599845.2 of Trichogramma pretiosum. Lineage (NCBI taxonomy): Eukaryota > Metazoa > Arthropoda > Insecta > Hymenoptera > Trichogrammatidae > Trichogramma > Trichogramma pretiosum. Next base: position 474,873 of record NW_019641688.1, read on the forward strand.
GTCGAATACGTTATATATACGTATAATTCGCGAAAACACGATTAATGCGCTCGCGCGCGCTCTACACACGATTTTCGTCATTAATCCCATTAACGCCCCCGCCCCGTCGTCCCGCTTCTATGCGTTAACACACACACACACAGATGAATCTCGTTCGCGTTTATAAAGTCAATTACTCGGCTCGGTGGTGTAGGACATGTGTTCAGTCAAATTGAATTCCCCCGAATATATATACCAATGAAAGTTTTGTTTAATCCAGCTAAAAAGATTTCGGCCCACCCCCTCGCGCGTAATTCGTGTCAAAATACACATAGCTTCTGAGGGCGCACTCGAGGGAGAGGGTGTACTTGATCGAATAATTTGTTTTAATCATTATCATTTACATACTCGTGTTTGCATTTCGCGTAAATCGCCGGATCATGCGAAAGCGTGCGTCGACGCGACGTTGTTAATCGTCTGTGGAAACTTCGGTAAATATACTTTATCGTGGCGCGAAGGACCGATAATGATAAACGATTTTAAAAAGTGATATAAATCGCATTCTCGAGCCACGACCGAGCGTGCGACGCAATTCCAATATAGCATGGTAAAGTACAGCGTAATTAGTTGGAATTATTTCTCATATTTTTGCGCGAAATTTTTGGAAGCGATCGTATACACACACAGCTTACACATTTTACAGCTTACACGGGAAAAAGCTATATTGCCGCGCGGCGCAGGAAAATTCGAAAAGCCAAAAACTGACTTGGAGCGATAAGGGTACGGGAAGGGGGGCAAATGGATCTGTCGCTGGCACATGCCGCGCGCAATGTCGCGGCACATATCAATCACTCTCGAGCTCGAGTCGCACATGCGTGTCACGGCGTTTTATATACAGTAGTGTCGCGTATTGCAAAAAAGCCGCGTCAATCGAGTGTGTGTGTGTATCCCGTATCAGGGATTGCCTTTATACGCACGCGCACGATCGGCAATAATCAAATTCCAGTTGAAAATTCCCGCGCTTCATCATTCTTTCGGTTAATTCGAGTTTGTTTGTAGCGAAATAACAAGCTGCTGCTCGGCGCAGTAGCCTATGCTCATGACGCTCAAAGCAATCCGCCGACGGTGGTAGCAAAGCACAGAGACGAGAGAGAAAGAGAGAAACAGTCATCATCAACCCCTTTTACGTTTTCTATGTATATATTATGCACCACCAGTCGTACACCGTCTATGCACCAGTGTGTGTGTATGTGTGTAGCATTGTCGGCTTAATACATATTCTCTGTTGTGCATCGGGCCAAAGCCAGGCGATCCGTGCGAGCGCGCGGAATTTGACAGTTGATACGAAAAAGGGGCGCGCGAGTATAGCTGGTTGACAGGCTGATGCTGCTGCCGCCGCCGCTGTTGCTGCCTGCACGATGCTTTTTCAATTACGACTCCTACACGCTCCGATGCTACAAACGCGCAAGTGGATGGTAGTCTGCGCGTGTGCGAGTGTGCGAGTGTACATGTGTGGTATACGACGCTGCAAAGGGGCTGCTGTCAATTTGTAACGCTTGCCATTTGGGAAATTATGAGAATTTCACTTTTGGATTTTTTGATGTGAAAGTTCTTACGAGATATTTTTTAAGCAGACTAGTTTGTTCAAATAACTGAGCGTAAGCTTTAGCACAAGCATCACCTTATATCCTAAAATTTTTATTGTTACTTGCAAGTTTGAAATGCTCCATCTATTGATTTTGATTGATTGATTGTTAGTTTATTATAGTTCATCTCATAGAGATAGTGAACAGAAACGAAAGATTATTACAGAGGTTTTACATGGGTAGGTATTACTTATGTAGTTACAATAGCAGAAAAAAGGTAAAAACAAGACAAAAACAGAGCATTATAAGAAAGATCAAATAGCAGAGATCAAAGTCAATATGAGGTTCCGCGATTGAAAATTAAACTTAAATCTAAAATCTAAAATCTAAAATCGCACGACAACGAACATTTATTTCATAATTTGGATTATTAGTGGCAGCTCGCGAGGTAGGCACGCAATCGGCGGCGAAATTGTGGTACCGAGTCGGCATTGCGAACCGCCAGCGGCAGCTCGTTCCACACTCTCGCGCCCATGATGGAAAAGGAGCGCCGCCGCATTTCTGAACTCGAATCAGGCACCGTCAGTTGAGGCAGAGAACTGCGCCTGGTCTACGGCGCCATCCCCGCAGATGATTGATGGAATCAAAAAGCTCATAACCATAGCGCGGGAAGGAATCTACCCTATAAAGAGTACTTTTATGTGTAGATTATTACATTAGGTTTGAGTCTAAATATACAATTTAATATAACTAGTGACTTTCAGGCGCACTTCGCGCGCGTACATCTTTCAGTCAGTTTCGAAAAAGTTGCTATTTTGACCGTAGATGTCACTTTATTACGTTTCGACTCGAGTCAAAAGTCAGTCGACCAATCAGAGGCCGAATAGATTGGCTTCACTTTTAGGGTCATCATTATTTTAAGAGAGGAAAAATAAATAATATTAAAGCCTGGTTGTGAGAATATATTTTTATCTTCTAAAGGTGATGGTTTATCCATAACTCGAGTGATTCATGATCAACTTTTATCTTCTTCATCGAATCACCGAATATATCTGTTATGTGTGCATACTGTAGTAGAGACGATCGTTTGATCGCCGAACGCCCGTATTTTACGCTGGATAATTATACCAGTTCGTGGCAGTAGATTTAGCTGAGATATATAAGCGATCCTCTACCGCAGGAGAACGTATAAGGCGAATGCATATAGGATATAGGTAGTGTCGGGCGCGTCACGTCGGTGTAATTTGATGTAACGGCGCGCACGAACTTGGGCAAAGACATTACAAACAGTTTTCGCGTAATTAAGTGGCTTGTAAGTCAACCAGCTGCTCGCACGCGCTATAGAGAGACGAGGTACATTTCACCCAAGTTACTTCGCACGCGAGACCATGTAACTCCACTGCCGGTGCAGTTGGACTTGAACGTGTAACGCCGAAAACTGTATGAAAACTCGTGTCGAGGATAACGCATATAGGTATGCCGAGAGATAAATTGATTTTTCGCCGAGTGTACGCGCCTGGCTGGGTATAATTGTAAAAAACGCCTAACTCTGGTACACTTTGGGGGTGCGCGGCATTCGGGATCGAATGAAAATTGCCGTACGCGGCTGTCAGACATATTCTATATGGTTCGAATGTGGGTCAAATCAAATTCCAATGGACTAATCAATGTTTGAAGGGCTACGCCGCGAAAAGAGGACCGTCAAGTGCGTAGCACGTACATATATATATCCGCGTTTTAATGAACACTTTTGCACGCTTTCCGATACAAATATATATTACATTTGAATGATATGAAAAAAAACAATAAAAAAGTCGTTAGACCGGTGTGCCGCACTCGGAATCCTTTCATACGTTCGGAGCACTGCTCCAGAAGATTATTGAAAGTCGAGCAAGAGGCCCATAGGCAGCAGAATACGAATACCAATATAAAATTGCTCGGCAATTTGTTTATAACGAAATTAATTGCAGCTTCGTTATTTACACGCACTTATACGTACGCGCAGATATTAAACGCGTGTATCGAGTTAGTGGCGTGATTTGTTCCAGCCGGTTTGACCGCAGCCTCCTGTCCCCTATATATGTGCCACTTAAATATAAAATACGAAACGTATAGCGCTTTAATACTCCCCAGCACCGCATTCGATACAAACGTCGCAGCGAGTTGCACTTCTGTAGCCGTTTTTACAGCGCTGTTTTAATATTTATTTATAGAAAATCAGTGGAAATAAGCGTGTTCTTTTTGGCTGCTCGCGTGTCCCCCGTTGCAGTAACAACAGCAGCAGCAGCAGCAGCAGCAGAAGCAATAAGCCGGCCGACAATGAACGGAAAGGTACGCGCTGCCGCGGATTCGCGCGGACTATAGCAAGGCGGTGGCTGTAGCGTGGCATATTAAATCGCTGCTGCTGTATAGAACTGCACTGCAGCATATACGCTGGCTGGCTGGCTGGCTCGCTCGCCGGCTTGCATTGACACGTGTTCGTTTAATTGAAAACAGAAAGCGTTTCGCGTCTCTACCTACCTATACTCGCTCCTCTGTGTGTGTGTGTGTGTGCGCGCGCGCGCTCTATAATATACGAAAGTGCAGAGCAGCCCCAGTAACCCGAGTATCCATGCAGTTTATAAACTTTGGTGTTGTGCTGCGCGAATTTGGGAAATTCGAGTTAAGTGTACTTAAACGCGTTCGGGGGAGGACGTTTTCGGTACGGCACCAATATACATGCAGTCCGTATATATGCACTCGTAAGTATGTGTGCAAGCGCGCGTGTACGCACATAGCCGAATGCTTTAATGTTTTTGTCTGACGTATTCCGACAACGTAGTGCGCGAGCCTTTCAAGCCTTTAATTAGTTAGCCCCCCTACCCTCCCTCCCTCCTTCGAATGATCATTACCGAGTCTCTCGAAGAGCAGCTCGACTCGAGCATTTTAATTAACAACGTTGCCGATTACAGCTATCACGCGTACGTTTTCGAAAAACTTTTAATATCATTTTCATCTGGCCTTTTATTTTTAAATTATTTCGAAAAAATCGTCTCAGCTCTCCTTGGCATTTGATTCGAGCTGGAAACTCCACGAGAGATTCTGTCCCTCTCTTCATTCAATTATGCGTCGAAAGCTAAACCTATTAAAAAAATTTCCACGGAGCAGAAGAGATTCTCGAGTTCTTAATATATATAAAACTGCTATACATCTACGAAGCCTGCGAATGCATTTTTCCAAAATAGCGTGCACTCTGCAAAACTGCTCATTACAGTCTCTCTCTCTTTCTTTTCTGTCTTCGTCTGTATATATGTTTAAATTAAAAGAGCAGACATATCTATATTGAGCTGTATACATGAATATACTATACACAGCAAGTTGTGCATTACGCGCGCGCAGAGGAAAAGTTGCAGGTGTGCATGCGTGTATGGCGCGAGATTAAAAGGGCAGAGAGAGAGAGAGAGCCACCGCCGCGGGTATTGCACGTCGGGCTGGTATTTAGACTGGTGGAAAAGCGACGCCGAGAGAGAAAGAGAGAGAGAGGACGACGTGGGCACACGTATATACACTGAACAGCGCAGTTCCTTTTTTATTCTGTCTCTCTCTCTCTCTCTCTCTCTCTATCTCGTTCCTTTCTCCATTTAAGACCTAGGGGATTTGAAGTGCGAGTGAGAGTAGGATGCAGCAGCCACACACATACGCACACACTGCTGTATGTGCGTGCTCGGAAAGATGAAATATTTAATTTTACTCCGCGTGCCGGAGCTTTGTTTTTAGTTTTTCCCCAGCAGCTCGTCCGCCCGTGGATTTGTTGTCGTCGTCGTTGCCGTCGCCATTGCTGCTATTCCCCGGCTTCTCCACCGCGTGTGTGTGCATGTGCGTGTGCGCAAAAGGGATTTTCGTCTTATATAATGCATAATGAGTATATAACATGGTTACACTTCGTGGCTCTCTAATTTTTTTATTTAATTGTTTTTCTTTTTTTTTTGTCGTCGCTCTGCTCCCCGACGACCCCTGCATATAGCTGTGTACTAGTATCCTGCCATGCTTTATTCTCTTTCCTACTGTACACCGCCGCGCAGCGCTGCCTCGCATAATACAAGCGTACGCATGAAAAGTATTATGTATGCGTATATCGCAAGCCGAGAGAGAGATTATGCACTCGCACATGTATAACGCATAGCTGAAAGTTGAATTATATTTTTGGGTATAAATGCGCGAGCGTAAATTCGTTAAGTGAAAAAATCCAACTGCAAACGAGCTCGGTACGAATAGGCGCCCAGTGCAGACTGTACGTACCTCGATGCATGTATAAACTATTAGCGGCAGAAGCACGACGAAACAGATCGTTCGGCGCGCGCGCGCTCGTAATTGACAACGAGCGAATAATCTATGAATCTGCTCGCAGGCATGTAATTACGACTAATTTCCATTGTAAGAGATTATCGCGTATACTCGTGCATGCAGCTCGAGCTCCGAGGCGACCGTGTAAACCGCCTGCTACCACCCCCTTTTATACCCCTACCCTCGATTCGTTCGCCAACGCGCATACGAACGTACATAGCATTACATACATACGTACACGCGAAGAAGCAAAAGCTTGCCGCCGCGCAAAAGCGAAGGATTGATCGGTGCACTACTGCCTCGGTTATACTATCCTGGTTTATTTGCTTGTGCTGTATACAAACGAATACGAGGCGCGCGAGATACGAGGCCTATTCCTCTCTCTCTCTCTCTCTCTCTCTCTCTCTCTAATGCATACTTTCGGGTAAAAGCCATTATTCGACTTTCGCGAGACCATAAAGTGGAAGTAATTTGACGCTCTCTTCTCATACGGCTGCAGCAGCAGCTTTCACAGTGCTCAGCTCGACGTTGGAAAAAGAAAGAACAGATCCGCGAGCTTGCGCCCCTTATTTGACTGTACTTGCATTATGTATAGAGTTATGCTTTCGTGCGTGCGCGGTGGCTCGTATTATACACGCAAATAGAAGCTTAAAATTCGAAAGATGAAAAAGAGGCCAAGGAATCGTTATGGTGTTTAAGTATGCAATTCACGAGGTATCAAGAGTCGAGTAAGAGATAAATCTATACATGAGTTTATGCAGCATTATAATTGTGAGAAGAAAAAATGTCGCGCATATTCCGCGATTCGCTTTGGAAAAGTACACTATGTGTAAAAAGATTCGTTGCCCAGCAGAAAACGTAAACAGAGAGAATTGGCGTCGATAGTCGAGTCAATGACTCTCTCTCTGACTGGCCGACGCACGACGTGCCGGCTACTGCTCGGGGCTCACGTAGTGTCGTGTACGGTGTAACTCTGTCTTTGTCGCGCTCACTTGTCTAGCTTGTGCTGTGCGTGTTCGTGCGAGCTGCTCAGTCCCATACTCGACAGCAGAGATCCCGCGCGTCCATCTTTCTCAGTACACGTTACGACGCCGGAGCTTAAACAACAAAGGAAGATTGTATCGAGCGTCACAGTGTGTGATTCTCTCGAAAAAAGTGAAAGATATTTTCTACTATAAACGACTGTGTTTGTGTGTGTGTGTGTAGAAAAATGGCTCAAGATGACCATGACTGTTTGAACAAATTGAGGAGTGAACATGAAAAGGTCAATAATTTGGAGATCGAAGAAAAGAATCACGAATTTCTTCGTCAACTTTATCCCTTCATCAGAAATTATCAGGGCCAACTTCCAAATCTCCGAGACATTTTTCGGCCCGAAGCCATCGATTGGCTTCTCACGGAGTGTGTGAACAATTGCAATGACAAGGGAATTAATCCAAAACCATTCGTCGACTTTGTGATCGCAACCGGCTACAAGGACGAGCCCAAAGTCGACAAAGACGGCAAGCCTATGTTGCGTCGCACCACTGCAGTGCATCGTGCGAAATTCCCTAGCGCCAGAGTCGTACCTAATCTTTTTGAAATATACGACAGGTTCGATTTGAACTACATCGACGAGTCCGGCCGTACGCATTTTCACGTGGCCTGCAGCTGTGGCTGTGACGACGCCATCGAAAAATTTCTCGAGAACGGGGCGGATCCCAATTGCCACGTGGAAGAAACAGGTGATTCGCCGCTGCACTTGGCTCTGTCAGGATCTTATTACCATAATACAAACAAGATTTGCCGAATGCTGCTAGAAAATGGCGCGGATCTGAATTCTACCAATGCGAGAGGATTTACTCCTCTGCACGGTATAAGCTTGTGTTTCGACAAAGACGGCTTGGCTAACATGTTATTCGAGATCAGCGAGGCCAATCATCAAACCCTACAGATCGATGCTCGCGACAATTCGGGTAATACACCATTGCACGTAGCCGCTATGATCAGCGCCAACGATGGCGTGGTCGAATTTCTTTTGAGAAGAGGCGCAGATCCAAATTTAGCCAATGAAGAAGGATTTACATCATTGCACTTGATTTGCATGAACGACGCTTATGGCTATGATGATGACTTGGCGGAGATGTTCTTCAATATTTGCGACGAAAATCATCAAGCAGTGCAAGTCGATGCCCTTGACAAATTGGGTAGGACACCGCTGCAATGGGCCGTGGCGAACCTTTTGCTTAATGCTGTCAACTTGGTCTTGAAACGTGGCGCTGATCTGTCAAGATTTGTTTTCCCAATTTTAAATGACGATGACGAGATGGTGAAAGATGTGTTGGATGAACATCCGTTAAATGGTAAATTGGATCTAGCATCTCGCGCGATGATCGTCGTCGAAAATCTTGAGAAAGGAGGATACAACTTGAACCGAAGCGACGCCCTGAAGATTATGACACTTTTCGCCAAGTACGATTTGTACGATAAGTCATCGAATGATGTCGAATGTTGGTATGACGGTGAAGAGATTGAGAGTAAAGCGAAAAAAATAATCATGAATCCGAGTTTGTTGTCGCTATACGACCTGACCCAATTAAAAGCCCACGAGGCGGCGAAACAAATCGCGCTTGCGGACTACTACCATTTTGCTACAAATACGTCTGAGTATTGGGGTTTCTCTGAATCGCAAGTCGAGGCTTTGGCTGATTATCTGTGCGAGAAAGTATCGAGAGGATTTTTCCGGCGCTGGGCACTGGATGCTTTTTTGGAGCTGACACGTTATCGGTTGCCGATACTTTGCTGTGAAATGATCATCGAACAACTATTGAACCAAGATTTACGGCGCATTTGCTCGGCAGCTTCAAGTCAAAACTCGTGATGTCGATTAGCACATTTCTAGTATTTTTTAATGTCTTATGTCATTGATTAATGTTGCATATTTTACATATCATTCAAATAAATACATATTTTTAAATAAAGTTATTTATTTACTTCGATTTTTTTGTTTTAATTTTATAAAAAAATTTTTTTTTAATGAATTCAAGAAATTTTGATTTTAAGGGGTATGTAAAGCCTTTAAAAGAAAAGAGTACAGCCAAAAATAGTCAGCCAGGCGCGCCTTCGATCGAATATGCATGTAAAAGCGTAGATCGCCTCTACGTGCTTCAAGGATAGAGAAATTCCGACGCGAGCACAGGTGGAGTGTATGGAGCCTAGCCTGCAGGATTATGCTGCATCGAGCACGTTTACAGAAATTCCAACAAATTACTCGTTGCTGCTGCTGCTGTATGACATATATACCGCGGGGCGCGCATCGAAGGTAAACGTCAGGTTTAGGGCGCGCACGATCGTATGTAGGCCTTATATACAGCAGTAGCAGCGCAAAGAGCGAAAGGGAGAGAGAGAGAAAGCGAGAGAGATAGGTAGTGCGGATGCTGGGCTTGGATGAGCTGCGGAAGCCCGAAATTTCCATAATTCTCGCGTCCAGGCAAGAAAGGCCTCCTCCCTCTCCCTCTCTCTCTCACTCGCTCGCTGCCTCCCGAAATTCCCCGAGCTGAATTTTGATCGTGCAACGTCGGCGAGTAGTAGTGTGTCCGAGCTTGCAAATGGTTAAAGCTCACGAATATGAGGCAGAGCCGTATACGTCTGTGTACGTATAACGCATATCGTCGAGTTCAACAGCTCACACACTCACACCCACGTGTATACGTGTGTGTACACCCGATTATGCACTACTTGCTCCGCGGAAGGGGGGAAGGGGAGGGGATCAGAGGCGCGCGCCGAGTAATGCAAGCCGCTGTTTCTCGCGCTCGTCTTTCGGGCGCGCTCGTTGTTCGAGAGCAATGCACACATATACGCGCTATGTATACCGTCGGCTTGGCCACCGATGCATGTGTTATAGAGCGCACAGCGGTAGCGGCAGCAGGCGTATCCTTTGCATAAATCGCTTTGTTTGTTGTTACAGCTGAAAGCATCCGGCGGTGCACATAGGGCTATAGGGCGGCTGCGGCGACGGCGGCGCTCGAGCTGCTGGCCGATTTGTTTGACCAAAGTTTCTGTATGCGAGCGAGAGAGAAGAGAAGAGAGGACGCGGAGTTGTGCATATACGGAGGACTATGGGAGGAGTAGGAGGAGGAGCAGCAGCGGCAGCAGCAGGTCAAGGGAGTAAAGCGAGCGACGCGCACGTGCTTGTATATAGCTTGCGTACGTTTAGAGTTGATAATTCGACGAAAATGCTTACGGGGCTGGAAACGTGTGACCGATTTCACACGCGCTCGATTCCTGCCGAGCACACATTCTGCACATTATTACATTATGTATGGCGGCGTACGCATACATACTCGGCTGGACAAATCTCTGAGATATGCTGTATTACGAATCGTGCAATCTCGACGAGATAGAGGGCCTGACGTTCGAATTAAAACCCTGGAAATGTTTGTTTTTTTTACATGTTAAGCAATTCGTTCAGGCGCGCGTGTCGAAGAAATTTCCAGCGCGCTGCACGATTTGCACGACAGCACTAGTATAGCAGCACGGTTTTCCCTCTTTTTTAATTTAGCTTCTTCTCGTTCGCTTCTTCTCTTACCTATACTTCGCTTTCTTTCTCTTTGTGCAGCTTCTTTTTCTTCTCTACTTCTTCGCAAGTAGAATCAAAAAATCGCACGCGGGCGCTCGAAAAAGAAGAAAATGAAGGCAAAAAAAGGAAAAAGAAAAAAAAAGAAATCCCTGCGCGTTATATATAAGTAAAGGCGGTAATTCGAGGGGTGCGAGTGCAAATGCGCGTCATTGGCAACTTGCCATTCGCGTGCAACTCCAACACGCTGCTTGCCACTGCCGCTGCTGCTACTGCTGCTGTTTCACCTCGTGCGCCACTCGCTCTTTCTCTCTCGCTCTCTGTATACATACTCTGTATACTCATACACGCGTCGAGCTCCTTGCTTTTTATTCCTCTGTATACTTTTGCGCTTTTGCGAGTGCACAATTTCTTTCGCACTTGGAAATTTCGTAGCTCTTTCAACCGCGCGGCGCCTTTCCCGTATTTATTTTGAATAATAGTCTGATTTGGCTTCGTGTGTATATATATAAGTATGCTGTTTGCGTGACTTTCTCGATGCATAATTAACTCGCGGGGCGCGAGCGAGCGAGCTGCGCGTGAGACGTTTTCATCAACGGCATAATAACACCCGAGAACTTTTTTCGAGATTTTAAGAAAATTTATATCGCCCTTTGGAGTAAGGGAAAAAGAGCTCACGCTCGAGGCGCGCACGTGGCTCGACAAACACACAGAACGCAAGCTCGAGTTCAGCGTGGCAACGACGGTGGCGGCGATTTTTCATCTTTATTTTGATCGCGTAATAGAGCCTTGAAAATTTGATAGCGCAAACGTGACGAGCCCGGTGGAGCTCGCAAATCTTGTTTCTTGTTATGCGTGTCGCGCGCGCGCGTCGCATGGCACACACATACACGCACATACACACCGGCCGTGAACAAACTATCAAAGCCTCGTAGCTGCAGCGCACGAAGCTACCGGCGCGTCGATTCTTTTTTTTTTTCTTCTCCTGTGGCGTTTGTTTTAGCATCGCACGTGCGAATTCCTTTAAATTAATTTTACGAAAAAAAGAGGATAGAAAAATCCTACCCTCATTTCTCATTCACGGCTCGTGCCAACGTACACCTTAACTTGTCGATATAAATTAAAGAGTATAATACGCGAGCTCCCAGGCGTTATTCGAGCGTAATATTCATACGCGAGGGATCGCTCGTGACCATATAATTGCGATGCATTTGATCTGCTTTTTAATTTCGCCCTCACCTGTAATAATACCTTCGCATCCGGTGCACGAGTCGAATGTTATACATATAGCTCTTGGGGTCGGCACTGCTCGCTGCACGTCGTGCATATCTATATACTCTCCAGTACGCTGCGTGTATACAGCACGTATATATGCAAAAAAGCTCGCAAAGGCCGGGTATTTATAGATTCCTCTTCGCCAACTTTTTCATCCCGCTCGAATGAGTTTTCTTTTCTCGCGCTCGTTCTCTTCTTTCTTTTCCTTATACCCTCGGCACGCGGCTGCGCGCGCGCGCGCGTGCGACTCGTTCTCTCGACTGCTTTATGCGCCCGCGTATACATTCAATATCTGCGGAGGAGCCGAATGACTAATTTCCGATGCTGCGGAATGAAAACGTGCGGTGATTGAGGCTGCAAGCCACGGTCTATGTAGCTCTACTAGTTCACGGCTCACGCCATTCTTAAACATTATGAATGCGGGGCGGGCGTCGATACTCAGCCTGTTGATGTATATCAATAAAGGTATTATAATATTAATACAGAAAAAGCAAGAGGTTGAAGAGGAAAATGATTATATATCCGACAAAAAGTTTTGGCCACTAGCGAATTTATAATATTCCATCTGTTGATGAAATCAAAAAGCTCACAAACAAATATGACTAGAGACACCGATTTACTCGACGCTTCGAAGACGTTACAATGTCATGAGCACCAAACATGCATACTACTCATTTATATATAGTAGAAGTTAGCGAGCAGGTCACCGTCCAAAGCTTTTCTCGGTACGTGAAAGACTGTGGTGCTGAAGAATCCATGTTCGTATACTATTATCGTGCTCTATCGTTTGCTTAATCATTTTTCATGAACCATTCCTTCCACTTGATATTCCATAAAAAGTTTCACATAGAAAAACGATGAAAAATCATACATTTGACAACAACTAATACACTCGCTTAGTATTTAGCAAATCAAAAATAAATCTGTCTTTGAACAACTATTTGCTCTACAGTCGAACTGCGTTTCTTGCTCCTCGGTACATATGGCAATTGCTCTCATATCAATTCAGAGTACCGATCGCACTCGTGCGCGTTGAATTTATTTTCCGGTCTCGGCATGCGTCGATTGAAATTTAGCCTGCGGAAAATTCTCGAGCTCCAGCTCTTTCTCGCGACGATCTCCAGGGTATTCGAGTGCGCGTGGATTTTCTCGCTGCGGATATAGTGCAAAGTATTATGCGGCTTTGGGATTGAAAAAAACCAAGATATCTGCCTGCGTGATATGCGACGACGGTATGCTTTTTGCCAAGTTTATGATAATAAAAATGGCATGCATATTACTTGCAATGGCTCGAGGTGTGATGTACACTCGTAGACGAACGAAATGCTGCTTTTTTACTTTTATAAATAAACTTTGTTCAGACGATCGGAGTAATTCATCTTAAATCATCCTGCTGGCACAATGGTATAATAGTAATCAAATATTCTTTCTATAATTTTCTTATATAATTTTATTATATATTTGTAATATATTAATAAATTTAGAATTTTTGGAGCATTTGATGGGTTCCAGCTTTGATTTGTGGATAAAAATCGATCTTCACCAATTGCCCGGCTAGCTCAGTCGGTAGAGCATGAGACTCTTAATCTCAGGGTCGTGGGTTCGAGCCCCACGTTGGGCGTTTTTTTTTGGAATTCAACGACAAGTGAAAGTCACGACTCGCTCCAATTTCAAAAAACTCAGTTTTTGGTTCCTGTGTTAATTGAAATATACGCCCGGCTAGCTCAGTCGGTAGAGCATCTGGAACCTGTTAAGTAAAAAAATGACCGGTGCTGTACTGATCGACATCAAAAAAGCCTTTGATTCAGTATGGCATGACGGTCTCTTATACAAATTACAAAGCACAGCATGAACTTACACCTATTAAAAATTGTAAGCAACATGATTACAAATAAAAAATTTAAGCTGGATGGGAAAAGCATCAATAATAGCAACACCAAAGAGCATCTAATCACTGAAGGATTACAGCAAGGAACAGTAAACTCCCCTCTGCTGTTCAACATCTACACAGCTGATCTACTGAAACACTTTGCAATTAACCAAAGCGAAATCCAGGGACTCGCTTTCGCGGATGATCTTATCATTTACGTGGCCGACGAGGATATGAGACAAATACAACGCAAACTCCAAAACATTTTTATTAAAATTATTAAATTTTACCAGCAATGGAAGCTACATATTAACCCGACTAAATGCGAGACAATATTATTTCGCCGCTCTGTCAAAAAGGAAAAGAATTACACTCAAGCATGTGATGCAGTAAATGCATCAGATGCTCAGTTGCCCGACGAGCCCATGCGTAGTCGTTGTCGTCGGCCAATAGTAGTAATTTGAATATAGTAAATCATTTGATCGCGATATTTATATTTTCATGTGAGCAACGATGAGAAGAGAAAGGACGTTTGGCAGCTTGTCAACACGGTGTATGAATAACGACAAGTCAGTTGCCTACGAACTGGCAAGATCGTGCGATCGACTTTCGAGCGTAATTTTGAGTAAGTGTGTGTGCGATACGCATTGAGTGTGAGTGCGACATCCAGGGTAACCCTCTGGATGCCTAAGTCGACTCTTGGTCGAGCTCCACGGGTGTAATCACCCTAAGGCCTCTTCGTGAGGAGTGTGGTCAGCTCGACGAGAGCTCGAGTGCGCGGAGAGTGTGTGCTGCGGGCCAGTCATCGTCATCGTGAGGAGGGGACGACGAGACGTCCAGGCTCACCAGCTTTCTACTTGTGTTGCAGGAGGGAATTTACCTGGAGGACCGGCAAGCCCCGATAATAGAAGATCGCGACGGTGGTGAGTCGGGCAACGAGTCTTCTATTTGGTGTTTGTCCCCTCGTCTAGGCCTCGCGCTTGACGCGTCACCGTGCGAGAACGCCGGCGACGACCTCCTCGGGCCGACTCGGCCATGTATAGTTACCGCGAGTAATAAATCGCATTATTCAATTGAATTAGTGGTGATTATATTTATTGTATGATTGAGCCCTAGTCCCGTGTTGTTATTTTATCTAGGTGTCAATAGGAGAACTCACGACGGACGGACCGACGACGAAAGGGACCAGCGTGGCCGACAAGGGCCGTGAGTTCAGGCAGTAAGAGCCAGGTCACAAGCACACTGGAAAGAATTCCACATAACAGATACTACACAAAATATAGTCATACCGCATAAAAGAGAAGTTAAATATTTAGGTATTGTTTTGGATGACTTACTGAAGTTCGATGCACACATTGAAATGCAGCTAAACAAGGCCAAAATAGTGTTTGCCAAGCTACAAAACCTTTTCCATTCTCCTTACCTTAGGCAAAGAGCAAAAATTATCTATTACTTATGTCTAATAAGACCTATCTTATCATATGGCTGTCCAATTTGGTTTAATGTGTCTGCCTCGTCCATGGAAAAGCTCCGACTATTCGAGAGAAAAATACTAAGAATATGTTTAAACAAATATAAATCTGCGCTTAGCGGCTTTACCAGATGTATAAACAATGTTAACCTGTTAACAATGGCAGAGATTCCTAGAATCGACTCATTTATTGTATACCTCATCAGGAATTACATTAAAAGCGCTATGGCGAACAAAGATAATAATCTAATTTACGGACCTTACTTCGATAAAACTAACTTCTTATTAAGATCGCTTACCATGGGTTTTGTACCACCAGAGGCGTTTAAATTCCTTGATGAAAATAATTTAATCATTGACCATAATTCAAATCATAGATTCTATTACTTGGATAGACATCACTTAGACAAAAGTATCAATATTCATAAGTTTAATTTATGCGAAAAATATATCTACGACACGACTGAGTTTGACGAGGCCGTACTCAAAGGTTTTAATTACCCATGTTGCATATTTAATTACGCTAGTATTAAGTTAATATCACTTGTTCTCTATTTTTTTTGTTTCTCTATTCTCGTCTCATTATATATAGCTATAAGATAATTAAATAATAAAAAGAGGGACTATAGTTTTTCATACTTTTCTATAGTACATATATTATGATAATCAATATAAAAAAACATACGAAATGTAAACAATAAGCGTAAACGTGTAACAGCGAGAATCAAAAAATGATCATTCTGTTAATTATACTTTAAGATTGGCATCTTTTCACTATGTTTATAGCCTAATTTATATATACAAATGTATAACATAATATTTTGTTTGATTAATAAACATATGTTTCACAAAAAAAAAAAAAAGTCGGTAGAGCATGAGACTCTTAATCTCAGGGTCGTGGGTTCGAGCCCCACGTTGGGCGTTTTTTTTTGGAATTTAACGAGAAGTGAAAGTCACGACTCGCTCCAATTTCAAAAAACTGAGTTTTTGGTTCCTGTGTTAATTGAAATATACGCCCGGCTAGCTCAGTCGGTAGAGCATGAGACTCTTAATCTCAGGGTCGTGGGTTCGAGCCCCACGTTGGGCGATTTTTTTGGAGTTTGAAGAAATTAGAAAGTCTCAGCTTGCTCCAATTTAAAAAAAACTCACGTCTTTGTACGTGTGACTATTCAAACACGGTAAAGTGCCCCCTTCCACTGGCCCGGCTAGCTCAGTCGGTAGAGCATGAGACTCATACGCCACGCTCGAGCACACAACTATCAAACTCAAAAGTTCTCGAGTCAATAATATCTGCATTTCTAGCATATATGCGGCGGGAAACAACAGAGTTTCGTTCATTCATGAGTGGGACGACTTTATCAGAAAAATTTCTGATCACAATTCTAATTTATATTTATGTGCGGGCGACTTTAACGCGAGAGCTATGTTATGGGGCGACTCGCAGTCGAACTCAAGAGGTGGATACCTGACGAACTGGTTGAGGGACGCTGCAATCGAACATGGCACTAAATTGTATGCCCCCTGCGAGCCCACTTTTCCCAGCTCGGGCTCGTACCTGGACCTGTGTTTTGCTGATGCCCGATTGGAGATTGGCGGATTGTCGTGCGGCAGACTAGGAACGCTGGATTACGACAGTGATCATAGAGCGATATGCTTTCAGATGGGCCTGAATCGCACTGCTGACCTACTAATTGACGTCTCTCAGCAAAAGGACGCTTGGAACTTCAAGGGCACAGACTGGCGCAGGTTTCGCTTATACTTGAAAAACAATCATGATATCAACATACCGGCAAGCAGAAATCTTACTAACGAGGAAATTGATGATTACCTATCTGTTATGAACGACGCGATCTGTGAGGCCATGCAGCGCTGTGTTCCTAGGTTTACTTCTGTTAACAGCACAGAAAAATACACCAACAACAAAATCAACAAATTACAGAGGGACAAGGCAATGTTGATCACCCGCCTTAATTATCTCAGACGCAGATGCAATCCCAACTTACGTGCCACACAAGACACTATCCTGGCGGTGAGAGAACTCTTGCAAGCTGTCAAATATGAGATAAACAAAGAATTCTCGAAGGCAGTGAACAAATATTGGGCCAATAAAGCACGGCGTATCAACTACAAATGTACCGACTCTTTTTTCCCTGAGCTGAACAGAATGTTTAGACGAAGGTCGATAGATCCTATAAATTGCTTGAAAGTCCCCAAAAATAATTTGGACTGCGTGAGGACACTAGGACTGCCTAATCCAAACACTGCAGACGGTGGAGATCATTACCTGCTGTCAGACCCGGTGGACGTGGCCAACGCCTTGGGCTGGCACTTCTCCAACGTAAACAAGAGAAAGATTATCGATCACAATAACGCATTCGACGACCTTATTGCGCGGTCGGCCGGAGCGTTTGACGACGAAATTGTTCGCTGGAGAACTGACAGAGGCTCTCACAGAATTTTTGACGATAGACATTCATCACTACACCCTCTCAACGGACGCGAAGAAGACGACATGTTTGTGGTAACTGCTGAGATAGTCCGAATATTGAACGGCATCAAGGGCAAGACTTCCTTTGGCAACGATGGCATTCCCAACATCGTCCTTAAAAATCTGCCGATCGAGTTCATCCAATGTTACACCGTGTTGTTCAACAACATTATAAACAACGGACACTACCCGGGGACCTGGAAGGCGGCTAAAGTGATCCCCATCCTGAAGAAAAACAAGGATCCTACGAGCCCAGCGAGCTATCGCCCCATCAGCCTGCTGCCTAACATCAGCAAAATTTTTGAAGCGCTGCTGAACCAAAAAATAGTTGCTCACTGTGACAGAGAAAACATCATACCAAACCAACAATTTGGCTTTAGATATGGACATTCAACAGCGCACGCGATCAACAAGGTATCGTCATATATTTGTAGTCAACTGAACAACCACAAGATGGTAGCCGCATGTCTTATAGATCTGCAGACGGCCTTTGACACGGTGTGGGTCGACGGCCTCATCTACAAATTAAAAGGTTACAAATTCAAATCATATATATTATATCTAATAAAGAACATGTTGTGTGAGCGCTCGCTCAAAGTACATCTGCTGGGCGAGTCGGCATCAATGAACTTTGACATATTCGAGGGTCTGATGCAGGGCACTGTCAACGCACCGATTTTGTTTAACATATACACAGCGAAGCTCCTCGAGTTATTTGGACTAAACATCAACGACAGCAAGAGAGCCTATGCCTTCGCAGATGACTTGATCGTACTCATTACAGGAAAGTATCCACTGGAGACCAGCCGCGAGCTCAGCACTATTACCAACAAAATAAACATCTTTTACAACAACTGGAAGCTCAGAGTCAACGTTTCAAAGTGCGAATCAATTTTATTCAGACTCCCCGTCGATAGGCTCAGCAGGAAGGAAAGGGCAGGTTGGAGGACCTTCTCGATCAGTCTGACTGATCCGGGCGGCGGCGAGGCCGGAGTGGTTCCTCATCGTGCGGTGGTCAAATATTTGGGTATACATATCGACCAGTTGCACAGATTATCGTCGCACCCGATCACTCAGCTGAGTAAAGCAAGAGCAGCCTTCATCTCCCTGAGTAAACTCTTTCACAGCAAATATCTTGACAAACGAGTTAAAGTGATTTGCTATTTGCTCTTGATTAGACCGATCATCACCTACGGTGCGCCAGTATGGTTCAACCAGAGTGCAAGCACAATGGAAAGGTTGAGGGTATTTGAGAGGAAATGCCTGCGAATATGTTTAAAAGTAAATAGATCTGCGCACACACAGTACCGAAGAATGACAAGTAACAGAAATCTTTACGCAGCGGCCAATATCCCGAGGATTGACAACTTTATTATAGGCCTCACTAGAAACTATTTCGCCCACATGAGAGACCACACCAACGCTGAGATCAGCTCAATTACTGACTGCGAAGACCGCTACATCGAAGCTTGTAAGAATTCTGGACTGCTTCCTCCGGAAGCTTTTATTAAATTGGACGCGCAAGGCTTGATTCAGAATGCGAATGGTGTACCGGTCATTTACCACTGGTCTCGACATCGGAATAACAAGGAAATCCCCCGCGATGCCCTCAGCTTGCCTCCGCTCAGGTACGATCGAACGATCCCAGTACGCGACACTAAGGATTTTAATAAATTGGACACTACAAAATACTGGTGGCTGGTGGACGCCGTTCATCTCGACGAAGTGAGAAGGAGAGCGAGAAGAAGAGCTGTGGGCCCACACGCCAACCTCGGAGGCTAGGTTTTTCTCTTTTCTCTTTCTTTTTCTCTTGCTAACTGTCCGGTCGGGCTCTCACTTCAGATCTAAATCATGTACATAAAGGTTATTGAGAGGAATACATTCCTCTGTGTTCCTTTTTCTTCTTTTTTTTTCTTTTGTATAAATTATTGTCAGCGGGTTTTTGTTGCTGCTTGTGGCTTTTTTCCTGCCTCGAAAATTATGAATAAATTTTAGAACTAGTTCGCCCCCGGGCGGCTTCTGTCTATGCTCGATAAATCAACGAAGTAATAACTCCATTTACATCTCAAAACTGTGAACTCCGCCGGGAGTCAAGTCTTTATCAAACTATGTCATCTATCTGTGGTTTTCGAAAATTGTTTGTGCCACTAACACCTATGTATCATTCTTTTACATAATAAACAAACAATATAAATAAAAAAAAAAAAGTAGAGCATGAGACTCTTAATCTCAGGGTCGTGGGTTCGAGCCCCACGTTGGGCGATTTTTTTTTCTTTTTGGAGAAATTAGAAAGTTGCAACTCATTCTCCAAAACTGATAGATGGACGGGTAAACAGTAGATAGACCCTTAGTTCTATGCTTGTAACATATATTATAATGTATTCAATGATTTTAACTGTTCTATTAATACAAGATATCATATTGTTATTTGATACGTTTATAATGATTGAATATTATATAATAATCGCTTTTTAGATACTGGTCGCCCGTCCATCTATTAGCTCCATTCTTACATCAAACGTAATGCAGTAAAAGTTCTTCACGAGTCAGCTGTTGCTGCTCCGATACATAGTTTGTCATCTTATGAAATTCAAGCAACGCAATGCAGTGAGCAAAAAAGAAGCACCGAGACGCTCGTAATTTTAATCGAGAGTTGCTTATTCGCACACCCGAGAGCTTAAAGCATGCAAAAGTCAGTCGAAGAAACCGTATTGCGACTAGGAAAATCGCTCCTCATCTGCCTCTATTCATTATATTTCAAGTTTCGCTAGCTCGCAACGCAATACGCGCACCGGGGGCTCGAAATTAACTTTTCTACGCACAAGCCGCGTACGAGGGAGGGTATATACGTACGTAATTTTGCCCGCTGCAACGAGCCAATTTTTCGAGAGTAACCGCAGTAGTAGTGGTAGCAGCAACAGCAACAGCAACAGCAGCAGCACATATATAGCCGCCCACGCACCTCATATTTCCAACAATAAGCGTTGTCGGCTATCGTTACGTACGTCTGCGCTCGATATATCTTTTCGAGCGTGTACTATATACTGGTAGGTACGTATATAGCGCGTGGGCGAGCGAGCGCGTGCTTGGTCGGTCCAGGTCTCGCGTGAGAGAACACTGCAGGTTTTTTTCACTACCGCTACTGTTGCTAGACACAATATATATATCGTAGGTATATTTGTGTGTGTGTACGGTATATTTGAAAAAAAGACAAGTGCATACACAGACAAAAGGGCTGAAGCTGGGCTCGAGCTGGCGGCACAAATAGACTTTCGCGCGTAGCGCGGTATAATACATTTTGGTCGTTAAATTAATCCATCGAACGAGAGTTAACTCTGCGCTGCTATATTTTCTTCTCTCTCTCTCTCTCTCTCTCTCGCTGTCTCTGCCTCTCTTGCTTTTCTTTTTTACGCGACGCGCAGACAACAGTGCATCGAGGCCTCTATCTCTATCGCGCGCGCGTTGCAAAGTATATAGGGACGAAATATATTTCATCGACACACCAATGGGTACAGCTGCGCAATTTTATTCGACGATTGTTTCTCCTAGTGCTGCTGGCCACTGCTGTACCTCGGCACAAGCGCGCCCCGTGTGCCAATGCTACTGCTTCTGCTGCTGCAGTAACAGCCACAGAAGTGTAAACCTTTTGTTTCGCTCGCCTCGATCAATCTGCAGCGCCATGCGCCAATTTCGATTGACTTCCACCTATACCTACTGTTTTTCTTTTCTCTTCTTTTTCTTTTTTGTTGCTTTGGAGCAGCCGCCGAGCCACCACCACCTCGACCGTAGACCCCACTCGACGAGAGGTTTGAATTTATACCAATTCATACATAATGGGCCGAGCGAATACATTACGGCAAATGGAAATTTCGGCGAGGTAAAAATTGGCCCCGCAATGCACACTCGCCCGCGCGATTAATGAAAAGAAGAAAGTAGGCTGCTGGTATACGTGCCGATAAGATTAATGAGTTTCTATACGTACGTATACTTCTGTGTGCGAGTATAGCATGCATATAACGCAGACTCTCTTCCCAACCCGCAGCGCACTGACCAATAAGATTTTTAAATTGATATCGAATGGATATTTAATTATTTCTGTAATACATTATTCGCGCAATTTTTTGCTCACACTTGCCAGCCCGCGTGTGAAGTTATACGTATACGACTTTTTGCCGCGCGCGATCAATTTGGCACCAATTTATTACCGGATGCGCGTGCTTAATGCTTATATACGCAGGACGTATTATATCATATATATATTGTACACAACATAATACATATGATACAAATATAAAATGCGAAGGTTCGTTTATATCCTCGCTCATGGCCGCAATTGATTATCATTTTCAATTATAACCCGATGTATTCGACTTTTTGTCTCGCCTCTCTTGCGGCTTTTTCCGCAGGCTTTTTTTTCATTTGTTATTTTCGTTCCCGAGTGCCATTACTAAAAGTGATTTAATTGGATATTATGCAGCTTAAATGCTTCGATATACTCGCGAATCCATTAGTTCGCCGTATTTTTTCGATTATATATCCGTCGCAGCTATAATATGCCATTAAATTTTTGGCTATAGCGATAAATTAGATCCTTCTCGTTCATCTGTCACGAAAATTGAAAAAAAAAAATTAATACCCTATGCACGCGATAATTTTCGCGCAAGCTCGAAAAAGAAAAAAACAATCAGTCGAACCTCCGAATTATTGCGCACGTGTCACATCAAAGGTTTATCGCCTGAAAGTATATATTCAACAAGACAGTTGGCACATATAGAAGTGAGACGAGGAAGAGGCTTGATAGCTCGGAATAAGTCTCTTGAATATTATACTCGCGTTCATAAGGAGTTTCGTTTCTTGCTATGTATGTGCGCGCGTACGACTCATCGTCGTCGTCTTTGGATTCAAAGCTTGCGGCAAGTTGCCTATATACATTGCGTACACGACCATGCCTATAGCTGATGCCGCTGCTTCTACTACTACTGCTGCTTCAAGGAATTATGCAGCATTTAATTAGAACATTGCGTGTGCCCGACTTGCGCCGCGAGGAAGTAAAGGAGAAGGATGGAATAATTAAAAGCTCCGCGTGAGAGACTGGAAGAAGCATAACGTTAACATTTCGTGTAATTAAACTGGTGGTAAAGTTCCTCTAAATGAGTTCGTTTCTCCTTTTTTCTCTCTCTTTCTTCGGTCCCTCACTTCTCTCTCACTCTCTCTTTTGTCGTACGCGGCAATTGTATAGTAGGGTGGTTCGCTTTTGCAAAAATGTTCAAAATCGCGTATACGTCATGGCGATTCTGAAAGTTCAAATCTTTACGCAAAGAAAGCCGGGTTCAGAACCTAAAAAATGTGTCGGGAACCGGTGTCGATCGATTTTTGAAGTTTAAAAACGTGGTCCAAAATAGGAGCAAAATCGGTCAACCATTCAATTTATTTCAAACTGTGTTTCGAGAGTAAAAATAATATCGACAATACATTTTCTTACGTATTTTTGTCTGTAGAATCGAATGCCGTAGTCAGTTTTGCTCTACGACTTCGTTTTCATCGATAAAAATGTACTTTTTTGATTTATTTTCGCTTAAAAATCCAAAAATCGACTTTGCAACGTTTAAAAATGAACAGAAAAAATCTTCGAAAATTTTTGACACTACTAAAATTCAGGATTTTTTGTGACGAATTCAACCGTATAAATTAGTATATGCTTTAAAATTATTTTCATTCATAAAAATGCAAATTTTCGATTTTTTTTGGCTGAATTTGACGAAAAAACTCGAAAACGAGATGTTTTCGAAAAAAAATTTTTTTTTTCTAAAACGATGTTTTAGGACCAAAATCGCAACGTCATTCAATTTTACAGCAAAAAATACAAAAAAAATGTTGCAGCGGGATTTTTTAAGAGCACTTTCTCTCAAAAAGGGCGCGTTTTCGAGATTTTTCGTCAAATTCAGCCAAAAAAAAATCGAAAATTTGCATTTTTATGAATGAAAATAATTTTAAAGCATATACTAATTTATACGGTTGGATTCGTCACAAAAAATCCTAAATTTTGGTAGTGTCAAAAATTTTCGAAGATTTTTTATGTTCATTTTCAAACGTTGCAAAGTCGATTTTTGGATTTTTAAGCGAAAAAAAATCAAAAAAGTACATTTTTATCGATGAAGACGAAGTCGTAGAGCAAAACTGACTACGGTATTCGATTCTACAGACAAAAATACGTAAGAAAATGTATTGTCAATATTATTTTTACTCCTGAAACACAGTTTGAAATAAATTGAATGGTTGACCGAATTTGCTCCTATTTTGGATCACGTTCTTAAACTTCAAAAATCGATCGACACCGGTTCCCGACACTTTTTTTAGGTTCTGAACCCGGCTTTCTTTTCGTAAAGACTTGAAATTTCAGAATCGCCATGACGTATACGCGATTTTGAACATTTTTGCAAAAGCGAACCACCCTATTGTATAGGCTTAGTTTTTATTTTTATGTTTTACTCAAAAGTGTACGCGTACGCGCTTAGGTCCCAAGTGTGTGCGGTACGAACTTGCTCCTTCGAGCGGACTTATTATTCTAATTAGTTGGACAAATATTAATACACGAATCCAAGTGCGTGACTATATGTGCGCAAGAAGCGAGTTGAATCGCCTCGTGGTATAAGAGTATAAACCGGGCTCGCCACACCTATTCCGCGCGTCATGACTACGGCCTGTGCACGATACACTTGCGTACGCTTACAATTGCTTCCGTATTCTCCGAGTTTAACTGCTTGTGAAATTGTCCCCGCGCGTCGCCTGCGCACTGCCGCTACACCGTTGTCGAGGTCGAGGCTCGCATACTTTTCTTTTTTCGCAAGGGGGTTCTTCGCGCCTGCATATATTACATGTACTGTGTGGTCTAGCTCCGAAATTTTTCTCTCACTCTCTCACTCTCTCTTACTCTCTTCTCTCTTGGACTTTACGAAAATTTATGTACATGCCGTTGGATTGAAACAATTAACGCGCGGCAAGAAGATCTCAGCGATCGATAGTATGGCTCGAGGTAGAGTCGAGCCGTATGTACGCAGCAAAGCAGCCGAATCGTTTAGCCAACGTTTCACCCGAAAGATCGGACGTCCGCATCTAAGAGCTAGCTAGCTATAGCTGGAGTAGGTGGCGATCCCCCGTGCGTGACAGTTGTTACACTCGGGATTGTGTTTTGTATTTATGCGCGTGTAAGATATATGGCGTACGCCATCGTCGCCAGACAAGATGTTATCCTCAACGCTGTGCGTTGGGTTTGCAGAAACTATGCCCCCAAGCACGATTCTCTTTCGTAAAATTACCCGCGATCGAGATCTCTGTGAATTGAGAAATGCCCCGTTTATTTTGTTGCCAAATTCCTTTATTGCGTATCGGAAACCTTCGAGCTTCGTTTCGTGCAACTTTTCCAGAATTGTTTCATACGGAGGGTATAATTTTAATTCGGACGATTGAATTAGCTCGGCAATTCGATTGAAACCATATAGCCGGGGAAAATTGGAGAAGCGGAAGCTCGACCGTATATGTACGGCAAAGATCTTGTTCGAATCGGTATACTCATCACTGATCAAAGCTCGACGGCATCGACGACGACGACGACGACGACTACGACTACGAGTTTCTGTGAATCTTCGTCTACACACACACACACACACACACACACACACACACACACACACACACACACACACACACACACACACATCTATATCGCTATGCACGATTATCAACGATATAGTTATAGCGTCTGTGTGCGAGATACGTGCCGGTGTGCTGACAAACGTACCGCCACCACCGCAGTATAGCAAGCCAGCCTCCCCTGTGCTGCTGCCGCAATCAAGCATCATCTCGATGGTCGACTTTGACGATTTCTCTCTCTCTCTCGAGCTCTTACGAAGACGCGGCGTGGCACGGTAGATCCCGGTGGCACGACGACGACGACTTCCCTTTGACATTTCTCGCAAAGTTTCCGTGTGCATGCGCTGCTTCTGCTGGCGCGATCCAAGCCAGGCGAAATTTCGCAGTTGGTTCTGCGGTTTTTTTGATGATCCGACGCGCCGCCACGATCGATCGATCGATCGATCGTGTACACGATCGCTGCAAAACTACATGCGTCGTACGAAACTGTTTTCGAAAAGCTACGTTGTAGCGAAGGTATCACACTCACAAATAGCGACAGCAATTACAGCCCGCGACGGTATTCAACTTCTGCACACAGCGAGATGCTGCCTCGACTGTGTATAGTGTTAGTGCAAGTCACGATCACTGCTGCTGCTGCTGCTGCTCGTCGGCAAATCGTCGAGCGCGTTATATTTCTCTCTCTCTATATACATAGTCTAATAATCGCGCGTTACGATCTAGCTTCTGCAGCAGCAGCAGCAGCATGCGGTATACCGTATTACGCGCGTTACTTCCTCGTTTCTCTCTTTCGTGTTCGCGTCACGACGCCCTTTATAATACTATATATACGTATACCATGCGCGACAATAATCATTTTCCATTCATAATGCCCGCCTCTGCAATATAACACCTGATATAATGCGGCGCTTGTAACAATATCACATACGTACGCGTATATCTGCACACAGACACAATGTAGGCCTATATGTGCATAGCGCGCGCATATTATAAATGTAATATATTGAATGAGCAACGAATTCTGTCTAGCGTAAGAGGCGTACCCGCGCAATTATGTATGCGCTCGTACGTGTTACGTGCAGATGAATATGTGCACGTGTGTGCGTTTGTCCCAGTGCTGGATGCAGTGCGAGATAATGTCACAAAAGCGACGCTTTTATATTATTATACCCGCGCTTATCTATTATTCATTTTCACTTTTCAAATGTGTACTCGCGCGCCCCGCGCTCGTGCGCAGCCGATAACGATAATTAGCTCAACTCTGCTCTTTCTCTCTCTCTCTCTCGCGTATAAGCATAGAGTGACATTTATCTGTGCGGTGATTCGGTGAGCTGTGCAGCAGGATACAAGCTTACGCATTATAATGATGTGCGCGGGACAGTGCCTAGTGCAATTGTATAACGCCGCGTGCGCGCGCCTCTATTTATTTGTCAAATGAGGAAAAATGAGTTCATTCGCGTGCTCCCGTACGCACGCGCGCGCGTATTACATATTATATTATGCGAATGCATTATTTTACGCCTGAGAGGGACAGAGACGGGCAGTTGGAGCGTAAGAGCTGCTGCGGCGATATGACGCTGCAGCGCAGTGTATACGTGTACCGGGCATTATTAGCCGATTGAAAGGCTCATGCATCGCAAATGATAATGCACCGAGTGCGTGTACGTGTGTATGAGTGCGTGTGTGTGTGTGTGTGTGTGTGTGTGTGTGTGTGTGTGTGTGTGTGTGTGTGTGTGTGAATTGCATTAAATTCGCTAATGCGGATTCGATACAGGGCACCGAGCGCCGCACGCGCGCTGGCCGAGTATGTTTGTATGCGCGTGCACGTGTACCACTACTCTACATGTCTAATAATAGAGAAATCGCTGCGCTGGGCGCGCGCGCGAGCGTGTACGCGCGATCGCTCGCGATATGCATAATGGCCGATGACACAGGCGCGCACGGCCGGCACAGGCGACCCGGTTATGCACCGATAGTTATGGCAAACTCGCGAGCAACAGAGACAGAGAAAGAGAATGAGAAAGAGACTTGTAGATCATTGTGTCCAGCAGCGTACGAGGCATATTTGGATATATTGACCAAGTGCATTGTGCGTGCTGCCAGTGATCCATTTTGCTCCAACTTGACGAGCAGAAGAAAGACCACTGGAACAACGAGAACAAAAATGATGCACTGCAGCGCATTATCGTAAATGTGCGTTGACGAGAAAAAAGCTCCCGCGAAGATGCATTATCGTATGTATGTACGCGCGCGTCGGCCCGGATCTGGCACTCGAGTGCGCGAACCTGTCGCAGCGGCGGTGCACGGTAATACGTAAAAGTTGGCGGCTCCGTATATATACGCAGAAGAGCAAATATTTTCGAGCGAGAAGCCCTTTTCGTGTTTGAGAAAGATAAATGCACGTAGCTCACGCGCGGCCAAATATCGGCGAAAGTTTTGGACTCGCAAACTTTCTTCGCGCGCTGTGCACTGTGCACACAAACGCGCCTATATCTATCTATATAGATAGTATCATTGCTCTTTCCTTCTCTTTCTCACCGTGGCCCTTATACGGTTATATAGCAGGATAGTTGTCAATGAGCCTGGTGATGCAGCGCAGGCTGCGGCGCAGCTTATATAGCTCTTGAAAATCGTTGGCGCCGCGTCGTCATCTTTTCGCTCGATCATCTCATTTTCCTCCTGACTCGCACCTGCAGATGGCCATCTCTCTCTCGCTCGCTCACACTCTCTTCCTTTTTTTTGCACTCGCTGTATACGAGAATCGTTTCGTTTCGTTTAGTCCTTAATTGCATGATCGATATACGTCAGGGCTCTCGACTCTCGTCACGCGATTCGTTTGGCGCGCAACAGCGTCAGATACGAGCCCGGCCGAAAGGGAAAGAGATAATGCAAAGCGTGCTGCAAAAGCTCGACTCTGCAGGAGTTTATCTTTTTTTTTGCGCTCCTTCTTCTTTTTTTCCATTTCTCATTCCTTTTGCGTAATTCTCTTTTTTTCTTCGTTCGCCTTCTCATCATCGTCACGCTTTGGTAATTGCGCAATCGACCGATTATCCTTCTTTTTTTCTTCTTTTTTTTTCATCACTTTTTCTTTTGCTTGTTTGCCCTCGATTTCGCGCAAAAGGGATGTTTACTCCCTTACTCGCTCTCTATCTTTTCTGTTATATAGCCGAGGCTCTTCTCACACCGTTAATTAATTTGCGATAGCTATAGATGTCCGCAGCGAGCGCCCGAGAGAAAGCTAGAATGAGCAGGAAAAAAAGCTCGGAACGCGCCGCGCGAGAAAATAGCCTGGCTCGAGGAAGAAAGTTCATACGAACTTTGTGTACTTATCGGCGCTGCGGTGTGCAGCGATAGTGTAATCGAAAAATTGTTTGTTTTTTTACTCATTTTTTTTTATTTTCACCTATTCTATGGTCGTACTGGCCCGGAGAGAAAGAAAAAAAAGATGCGAGAATAACTGCGAGTGGCACGAGTAAATCTCTCGACGGATAGTCAATTATTGACACGAGACTCGCGTGACAAAGTTTATATTCTCACACGAGCCGGCGGAGTCGTAGTGCACGAGAAATAGAGATGAAGGATGCAGCGAATGGCTTTACAGGAAAAATAGACAGATAGACTTCGATGCGCTGCACATAGGTAGAATGTCTTCGCAAATACGTATATGTATAATCTCGAATCTTCAGCGCGAGCTAGGTAGAGAGAGAAAAAGATAGAAAACTTCATCTATAGTTCGATCTGAAACTGCACGTACATACACACACTCGTGCGAGGAGCCGAGGATTCTTTGCTCGAACCGCAAACGTATTGACAAACTTTTACCTTGGCTCTCTTTCTTTTACTATCGCGAGTGTCGACAGAGTCGCATGGAAAATCAAATCCATCGCTTCGATGTCACTACGGCTGTTGCTGGTGCTGCTACTATCTGGAAAAAAGCTAACCAATAGGATTTTCTTCGCCGAGTAAACTCGCCTGGCAAAACTTATTCGCGTGTATATATATATGTACTCGCGGAACTGGGCTTACGTGCAGTTATGTACACACGGACGTTATGTTCGCTGCGGCGATCGTGCACGACGCACGCAAATACTTGCACCGGACGATATATACACACATAGGCAAGTGTGTGTGTCGTTGACTTGTTCGATAAATGTTTGATTGTGCAGTCGGAGTTCATAAGAGGAAAAAAATCGTCATTGGAAATTATTGGACAGTAGATTTCATATAATAGCGCCAATATCAATAATACTGTAGCATTAAAGTTACATTGTGTGACCTTTGGTCCAATAATACCTTTATAACGCGCCTTTTAAGCCTGGGTTTGATCCAAATAGCTTAAGGTTCGTGTTCGATGTGGGGAATAGTTATAGAAGACCAAGTAAAGAGATATCTCTAAGGTTCGTCACACATTGATTATATATACCCTATGAAAATTTGTTTGTCACTTGCGGATTCAAGATACTCCATCTATTGATGGAATCGAAAAGCTCATGATCGTAGCGGACGAAACACTCTGTCTCTAAGGTTCTTACGATTATCGCACTCCTTCGCTTATTATCTGTGGATTAGTCCACCTACTGAAAACATATATCATGAGAAGTTTAAGATCAAAATTTCTTTTTTCGATATTTTAAGCGCACCAGTGGCACGTGTATTATATTTTTAAAAATATCTTCGCGTGCGATTGCCCTTTGCGCGCCGGTCTCTTGATTAAATAAAACCTAATGAAAACCGAATCCGAGTTATACGTCATATTACGTGCGCTCGCTCGAGGCACTACCGCCTACCCTTAGGCCGTACCTGCGTATACCTGTGCGCCGCCTTGGGTAAACTGTGCACATTCGAACAATCGCGTGCGTTCGCTTTTAAAATTCAGCTCGACTTGCATTATTCGTTACACGCGCGTTCGCTTTCTCGCTCTCTCCATCTCTCTCTCTGTATATAATACGTGTATTGCGCCGCGCAAGCTCTCGCACTTTGCTCGGCTCGTGATTCCAAAAAGTTAGCAGGGCGGAAAATGAGTTTCCGGTCGTTGTCGTCGTCGTCGTCGACGTAGTTCCTCGTCTTCGTACGTGTGTACTTTAGCTACGCGATCGATTCTTTTTTACATTTTTTTTTTTATTTTTTACCTTCCTAAGCGACGTTAAAGAAACTTGCCTCGCTAAAATCCAAGTACTTCATCCCCGTTATAAGTACTAGGCGTTCAAAATGAAAAAAAAGCAGGCGGGGGAAGGCAAAAAAAAAAATAACACGCACCAACGACGAGGAGAAAAGTTTAGTTTCGAGTAGTATACGCGGCGTAGGAAAAAAACTGCAGTCTAATGCAACGTCGGTATGTGTTGCCGATGCGTAAGACATGTATACGTATGCATAGTAAAATTCCTGGAGTACATGGCAACAGCCCGAGTTTATGTTTACGGTGACATACTTGGATTCTGAATTCGCTCGTCAAAGGTAGAAGTGGCGCTTACGATGGAGCTAGACTGGCTCGATTGATCGTTCTCTAATCATCTTCTCCCTCTTCTCTGTCTTACTCCCAAAGTAATCGTGTCGTACTTTCTGTATACTGTATTTGTTTGTTTGTCATTATGAGGTAATTAGAGCGTCAATATTAAATCGGCTTCTCTCTCATTCCGCGTCTTCCTCCATTCTATCTATCCTATCTATATTATACATCACACGTATTATGATGCATACGTACACACACACGCGAAATCGTATATCGATTTGTTTGCCACCGTATCAGCGCGTTATTTCGCTCGTATTGCTGCTGCTGCTGCACGACTCGCGCGGCAGTATATTTGCGGATCTTGATGTTATTTTGTTGGGAAACATCGCTCTCACGAACTCTTCCAGCAGCTGCTCTCGTCGATTTCTGATGTATTTGCACTTAACCGAACCATATGTGTATGTGTGTGCTGTATGTAAGTAAGTGCACGATGTACACATACAATACATAAACACGCGCAGAATTGCATCGTAATATTTATTCACGCGTGACAAATAACGCTCGATCGCGATGCTTCTGCCGCTGCGCAAAAAATTATTGAAAACTTTTTCAACAATTCTTTCCCTACTTTCCATTTATACAGAACTTCAACTCGCTCTCACGGTATAATATCGTTTACATTGTCGTGTTCGGCGTGGGGCCCGCCGAAGAAGTTTCATGTACGCGGCGTTCGCGAGTCTCTATAACGAAAGATAAAATGACTGCTGCAGTTATACGTCTCTCGATTTTCTTAAATCATAACTTGCCTGCTGCCGCTGCGAATATGCGCCACGCCATTGTACAACTATCGATTACCAGCGCCGAGAGCTGCAGCAAGTACCATTGTAATGGGACCTGCAGTGCGCGCCTTACTCTCTGCTCAGCGTCTACTGCTGCTTCTCGCGAGAGCACCGAGTGACGAGAGCATTTTCAAACTTTTTTAACTAGTTCATAACAGCTGCCTGCGAGAGAGCGAAGCGCCTGGGCGCGTGCTGCTCTAGAGCCGAGTGGATAGTGGCGGTGCTGGTAGTGGTTTTTCGTTAAAAATTCTTCCTCGCGAACAATGGTGGAGATTTTTTTTATATTTTTTCATATTTTTCACGAATGTCTGTCCGCCTGTGTGCATGATACCTAAACGCGTGGATTCTGAAAAAAGCTGGATTCGCGATCTTTTGTTTAAAAGCTCTTTCAAGAGCTTTTCTTATACGTATGCATATGCACAATATTTTTATGCACCAACCCGGCCGATTCAGCCACACGCACGCTACTCTCGGCAATATAATATCTATCTTTCTTCGCCGCACGCGTGCAATTTACAAATGGTCTAGAATTAAGAAAATTGTTTGCACGTTGCTGCGTTACATCGGCTGAGAACAAAAAAAATGTAAGAGAAGGATAGAAAAAGAATACACGCACACGCCTCGGTTTCTATAAATTTTTCACTTTTTCCTTAATTTGAGAGCAGAGAAAGAGAGAGCGAAAAAAAAGTGTGGAAAAAAAATCAAACGCAGCCATTCTCTTGATCTCAGAAGTGAGCAAACGCACAAAACCCATATCAAGAAAGACATATACCACAGCAGCAGGAGCAGCAGCAGTAGCAGTAGGTAGTAGTACGATGCGGTAGGTAAAGTACGCACAGCGAACCGTATATACATATATGTACGTACTAGTGAAAAAAACAGCAGTAGCAGCTCCGAAAAGCAGTTCTAGTTATTCCGCAAAGGGTTTGGCAAAAGAGAGTAGAGAATCTTTCTTTCTCTCTTATGCTCCACGACAGCTGAGCGTCGTGAGTAAAAAAGCTTTCCATCTTCGCACTGCTGCCACCGCCGCTGCAAGCTCGTATTACCCGAAGCGCAAAGACGAATGTCGCGCGTGGTTTTCTTCGTCCCCACGTACATACACACGTATAAAAGCGCCTGGTTATCGGTGGAACATGCTAGAGGAAAGAAATTGATTGCTTTACGAAGGAAAGATTTTTTATTTTATTCCAACGCGTTAATCTCGCACAATTTTAATAAGTCGACGTACTTGCCTTCGTCGTGGCATCTTGCAATTAAGCAATGAGTTTGAGAAAAAAAAGGGTCGCGTGCACGTAAAATATATACTTACCTACCTCTTCGTAAAGAAGGTATAAATTAATAGAGACCGATGAGTGTTGGGTTACTTTCTGCTCTCTTGTGCTCTATTATATAACTACACGGGTGCGCGTTTCATATACCGAGCACGCGAGCGCTCCATATAATACCTTTGAAGCTAAGTGACACGTGGATAATGCCGCCGAGCATGAGCCGCCGAGCATGAGGCGCTGAGCGCGCGTTCAGAGCTCATATAGGTGAGCGATGATTTTTTATTTCCACCCGATACCGAGGCTCTCGCGGCGCGCAAAGCATTCCAAGATCGCGTTACAGTAGGCCATGCGTACACATTGGTATAGGTCTTTGGGATAAGACAGAGAAAAAATCGATTTTTATACTCTATACGTTTGCTCTATACGCTAGATATAGAGCGAGAGAGAGAGAGAAAGAGAGAGAGAGAGAGGAACAACGAGTAATGACGATGTAAAATTAGCTCGTAACGATCCTTACCTCTCGCTTCACGATAATACTTAGAAGAAAAAAAGAAAGGAAAAAAAAGGAAAAAACGAAAGCGAACACTCAAGATCTATAAAACTCGTTAAGCTTCATGCTACTATACGTGTGCATTTGTTCTAGTGATAGTATATACTAGCAGTATCTAAAATCCCTCTTTGCTTCCCTCTCGCTTATACGCTGGTGCACAGTCTCGGCGATCTCTCAAGGAAAAGAACAAAAGCTCCGTGTCGTTTCGAGATATTTTAACTAAGCTAATAAATTAGACTTGACTTTAAATTCCAACCCTTCTTTTCTCTCTTCTCTCTCTTATATAGCCTTTATATATGAAACTCCAATTACAATGGAGCTTGACCTTCTGCCCTTCTTTTATCAATTAGTCTTCATTACGTAGCTTTTTACGCTTTTTTAACGAGAACTTTATCCGTATCGCGTTATCGATTCAAAGTAAAATTTTTGAAATTTCTTTTTGGATGTATTTTTCAAGCTCGGTCGGAAAAAAGCGAAAAGAGTAGCCGAGATTTGATCTCTTTTTCACGTCAATCCTTGCCGTATAAAAGGTGTGCTGTGGCTCGCGGAGAAAGGCGTTTCAGCGCAGGATTGAGCTTTTCTCGCGCGCACAACGAGACACGATATTCAATAGGAATACAACAAAATTCCTCATTTGTCGTTGCGTGAATAATTTTCCTCCTTTTTATATGCAACGCGATTGAAACGTGCGCGTGCGAATGTATTTGTTGGAAAAAGTCATTTCTGCGACTGCGATATTGCTGCTGCTGCTGCACCGCATACGTATTACTCAAGCGAACAATAGAAATCGAAATTTAAATTGAACCTCCGCGACCCGCCAAGTTTTCTTCGAAATTGCTATCTTACTCGCTCCCCCTTTTGTTGGCATCGTGAGTATTATTTTTCAATTTTGCATTGTCAAC
Organism: Trichogramma pretiosum; assembly: GCF_000599845.2. NCBI lineage: Eukaryota > Metazoa > Arthropoda > Insecta > Hymenoptera > Trichogrammatidae > Trichogramma > Trichogramma pretiosum. The sequence continues at coordinate 509,078 of NW_019641688.1, forward strand.
TAGTGGAAATTACGAGCGCGAAAATCAGAGAAATCGATATGTATATTTCCTTAAACTCGAGTCTTATCGAGGAATTAAATAATAACGGCTATAGGCGGCGAGAGGCGAGCGAGAGGCATCGTTAAAAGTTGAAACATCTCCGGGCGAGCTATATAGCCCATTCGCAGTGTGTCGGGAGGATTATTAAAAGCGTCCGTATAATAATGATGCAACGCGATATAATAGCTCTTGCGGTACACACATCATCATCGATGGATGGAAAATAAACCTCCGTATATCTATAGAGCTTTCGAGTCGCACGCGAGAAATTCAATGCAGATAAGATATTCGAGACGGCGACAACGTCTTGATTAAAATACAATTCTTCAAGGCCTACGCAGAGCCACCCCCGTCGCCTTGCCTGTCCCGCTATAACGTTTACCCAAGGATAAGGATTTAAAACCCGAAACCTTATTCACTTTGTCTGCGCGTGTATTTTTTTGCTTTGCTCTGCCCCATCCATGATAAGACGTATATTCCTTGCTGCTGCTATGCGAAGAAATAACGAGCTTAGTTACGCTTCGTTCAATATTATTACGATAATAGCCTAGGATTGCAAAGTTGAGCGGTGTCGGCGGCAGCAGCAGCAGCTTCTGGGTTATATACGATAAACTATAAGGCTACATGCTAATGAGGCTAAGGCGAGCGAGATTTAAGCCCCCGACGATCGTATAATGACGTATATGGGTCTCTGTGTGTTGCGCTGCGAGTAAACACGTATAAGCATCCCGAGTCTCGTGAGCTCGTCGAGAGAATTAGAGATAGATAAAGGATAGAGACGAACTTGTGCGTAAACTAATTATAGAGGACAAGCCAAAGCGCAAATAAGTTTTCTCTTTAACTCGAGCGCGCCGCACGCGCGCCTTGCATTATATCCAGCCAAATCATTCATATTTATCCGTTTAATTGACTCGGCGAATTGTGTGACTCGTACTCTCAAACGACTCGCTGCGATCAAAGTATATATCGAGCCCGCACGCGCGCGTGTGTGAACGTGTGCGTTTATGTTATATGTGCGATAAGCCGGCTTAAATCTACTTTTTCCTTTTCCATCAAGCTAACGAGTATACAAACAGACTTGGTATACGTGCACGAAGATTTTACAAACGTGAAAAGGCGCACTACGGAGCAGCAAAGGTAAACCCGGCCGGGCTCGAAAACAGCGTATATATATACCGAAGTATCGGTGTCCAAAAGAGCCTCGCTCGTGCGATCACAGAGGCCGATTTATGTAGATCCTTCTGTACGCCTCGAAAGGCCGGGTGTGTGTAACATCCCTCCCGAGTGACTTTGTTCGGATTCTTCGGGTGCAGCAGCGGCAGTATATGCGGCAGTGGAGAGGCCCCTTCGAAATCCGAGCTTTCTTGCGTCGCTCTTCTCTCTCACTCCGTATAACTGATGCCGCGTGCAGCTCGCCCAGGCTCGAGGATTACGTTTCCGACTCGATGATACTCTTTGGCGCTCTGACGCTGTGTGTGTTTCATATAATGCCGTGTGGCCGCTGCTGCTGCTGTCCTCTCTATCTTGGTGAGGGTTATTCCTTTTTCGGCGTGCAGACTCGAGAGAAGCGAGCTTTTTGATTCAAAACCCGTGTCGCGCACCATCGTACTGCAAACCGCATGGTCTAGCTCTTTGCTCCGATGACCACGTTTCAATCAGATAATAAAATCCGCTTCAAATCCTTCATCCGTATACGACTTATCAACATTTTTCTTAAAAATTCTAAAAATTTGAAAAACAAAGATTTAATGCGCGGTTGTAACTATGATGTATTGATTAGTCTATTTTACACAATATTAGAGTAGAACTCGGAGCTCATGGCTCTTAATTAATGTCTTCTATCTCGGTCTTTCTCAAGCTCATGCATGATTCGGTATTGATCATACATTCGCTCAATAAAAATATTAATTATTTAGATTGATTAATTTCTCACCCACTTTATACTTCAAACTCCAAGACCGATCGCTAGCTGGCGCATCACGTTAAAGTCGCTCCCGCAAATGGTTAGACATTTTTGAAGCTACAAGTAGTGCTTCGAATAAAAAGATAATCTTAAGTTTCTTCTTAGAATAGTCGATAGTAGTGATTTTATCAAATGAATCTAGTACGAGTGTAAACGATTTTTCCTTACTTTTTCAAATTACCGGTACCAGCAGGACCTACTTCCGAATCTATTTTTTATCGACGATTATTGTGCAACGTAGCTTTCCTGCGCGTACGGTACATCAACTTCTTCAGGATTTTTACCCCTTTGTCTGAACCAATAGGTCGAGAGATTCGTTCTCTCTGGGAAGAGGTGTGAGAGGTACAACACATTCACAGACAACCATTTAATTAACATATACACAAACTTTTTTATTGAACATCAAAAGATTATTACCAATTCTTATATTTTTCTTTTACTCTTGAAAAGTTCGTTGCTCTCGTCGGATTCTCCGAACTCGATTCACTCGCATCATCATCATCTAGAGAACAATTTCCATCGGGAGTCCGTCAATAGTCCCATTTTGCATTCACGTTACATCTGTCATTAATTTTTAAGACCGATCGGTAGATGGCGTATAAGAGAAAAGTCGCCCCGGCAAGTGGCTAGCCATTTTTGAACATACAAGTAGGAGGTGATTTTCTATCTGCTAACAAAAAGATAAGTAAATTATTGTTTAAAATGATAAAATGTTGACTTTTTTATGCATATGTGCATAAAAAAATGAACGCGACATATGCACGGGGTGGATTTCTCCAAAAGTTATTACAGTTGCGCGTATGATTCTCGCGAGAGCTGTCAAAAGAGGTGTATGTTGATCTGCGCAAAGGGGATGAGGACTTTCATGACTCGTAAATTTATGACACAATTGAAGGTGTCGCGCATACACATATACAGATCCCCGCATATAAACATACACGCACACGCACATAGCATGGAACAGATTCGATTGGGTGTAGCTGGATACGCACGCTTTGAATTGCGATGTACACAGCTCGCGTATTCTCTCTTCTTCCGGCCTCGAGAATTGGCGTTTGAGAAAAATATTCTTGTTGTTGTTGTTGTAGTTCGGAAAGAGAATCAGCGAGCGCATGTCTCGAGCGAAGAAAGATGGATATTCTTATTTTTTTCCACGAGAAAAGAGAGAAAAGAGCCCCGGATCCGCGCGCAGCAGCGGCGGCAGAGACGTTTTTTCGTTTCGGCCGATCGAGCCCGCAGCATCGACCCGGTTCCTCTTTTTTTCTACTCCTCTCGTTCCGCATATATATTCACCTATATTATTAAACGCACGAAATTACAATTTGTTGACGTTCCATCGCAGTGCATTAAAAGCCACGTAAATTGTTTATAATAAGCAAAAAGGATTTCTCGATAAGCGATATATTGGATAAATTAATGGAGTGCAGCAGCAGCAGCAGCAGCATGAGCTCTCTAGCTTACAGTCGAGCTGGCTCGCAGAGCCACGCGCGCGCCCAGTCAAAGAGAGCGAGAGAAGCCCAAGCGAGAGAAAAGCAATTCGATTCAATAAAAATGGTTCTCTTGGTGAGACCGAACGCAGCGGCAGCAGCTCACGTATATCCGCGCGCTTCACGATATAGCTATATCACGGCCATAGAGCCCGGAGTGCAGGGCTATAACTGCAATTTCATCATTTACGACGCGCCATGCATTAAGCATAGTCTGGCTCTCGGCCCCCCGTATATAGCGAGCACCAGCATCAGCTCCACCGTAAAACATATTAAAAGCTTGTGTGCGGGAGTGAGCGTATGTTCGTTCGTGTGTGTGTGTGTGCTAGTGCAGAGGCGATCGACAGGCTTAGCTGATTTTTCAGCAGATATATACGTATACGCTACGTGTCTGTCATAGAGCTGCTGCGGCTGCTGCTGCTGCACAAGCCGCGAAACGTGACTCGTCTCATTTGTCTTCTGACTCTATATCTGTATATACACAATGTATATACAAGCCAATGCGTTTAAGCTTCCAGCGCAGAAGGAAAGGAAAGCGCAATCGTATATAAACTTTTCAAGTGGTTTTCCTTCGGAGCTCACCTCGGTGCGGCTAAGGCACGAGCGAGCGCACGAGCTCGCCCCGACATCGAACTTATATACAGATATATATGTAATACGAACACAGCTTGTGGCTACGTGTGTAAATGATCGAGCGATCGATTTATTATAGTCGAACGAAACTCGTCCGCAACTGTGCGCAGAGACATGTACCCGCAAACTCATGTATTTATAAGTAGGATATCTTGCTTCGCGGTCAAATTCATAAACACAGCGTGGAGAGTTATTATTATTTTTTTTTCTTTTTTCACTCTTACCCCCCGCGCCGTTATGCGCTTAAGTTTATTATCCCTCGCGTACACACGTAGATATATACAGGTTTGCGCGACTTAAGGTATGCAAACATACTTGCATAGAGCTGCACAGCGCAAACAAGTTGCGTTAGTGCGGCGGAGTTTGTAATTATTTGTCGATTACTTAGGAGCACGCGCGCACACGAGCGACGGTAGCTCAAGAGAGAGAGAGAGCGAGCTGCGTGCAACTTTATCACTTAAAACTTAAGCCGCGGAGAGAGTAAGAGTAAGAGTAAGAGAGAGAGAGAGAGAGAACATTTCTCCCCCGGGACGAGCGAAAGAGAGGACCTTAGCTTTGTAACAGATTAAGCCTCGCGAGAGTCTGCGCAGATGCATGCCACCGCCACCAACACCCACATACACATACGAGCTGCGCTCGAGGCTCACATAATAATGAATACAGATTGACTTTATCCCGAAGTCTCGTGTGTGCTTGCACTTTATGCGTATGGCACCGCCAGACACTTGCTTGAATAATTCCTTTTTTATTTTCTCGACGCCAGACCTTGCGAGTACGTAACAAATTTTGCGCGCGTGGGTGTGCGTGTATATTCCGCGAGATCCATATAATTCGAGCGGTGGCGGTGACCCTTTAACCACTGAAATAAATCAAGCGTGTAAAAAAGCGAGCCGCACACAGTGTAGCGCCAACACATATATATAGAGCACGCGCGACGCACTCGAGCGCGTTGAAAGAATAAGCTCATATAAGAGATCGCGGAAAAACGAATCATAAAAAGAAAACGTAGTTGCAGCAGCGTAGCGGCAGCCTAGCTAGCTCGCGCACGCTCTATCCCGGAATCGTAGCCAGGAAATAAAAGACAATAAAAGAAAAGCTTCTCGCTCACTGTCTCTTGCTCTCGCTCTCTCTCTCTCTCTCTCTCTCTATCTCTCGATCTTTCTCTTATTCTCGCGCGCGCGCGTCGCGCACTGCAATGATTTTTTTACGGCTCAACCTAAGGGGTGTGAAAATAGAGATGAAAATAAAAAGCTCATGAAGCTATATACGCTTGCGCGCGCCGTGTGCCAGACCGATAAGACATCTTTTTTACGCAGTCTCTCTCTCTCTCTAGATGCGATATATTTTTCCTCCCGCCCTGTTATTATAAGGGAGGGGCTAATGCATGCGAGCGCGTTTTGATCTAGGATTCACTTCGAAAAACTTGCTTCATCCCTTTTCCTGCTCGCTGCTGCTGCTGATGCTATTGCCACGTATACCCTTTTCGTCTGCATAGAGAGCCTACTACGTACACGTGTGGGGCATGCAGACAGACGTGTAGCACGTAAGTCTTGCTTCGTGCGGTGGATTTCACCTCGCTCTCTTCGCTTTTTCTTTTTTTTTTCTTTCCTTTTTTTATCTTATCTCGGCAAAAGTTTGACTCTCTCGTTTCTCTCTTTTTTTCTTCCTCCGTTGGACTACACGACGTCGACGACTACTCTTAACTTTTGGCGCCGGCCCGTGTACAAGCTCTCCGTGTTCTCTCCTTTTTCCATGCACAGTGCACACATACATACTAACGTATAGGCTCTGGATTTTTCCTGCGCAGTGGCGCGACATCTCAACGATTGCCACGAAGCGCTATATGTAGATGCCAGTTTCAAGGGATAGCGGCTGAGCTCAATCCTACTCTTTTTCTGCTTCTTCTTCGTCCTTTTTTCGAAAAACTTTTTAGATCTATGTTGAGATTCAATTTACGCGTTTTGAATGAGGGTCATGATTATGGGAGACTTTGTTGGGCTTTTCAGCAACATTCTGGTCCATGCACGTACACAGAGCTTTTTTTTTCTATACACATACTTTACGCTCCAAGAAGTTTATCCTCGCGAACATTTTTTTTTGGCTATTTTCCTTATACTCGCGTATACATAAGTGGAAATGCGATTTTATGTATATTTGAGCTTTACCCGAAATGCAGAATATATAACTCGCTCGTACCCGTTTGTGCGCGTGTTTGCGCCTGCATGTGAACCTATAATGAAAGTTGCGCGCAACGAAGGTTTACAAAAAAAAGCAGTCCTGGCAGTCGTGGCATATAATAATTCTAAAAATGTTTACCCAGTTCTAGTCTTTCCTTCTCTTTCGCGCGCTCACGACATAAAGTACGCTAGGGCAGTTGACGTAGCAGCACGTGTGCACGCCGCGCGCGGGAACAATGAGCTTGCGAGCGTGGGCAAACTATACAAAGTTATGCAAACGCGCGAGCGCAATAATTCTACAAAAGAATGAGAATAGCCCAAAAGAAGTCAAAAATTTTCATTCGCGTAAACTATATCGTGACTTATTCGAGGCGTGGGGGTTGGGCGTTGTGGTGTGGCGTAAGGATGGGACGATAAAACTTCGTTTTTTTTCCTCTCGCGTTCCCTTCTTTGTCCTGTGCTTTGAAGAATACCTAAGCTGTGGACCGAGAAAGTAAGAAGAGAAAAAAAAAAGAAGAAACGCGTAACAAGATTGACCGTGCGGTTAAAGTGTTTAAAATACAATCGCGCGTGCGGAGCATCCGCAACGATTCCAACGCGCATTCGTTTCGTGTACTTTCTTACGTACTTTATTCTTTTTTATTCTTGCGCGCCCGTGTAAAAAGCGCGTTTGCAGTATAAAATGCGTAGCTTCTCTTCTTTTTTCCCCCACTTTTACTTTAACCGCACGCACATCTTTTTTGTTCATAAAATAATACAGATACGTTTCTCCCCCTGTACTTTTGTTTTTTCTCGCTCTCGAGTCTCGATTTTCTTGGGTGTAGTCCGCATCCGATGTAGAACTTTCGACGGTTTGGTAATTTCTTGGTTTTATTCTGTATATACAGTCAAAAAAAGAGTGTTAGCATCTTTCTCAAAAGTCCGACTTTTTCATAAGGCCATAATTTTTTTTTTCCCCAAGCTCTTAGACGCGAATACAATTGTTTCCTCTGAAACACGCATCATCGTACAATTTTATCAGTCATTCATTTAAATAAAAGCTCGATCGTGTATGTACATAATATTTACCCGCGATTAAGCGCAGGGTCTTGCGTGTATTTTTTTTTATTTATAGTGCTTGCACCCGTGAGTCTTACGTATATACACTTATTCTCGTCTCTGCTCGGGTCCGAGAAGAAGTATACGCGTATTATATTCGCAAACATTTCTTTTCTCTCGCGTACAAAACGCACTCATACACTCGACGGAAATCACAGCCATTGAATCCACTCGCGCGGCGTCAGCGACGACGGCAGTAGCATTAGCAGTAGCAGCAGCATGAGGCAACAGTTTTTCTATATACGAGAGTATACATATTACGCTCGCGCCTTCTTTCCGCTGTATTATGGAGCCAAAGCTCGTAACATTTGAATGCGCTGCATCCTGACGTTTGGAACGAAACGCCCGAGAGAGAGAGAGAGAGAGAGAGAGTGAGAGAGTTGATTCAAGCAGTTCGTATATATACGCTTCGTCGTGCTGTTGCTGCTGCGCGCGAGAGTCCGTTTACGCGATACGTTTATGGCTATAAGTATATCGTCTTCTATCGCCCTCTCCCCCACCCTCCGCCGCCTCCTTTCCCATTCCCTCTTCGACCTCCCTCTGTATTTTTAATAAGCTCGAGTGCATCTGCGCGCACGCACACTCGTTAAATTACCGAGAGGAAAAAATGTACGTGTTCCCGAGCTTTTCAATTTCGTTTCGCTCGAAGCCCGCGCGCGCACGCTGCAACGAGTTAAATATGAAAATGAAACCATTTGAATGTAAACACGATTGCATTATGTACGTTTCATTTTAGCACAATATATTATACGAATCTTTCCTCAAGATATGAAAGTAAGAAAAAAAGAATCTCATGTAATAACCGAGTTTTATTTTTTCTGATTCACAGGTGAGTCGAGATTCTTCTCTATAGCTGTTTTATCGTGAATCGTTTACGTAAGTATTTGAAAAGATATCTTTTGACGAAAGCTTCGCTACTGCTGCTCATTATCTTTGCCGATTCCTCCCTTTTTTCTATCTTTGTCGCGTATATACAACCAGCGAAAATGAGGCTTGACTCTGCGTTATATTCTTCTTTTTTTACGCTCACTACTCTCGGGAGAGAGAAAGAGCGAGAAAGAGAGAGATATCTCATTGTTACGGACGAACGCGCACATGGACCATATAATCGCTCCCCATACATACACGCGCGCGTAGCAGAAGCCGCCCTTCGCCCGTATAGTGCCGAATCGAATTTCCTGCGAGCAGAGAGTGAGAGGGAGAGAGAGAGAGAGAGCCTGAAGCGACGCGTACGTATATAGCGTCATTTGTTTCGGAAGTTCCACTTTTGCGCGAGATGGGAGGGCAAAAATATATGTATTCACCCATAGCCATCGGGCCATAGCTGTCTTTCTCTTTCTCCCTCTCTTTCTCTTGCTTTCGAGTCAAGTGGAACGAAACCACAGCAGCAACAGTAAAGCAGCAACACAGATTCGAAGTATCACGCAAGCTTCGCTTCGATCCTATAGTAGATGTATACGAGAGAAGCCGATCTATTTGGCCCGATACGCTCCTGTACGCGCGTGGAAAATTCGACGTCAAAAGTCTATCGTCGGAGCATTAGTCAGCAATATAGCCTCGGCCACGACTGCCTGCTGCTGCTGTACCTTTAAGAAATTCAAAAGTCCCGTGTGCTGGGCGAGGTGGTAGTGGTGCTGCCGCGCGCTACTTCATAACTCAATGACGATGGGACGATTATTCACGCGAGCGCCGCGAGGGAGCTCGAGGTGGATCCGTAGTGTGGAGCTTGCAAGCTCTCTTCCAGCCGCAGTATATATATCTAGCGAGCGAGAGAGCGAGAAGGAGAGCGAGACAGAAAGAGAAAAGATGAGCTTGAGTGGCTGTATATGCATATAATATAACGCGGGCGCACCGCCGCGCGCGAATGAAGTATGGGCGGTGGGCAGAAGGTTATACATAGCAGAAGCAGGAGGCGCGTGCTCGTGACTCGGTATTAATTTATCGATTCGTTTACCGTTATACACAAAAACTTTCTACTTTCCCCAAGGAGAGATAATATATATACAGCACCCAATGAGGGGTGCGAGCTCCGATCTCTACTCAAGCTTAATCTTGATCCTAAAAATGAGCTCCTCATTCGCACTCCGCCGCCGCGCAGTAGTATATGTGTATTTAGCAAAAGCAATGTAGTAGCTCTCTCTCTGTAGCTTTTAAATACGAATCGAAAATTCAATCCTCCTTATTTAGTACTACGTGTACAGTAGTACAGAGCCGCGATATATGCGCGATAGCGTAGTCGGCAAACGTAAATATTTGACGAGTTTTCATTATGTAAAACAATGTCTGCGAGGCGCGGGCGCGCGCGGTTTAATGAATTCGCCGCGCGTATAGCTGGTACAGTATAGCTCGCAGCAGCAACGCAGAACTCCCTTACGATCTCGCTCCAGTGGCGGAAGAAAGAGAGAGTGAGAGAGAGAGCGAACAGAGATGGTTTTTACTCAGCTGCTGGCACGTTCCCGGTGTACGTCGTCTAGCTTTTCTACGAGTAAATAATTCCGCCGATTACCTTTTGGCGTCGAGAGCCGAGAGCGAGCGCGCGCGTGCCACACGTATATATAAGGTGCTCTCACTCTCTCTCTCTCTCTCTCTCTCTCGAGTTCTCTCAATATTCTCATCCTTTCGCGCGCTGCTCGCCGTATCAGTGTGCATAATTGACAAGCTAGCGTGCACGCGCCCGCCCGCCAGTCCGCTGTCGAAAGCTCGATGCGCGCGACTTGCCGAAACTTGCGAACGCGCTGCCATATTATAATATGCCTCGTCCTCTCTCGCTCTCTGCAGTCAGCCGAAACGCGTGTATGAAACATTATGAGCTTCGTGCGGTGAGTGAGTATTTGAACAACGGATCGCTACAAGCGCAGGACGGCAGGCACAGAGAGGGTACACACTGCACGCAGCATGCACACATACACGCATATAACACACACGCGAGTTCGCGTACGGTGTAGTTTTGACTTAATTCTTGCGGTGAAGTTACACACCGCATCAGTCAATATGCGGCTGTGCGCGCTAGACTTTGTCGTCGCGTCGAGGCGCAGTATGGAAATATCGAAACTGCCGCACGCGCGCCCGTCAATTAGAATGATTGGAAAATTGGAAAATATTGTCTATGCGCCGTGAGCATTCAACATATTACATACATACACGCGGCATATGACACACACACAAGCAGTTGAGAGGGAGATATAGAGAAAAAGCAAAACGAGCCTCTCGTAAAGTATGTATAGTGCACACGCTGCGCCGCTTTTTTTTTCATTTCATCGCAATGAAATTATATTGCGTAAATTAAATGTAATTACTAAAAGTCAAGCCCGCGCGCGGCGCGGAAAAACGAAGCGAAAGAGTAATAATTCGCGAGCGCTTAAGCGTAGATACATATATAGCGTAGGCGCATATATCTAGTCGCGGAGGTATAAATGCGAAATTTTGCACTGCCTGTACGCGATATAACAGGGCTCTGAATCGTATATGTAAAATGTAATCGTATATATTATGGAAGTACAGAGCGCAACTGCTACCGCCGCCGCTGGTGGTGGTGGTGCTGCTGCTGCGCTCATCGTTCGCTCTCTTTCTCTCGACTAGACTCTCGCGAGAAAGTAGAATAAGAAAGGCAAAAGAGTCGAGTATTTCACTTGGCCGTGTGCAGCTTGCCTCGCTCGCAGGCACTGAATTAAAACAATTTTCACCCTGGCCATTGTAAATTTGAAAAGCACACGCACGCTCGCTCTAGCTCGAGCTCGGCTTGCTTGCTTGTGCTTGCCTCTCGGAGTCACTCGTGTGACGCACTCAATCTAAGCGTTTTTAATTACAGAGACGAGAGGAAAATAAAGAGAGAAAAAGAAAAACGCGAGAGACGGAGAGAGAGAAAAAAAATTGAAACAAAAGGACACACGACGACGGACGGACGGTGGAAATTAAGCTCGAGGCGCGCGCGCGCGCAAATTCAAGGACGGCACACGGATCCTGTTCCCACGTGCAAGAGAAACTAGACGAGCGAGAGAAAAGTCATACATATAATAATGTCCAAGAGAGCGTAGGTGTGACACGGCAGTCAGCGCGTTAAACACTCGAAAGTCAACTGCGAAAGGATGGTGGATTTAATGAAAGACAAACATAGAGAAAGAGAGTAGTCGTACGCGAGACAATCAGAGACCGACGGCTACAGTTCGCGAAAGAAGAGTTTTAAGGTATATACCACTCGTGTTCGAGTGCGAGCCGCAAGAACAGCCAGCTCGTGCGGTACCCCGCGAGAAGAAAAAATAATAATATCCAAAGCGGTTTCTGGCGATGACTCGTTTCTGATACGATAGACTCGCACACTACTCGCAGAACTATTATTACACTCCCGTTACCACTACGGTGCACTATTATTGCGGGTCGAGCTTGCACCGCGCGAGATCATTAGATATATGGACAGAAGCTTTTAAGCCTTTCTCCACGCGCAGCACCTCGGCAAGGAATAACTGGATCAAAACACACCGGAGGAAAACGACGCGCGAGCTAGCGACGACGAGAGGACATTTCTCGCGACTTTCTCTTTAATTACTTTTCCGATTTACTTCATGCCGACGCGTAGCTGCCCCTTCCCGGCCCTCCTCATCGCCGGCTCGCACGTCTACCTCACCCTGTATACAGATAGATAACGAGGATTTTACTTTACTGTAAGATATGTGCCTGCCTGCCTGCCTGTATGCGTGTGTACGTGTGCACACCGTAGCATTGCGCGACACGTTTGTCAGTCACAGTTCTCTCTATTTCTCTTCGCGTATACGTACATACCTGTGTGTATGTGTCGTTGCTAATCTGGATTTGTGGTCGCTCTCGGTCCGAAGCTGAGAAACGTGGACGTTGTATTTGATGGCTGTTTACGAGCTCCATGTGTGGATTTTCGTCGCTCTTTCTCTCTCTTTCGCCATCTCTCTTTCTCGTCTGCTTCTCCTCTCTCGCACGCGCGTTACCCTGGCAGAAAAGCGAGATATCTCACGAGTTTTATATCGTGCGCGTAAAGCTTTGGGCTAGCAGCTCTCCTCCTCTTCTACTATTTTTTCTTCTTTCTTTTCGTTTGTTTATACGCTAATATAAATGCCCTGGTAGTTTCTCGCTCACGCTCGAGTCTAGCAGCTAGCACAAAGCAAATATTAGCCCTTTTTTGTCTGGGTGTGGAGAGCAAGGAGAATGTGTATAAACATTCAAAGACAATCTTCATTTTAATCGCGGTGAAAGGATACATCGCCATAATTGAACGTACACAAAATTAAATCTAGGCCAAAGACATTAGCGACGCACGAGTCGTGCTACTGTATACCGCATTCTCTTCATTCGCGTTTGCTGCTCTTTCGATGCGATACCTGCAGGCTTACCTGAGCAGCAACAGCAGCAGCAGCAGCAGCAGCTAGCTTATATTATATACAGTGCGTCGTTGGAAAAGCCAAGAATGCTCGAATGTGTACTCTGCACTCTCAGGGATCGACCCTACAATAAAGGCTTGGGCGCGCGCGAGCAAAACATTGCTTGGCGAAATCTCTCGCTGTGTATACATATAGTGGTAAATTGGACGAGCTGCGCAGCACTAGCGAGCGAGAGCGATGCACTCTCGTGTCTGCTGTGCTACTGCTGCATACCCAGCGCTGATATGTATATAACACACAAGTCGTGTGCTGACTCTCTGTGGTTATGTATTGGAATACCGTACCGAAGCGTATACGTATGCTATTTACTATAGCTCTCTCTCTCTCTCTCTCTCTCTCTCTCCCTGAGCTTGTGCACACATTATACACGTACAAAGAGGTACATCGCGTTCGTCTACGAACAGCACATTATATAGGGTGTGTGCTTTTGCCTGTCATTTCCATGGCAAACATATACAATTTTGTCGCGCGCAAATTTGTCGGGGCTCTCGATCGACGAGAGGGTATAAAAATTACTCGTGTATATCCTCGATCGGATTATATATATTGTAGCAAGGGGATTTATTAAGCTAATACCGCGCAGAGTCAACGGTTTGGCTTTTGAAGGAACGTACGCAGGCGTTTAGCCTCGATCAAAGGTCGGAAATCGAAAGCAGCAGTTAGGAGTCGGGGACTACTTGGCCGAGCGATACGAATCTCGCTCTTTCTCTTTATCCTGTGACGCATGCACAGAATTTCTCCGAGACAGCAATACAGCCAAGCTGAAGTAGCAGTAGTAGTGGTAGCAGTGGCCGCGTCGCTTTTCCCGTGTATACGCGGGGTAGTGTGTGCGGATGGTGGATATAAGAGCTAGCTACTGCACGGATGTCAGGTTGCCAGCGAGCAGGCCGCAGATGGACCGACACTCGACTAGTATAGAAAATTAGTAGGACCGCAGAGAGAGACAGAGGAGCTGTGTAGAGCAGCTAGCTGTGAGTGCGGAGTATAGAGAGGAGTCAGTAGTAGAGTCGACAGTATAGTCAGACACACATATACGCCCCTGCGAGGGAGCTCGACCTTACATTCTCCAAGTTTGCGCGCGTATACGTGTATACGGTGGTAGTAATACAGTAGTGACGACGCTACTACTGTTTCTCTCTACTGTCTCTCCCTCGCCTCAACTTCTTGTCAATTACATGCCTCCTACATCCAGCACTGTATATATGTATGTGTAATAGCGAGTATATACCCAGTATGTACGAGGCCACAGTCTCGCGGTCGAGTCAGGTCTCGTCGTCGCGTCAGACGAGCTGCTACTACTACTGTACGAGCAACGATTAATCATCCCTTTTTCCTTTGATACCGCGTGGCGTTGTGCAGCGCTTTCAGTTATATACATTATAGAAGCACGCCGCCTTCTGCGTGTACATATATGAGCGCGTCCAGCATAAGTCGGCCACCCCGCGCCATTACGGCATTTTTGGCCGAAAGTGTCGTATGTTTAGCTCGCTCGGAAACGTTTACCAAGAGTCAGAAAAAAAATCCAAACTCATAGATCGATAGATTTTTTCCTCCTCTTTCTAGTGGTGTAGCTTAAAAAAATCTTAAAAATTGATTTTGAGGTTAAAACTCGACTTGAATGTTTAAGTCCATTTTCCCAAAAAATGTATCCTCCGATTGCAATTTAAACTGCACCAATCGAAAGAGGAGGCAAAAATCTATCGAAAACCATATTTTCCAGGATGGAGAAATGATAAGAACTATTAAAGATATCGAGAAGAATAGCCCGGGACGGCGCGCGCGGACCTGTTTTCCTGCCTATGTCTTTTCGACTCGCTGAAAAAATGCTGAAAAAATAATTTAAACACGTAAATCGATAGATTTTTTCCTCATCTTTCGATTGGTAATGTTAATTTTGAGGTCAAAATTGAAATACTAGAAGAAATATTGACTTAAAAATTCAAGTCAAGTTTTGACAATGAAAAAAATTTTTAGGAATTTTTTCAATAACACCATCAGAAAGAGGAGAAAAAAATCTATCGAATTATGTGTTAACATTATTTTTCCAGCCCTTTTTAAGCGATAACGAGCGAGTCGAAAAGACAAAGACACGGCGCCGCGCGTGTGCCGCCGCTGGCGCACGGAAAACAGGTCCGCGCGCGCCGTCCCGGGCTATTCTTCTCGATATCTTTAATACTTCTTATCATTTCTCCATCCTGGAAAACATGGTTTTCGATAGATTTTTGCCTCCTCTTTCGATTGGTACAACTTAAATTGAAATCGGAGAATACATTTTTTGGGAAAATGAACTTAAACATTCAAGTCGAGTTTTAACCTCAAAATCAATTTTTAAGAATTTTTTAAGCTACACCACTAGAAAGAGGAGGAAAAAATCTATCGATCTATGTGTTTGGATTTTTTTTCTGACTCTTGGTAAACGTTTCCGAGCGAGCTAAACATACGACACTTTCGGCCAAAAATGCCGTAATCGCGCGGGGTGGCCGACTTATGCTGGACGCGCTCATATACGTCTGGTTTTGCTTTGCCTTTATTTCTTTATATGATTCTAACCGAACTCGAGAGTCGAAAATTTTTGCCTTCTGTATGCATTATAGAACATGTATGGCGATTGCGCTCTCGAACGTTATCGAATCAGGTGGAAATAGAATCGACTTGCGGTAGCCGCGCGTATAAGTCGAATACTTCATTAGCTGCGCGCACAGACGGCAGCGAGAATTGGCGATAGGATATGTCTCTAATTAGCCGTGCGCGTTCGTACAAAAGCTCCCCGAGTATGCATCGAGTTATAATAGAATATCTCGTGGCGTATGTATCATCTCGATCTCTCTCGGCATTCGACGCGGTCGTTCGACGTCGTATAGATACATACCGGCGGATAACTAATTTTTGCAATTAATCGACACATAGGTTGGATTTGGATCTGTACGGAATATTCTTTTGTCGATGATCACGTATTTATTAAACTTTGATAAATAAAGCATACATACTTCTTTGACGATTCGCATTCGTAGTGAGAATTCATCGATGCAAAGTACGAACATGAGATAGTAAATCTTGGAGCTTGCGAGCTTTAAAACTTTCAATCCAAGACCTTGTCTCGTACCTGCCGAAGTTTTCGCCCTCGTTTTCTTTCTCTCCGCCTCACTGGACTCGACTCGTAGATTACGTTGCACACTTACATACGCATTCGCTCACATATAGCTTGCATTATATGTACACAAGGGTGTGATACTTTGAGCAGCAAGAGAACGAGGACGACGTGGACTTTGACTTACGGAGCTTTGACTACTACTACTATACGTTAGCTTATTTAGATGTATATACGGAGCCGCCTGCGGACATCACAGAGCTCGTTGAGCTGGGGAGCATAACGAGCCCAAATATGTACGTGTGCATCGTCGGACGTCTCTTCCGCTTGCGTTGCGTGCTGCTATACTGCTGCTGTATAGACGAGGCCTGTAATCCAACTTGCTGAATGCTACGTCGTCCTTTTGCTTCGAGCTGCTGCTGCTGCTGCTGCCGAGAGCGAGAAAGAGAGACAGACCGAGAGAGGTAGATGTAGAGAAAAGTGTCTGGCAGCTGAAAGCTGTGAGTAAGAGAGATCGTTATCTATGAAAGGTCGCCGCGTGCACGTTTATTCATGTACGGCTAGCTGATTCAATTGCCATGGGCCGACTTATATAATCCACCGTGAGGATATGTTCACGTGAACTGTACGTACGTGCTATGAATGCAGTGGATGATTATATCAATTGTTGGACATGATGTAAAGTATGTGAGCGATATGTATTCTAGAAAAAAAAACAAAATTAGGACATCCGAAGCAGCGCTGGACATGTGAACGGCTGAGAGCTGATTTCGACGCGCACGATGTATAGTCGATTCGTGCGTATACATGCACAGCAGTGTGTATATAATAATATTGAGAATCGATCGCTGACTGGATTATTCATGCAGCCGAGCTTGCACAGCGGCAGCAGCGAGCCGGCTAATCGATCGAGAATATCCATTTTATTGGCTTATAACGCCTGCCAAGGGTCATCCTCTCTCTCCATACTTATATACGTACGATGCATATTACATTCTGCGTTCCTCGTGCGCGCAATATAGTAGTTTATACGGCTTAAAATTGTCGGTCGAAGCTACGCTCTGGCTACTGCACGGCTACGCGTGCGACATCGTAATGCACTTACACGGAAAGTTTACAGCACCAACAGCTACAGCGAGCTCGTGCCCGGTGCACAGAAACAACATCTATAGAATATATATAGAGAGAGAGAGAGAGAGGGAAGGGCTGCAGAGGGTCAGCTCTCGCGTACTGTAAAAGGGGCAGAGGGCGAGCACGTAGGATTAATTCGCTATGGCAAAACGACTCTGTCTCGAGCTTTACACAATATCGGGAGATGCGCGCCACGTGTATTAATATAGCTACAAGTTATATTAAAGGGTGAAAGGTTAATAACTTTTAGCCGGGCACACTTCGCGATCGCTGCAACTAATACATATTGGATATGTGCATATTCGGGGCTGCGCGTCCATTCCGAGGCAGGAGAGTATACGGAGACTCGGCAACGCAGCAATATACAGATCGTCTGCGCGCGATCTCCAATTTTATTCATCTAAGCATGCCACGCCACGTGTGTGTGTGTGCACCTGTGCATAATCTAATCACTTGGTTCGGAGTACGTATCGATTGAATCTATATTGATCTACGCTTCGCAGCGAGCGCGACAACGCCGCCACGTATCTATAATATTGTTATACACGCGCGCGTCGAGTGCAGCTTTTAATCAATTTATATCTTGCCTGTCTCTTCGGCACGTTCGTTCGCGAGCTCCGGTATAATTTCTGCCCTTGTTATCGATGCTCCTTTTTCTGTTGGCCCTCTGCTTTCGAAGGGATTTTGGTCACCACTAGTCGTGACGGTAATAACAGAGTGAGAACCGGCTCAAAAACACAGCAGAGAACGCGGTAACCCTAGAAACGATGATGTATCGCGCGCGTGTCTGTCGTTGTCGTCGTCGCGCCGAATGTCAGCGCGACAATAACGGCAACGTATAACGCGCAGCTACCACTGCGCCGCGGTGACTTTTTTTCCCTCTTTTTAATATTACGCGCGAGCCGCACATTTTACGCGCCGAAAATATATATGTATACGCGCGTATTGAAAAAAAGTACCCGCGGCGCTAATCAAAGAGCAGAAACGTAAACAGCAGCACCGAACGTTACTTCCGCTTTGTTATATTATACGCGAGCGCCCAATAGAACGCAGGAAAAAAATCACAACAAAGTCTCGGCGGTGCAGCTTCTTTCTTTCCCGCAGCTTTTTTTCTTCCTTTTCTCTTTGTTGATTTCCCATGCGTTGAAGCCTATGGCTGAGTAGAGCCACGAACGCATCTACCTATATACATCGCAAGCATGGATTAGCTCGTCGCGCGCCCGATTGTTCGGATAATATATATGTATAGCTTATACCTCGGTTTGTATACTCCACTCCGCTTATCGGCTATTTATTTTCTTGGCTGCTGCGCTGCCGCTGCAGTTCCAGTTGAGAGGCACATTTCCGATATATATGCGGGTGTTTGGCTTTGCCATACATATTATCTCTCTCTCTCTCTCTCTCTCTCTCTCCTGTCTGTATTTTGCGTACTCGAGAACCTGTGTTTTTCCATTTCTCTCTCTCTCTCTCTCTCTCTCTCTCTCAGCGATAAAAGGTACGTCAATTGCAATTGTTTACGCGTTAGCTTTTGTACGAAATTTCCTCTCTATCTCGTTATACGTTGCAGCGCATATCCGCGGCGTCGAGGAAAAGATAAATAAACAAAACCGAGTAATTGAAATTCTGTAATCAGTGAAATAATCACTTAATCAACGCTTGCGGGGTAGAGCATCGTTGCTGCTGCTGATGCCGATGCTTGTTTGCATTGGTTACGCGCGGTTCGTACACGGCCCAACAGAGCAGTAACGAGCACCCCAGTCAAATCAATATAAAATAAAGAGAGAGAGATAGGAAAGGAGCGATGAGCGATAGATTTGTGGCGTTGACGCGCTCAGTGGCATCGGAGTCGGCGGAAAATTCAACATCAGCAAAAATCTCTCACGCGACAATGGTAAAATGTCGATCATCGGCTTCGACAATCAAAGCTCGCCCAACCAGCCCCCCTGTGCCTGGAGCGTACAGAGAGCCGCCTCCGCCTTCGTCGTCTACTACTATTCTTATTCAGTCGCAGCTCGGCTCTACCCTTTGGGCCAAACATTGGCGTGCGCACGAGCAAAAGCCCCGGTATGTGCGGGAAAAGAAATTTGCGCGCCGAAAAAAAAAAGGAAGGAAAGAAGAGAAAGAAAAAGTAGGAGGAACGACAAATGAAAGGGAAACGAGTGTAGTTGTCGGTCGGATGAAAAAGGGCGGCCGGTGCGGTACGCTACCTTCCACCACGCTCCTCGTCGACGGGCGCTATCGGCTGCTGTTACTGCTGCTTTGACGCTGAGAGCGAGCGAGAGATATTTCCGATAATTCGGAATCTCCGCCTTGAGCTTTCACTACTATTAACCGTGCTAGATTTCCTTCGCTCTCTTTCTCTCTCTCTCTCTCTTGCTCGCTCGCTCGAAAAGGGAGAAAGAATCAAGCTGACAGGTAGGAAGGTAGGACGCTCGCGCGTACATGTAGTATAAGGTAGGATTACTATACGAGCTCTCGCGCGCGCGGCACCAGCAGCAGCGAAAGAAGAAGGAAGGAAGGGAGCGAGGAGAAGCCGGAGCTAGAGTAGGAGTAAAATTTATCGTTTGTCGCGCTCAACTCTACCTGGGCCTGACGTAAAACCGATAGGTGCAGAGACGGGTAGTGACTCGAAAGGGAGAGAGAGAGAGAAGGAGAGCTGCCACTGCTCCGAGTCTATCGAGGCTCTATATATACGTTGCAGCACGCGAGAGCGAGTGTAAAAGCTGCACTGCAAGCTCTACATTTGTTTTACATTAAGGATTTTGCACGTGCCCGCTATACGCTCGCAGTGAAGGCCAGATTGACAAGACTCGGAGATGAAATTTTTCTTTACCCGAAAGATGTGCGGGGTATAATATATGTACGCGTGCGGGTGTGTGTGTGTGTGTGTGTGTGTGTGTGTGTGTGTGTGTGTGTGTGATGTCGGTGACAACGTGGCAGCTCGGGGTCTCGGATTTTCTTCTTCTCCCGCTACGCTTCGCAAAATTCCCCGCTCGCTTCATTCAATATGTCACGTGGCGCGCTCTTGTCTATATTCCACCGATAGAGACGTTTCGGGTGAGCGATGATGTCTCGACGGGACGCAACGACGGCGACGACGAGTCAACTCTCTCTCTCTCTCTCTCTCCTCATACTCTCTATTGTTTTTCTCCCAAATCCTCAAAATAGTATATAAAGTAAAGAAAATATGTGGCGTGTATGTGGTAGACGCGTGTGCAATAACTCACTTGAGCAGCAGTTTGACAGATTATAACCAACTTGCCTCGCTTACATGTGAAGTATCTCCCTCTTTCTCTCTCTCTCTCTCTCTCTCTCTCTCTCTCTCTCTCTCTCTCTCTCTCTCTCTCTCTCTCTCTCTCTCTATCTATCTATCTATCTTTTAAAGAATAGATTACTCGGTGAACTCTTTAATAAACGAAAAAAAAAGAATAATCCTCCGCGGACGAGGCACAGGCGCAAGCACAAGCACAGGCAAGGACATTTTAATTTCCAACATAATCTAGCTTTAAACAAGGCGTTTCCTTCTCAGCCTGCCGTCGTTGTCGTCTTGTGCTTCTTGCGGAGAAGAAAAGAAACGCTGCTGCTGCTGTGTGTACGCAGGAGGGGTTTACACAAGTCGTACTAGTCTTCTACTATTTCAGTCTCGGCGAGCGCTTTATTGTCTCGCTATGTCGTTCATGCTGCACACAGCCAGTGTTAGCCCGCAGCCTTTTTTCCTCGTCTCAACGTTCTTCTCTGCTCCTTTTTTTCTTTTCTGTGCTTTTTTCCTACTCGTCTCTCGTTCTTTCTCTCTCTCTTTCTCTCTCCACATCCGTGACGTAGCGCGGCCTGTTTAACCCGTTTGCTTCGCGTGTAAGCGCCTGCTTTTGGCAATTTGCGACATTGCCAGGATTCTTTCTGTGCGTGGCGGCGGCAGCGGTGGTGCGGCGACGCGATGGTGGTGGCGGTGGCGGACGCGCGTCTACTACTAGGCTATACCGCATCACCGCCGCCTTTGGATCGGGATCAAAGCATCCGTAATTAATTCCAGGGGCTTTGTGTGTGTACACGGACGGCAGCAGCTAACCGGTAATTTTTCCTCTCTTCTCGACTCACGGCGTGCGAAGGATTTTTCTTGTACTTTAAAGTCAAAAGGTCGAGGCAGTGGCAGCGGCAGCAGTAGCAGAAGCCGCCTGCACAGTAGGAGTAAAGTATTATATACTCCATGATTTCTTATTTTTCGCCTCTATTTGCGCTTGGGGGACAGTGGCCTCGGATATTACTTGCGCGCACTAGCCTGTCTCGGCGCTCGGTTCGTACTTTTCTTTTTTTTTTCTTACCCTGCTGCTGCCGTTGTTGTTGTTGTTGACCCGTTGCACACCGTCGCGACCCGATCGCTATATTATATATATATATCGCTATAAATTGCGCACGTATATATACCTGTCGTTGCGGGAATATAGAAAGTGCAGCAGCCGAATGAAGCCACGCTCGACGTATAGATATAATATCACCGAGTGTTTGCTGCGGAGAGTAAGTGAATTGCACCGAGCGGTCGAATCGACTGCAAGCTATATGTATACACGTATAATACACGACGATGGCCAAGTGTTTGGATACAGCCACCGTATACCCGGCCGGCAAAAAAAATTATTTTCATGACCCTTTTTTCCTTCAGATCCTGCCTATGTGTAGTTCCTGTCGCGTTCGATATAGATTCGAGTTGGTGTGTATACACACGCCGATCTATAAGCCATTTTGTACGTTATTTCGATTCTCATTCGAATCAAGAGCTTGCAGAGTGCAATGGATTCGATATATATAGATCGGAATATAATACTACGCGCTCGCGATCGTTCTGGGCTCGCACAACAGCTCAGCTAAAAACACAAGGAAAATTTATAATGCTTATACAGATATATATCAGGTATTTTTCTCATCGAATAAATCTCATCCTCGATTCTCGTCGGCATTATATATACACGCACACACAAGTCGAGCCCCCGGCCCCGGTATATTACATTCATATCTGCTGCTGCCGCTGCAGTTGTGGAAATCCCAAACGAGAGACGCGAGGCAAGAAGATATCTTGTTTTTCGCTAGACCAGAGCCCAGAAGCTCTCTCTCTCTCTCTCTCTCTCTTTTCGATCCACAAAGCAGAGAGGAAGAGCTAGAAGCACATTCTGCTGAATAAGCCATAATATCGCGTATGGATTTTCCTCGACCCAAAATAGCCATGCTTCTGTTTCGTCTTATATGCTTGTGTATACTCGCACACAGACCAAAGGAATGAATACACATCGGGTATATAACCGATAATAACCCAATGTATACCAGCCAACGCCATACATATATGATAGCAATGAGAGACAGAAGCAAGTTAGCTTGGGGAGCTGACAAAAGAAAAGCGAATTTTATCGCGTGCCACGGGCAAACGTTTCGACTCGTCAATGTTATGAACTGCGTCATACAAGTTGTGCTGCATGTCGTTCCCAGTTGACATTGAGGGGTATAGATCTAATTTTTGAACTTATGCGCTACATTATGAAGTATACGTGAGTTATTCCAAATGCCGAGATTCGTTCGTTAGTCCAACACGTCAATGCATACACGCGCACACAAATTTTATAGCGTAATTATACGCGAGCGATCAATTAGTCCTCGCCGCATCGTTATATTACGCTAACTGATATCGCATCCTCGCACAATCGGGGATTGAAAGCAAAAAAAAGAAAAGAGGGATGATCAGAGCGATCTTTTCTCTCGTAGCTCTCGTAGCTCGACGAAACTGCGACACTTGAATACGTATATAACACGTGAAAAAGTGTGTAGGAAGAAAAAAGAAGCGACGGTGGCGCGCAGGAACGTAATAATGATAATATCTTCGTCGCGTGTCGCTCTACTTAATATATATACCAGTGCGAGCGCGAGAAAGCCACACCGGATAATGACCGAATAGCTGTCGCCATTACCACCGGCTCGATGGTTACGCGTGTGTGTGCGTGGGTGCGCAAGTTTACGGGTGTGTGTATGTGTATTGTAGAGACTCCCCCTTCGTGCAACGCGCGTACAAAACTTGGCGCCCTATACACTTCCTCTTTCTCTTTATATGAGAGCGAGAGAGATGTATTATTCATCGGATCGTCTGCTTTTTACTCGGGGACGATTTTCAGTATAGTCAGCACTGCTGCTCCTGCTGCTACTGCTCCTCTTTCCTTTACATTTATGCATTTCTCTCCTGTGCCATCGCGAACGCAGTTCGAGTGTAGCAATAGTAGCAGTGGTACCGCCATCGTTTTTAGCTGCTGCTGTACTCGTTCATCGCCTGGCACGCGAGTACGTCAACTTTTCTCGTGATTTCCTCTTTCGTGTACTTTTTCTGACTCTTCTCTCCTATCCTCTCGAAATCTGGTGTATCGGCGAGCTTAACAACGTTGAGAGAGGATATCGTCGTTACAAGTTGATGTACAACAGATATTCGACTGTTTTTTCCTGTGTTCCTGCGATTATTCTTCTTTCTTAATCGTACTAGCCATTAGTTTGCACGATACGACTTGAAGGCATATAAAGGTAATTTATATTTATCGCGTTTTTTTTTCGCTCGCTTACGCACGGATGTAAAATGATTTTTCTACTCTTTACGTGCTTACGTGGGAAATAAGAATAGCGACGATGGTGATCACAAAAGATCGCAACGCGCAATAAAAACATCGTAACGCAAAATCACGTTTTAGCAACTAATTTAGCGTTGTATAATACCCGCACAAAGCCAAAATTTCCAGTCTTATAATGCAACAAGAATCGTCGTCGTCGTCTTCGCGCGAACCGATAATCTCGCGAACGTGTGCAATATATAGCCGAATGTAACTGCAGTTCGAGAGAGAAAGCAAACGAACACATAAGCACATCGTGGAATATCAATCTTGAACTTTGGCAATTTCCCGCCAGACCATATTGTTCCGAGCCGAGCGTTGTTCGCCTCATCCGTCTTGTCTTCGCTCGCGCTTAAATGCTATCATCCACATCTCTCTTTCTCTCTCTTCTTTCGAAGCAAAAGTTTGGGCTATATTTCGAGGCGCACTCGTTTCTATTTTTTTTTCGCTCTGTCCCTCTCTTTTTTATTCGTAACTCTGATGCAGTTTCGGTGATATTTATTCTTCAAAAATGTTAATAAAGCTCGTAAAAAGCTCGAACGATCGTCAGTATTACGCGACGCAAAAGTCGCGGTATAAACTCTTCTTTTTGTTTTCATCAACGTATACGTATAGCGGAGATTTACACTGCAGCCGAGTCGAAAATGATAAGGCGAAAGACCAAACGAGCTTTTACACGGTGGAAAATCCAGCATCATCTTTGCCATCGTCGTGCGCGTTGCAACGTTAGCAGCGGCAGTCGCCAAGAGAATAGACTGAAAAAGCTCGAGGCGACGGAATTATATTATGCCGTACGGCAAAAGGACCGAGAGGCGGCTTGTTTACTCACGCGCGCACACACATACACACACATTCTGGGCGAGCTTCTGTGCTGCTCCTGCTTCTGCTGCATTAGAAACGTGGCGCGCGCGGCAGCAGCAACAGCAGCAGTGTTGTACATCGAATAACGCTGGAATTACGCTGCATTTTTTTTGTCTATTTTCCCGTATATACGCGAGCTTGCATTACGCCGCGCGCGTATGCACTGCTCGCAGGCTCTTTACACGTATAACACGGATATACGTACGAGCAAGCGCGCGCGTGTGTGTATACGTTTTTTTTCTCCATAGTATATACAAGGTAGGAACAAAACTTTTCGTATTTATCCGTGTACAATATGTACACCAGCTATAGACCCTGGCTCAAGGCTATATACGAAAGTGTACGCGCTCGTACGTACTACAGTGCACTTGAGAAAAAGAAAAGGTTATTACAATATCTCGAAGCGCGGGCTCACGTTGAAAAAGGTCTCTCTCACGCATTCCCTAGGCCATGCCCGCCCACCCACTCACTGCCGCACACGAACCAGCGACGAGGAAAAAAAAATTGAGAGAGCCAGGCTGCTCGCGAGACCCGAGTAATGTGATCAATGAAAAATTTAGAAAACTGATTATACGTACACGGATATTGGGTGTTTGCATGATTCATAAAAAGCTGTGCCGTGCACACACACACATACGGAGCGGCACCGCACTAGTTCTCGCGCGCGCCTACGGTATGTACATCTCTCTCTATATGTATAATAGGGAAAAGGGTCGCTTAATATTGCATTTTGAACGGCAGGTCACGTATGGCTGATAAAATGTCCTCGGCAGCTCTTTCGCCCTTTCAGCGCTATGGGCTGGCGAAAGAGAATATGCATGCGTGAGCGGCTGTAGAGCACACTACTCAGGAGCGCGCGCGCGAACGCGCTCAAGCCTGAAAATATCAAAAATCGTCTTTTGACCGCTCGAGCTCCAGGCGCACGGAGGGGGGCATGCCCGCGCTAAAATGGTATACACGTAGTACCCTTTTCAAAAGAGAGCCATTCATGCATATTAATAAGTCAAACATTACTAATTTAACCGATTATATGCGACTTCACGAGCACCTCGACCTGCTATAATATACAGCGCATAACGTATACAGCCGCAGACTCGCCCCCGCACGTACCGTACACCGCGTGTATTAGGCTTTTAATGCCCAACGCGTGTTAAGTGGAAAGTGCTCTTTGGCAAGAAAAAAAAGAGAGATAGGGCGAAAGGGACCAACAGCAGTGGGCGACGCGTTACACGTTGCCGCGCTATATACGGTCGGGAGCTCTCCTCCGTGCTCCGATATATGCGCCGCCGAGTCGAGTCGCGTCGCGCGCGCCCAGGTAAATGGCATTTTATCGTAAAATTCATTTTGTTACGCGTCTTTTTTAGGGTGGCTCTTATAGATGCAGCGTGCGCGCGACGAGCTACCTCTTGAAAACTTTCGAAAAGTATGCTGCTGCTCGAGCCATCGTCCTCGTTGTCATCGTCGTATATGGTAGTGCGCACACCCCATCGCATATATGCGCGCTCTGCAGCCCCTCGACTTCCATCGTAATGATAACCTAATGTATAAAATCGCTGGCGAAAAAAAAATTATCGTTCGAAACTCCTCTCTCGCTGTATAAAGTAAAAAATTTCTTTCGAAAAGATTGCCTCGTCGATCAAAATCTCTATTACACGCTTTTTTTATATAAGGGATCTATTAAAGGTATTTATTATACGGCCCCGTGAGCGGAAAATTGCTAATCGACATCGATGGCTATCAAAAAGCTCCGCAATCAGACGTGTGTGTTTGCGCTCGGTGCGCCGTGCCAACGGTGCCAGATCGTAAAACGAAATTGCAGCGCGCGCTTTAGCCCCGATGCCTAGTTTCTTCTTTTGCATATTATACATATTCGAGAGCATTGCCGCAGTGACAAAAAAAAGCAAAACAAAAAAACAGTACACGCTTGCCGGGAGCCGCACATTTTTATCCGAAACCAGACAAAAGATCCAATAAAAGCTCTATCTCTCTTTCTCCCTTGCAATGCAACGCAGGCTCGCGAAACAGTAAGAAGCCGTAAAAGTTCAAATTGCTATTTTGGTCGAATAAGCGCGCTTGTGCAGAGGCTAGGCTGCACCGACTAGTACCGGTATAAGCTATCGAGATGATGCAAAAAATAGCGCGACAACGAGAGAGAGAAAGACAGAGAGGGCCCTCGTCGCCGCCATCGCATGCACTCTCAAATACAACGACCGAGTCATATGTATGTGTACGTGCCGCGCACAAAAGCTCAGGTGTCCATGATTGCGGGATTCCGTGTCTTTCTGGGTGCAAAAGCTCCATACAATGCGCGGTGACTATTTTTTTTTTCTTTTTTTGTTATATATAACGTTGCTACCGCGTTTTTATATACAAATATATAGATTCTCCTGCGGCTTGGCCCTGGCTTATATCGTATATACCTCTATACTTGTATATCTATACAGCTAAACTTTCCTCTAACATTTCTATTGTGCGTCGGGCGCGTCGTTTACCCGGCTCTTGTATATATAGACATTCGTTTTATACCCACCTACCCACCTACTACTCGCCTACTACTCTTCTGCCGTGTTGGTTAACGCTCGACGAGCGCGAGGAGACACGAGAGCGGAACAGAGAGCAGCAGCAAAAAAAGGAAGGCGGGATAGAGAGAGAGAGAGAGAGAGAAAAGAGCCGTTGGATGCCGGAGAGACAAATCGCTGCTCGAGATAAAAAGTGCGAGTGTGAATATATATGTGTATACTTATACACATACACGAGAGGTGCTGATGCTTACTGCGGAAAAATGTTGCGTGAATTCGCGCGACCGGATCACCGCGTGCGCGCGTGCGTGTGTGTAAGCACATAGCGCTGCTGCTGTGCGCAGTGACAACGTGCAACTACGAGGCTCACGCGAGCGAAGGGACTTTTTTATATCCATAATATACGTATTATATATCGCTCGCGCTCTGTTCGAGCTTCAACAAAAAGTTGCATACGCGGTGCCGTCGTATTAATATTTTTTTGGGCTAAATAATGCACTACAAATTTTCTAACACACGCGATCGAGCCTATAAATAGTCGATCGAAATTACCACATACATAAAAAGAAAAATATTGGCGTCGAAATTCAAGTATTCGCGAACGTTATGCATCATGCATTAGTCTCGATGCATTTTCTGCAGCTCTCGTATTATCTATGTATACATCAGGTGCACTTATATGTATACGTGCGACAGTTCTTAAATGTCACGGGCGAGGTACTGCCGTAAATGTTCTGTACATATATCTATAGCTGCTGCTGCTGCTGCAGTATACGTTGCATACGTATGTGCAACGTACGATTGTCGTGTATAGTCGAGCAGCAGCTCAATGCGAAGCAGCAGCAGCAGTGGTGGCAGTGGTAGCATCACATTCAGCATTGCACTTCAGGCTGGGAAAGAGAAACATACTAGCTGTGTGCGCACGTTTCGCAGCTCGTATTTCACCGGATCGTCGTCGTCGTCGTCGTCGTCGTCGTCGTCGTCGTCGAGTCGTCGTCGTTGCGCGAGCTTCGCGCTCTATACGTGTACAGAGCTTATATAAGAGACTTTTAGCTTCCCTCAGACTCTCTCTCTTTTTGTCTTTCCTTTCCCTCCCTCTTATATAGTGTATATGTGTGTGTTTATCGCACCCTCGCAGCAGCAGCAGCAGCCGTAACGCACGTTCTTTTTTTACTTTTACTTTTCGACGCTCATCCGCGGTTGCGCGCGGCGGTTAAGGAACTTTTGTTTTCTGTTTATATTATAGACCTCTGCAGTATTCGTAGAGAACACACCACCGACACCGACTGCATCGATTTTTTTTCTACTCTTCGCATTACATACTTTGCCGTGTCTGTGAGTGTGTGCGTGTGCGTCTGTGGGTACGTGTTGAGTTTATCTGGGATTTATTGTAGGTGACAGCTTATTTATCGGGTCATTGAAAATGATTTTTGTTTTTATAACACCCGGTGCAACGAACATGGTGAGAGTAAACAATTTCTGAAAATGACAAGCTCGAAATGTAGTATGCGAACTAATTCGATGCCCCACATAGATATTGTTCATCACGCTTATGATGTATCACGTGTGTGTGCTTACATTGACTCAACATTTTTATTATCGCTCCATTCTAATAACAGTAAAATTATTTATCGATGTGTATTTATAGTTTTCGATTATAGTGTAGGAAATTAATTGGATTTCAGCGAGCTAAGAACTCAAATGTTGTTAATTTCGAATTTATTAAAATTCAGAGGCAACGCTTCGACAACTATTAGTTCATTTCGTATTTCACGTACTTTACTTCGTAATTTACGTCATTTTCACCAGTGTGACCAGTATAAACATTTTATTTCTCAAAATTAGGATCAATAATAGTTTTCGATGATAAAAAATGCTTCTAGATTCTAGATAATTTGAACACCAGAAATTAAATTCCAGGGTCCTTTTCTTTGGTTGAGTTTTCTTTCTGGAACTTAATTCAAGTTTTCACGATTTTGAATTTTTGTTTTTGATTAAATTTTTGACTTGTTTGTGGAAAAAAATTTGCGGTAATACCAATTTCAGTCGCTCTTGTATGTTCAAAAATGATTAGCCACTTACGAGAACGACATTTCAATATACGCCACCTATGGATCGATCTTGTGAACCATTGTATCGTTTATTTATATTTTGTTGCGTTAATAAAAAGCAGCAAAATCACCATTCATAATTACCGTTTGTACGAAGAAGTCACGGTGCATAAAGACGACAATAATCGAAGCCTAGCTTCCCACGTTCACAAGCATGAACAATATGAAAAAATAAAAAAGGAAATTCTGAATTTCGTCGTGAGAAATTGGGAGCACGAAAAGAACCGGTTCCATCTGCATATGTTCGAAGAAAGGCCGAGCTTACTTTGCGAGGCCCTGACAAAAAAGGTGTACTTGGAGCACATGAGTGCTGAGGGAGTGTATGGCGAGGCGTTTGAAACTTAAATATTTCAGAAAATCTATCATGCATCAGGTGCAGAAAAAATTACCGCCACAAATAAATCTTTCGTCTAAGAAAACCTCAAAAATGTATATACTTTCAACTGGGACTAGACACTTGCAAGAGCGACTTTTCCGCAATGCGCCACCTAGCGATCGGGTTTTAAACTTGAAGTAAAAAGTGAGTAAGTTGACACAATAATAAATCCATATCTACGTCGAGTAAAAAAATGAGTGACGCAAATTTATTCCGATCAGGCAAACAAAAATAGACTATAGCCTGCTCATCGCCTATGCAAAGGAGTTTTCTCCTGCTGCATGTCCAGTGTCAGATTCAGCGTGAGTGAAAAAAGACATACATGCACGACGCTTCGTAACCGTTTAAAAGGAAAGTGAGTGCCAAGCTTAATTCTGCTTGGAACGCAATAGATGTGTAAACTACCTAAAGACGTTCCTGAGTCTCAAAACCTATAAGATTGTTCGTTTCTCGCACTCTTTTCGTGCACTCGTTCGTTTTTTATGGATTCCCCAGCCTATATCCAACGAAACACAAGAAGTTTTACATCAAAAATTGTCTTTCCATCGGAACACTTTAAATACACATGCAACACATCGCATAACGAGAAATCATTTGACATGACGTGACATTTGCCAAGGGTAGCATAAACCCGCGGCTGCATATCCCTCGTTCCTCAAAAAGAGAAAGTGTACATTCATAGATGGATGGAGCTGCCTGCGTATAGCTTTATACGATACAGATATATTATACTTCACAGGCTATTCAGCGTCTCATTTCACGCGGCTACGATCTTGTCTCCTGTACCACTCAATCGACCGCTCTCCCCCAATACAGAGTACAGTGAACGTGAACGCAAAAGAAGCGATGTGTCGTCATTTCTGCAAAGAGAGAGATAGAGAGAGAGAAAGAGAGAGAGAGTGACGCGTTTCGCGCGCGCGCACCTCCATGATCGCTGTATAATCCCTGCGCTCTCTGTACGCGGCGCGTCTCGTTTCGACAATGCGTGTCCCGATGCGCGATGATCGACCTCCACGCCGTCGTCTATGTACGGTATACGCGCGTACATTCGCACGCACGTAAATGCATGCATACATGGCTCTCTTAATTAAATTCTCTCTCAAGAGCTTTTGATCAAGTCAAGTCAAGCGTGTATATGACTCTTGGGTGCAGCATGAGCTCTCTCTCTCTCTCTTTCCCTCTCGCTGTCTATATTTTATACTGACTGCGTGCGCGCCTCGTGTTGCGTACTTACGATATATATATCATATAACGTACCTCGTTGCACGTTCCAAATTAAAGATAAAAAAAAAGAAAGAAAAAACAGCGCGTGCGTTTTTTTCATTTTCTTTTCGCGTGCTCGCGACTACTACTTAGCGACAAGCTTTTCATCTTTATGTACTACGCGGCGACGACGACGACTGCAACAACAACAGCAACGCAGCAACCGCAGCGCTTGCTTCGCGAATTTTGTACATTATGTTAATTATAAAAAATTTAATCAGCGCAGAATCGTGCAGCTTTGTGTCGGCACAGTCACTTGGACTTCATTATCTCTTTCTTCCTCTTTTTTTTTTGCTCCTACTTTTCAACCGCACAGCTCGCTGTGACAGAGTCGCGACTTCAAAGTTTCACTAGACTTGACTGTTGCTGCTGCTGCTGAAGACGCGCTTCATGCAAGCTGCCATGCTGCTGTCCCCGATCTCCGTATATTACGAGTCCTGCAGGAGCGAAGGCGCGTAATGAACCGAGCGCAGCAGCTTCGTTCGGGTTTTTCGTTCGTTACATGAATACCGTATTACAACCCCAAGCCCGTGAGCTCGCTTGAAAATTTTCGAAATTATTAAAGATTACCATTATATTCTACAAATTATTACAACGCGCGTTATTTGTAAATTAGTCCACGGAATTGTAAAAGAAAAAATCTCTGCGTCGGCAAACGAGCACGAATTTATATATAATTCGTTTGGGCTTGGCGAGCTTGCACACAGCCGTATAGTACCTACGATAAAACGCCAAGCTCAGCGGTAATAAAGCAGAGCTCGAACGCAGCATTCATAATTTCATCACAAAAGCTGTGCAGTGTATGTATGTGCCTTAGCTGGTGCGTATTAATATTTTAAAGAGCGCGTTGAATTTTGCGCGAACCCGAAACGCCCGCCATGCGTGCGTTGCGAGTCGTTGGAAGCACCTGCCATACACGCTCTTGTATTCGTGCATCGTACCGCGCTTCACATTATATTTATTTGTTGCACATGTCACTGCCTTCTTATTTCTCTTAGCGAGAAGCGAAATTATAAATCTATGCTTTTTTGTATCTTTTCAGCGGGTCCGCGCAGTCAACGACGATCCTTGGAGAATCGGCAACAAAACCACCGCAGCAGCCACGAGCATTAGCAACAGCAGCAGCAGCAGCATCATGACGAGGCGCAGCGGTGGTCGGTGGAGCTTGCTGCTCACTGCCGTGACTTGGCTGGCGATTCTATTCCCCGGCCGCTCGATCAACGGCGAGCTTTACACGGCCCTCGTGGACATGGAGGAATTGCTGACCACCGAGTCGGTGCTCATCGACACGCTCAACGGCTTCATCAGCGCCCAGGAGCAACGATTGGCCACGCTTAGAAGGTAAGTCGATGCATCATCGCACACACGTGTTTTTTTATCATATAAGTTACACTGTACCCCAGTGACAGCTGCTCGAGAAAGAAAGAACTATGATGAACGCTTGACACGCGAGAAGTTACAACTCGATCGAATTTCAAAGTTTTTTTCGGCGTCGAGTCACGAGTATCCAATTTTTTTTTTTCGAGTATTCAAGTTTTTTTCCGAAAAATCAGGTACTCGCACACCCACAGAAGCTTCCACTTCGCTCCCAAAGCCCGAGACACAAAAAGTTAACGAGATTGCTTTATTTTGCAAAGCATCCAGAAAGGCAGAGCAAGTAACATCAGGACCAGCAGAAGCTCCGAAAGTAGATTAGACTTTAACCTACCCCTTCTCTGCCTGTCGACTGAACTTGCTCTTTGTCTTTCTTTCTCTCTTCATGCTCTCGTGCTCTATTTAGATATTCTCCAGGGGTTTTTGCGCGCTGCGCTCATATTATGTCGTGCAGTAGTGTGACGCGCTCGCGAAAGCTCGAATGAAAATTCATCGAGCTACGACGACGAGGAGTATGCTGTACTGCACATGCTCGCGTTGCTCGTTGGCCCACACTGCACTCGTTTTGTATAACTTAGTTTTTTTTTTGTATACTCCATGATTATTTTAATCTCGAGTAAAACTAAAGCGAGAACCGTGCGCGCGTGTCATTTACTTTTTGAATTTTCCAACCCGCGTGACAACTCGCAGCAGCGGCAGAGCTTTTGATCGTCGGAGTGACACTCGACGTTTTTTTTAATATGTATTATTCAACGGAGTCTCAGCTCTACGCGCTCAAGCCGATAAATTCGTCCTCTCTCTCTCTCGCTTTCAGGGCGGCATAAAAAATGCTGTCTTTTATTCGGGCTAAAAAGTGCAATTATTATATAAACATTGAAGCTTTCTCGCGCGCTCGCGAGCTTGCATTCATAAACATTTACATCGAGAAGAGTTGCGGGCGTTTATGCGTTAACTCGCACCGACCTTTCTCTGCTGTGCGGAGCTCGCTGTCTCTGCATGTCTCTCTCTCTCTCGGTTTCTGCAAGCGACAGTTTTATTATACGCGGCCTTGCTGGTGGTAGTAGTGGTGTAACTCTCGCACACGCGTCGATGTAAATGGCCTGCGCGAGTGCGTATACATAAAATTTTTTTGGCCTATACGCGTTTTCGCGCGCAGCTCGAGCCCGAGAAATGTGTTGTATTTTCATTTTGCCGCCTGCACGCAGAGAGGAGAGCTTCGAGTGCATAACTTAT
Source organism: Trichogramma pretiosum (assembly GCF_000599845.2). NCBI lineage: Eukaryota > Metazoa > Arthropoda > Insecta > Hymenoptera > Trichogrammatidae > Trichogramma > Trichogramma pretiosum. The sequence continues at coordinate 542,468 of NW_019641688.1, forward strand.
GACGCTCGAAATTTACATTTTACGCGCGTGCAAAAATTCACAGCCTTCGTTTTCTCCCGCATATTCTGCCGTATATATTATAATGGGTGTATGTGCATCCGCTCACGAGCAGGCGGCACGAGGTGGTGGCGGCGGCGGCGGCGGCGACTCGGCCTTTACAATTTTGTAAACTTTGTTTCTTCAATTTATGGAATACGATCGGTAGTGCAAGCACGGACGCGTGTCGGCGTGAGAAAAATCAACAGCAACAGGAAAAAAAACGAGATATCCAGTGACGCGCGAACTGCATGAGAGAGAGAGAGAGAGAGAGAGAGAGGGAGGGAGGAAGAGAGGTATCGCGCGAGCTAGAAAATACGAAAAAGCGAAGCGTCGGAAAATGAAGGACCTGGGAACAATCAAAGCTCATGCGGCTCACGTTTCGCGCGTGTACAGAGGCACGCATGGGGGTAAAGAAAAAACAAAAACATCAAGAAAATCGAACTGCTTGGAAAAATCAGCCTAGGGAAATGCACATAAGGATCTCGTTACGTATGTGCATGCGTGCATACGTGCGTATCTGCAGTACATATACGATCTTGTACTCTTCGATGGTGAAACTATTCTATTCTTTTTATTTTATGATGCGGTAAGGAATGCCTACGAGCCTGATGTACTCACGGTGATGATTCGTGCAGCGAGCGAAAGATGAAGGCTAGTTGTGCATTCGCTGCCGCGAAAGATTGCCCTTCTCTCGTCTCCCGCCTCTCTCCTCTGTCTCCGTCGTCACTTCATTTTCTTCCTCTCTTTTGTTTTCGAGAAAAGAGAAAAATATTTCACTCGTGGTTTGTAAAAATAAAAAAGGCATTCTTACGGAAGAATGGCGTGCTTCGCTGCTCTGTTGCTCGAAGCTCTCGTGAATGTTTACACTGCGCTGCATTGCCGCTGGTGCTGCCTACTGCTCTGCAACCGCACCGGAAAGTTGGCAAGTTTGGAAATGTTTGGGATACTCGTTACGAGCGAAGCTTCGGTAATTTTTCGACTCTCTCGTCCTTTTTTTTCGTTACTTTTTTTACATTCTTTCATTTAGAAAACATATATATTTTTTTTTCAACGACGAATCTTGAACTTGAAAATTGCACTCTGCTGTCACTGCAAAATGCGACTCGCTCCACCCCCTCGCTAGCGATGTCTCGTCGAGCAAAAAATCCTGCGCCTATTGCAAAAAATTCTCGCTCGCGTAGCTCCGTGCATGCAAAAAAATGGTACTCGTTGATTCCTTCCTTTTTATTTTCACGCTCCTGCGGATCTCACTCGGTGTACAACTAAGTGGAGAAAACAATCGATGTCGACTTTGACGCGAAGATTATACACCAAAAAAACGGGAGGGTGTCTGCTTGCACAGCAGCAGCGGCGGCAGCAGCAGCGTTGAATGCTATGTACGTAAGCGCGTACAAAAGGGACAAAAATACGCAAACTGCAGCAGTGTGCATTGATTAAGGCAGGCGTGTATGCACACGTAGAATCGATCGGCCTGAGTATACGTTTGCGAATTTCGAGTGAGAGGAAAGAGTGAGAGAGATAGAAAAAGAGTAGAGAGGCGTATTTTACGCGTCGACAACGATATGTATGCGAGCTTGGCTCCGTAAATACGTCTATACTATATACATATACTACGTACATCTAAGAATTCGAGCGCAGGTATTTCCGTGTCGAAGGACGGGGGATCATTTATTCCTGCAATTGAAATTGAAAAAAGAGAAAATCGATAGAAAGAGAGAATCGAGCGAATCGGAGAGACTGCAGTTTTGCGCGCGCTCCGTGTAACGTAATTATAAAAGTCGTCTGGAATTTTATAGCGCGCGAGTCGGCGTTCTTATTAAACAAATTGCATATCAGATTGTTTTTCCGAACTCGACGATAAGCTTTTATTTTTATCTCTATTTCCTAATTGTACTCGTCAGAAATTGACACTCGTAGAGAAAATGAACTTTGTATACGCGATCTCTGCACATAGTCTCGTCGTATTAAAAGCTGCGCGCATCGAGTGCACTGATTCTCTCTCTCTCTTTCTCTCTCTCTCTCTCTCTCTCGTTGCGCTCTGATAAACATTTTTGTCGATCCAATTAAAGCGATAAAAGAATAAAGAGCTTGCCTCGCTAAGTCGGCGTTCAATTACACTTAGGTTTTCTTAATTGCGCAGCTTGCGCGCCGATTCTCCGAGTGCAAAGAAAGCGGACTGGTATATATAGAAAAAAGGCGTGTCATCTTGATAAGCGTTACGTCCATATACTTTACAACGTGGATTCTTTTGCTCGCAAAGTAGCAACATCTTTTTTACGCCAAGATATAACTCTATTCTTATTCCAGCTCGAAGCGTTTGATACGTCATTTTGTACAATGTAATATAACTCTTAATCCTCTCTTCAAAATTCATGAGTAGTATTGCGTAGTCAGCTTCCCAGGATTGTGATTGCTGTCATAAATCGTGGAGTTAGTTTTAAAAGTATCGGAAAATTTAAAAACTGGTTAGTTCATAAATACGTTTTAAACTTGATTGAAAAATATTTGCTTGGAACAGAGTATTTTATAAGTTATATTAGCTGTATAATAACAATTGCAAGTTGTGGACTACAGAAATCTGATAAAATTAGTTATGAGGTAAGCAAGTAAATTCCGCTCTCACTTATTTCCTTTAAAATGGCTTGCCACTTGCAGGAGCGACTTTACCAGTGATGCGCCACCTAACGATCGGTCTTAAAGCTTAAAATGACAAGTGAGAAAATAATAAGTCCATAAATCGAATGAATATTATTAAAATTGTAGAGTAAAATTGTTTAGTTAATAAAATTAATTTCCGAACCACGAGAAAAATTTAGCCTCGAAAAGAGCATTGAATGAGGCTAGTACTTTGTAAGCTCCGTGTGCGATATAAAAGCAGCAGAATAAGTAGATGTCGTCGGGCGTTTAGTCATGTTGCTTGAAATTCCGAACGCGTATGCAGCCCGAATCTCGCCCATTCATCGTTTCTCGCATACATGCGTAGGTACATAATATTAGTATATGGTAATTGTCGATAATGGACGCTACGTTTCATGGGCCATAGTTGCGCTGCTTCTACTACTGCTGACGGCGATGCTGTTTTCGCCCTCCCTTCCCCTCGGACGATGCCAATTCCACGCCTTCGCTCCTAGAAGCGCTTAATTGCAGGATTATTTATGAACAAGACATGCCCGCACCAGCGACGTGTACACAGCTTAGAGCTCTCTATACACTATAGCTGCCGCTTTTTGACATTTCAGACTCGCGGCACGACTACGTTATACGCTTCCTTTTATCGTCAGCCCCGCGCCCAGTAGTGGCTACGCAGAAATTGGAGAGTGCAGCACCGACGCGCATTTATCTGTTGTACGCGAGGAGAAAATTTAATTTACCTCTTTTTATCGCCTTTTTTTATTTATTTATTTATTTATCTTATTTTTTTTCGTCTACCTATATCGATGATTAATTTGACGTTTGCCGCCACGCGTGTGGATGTTTGTGTTTTAAGTTTCAAGTGAGAAAGAGAGAGAAAAAGTAAAAGTTTTTCTCACATTCCGAGCGCAAGATTTTTTAAATATGTGTATCATAAAATAATGATGCTTTATTCCAGAAAAAAGTCGGAAAGTGTCGGAAGTGCATGCGCTAAAAACGATTCAAATTCTCTTTTTCATTGGACGCTCGGTATAAACATTAGTTTTTGAGGTCCTAGGAACTAATATAATGCGCGAACAATCAGAATTTCAATAGGTATAGAATCGATTTAGATTATACATAAATAATACGTCTTTGATGAAAATAATATATTGACAATTAAATTTATAATTCGAATTGTTAAATTGGCAAATATGTAAATATAGAGAAAATTGTAACAAATGATAGAATTAAAGGAAAATATATTTGGTCTAAAAAAATTATTGAGTTTGATTGATGAAGTAGTTCTAAGTAGAAATTCAATCATTGTGTTTATAACTTTACAATCTTTATGCACGGGTTTTCGGTGTCTGACAAAACTAGATTTAGCTGATTTTTTTCTACTTTTTTTTTCTCACTCGTCGCACGTAAAATTTTTGCCATCATCATGGACTGTCATTAGGTGTTTATTCAAATACAATCTGAATCTAAATATCTTGTCGCACTTGTCACATGTAAAATCTCTTCGACCTTCACGGACTATTTTTTTGTGTCTGCTAATTTGGTTTTGGTTTAGAAATTTTTTTTCGCACTTACCTCAATCCTTGCGATCTTCATGTACTGTCTTTTGGTGGTAGAACAAATGTGACTTTCTTCCAAATTTCTTCTCACATATAACGCATGCAAAATCTTTGTGACCTTCATGTACTACATTTTGGTGGACGAGCATATTTGATTTTGTTCCAAATTTTTTTTCGCACTTGTCCCTTGCAAAATCTTTGCGATCCTCATGGATGGTATTTTGGTGTCGAAACATATCTGCTTTGCGTCCAAATTTTTTTCCGCAATTGTCACATGTGTAATCTTTCTGACCTTCGTGAACTGTTTTTTTATGCATTCTCAAATTGCATCGATCCCCATATTTCCTTTCGCACTTGTCACATGCGTAATCTTTGCGACCCTCATGGACTATCCTTTGGTGCTTCAATAACTCGGATTTACTTCCACATTTTCTCTCGCAATTGCCGCATGCAAAATCCTTGCATCCTTCGTGGACTGTCTTTTGGTGGGAGAGCAAATGTGATTTAACTCCAAATTTCTTCTCGCACTTGTCGCACTTGTAATCTTTCTGACCTTCGTGTACTATCCTTTGATGCTTGAGCAAATTTCCTTTTAGTCCAAATTTCTTTTCGCACTGATCGAAAATTCGTCGCGACAGTGTCAGAGGGTGTTCGCAGCCAAATTAGAAACACGCGAAAGAACTCCGCAAGTGTATGTAGGTGTGGGTGGATGTGCGCGTACACGGCAGTCACGAGGTAAAAGAGGCGACGGGAATGAAAAGAACGAAAGAAAGAAAGAAAAGGTAAGCAAATGTATAACGTCGAGTCTGGTCGACGCATCGGCAAAGCCCTACACACAAAAACATGGCGCGATGGTCCAACAAAAAGCCCTTTTTATAAGCAGATTTGTAGCCTGTGCTCGTGAGCGAGAGATGCTTCTTTTTTTCTCTCTGTCTCTCTCTTTCTCTATCTCTGACAGTTGTGGTTGCCGTACAAACGTACACAAACACATGAGAGCCCGAGCAGGAGCAGCCGCATCACGGTTCGCCCGCGCGTGCTAAGGAAGTCGGGACTTTTAATGCGATTTGCGCTTGTGTATACGTATAGCGAAGGGGACTTGCAGCTCCATAACGCTCTACACTAAAAATGCGTTAATTCGAGAAGTGAAAGAAAAAAAAACTAGACATGCCGCCTTACGCGAGTTTCAAGTGTACGCGCGTATACGCGTCCCCGGTACATGAATATTGTAAGACAGATGTGCGATTTTTCTCCTTTCGCTGATGTGATTATACGCCGAATTTCGACTGCTTTTTTTCTCTCTCTACGTTCCTTTTTTAAGGGCGTGATTGAGTCATTCCGTACGTGCAGGGCAATGCGACGATGTCGTTATTAGCCATATGCTTGGCACGTGCGATTGAAATTACGCACGGCGCGCCACTGACACTGCTGTTTATCGGCTGTAATCAAAGGCCTTTTAATAATGCAACGTTAACTTGAGCTTTTCCCCCGAGTGTGCTACGAGGAGGGGAAAGCAAAGAGAAAGACTGAGAGAGGTAAAAAATGATCTCTATGTCTGTGCTCGTTAGTTATGTATGCCTTTCTCCGCCCACTTATAGTCTGCAGAACAATCTAACATTGAAACTCAAAGTGGTTGAAGTGGGGTTCGTCGCGACGCCGGTCTCCTTCTCGTTCTCACTCCTGCTTGCTAAGTTATAATACTATTTTAGAATATTATGCATACATTAAGGAACTTTGGCGGTCTAAGGGGCTCGAGAGGGCTGCAAGTGTGTAGCGTTTCTAAATTCCGAATTCGCTAACATTACCATATGATCGAATTCCCATTATTGCCCTCCCGGCGCAACTCGGATTATCAGCTGTCTTGACGAACTTGTTTTTTTCTTTTTTCTCAAAACAAACGTTTGGATATGAGGGAAGATTGTCTGAGGTAATTTTAATGGGGTTCAAACAATAATAAAAGTAATAATCAAGTCATTATTTATAGAACAATTATATTGTATCTTTATTCGACAAAAAATTTTAATGTCGATTTAAAATTACATGATTATTTTATATAATACAGAGGAATGGACGAGTTATGTGATATATTAATATAAAAAATTTTTTTTCAAATAAAAAATATATAAGTATGTGCATAGACATGACAGGTAATAAGAAATGACGATGAAAATTATAAAATAACATGAATTGATACAGGGTACTTTCATTACTTCTTTGTTTTAGTTAAATGATTCATCACGCAAGTAATAAAAGTAGTTTCTTGTCGCACTAAAAATTAAGTTTCTTTAAAATACGTGATTTAAATTAAGACAAAATCTACAGAATAATTTCTTCATTCCAACGCAGTGGTTTCTGCGTTAAATTTAATATTTATAATTTTAATTTATAATATATCCATTTTTACTGCCGGCGTATTTGTCTTTTTTTTCATCATCCGCTACAATTATGTTTTACCAACAACAACAGTTCCTTTCGGATCAACGGCGCAGTGTATGATCGGAACAGGCACCGGCATCGGGACGTATTCAATCCACGTGGGATTTTCCATGCGCACGCTCTCGCGCGGCACGAATTCTTCTGCCAGAGGATTGAGCGCCGGTGCTGCTGGTTCCTCGAGTACCTTGTTAAGGTGGAACTCGAGTTCCCGCTGCTCCATTCCGTGAACGCTCGCAGAGCGCAAGTATAGGCGCCAATGTTTGACGCAAGAACCTACACACGTACATGCGCAAAACAATAAAAATAAGGAACAAAAAACCACATAATCAAAGACAAAAAAATGTTGATTTACTCACCGATAGTCAGTAGTCCAACCGGGTCTCCGACAACAGCGACCAAACTTTTGGCTCGCGTAACTGCTGTGTTGAGCAGTCTAGGATTCGTCAAGAACCCGTAGTCACTGAGATTTCGCTCTGCAGGCAATCGACTGCAGTGCCTCGTCCGCACAATGCTGATGAATACAGCCACGAATTGTTTGCCTTGTACATTGAGTACACGCTCCACCGAGACATTGAAAAGTTTCCTCTTGCGCAGCTCGCTACGAATGCGAACCACCTGTTCCGCATAGTGCGACACAACACCTATTGAACCTTCCTGGAATGGACCCCAAATGTCGGCAGGCCACTTGCGTCGTAATTCTGATACTCGCTCGGCTATTTCCGCAGCTTCGATGTCGTTGTAAAAGCCTGTCGAGTTGTTTCCCTATAAAGATATCACAGATATAAGGCATTCCAGTAAAGTTGAAAAAAAAAGTGGCTATTCACTGTATTTCAATTTACCTTCTGAACGACACCCTCGCAAGCGTAAAACGTTAATGGCGCGTAGAGCTCGTGTCGGGGCAGGGTAGCGCCGTGTTCAATCTGACCTCCGTAGAATAGTTCTGATGTGAGCTTAACTATGTCAGCGTGAGCTCGGTAATTTTTACAAAGTTGAACTCGGCATGGATGTGGTTTCTCGTAGATCAGATGAATCCGTTCTAGTAAACTGATTCCTAAGCCACGTTCTCTAGCTAAGTCGCTGTATACTTCCGGCGCCAATTGCATTTGGTCACCAGCCAGAATGAGACGAGTCTTCGGCGTGGCCATTGACAGACACGCCAAAGCTTCGCACTCGAGAGCCTGTGCAGCTTCGTCGATGATAATGTGAGTCGGTGTATAGTCCAAGCCAGTTAGACAGCTCGACGTTGCCAAGGTCGAGATGACTAAGCCACAGTTCTCTAATTCATCGGGTGTGGGATCGCGGAACCGACCGTTAGAGTCTATCGGGCAGTATGGGCGCACCGCTAGATGTACCTGTTGCAAAAGACGAAAAATTAAAAAAATCGCGATGGAACCCGAAAATTAAAAACCAGTTCACTTTATAATAACAAAAAATAAGATATAACGGAGCGTTTCGAAGATCTTACCGTATTTAGTGTACGTCCTTTGTAGTAAATTCTGAGGGGTTTTAACCTCTCATCACATGTCTCTTTGTACCAGAGATCGAAGAATTCTTTGACATATAAATCAGCCGCACTGTTACTGTGAGTGCACAGAATAACTTTACTCTGTAGGTTGTTCACCAGAAGTATACGGAGAGCTTGGGCAATGGTCGACGTTTTTCCCGTACCGAATGGACCTAATATAAGTATTGGTGGTAGGATCAAATTTGATGGTGCCATCATTGCTGCCACGGCCTCTTTCTGGCGCTCGTTCAGTTGGCAATCCGTTAGCTTCGAAGCCCATTCAGGTAACCATTCGAATTTGAGATTTTTGAGCTGTTGTTGAAGAATGCCATTTCCCGAAGTTCCAGATAAACCGAGTTGACGTTTAGGGAAAATTAACTCAGGATCCGGCAAAGCGTCAATGGCTCTGTGCCACTCAGCGAAAGGCGTGCGGTTCATGACAAATTGTACAAACATCTGCTCACTGGTGTCGTGTTTTAGATTGAAGTATTCAACACAGTCTTTAGAGAGACGCGCGAAAATCGAATGATTACATTTGTCTTCGACGTGAGCTTCGAATATTTTGGGACCCAATACAGGAGGGGGTCCATTTGGGTCGTTTTTGTTGACCTCTATTTTTTGAACAAGTAAATGCGTACAGCTTCGTAGAAGCAGCCGACCGCTTTTTGAGTCTTCCGAAACTTCGCGACCAAGAGGAAACTAAAAGTGAAATGAACAAAAAAACAATACGTGTAATAAACAAATTGAACAAAAGTAAATCAACAATTTAGTTATAAATTTAGACTCACTTGTGCAAATAATTCTCCAGGTGCTGCATATTTAGCCACGGTCGAACCATCTGTATCTGAAGCTAAGATAAAACAATTAGATAATCTCAACTCCGTCACTTGATTGTAACGCGCAATCTGCTCTCGCCGTGCAATTTCTTCAATAGTCACAAGTTCATGCAGTATTCTTCTATAATTTTGAGGATCCAAAGCAATGGCTTTCAAAGTGGAGTGTGTCAAAAAGAATGTATCCACATCAGGTTTAGGATAAAAGTCACATAATTCTAACTCTCTTGGATCTCTATCAGTTACAAAAGGTGAATTGAAAGGTACAATTGACTTTGATGGTATCGGAACATTGTTGCTCAAGTACATGAGATACTCTTTAGCAGCTTGTAGACGAACATTATCTGAATCTACAACACAGTCATTAACCAACTGTCTTCTTATGACTGGGCAATCATCACCAAAGCCAAAAATCACATCCTGACAATAAGTTCCAACAGATTTGGCATGAAACTTAATTTCAACCATATAAGAGTGCGTAGAACTATTTGAACTGTCTAAAGGGTCTTCGATAACTGGAAGAGCTTCAACATGCTGTCCGTCAGCCTCAGGCGAGTGAAAGCAAAAATTATCCCCAACCACAGATAGAATGCCATAATTTTTCCTGTGAGAATCAAGTGCAAGGCTCACATTTCTTAAGTATTTGTCATCTGCAAAATACATTGATTCAATTAAAATTGTTCATTCGTCATAGGGAGTTATCATTTCAAATGTGTATTGTTTGCCATTGATCGACGAGAGAAATTTCAAAATTATTCCATTTGATAAGCATGCTTTCAAATGTAAATATTATTACGTGTACTCATGCAAAATCCAAACAATAACTCATGGGCAAACAAGGAGCATAACCTTAAAAGCTTCTCTATTATTATGATTTTGAATCCAAATAACCGTCGTGTATAAATAGGAAAATTATTCTAGTCGTGTCTCTTCATCTCCCCCTACGGTTTTTTTTTCTCTCGACACGAGGCAAACGGGGAAAAACCAGTGCGTGCCTTTGCTCATACTCTACAGGGCTAGCGTATATATACCTATATATATATATACGCGAGCGAGCATCATGGTTATGTGCGAATCTGGAAAATCCTTACCCTTGGTCGTGACCTCGAACGACCAGCTCCAGACGTAACTGTCGGTGGTGTTCCAGGTGAACCTCACGTTAAGGTTGCTGTTGGTCTGCACGACCGCGTCCTCGAGATTGTCGTCGCAGATGACGCTCCTGGGCGCCGCGGACCTGAGCCACCTCGAGCGTAGCCCGATGAGGAACTTGTTCCTCGTCGACGCAGCTTCGTCGTCGGCCATTTCGAAGGGTCTCGTACTTTACTCACTGTCACTGTCGTCGCGTGCACAAGCCGGGATGGCTACCCAACGATTATAACTATTTCTATATCAAGAAGCGACTGCTCTCTTCGTTTTCTCGTCGTGCCTACGTGGTGTTGGCGTCCGGAATCACTCATATACACACGTTATTTTCGCGTGCGAAATTGCGAGGCACACTGCGGGGAGATGTCTCCTGTGCTTCCAAAAACACTCGCGCACGCACGGCTCGAGACTCACTCGGTGTGTTGTGCGTATTATTATGTACACAAAGTCGTCGTGCTCGGCTCGACTCTGGCAGTGGAAACAACACAATCGATTGTATCGCGACACGCTCGCGTATCACAAACAACGACGGCCACGGCTGTACATAATACTCTGTATATTTATATATGTATGTATGAGAATTTCGCTCGGCGCTCGACACACTGTGCGCTGCTGTTCGTTGCTGCTGCCGCTGCTGCTGCCGCTGCTGCCGATGGCGATGGGCCTATTCGCACAGATGGGGGATGACGATGACCTCGTGCAATGAGTGTGTATGGCTGTATATATAGAACCTATAACTGTAGTCCCTATCTTCGTGTGTGTATTATGTACAAACACAGGCTGACACACACACAAGTTTAGCGAGATGAAAAGAGACAGAGGTATGGCGAGAAGGAGACGTGTATATAGGCCTCTACGCCGTTCTAAAGCGCCAGCGTGACTGTGTTTACATGTGTTAGTGAGGCTGTCGACGGAATATTTCGCTTTATCGGCTCCCCACTCTCTGAGGCGGCGCGCGCACACGCCGCAAAGTCGGAGCGGCGCTGCGCAGATTCTGCGCGATGCGAATTTAGGCCGGCAATGCAGAAATTCGCACGAGCCATGGAGAAATCGACTCGCGCGATGAGTTTGAATCGCGTAGCTGAGGTATATGCTTGAAGATATTCCGCGATGCGAATGAAAGATGAAAGGTGAGAATCGCGAAAGATTGAAAATTTACAATTTTAGTCTTTTTTTGCTACGGTCGATCAGTCGATGTATATCAAGCTAGCAATAGATATTCCATAAAACTGCATAGTGTTTACTCGGCCGCAATTGTAAATCTCGATTGCCAAAGATAACATTTATTTATTATTGGCTGAAATCGTTTTTCTAATTCTGCTGTTTATTCATGACGTTATGGAAGTTTCTGCTACGATTTCGTCTCAGTAATAATTCGCGTTTGCAAAAAGTACATGTCTAACGATGTAAGTCTAATTAAACTTTTTTACATCTGCAAAATTCTCGAGCTTGTAATCAGAGGCCATTTCGAAATTCATCATTTTTTTTCATCTTCTTCCAAGTTACATCGCTTTACAGTGAGTACTCACTGCTGTAATTAGAGTTTCGCGCTAAGATAATTAAACGTACTCGCTCTTTGGCCGTCACGATGCTCTTGGCAGTGACGAATAACGCGGAGAGCCATAGCGAGCTTGCGCGAGAGAGGGAAGAGAGTCGAGGCAGTAGCTGCTGTCCGTGCGCGTTTAAACTTCGCCCAAGATTAATTGTACAGTTTATATGACAAAAAATCTTTGAAAGAGACTCCGAGCTGGCAGCAGTACTGTAACCAGCTGCGAGCTGCGTTTCAGGAAAAATTTTGAAGAATATATATCGATGTTTCGTGCAAGAAATGTGAGCGAGTTCAGCATTATGGCCTCGAGCCACGTCCGTAGTAATTTTGTAATATCGATGTTGAGAAAAAGCTCGATTGCGCTGCTGCTGCTGCTGCTGCTGTTCCGAGCGCTTCAGAGATGCGTGTGCCGTACACGCCTTGCCGCGCGCGTGCAACTCCACGTACTGTGTGTTGCTGCTATATAAGAGAAAAAAAGGAGAAAGAGACAAAAGCAAAGGAAGAAATTACTGACATTTGCGCCAAGAACGCGTAAGAGAGAAAAGAGCTTGTGGCAACGCCATTCGCGTATAGATATACGCCCGCAGACGTCGTGCACTTCCTTTGGTCGAAGGAAAGAAAAAAAAAAAAATTCGTTGAGAAGCGTCCGAGTCACGTAACCCACGCACAGACACACACGCCCAACATTCAGACGCAAGCTCGTCGCGTAACGTTTGGGCGCGAAAAATTGCCTCGAGAGATCTTCGCCGGCTCGCCGAAGCTCTCGCACTCGTACAAAAGGCTATACGTTATTACGTGCGCGCACGGCATGCTCACAGGGGCCATTAGTACAACGTATACCATACGTATGAGTAAGGCGGAAAATCATTTCGAGAAGCCACACGCGTTCGTGGTCGAAAATAATTATCCATCCCGCGATATATAAGAAACTCGACTAGTGACGGAAGAAATTTTTTTTTTTACGTCCACGCGATTAAAAAAAAAACTCGTCCGATAATTATAAGAGAAGCGCGCGCGTACAGGGAGAAATGTTGAAAAAAAATTGGATTACTCGGGGATTTATTTACGCTGCGACGCGTTATGTAGTATTCGTACGAGCTTTTTATAATTGCAGGACAGATCGTTTTACTTCGACTTTATTCGATAGTTTCTCGATTAGACTCTACGATTCATAAATATTGCGCACAAAGTTCTGTGATTCGATTTTTTTCTTTTTAGTTTTTTGTGCTTTCTATTGTTCTCATTCCTCTTTTCTATGATCATGTTACAAAACAAACCCTTGTCCCAAAAAAGAATAAGGGAATTGAAGTTCGATTGATCTTGATAACCGGTTATTATTTGATTACAATCTTTTATTATAATAGTACATACAGCAAAGGTAACCGAATTATGTTGGCTTTTTCAAGCACTTTTCGCTTGTAAGGTATCTCTTTTATAGGGAGTTCTGTAGTGACTCCTGAAATAACAGCTTCGACCTTTTGTCCAATTCTCGTGTACGTACCAGGCCTTGTTAGTGCAATTTTCCTCATTTTTCTTTTACTGTTTTACAACCCTCGATTCACTATTTTTCTTCTCTGTCGCTTTTTATTTTACGACGATTTTTTTTCATCGGCTAAAGAAGAAAAGTCGTGAAGGTACAATTTTGACTATCGAAATATTTTTCCATCGTCGTCAACGACGATGTTGCCTCAGTTACTTACTATACGCAACTTTGCTCAAGCTTTAATTCGAAATTCAATGAGCACCGCGGTAGCGAGGCAGCACGTCGAGGTTTGCTCAAAGTAACCAAAAGCTTTGCTGGAAAAGTTTCCGAGGCCCCCCTGCACATCTTTCTGCGGCATATATAGCTGCTGCTGGTGCACCCATCCACCCACGCACACACTCGCGTGCGGCATAGAGAAACGAGACATTTAGTTATATACGAATGAAGAAGCGATAAGAGCTGCGACGCTTCTCAAGCCCAGAGGAAGTCAAGGGATTGCGGCTATGTATGTGCGTGAGTGCTGCTGCCTGCGCGTTATATACGTACGTCTGTAGGAAGTGTAAAGCCCGCGGGGCTCGAACAAGAAGAATGAACACGATGTCGGGATGGTGTAGTAGCTATATATGTACGGCGAGTGCTTTTGCACTGACTTCGAGATAATCGGAGGCTTACAGAGCTGGCCCGCGTTCGCAGTCGTTCGCAGGACCCTCGCATATACGTACATACATACACTGCAGAGCCGGAAATACGGTCAACAGCAAAGGCGCTGCTGCTCCTACTTCTGCTTCTGCTGGTTATATACGTATATATGTATGTTCACTCGTTGCGCAATGGTCAATGAAAGCGCACGGCTCCGAGATAAAAGCTCGTCGCCGAGTACGTAATATATAATGTGTACGAACGGGAGAATTCAAACTGATAGTATAACTGAGTGGCTTTGGAAAGAGAAACGAGAGCGAGCTCGACTGGAACTCCAGGCCTGTATAGAGCCTCTATACGTATACCACAGCCTGAGCCGCCCAGCACATATAGAGCGATATTTTTCTCAAAGCACTCGAGCTTGCGAGCATTAATGCTGTGTGTGCGAAGTAGCTGCGTTTATGCGTACTGCGTATATGATCTCGTTAGAAAACACCATCGGCGCGCGAAAATTTCCCCCGCGGTGCGTGCGTGCGTGCGCGCGCTTATTTATACGTTGCGCATTTCGGTGCCTACAGTAGGTATACGCAGCTTGAACTAGCAGAAAAAAAAACAACTCACGCAAGGCAAAATCGGATTAAGCTCGCGGCGCTTATGATACTGCGCTGCGGAGTTCATTAGTGCCTCATGCGCGCGCGCGTGTTATATGTATAATGGAATATATTATTATATATACGCACTAGGGCAGTGCAAAATTAAGAAGATTCGCACGCACGACGTGACGCGCGTCGAGAGACGAAAATCGAGTTTTTGAAGGTAAAAAGAAGGAATAGCACAGTAGTCGCGACGAATGCGAGGGCCTAGGCACGAAGAAATAACATATATCGTGTCACGATTTTCGTTTTTATTAAATCCATCAATGAGAGACAGAAGGAGAGGAGAAAGAAAGAGAAAAGAAAAGAGGAATTATTTACGCATTTTATACGACTGAGCAATCGATTTGTACACGCTTGGCCGAGAGCAATTTGCATGCGCGCGGAAAATAAAAGACGTACCGGTGGTTCCTGCAATTGAAAATAAAATCGACCGAGTATTAATTGCGACGCGAATGTGCGTATTATACTTTTTCTACGTTTTAACTGCGCGTGATCGTCCTCTACGTGATGTGTATGTATTTATGTGTACGAGCGAACCTAAACGACGCATTTCATCTGCAGGGCGATAAAAAACAACAGCCAGACCCTCGCTTTACTCCCACTCCTAGCCACGACATCTTCGACGACTTCCGAAACTCGGAGAATTTTCGTGATGAAAGTACGTACATTTTTTCGAGGCCAGAGTGCAGTGAACCAAAAAAAGAGGACGAGAAAAAAATGGTTATCAAAGCGAAGTTGCCGCTCGGTCGACACCTTAAACATCAGTCATTTGTGCGCGCGACAATTTGTGCCGAGGACTTTTCTCGCGTCGACTGCTCGTCGTCGTCGTCGTCGTCGCCGAGCGATGATCGTTCGGTTCGTTTTCCACGGCTGTGTACTTTATGACGCTTTTACTTTTCTTGAAAAGTTGGTCGAATATGAGCTTGGGCACACAGCGCGCGATTATATACACTAATGCCTCGGAGGAGCTAGCTACTGGTCTGTATAAAAGCCCAACGATGAGCGCAGGGTTGGGGGATAGGGATTTTAGTCGTTTAATGGTCACGAAACTTTTCGACTGTGCACTATACGTATGTATGAGTGTGCGTTGCTTGAGCAAAAAGCAAAAAGGAAAGATACATAAATCAAGCGCAATTAGAAAGTTCTTTTTGTACATTAGTTATATACGAGGATCGCAAGCTCGTAATGAAATCGCAGCTCTTTCCTCGAGACTCGAGAGTTGTTTAAATTGTTTGTATCGTTCGTGAAGCTTTTCTTTATCTATTATACTCTCGGATGTATTTCAAGATGTAAAATGATTCTGGTATGTCATATATGCTCGCAGCCGAGCTCCGAGAAAGTTGGTAGGAGGGAGAGAGAGCACGAACGGCAAAAGGTAAACAATTCCTCCATATATTTTGCTATATACCTCCGCATGGAATTATATTTATACGCGCGGCGCGCATAAGGGAGATTTTATCAAACTCCGGTGGCAATAATTAAATTTAGCCTCGTATAGGCTGCTCTCCCTCTCTCTCTTTGCCTCGCAAGGAGTAGTAGTACGTATAGAGCTCTTTAACAAATATATAACGTTGTCTTTCTCGCTCTTACTCTCTCTCTCTCTCTCTCTCTCGCATGTTGCAACGGAGCCATAAATCAATAGACCATTAATAATTTTTCACATTTATCAAGGTGTGCAGCGGAAGTATCGAGCACGATTACCGGCACTCGTTACTATTATTTTTCACTCTCCGCCGGCGCGCGATCGCTGCTCCGAGCTTTTCTCCTTTTTCTTCGTTATATTACACACGCTCGCGCGCGTGTGTGTGTGTCTGTATACGGGTGCGAGAGTACGAGGCCGGTATATACCAGTAAACTTTTTCGCCGCTCGCTGAGATGTGGCAGCTCATAACTGTATATATGCGGGCGGGCGATATTTTTGTTTCCTTGCTTTTTCTCACGGAGTTACACCACAACGCGGCGTGGATAAAAAAAGCTCTGCGAACTTTCATTGCTGCTGCTGCTACTACCAGTGTATATATGTATTTCAAGCTGTCGAGTCCAGCGGAGACCAATGCATTTTGCAGTTTTACTCATTTTTTGGACTCGTTTTTACACTCATTGGCCGCACGGGTGCACGAGTACCGCGGAGCCGTTATTATTACACACTATTACCGGCAGCAAGCTCGGTAAGATATTTCTCATAAAAATTACCGACGAGATTCGCTGAGCATATTATATATTGCGATGTATATACATTGCTACAAGGCTTGGAAGGAAAACGTTATGATATACTTAGAGAAATGAGGGCGGCCCGAGTAAATTTTGCGAGCCGCGCGCGAGTATAACTCGGCTGCCACGAGCAATTACGATGTTTGAAGTGAACATTCTTTCGAGTTAAGCGCGCACTCATTGTTATAGTGGCTCCGCCGTCGCCGTCGTTCGGACTTGTATAGGAAAGCTCTCGGCTCGGCTCGCCTTGCAGTTGTTACGCGCTGCGGATCTTAAAACAAAAATGAAACTGTAGTGTAATAATATACTTGCCGGTGGAGCTCGCCGTTGAGGCCCCTTTCTCGTATATATGTTGTGAAAATCTTTTTCTCCGACTCGGAGTGCTTTAAATTAGATTAAATAACGTTTCACCTCCTGAAGATGAATGTTGATTTATCGTTATGCATTAATACTACGCCGCTGCGCAGCAGCAATTCGCAGGCCAGTCTAATTTTTAACGCAGCGAATTGCCGGAGTAAAAAAATGACTCGAAGAACTGAGCGCAATAACTACCATCGGTATTATAGCCGTATTATTCGCGTAGGCAAAAATAATAAACGCTCTTAGCGCGTACGATATACGAGTTTCGATCGCGACTGAGCTTTTTAACTAAGCTATCGTTGCTTGCTATGTGCGCTGAAAGTAATACGATACATATCCGTGACGATTTTTTTCTTTTGCTTTTTTTTTGTGCAACTCTAGGACAGCAGTTAGGATAATGACGTGCTCTTAACGAATCGAATATATCGACGTATTTCCATTCGGTCGAGTGCGGACGCGTCACGTGTGCATACACGTACACACACTTACCAGTGCCCGAGTTTTTTTGTACGTTCTGTGCGATCAGAATATATTCTTCGGTTGTGTAGCACATTTAAACTCGATGGCAACGAAGGCTAATTACTCGCATTTCTTTGTTAACTTTTCCGAATCGTTCGGTAAAAATCGTCGTCGTGACGTTCCGTTTCACTCGAATAGGGAAAAGGAAAAATCGATCATAACGCCTGCGTTATTTCTTGCATACTGCAAATTGTATTATAAAAGCTCTGTCGAAGGAATATAACAAAAAGTCGTATAAAGTCACGCGTCGATATATTGCAGTCCACGGTTAAAAAAAAAAAAGAAAGAAGAAATCATGAATTAGCTTTTTAAGGCAAAATCGATACAGACGGCGGTGGCAGCGAATGTTGAAACTTTTTTGGTTCGAAAAACGAAGTGCTCTGAGAGTTTAATGCGCGCGCGGCGCTTGAAAACCGAAGCTGCTGCAGTTGCAGCCGCCGCCGCGCGCAGGCTACTGTACAGTAAAACCTCTATCGTTTACGGCTGTAAACGATCGAGTCCGCACGTACAATTTCTACTTTACATCCTTATAACTATAGCTTGGAATAAGTTTTTCTTTTTCTTTTTCACGAACGTTTTGACAAAATATTCCCGGCGACCTCTCTTGCCCTCTGGCAATAACTCGGTAATTTGAAAAAGTCGCGCAGCGCGTGGAAGTGCAATGCTCGCCTCGCCTGCGATATACTTTTATATTTATCACCACCCGCGCCAACTATGGGACAAATGTGGGTCGCGTGGCGTGTTCTGAGAGCGACAATTTCCCGCAACTCTCGGGAGCAGCTACTTCTCTCCTTCGAGGCAGAGCCCGCGAGTATAAGTCGTGATTTTTCGGTGTGCCAATGCGTATTTACGAGGTAAATATTCCAATATCCCGTTCTCTCCACGAGCGACGTATAATACGGTGAATTATTTATTATAACATAAAAAGCTCGTGAGGCGCATTTGCTGCATAATGTACGACGCTGCCGGCTACGACACTCTTATACGTAAGCGTGGGATAACGTTAAAGCTCGCGCGCAGCGATAGGCGTGGAAAAAATTTAGGTACGAGATAATCTTTGGGTCAGCTGCACTCGAGCGTAATACTCGTATATCGCATCTTACAGCCAAAAGCGTATCTTACGTTCTTGGCAGTGTCCCGCGCTTTTTTATCGCTGCAGGCGCTGAACGGCTAATTTGCTTATATCGCCCGATCTGAACATAACTTACAACAATGTTAAGAAGAAAGAACAAACAAGAATTGTGCAATGCCTTACGACATTTTTTTTTCTTTCTTTATTACATTTTTATTACCATTTGACAAAAGTAATAAATTTATAATTACGCAATCGTATGCCATCGGTTTTTAATGAGCGGATAGCAATTTGTACATAATAATCTTTCGATATAAATAGCCTGGAAAACATTTGAGTAACATAATGTGGTATATATCGCCATAATGCGCCGTTACGTATTGAACACTACTCGAATACTCGTCAACACAGACGAGCCTATCTAATATTATCGCGTTTATGCGCCACTACGGAAGCAGCTGTAGGGTTGTTTTCATTAAATTTCGTCGATTTCGAAGTGCGAGAGTAAAAGAGAGTCGCGCGCAGTTGATTATATGGATTTTACGATATGAATATACGCACCGTCGTCCAAGCACATAGTCAAGAGGGAATTGATATAACGCAGACGCGCGCGATAGGGTTCGGAGAGTGTATGTATATACCTTTGGCATTTGTTTCGCCATAAACTCGCTTTAATTGAGTTTAGAAATAGTTATTTACTCGCGCGGCGTGCGTATAATGCGCGCACCCGGGGCATATCCTATCGATCATGGGAATAATATCGTCGTTATATACCCCGCGCCTCCGCCGCCGTTATACGCTTCGACGCTGCGTGATTTATAGTCAGATCCGAGCGCGTGTTTCTTTCTTCGAGCTCCTTACACGGCTCCTGTGCAGCAACAGCAGCAGCGAGAATGCGGCGGGGGTGAATTGCGAGTCGAAAAAGCAAGTCGACGCGCAGCACACAACACGTGCATGATGAAGCAATACAAAATCGAAGAAGCAACTCTTAGCCCCCCCCCCCCCCGTCCTACGTAAGCATCGAAAATTTACGATTCCGATAAATAAACTTTTTCCCCGTGCGCTTTTCTCATTTCTGCTGTGTACGCGCTCTTGTATGCTCGCGCCTGTACGCAAGTGGCCGGGTCGCCTCGCCTCAAGAACTTCGACGTCGACGCGAAGTTTTTCGTAATTTTTTCCTCGGACAAACCAATTCATGCTCGCGCAGCGGGCTGTAGCGCGGAATACGTATATAGCTGGAGTACAGATGGGAAAGGGTGAGGAGCGGAAAAAACGGGAAAGTTGGAAAACTTTAAAAACGCCGTATCCTCGCTCTCTATCTCTGAGCGCGGGTACACGTGTGCGTATCCATACACATCGAAATTCAGCGCCGAACATTTTCCAAGCGATTTAATGCATTACATTATGCATTCCTGTGCGATCGGGTGTGCTACGATACGCGACGCGCGCGCCCAACAGTTTCGAGACTGGAAATCTCCTCCATATACTCGCCAACGCGATCTATAATGCTTTGCTCTGTACGTAATTCCGTTCAAGTTATAATTCTCGTGTGTGGAATTTTTTGAAGTGAAACTTCCTATGTCTCGTTGAGTCGTGCTATGGAGTTAGTTCGCTCGATTCGGCTGTGACAAGGCTGCGCCTTTCCTTACTATACTGCTTGGAGCTCATATGACTTTGTAACGTTTATACAGTCAATCATCATGAGCTTCTTGTTTCCATCAACAGATGCAGTTCTGTAAACCTGCAAGTAGTAAAAAAAGTTATAATAATTATAAACACATCATTTTCCGAGAATGAAGGGGACTTTTCCCAAAAAAATCTGATGCTCGTAATTCAGCGCAAAACAGACTGTCCTCGAGCGCGATTGCTGTAGCTACGTAGAGTTGCCTACATATACCACACCACATACCGGCCCAATCTCTTATCGCCCGAGTTAAGTTCAATGAGTTTTCAGAGGCTTCGACCAGATAGAGGATATATAAGCCTGCCCCCGGTCAAGTACCATTGCCTAGGGTTGTTAAACTCGCGCCCTTACATTATTATATATCTATATAGATAATATGTGCTGTAGTCGCCAAGGTGCACTCGGCGCACTGCATATTACGTTCTGCAATATCTACCTGACCCCACCAAATACATATATACTTCTATGCACATCTGCATGCTATACATATACATACAAGCGTGCATATATACAGGCCCAGAGATATAGAGCGAGTAGGTTTTAATTAAACGGTCGGTTAAATTACTGCCTCTCGCAGATTTGCTTGCCTATTATAGGCGAACTTATTCACTGCGTGCGCTGAGTGTGTACTAGCAGCAGCAGCCGCAACAGCAGCTCCTCGAGTATCGTTATTAAAAGCTCAGCGCTGTATATGAACCCGCGCTCTCGAGGTTATTTTTTCACAGCGGAAATCTCGAAATTTACATGAAAAGAATATTTATGCATGGGTAGAAGAATATATGTGCGGCGCTCCTCCACCGCGTGCGGCACATGTACTTAACCGTAAAACGACGAATCCTCGGGTCGATGCGTATATTAGATATATATTATATAGATATCAACAGGACATCAAAAATTTACACGGGCGAACGGTCAAACGAGCTTACATGTGGATACGCAGTTTGTCGAAGTTGGACGTTCGAACCCATATTATATGCAAAATCAGCGTGTGCTCTTACGCGATTCTTGAGCTGCTCATTAGCAGCTGCTCATTACAGGTCACGCTTCGCTGCGATCGAGTCCTCTGTGTCGCAAATTACATTCCACGGCACATACGCGTGTGCAATGACTCGTACATATACCCGCACATATACACACACGCACACACAGGTATATCTTGCTTCGGCTAACTCAGCAGAGCACAAAGCGATCTTCGAGATCAGCAGCTACGAAATTGCACCGTGAGTCTGCAGCTGTCTGAGACTACTAATGCCTATGAATAATGTACCAGACGCAACCAGGGGCCGCGTGTCCCATTACATCTTGGACGATTAAATCTTAATTGCGATATACTCCTGCTCCTGCTTCCCTACCTGACTCGGCTTTCAACCGCAAGTAGTCGAGCGCGCTTATGTGGTCAGACGTCATCGTCCTCTTATATCTTTTTACTCCGTAAAAAAAGAAACGAAAAAAAGCTCCAAAGTAAAGGAGGCCGCGCGCGAAGTTAAAAAATGTATGAACGTGCATTAGATCAAAAATCCGCGTGCAATGTATCTACTCTAGAGCGTCCAAGGCTGAACCTATATATTCAGCATTTAATTGATATACGAGGAGTTTTCGAACTCCGAGGGGGCGGATTATGAGAGTCTGGCACGGGGTGTACTACGGTATACGCGGGTGGAAAATTTATCTTTTTGATTGCGATACTCGTACGCGTGTGTGAGCGCGCGTAAGCGTGCTCGAATCCGCACTGAAAAGTCATTTGTTATATATGCGATTGCTCTTATAATATAGACAGTCGGAGAAATCGTTAGAGTTTGGACAGAAAAAAAAGAGCCGAAAGCGAGGCACACGTATAAGCCGATTAGCGTCTGCACACGTATGAGGAATACATAAATATTATTATTGTTATTATTATTTGAACGTACATTACGATTGCTCGCTGAATTTCAATTTTTTCCCATTCGACTCGTCAACTGCAGTAATACTCCTCCAGTTCGCGTTTTTATTGTAATGAAAATCGAAGAAAAATCGCCCGCTCAGCGAAACGATATCCGCTCGTATTATGACAGTCTCGAGTTCGTATTAGATAAGATCACGGCTTATGATAATAATAGAGAATGCACCATTGCTTCCATATGTGAGCAATTCTCCAAATGAAACGCATTTTTTGAGGTAGAATCGCGGCAAATTTTTTTTTCAATCTACGCGGATACGGACCCCCGGGAAATGTTTTTGGGGGTCCTAGGAACATGTAACCACGTAGGAACCATTGAAATTTCAATAGTGCTTACTTTTATAGCTACTTTTGTGATTTAGAGGACGAAAAATCATGTTTTCTCGTAAATACGGCTAATTACTCAATTTCTAAGTCGCTGAAAAAGTATCAAAACTCATCTAAAAAAAATAACTGACTACTGTGTTCGATAGGAAATTTTCTCAGCTTTCCAATGGTGGTATCAGATTTTCCGATAAATTGCACATTCACCGAGAAAATCACCATCACACATTGAGGGCTAAATATGTCGAAAAATTCAGTACGGAAAAAGTGAACTTTTTGGATAATTGTTGATTTTTCCTTGTGAAAATGAAATTTATCGAAAAATCTGACTACACCATGAGAAAGCCAAAGAAATTTCCTATCGAAAGCATATCTTTATTTATTTTTTCGGTGGAATTACAATGTTATACATGGGAATTTCTTTCACGTTGTTCGCTGTTTTCTGTTTCCGAGCTGATTCAGCGCGGTCGCGAGGTTTTCGGCTCGCTACAATCAAAACTAGCTCGTAATTCCACCGAAAAAATAAATAAAGATATGCTTTCGATAGGAAATTTCCTCAGCTTTCTTATGGTGTAGTCAGATTTTTCGATAAATTTCATTTTCACGAGGAAAAATCGAAATTAAACCTCAAAGATCACTTTTTCCGTACCGAGTTTTTCGAGATATTTAGCTTGGCATGTTTGATGGCGATTTTCTCGGTGAATGTGCGACTTATCGGAAAATCTGATACCACCATTGGAAAGCTGAGAAAATTTCCTATCGAACACAGTAGCCAGTTATTTTTTTTAGATGAGTTTTGATACTTTTTCAGCGACTTAGAAATTGAGTAATTAGCCGTATTTACGAGAAAACATGATTTTTCGTCCTCTAAATCACAAAAGTAGCTATAAAAGTAAGCACTATTGAAATTTCAATGGTTCCTACGTGGTTACATGTTCCTAGGACCCCCAAAAACATTTCCCGGGGGTCCGTATCCGCGTAGATTGAAAAAAAAATTTGCCGCGATTCTACCTCAAAAAATGCGTTTCATTTGGAGAATTGCTCATGTAATCATCGTTATAGATTATTGAAAGCGATGCGACATATCTCTTCCGGCTTTCTTATAGCTCCTGCATCTCTCTCTCTTACTCTCTACGTACATCGCGTTTAAGATATAAAATATCACATGCTATGCACGCTGCAGTGCGCTCACGTCACGTGTGCCCGCGCGCGGTTCTCATTTCTCTTTTGCTATCCCATATAGTGCCTCGTATCTTCCTGGCTCCTCTTGCACTGTGAACAGCAGCTCTTTATTATTTCCGCGAGATTCCATGTCGACTCTGACACAATGCGCTGCTGTTGCTACGCGTCTCGCTTGCAGTCTAGTCTAGTCTCCGAGTCCGTATATATACGTACAGAAACACACGTGTGTGCATGTCTATCCTCTTTTGAGCTTTTATTGGCCTCTAAAACGCTCTGTGAGCTTGCAAGGATACACGACACAAGCGAGCGCGCGCGCGTTACACAATGCCGGCCGCGCACCGAACTGCTACGCGGCAGTATAAGTGGTATTCTTTTTTTTTTATGTCCACCTTATATGTCAGCCTTTTGTGTTATATAACACACATTGTTTGCAGCGTGCTTTTAAGAAATATATATGTATGCGCCACGTGTGTGTGTGTACTCGGTGCATTATATATTTATTCGCAACCGAAGCAGCATGCGAAGAAAGATTCAACCCTGCCATGCACCGCGGTATACGCACGAGCTTTCCAGAGCCAGTTTTGACCCTTTCTAAAGCGAGTAAAGTAAATTTTGATCGAGCCTTTTTTGTCGGGATCCTCGAATGACATCCAAAGCCGATCAGTTAATACATCCTACTACTATCCTAGTCGAGCTGCAAGTAGTGCGACTATAGGCTTAACTGCGCGCTACGCGCCCCCTCGTCCCGCTTTTTTATCCTCTGTGCGCTTGTATTTCATTCGACTCGCTCTCTCTCGCTCTTTTCTCTCTTTTTTTATTTAAAAAAAAAAAAAAAAAAAAAAAAAAAGAATAGCAGAAGCCGTGGCGCGTGGGATATAGCGAAGGTTTTCCCCCGCGAGTTATGAGATCTGCGTGCTACTACCGCTGCTGCCGCGCCATACGTGTTTCCGATCGCCCTGCTGCTGCTCTTTTTTGGTCACCACCAGCCACGCGCTAAAATAAAAGCCCTGTTTTACCTCGTTAGTAAAAGTTTTATGGATTGATTTTCCAGTATATGCGAGGATTAAACATGCGCAGAGTCGGTATTGAAACGTATATGCTTTCGTTTTATATTTAATCGTATACCTTGTTCGATTTTAAAAAGCAACTTTTTCATGCAAAAAAAATTTGGTTAGAGTGAAACTCCTCAGGCTCAGTCGGAAATACTTACACAAATCTTCATTAATTCATGTGAATAAAAATGAATACATGTTAATGTGTATTTAAAGTATATTTTAAAACATGAATTTTTCAAAAAAAAATGTGGGTTTTTTTGTGGTATTTCGTTGAAGTTCCATCTCTTACGAGTGTTCTTGCACAGCTGCTCATTGAACAAGATTCATCGTCATAAAATGTGTCACATTTGATTATGAGCTTTTTGATTCCATCAACAGATGGAGTATTGTAAACTCGCAAATAGTAAAAAAATTTCAGTAGAGTATTTAAAATTAATTAGTATAATTTCAATAGAAAAAAATATGAGAATTTCCGTTGAATTTTTTCATTCATGGTAACATTGTTCCATATAATTTGGAGTCACATTCAATTCCATACATCTTTCTGTAGTCCACAATCGATTTCATACATCAGTAACTAAAATATAACGACTATCTCATCAATATATTCGTCAAACTTTCTATTTTCTTTCGCTTGTATTTGCAGATTGTTATAGCACGGAAAAAAAGGCTATGTTCGGCGAAGCTTAAATTATCCCTTTGTTAGCGAAGATCTCGAGTAATATAATAAATACACGTATTACAGTCGGTGGCTATATCGGTTCCGGCCCGTTTCATAATTGAATCCTCTTGAAGGGATTGTTATTTTCATCGGGGATCCATTTGCTCGGGCACGGGCAAGAATGTCTGCGCGACGCTCGCAGTAGTACTCGTCGGGGTACGTCTGCCGCTGCAGTCTGGAATGAGAATAAGGCAACAGGAAAAAAAAAGGAATGAAGAAGTAGGAAGAAGAATAGAATCTCTTGAATAAATACACGCTCACGGGACATGGAGTGAGGTGGGGGGTGGGGAAGGCTAAGTGTCAGAGAGAGCTGTAGCTTACACTTGGCGCGCCTAGCCAGCGAATATCCATATAGTTTTTTGTGCCGGCCGACAGTCCGAGTGCGCCCGCACAAGGGTATAAGAGCTATGGTAGGCACTTACTGCACTCGCGCGCGCGCGCGCGCTTAGGTAGTATAATAGAATTTTCCAGCATATCATCCGCCTCCTACCATTGGTCGTTGGCGCGCATGCAGAAAGAGAGAGAGACAGAGATAGAGGGAAGTTCCGAGCTTGCGAACTTTGCCGTGCGCGCCCCACCCTCCCCCTGCACAGCCTGCAGAGAACCTCGCCACGGGCAAGCAAGCACTGCTGCTGGGTCTACGTTTCCAACTGCAGGCTTTTTGTTATGTCCGGCAAACACATCCTCTTTGCTTTTTGCCCATTGCCCGAGTACATACATTTTCATGCATGCACGCTGGATATATATATAGAGCGAACCAGGAGCAACAGAGGTAGTAGGTATAGGTGCTTTACGCCGTGCGCGACCTTTGCCATTGGACTTGCTGCTAACGTCCGCATAAAAGGATATAAGTGCGAAGGGAGACGGGAGCAGGGGCGACGAGGGGGGAAGCCGAGGCGGGGGTAGGACAGCGAAAATCGTTGAACCTATATGGCTTGCAATTAAAATAATGGACACTTCGACTGGAATAAAAAGGCACTTCAACGTCGATGCAGTGCGCATAGATATAGCTTCGCGTGCACACACACACACACACATACACGCGCGCGCGCGCGTCCACGTACAAAGGATGCCACTGCGGCTGGGGCAGAGGTGAACAGCTTCCTCTTCGCCCTATTAGCCATCCACTCGATATCGCGTCGACTTCATCGTTTCACTATATATAATGCTGTTATATATATTCAGCGGAGTATGTGCGTGCGCGTGTGTGTCTGTGTATATGGAAGCTCGGGTACTTTTTTGCACTACTCGGTCGCGTTAGCTACGCTAGCAAGCGAGAGAGAGAGAGAAAAGGGCAATTGAGCTTGATTAGTTCGGCACGACCTCGAGGCGTGCTGCGCAGTGCAGCAGTATAGGTGCTGGCATCGGCGACGCTTGCGACGGTATAATAGAGATTAGGAATTGTTATTGAAGGATTAATTTTATGCGATAGGCACTTAAGCCAGAGTAGAGAGCTGCTTTTTTATGCTATACGACTGCTGATTTTTCGAGAATTTTTTTCCTTGCTCCATTCTCTGTCTCCTGCGCAGCTACTACCCTCGCGTAAAAGTGTATAATGTTCCGTATATAGGAGAAAATCGCGCGCGCGTCGTGCGCATGAAATTGCATGTTTATGAGAGAAATGAGCTTGCGAAAGCGAACTTACTTTATACTGCG
The DNA here is from genome assembly GCF_000599845.2 of Trichogramma pretiosum. Classification (NCBI taxonomy): domain Eukaryota; kingdom Metazoa; phylum Arthropoda; class Insecta; order Hymenoptera; family Trichogrammatidae; genus Trichogramma; species Trichogramma pretiosum. Next base: position 569,657 of record NW_019641688.1, read on the forward strand.
CTCGATAAAATATTGATTACTTTCTCGAGTTTTAGAGTTGTTTTCGGAAACTTATGATAATATTTATCCATCGGCGGAGACTTTTTTTTCACGATGGCATAAAAACACGCGGCGCTGTGCGCTCGACGCTGATGCGGGGGGGGGGGGGGGGGGGGGGGGGGGGGGGGGGGGGGGGGGGGGGGGGGGGGGGGGGGGGGGGGGGGGGGGGGGGGGGGGGGGGGGGGGGGGGGGGGGGGGGGGGGGGGGGGGGGGGGGGGGGGGGGGGGGGGGGGGGGGGGGGGGGGGGGGGGGGGGGGGGGGGGGGGGGGGGGGGGGGGGGGGGGGGGGGGGGGGGGGGGGGGGGGGGGGGGGGGGGGGGGGGGGGGGGCGAGGCGAGTACCCTGTGATAAGCTATCGGTGCTCCTGACGGCATAAATCAATCGTGTCAATACGTATCAAATTATATCGCTCGTTGTTATTATTCATTATGCCGATTTTGCGATGTGAAAATATTTAGTTTTGATACGTCGCCGTCAAGTGCATGAATTATATATGCGCGCGGGGCTCACGCAATTATACAAGAGCAAAGCGTTGCGCACCCGATCGGGAATACTCCATTGGAAATTTATCATTTGCATTGGAGGCCATTATATACGATTCATAATGCATCACATAATGTGTGTGTGCGCGCCTCGTGCGATAATCTTTCTCTCGTTCTCTCTGGGTGGCGCGCGGGCCAATAATTTTCGGTGTGTCCGCGAAATTTGACATAAATTACGAATAAATCGGCACGTTTCGTTCGATACTTAGATATTTATATGGGCGTGCAACTGTACACAAAGCAGCACTGCGACCAGGTAGAGATATTCATTTCGATGCGCGCGATTCGTGTTATTACATGCGATATTCATTCGTTTCAAAAATCATGTACCCCGCACAGAGAGATCCCAGTGCGGGAAGAAATGCCATGAATTTGCATTGGCTCGTGTATACCTGTGCTGTTTTGCCGCATGTATATGTAAAATCGATCCGTAATCGTAAATCATGCACTGCAGCAGCAGCAGCAGCGTCAGTGTAATGCTGAGGAGCTCGATGCGCCACGACCCCGCAACATTCAAAAGTTAATGTGTATCTCGTGGTTTTTGTCAAAATTTATTCGGGTCATATTGGTCGCACTGTGTGTGCAGCTCTCCTGTCCAGAGAATTGACGTTTCATTTTGACTTTGCGTTATGCATTATTATACATCATTGTATGCATACCCTCTCAGACGTTCAGCCAATATGTCGATCCTGTAATTTTGGAACGCGAAATGAAAATTACTCCAAAAATCATTGAATCGAATCCCCGTGCATACATACATAATACACGTCCCGCGTTCTGTAGTTTGGACAATCAGTTTGTTATACAAGAAAAATATAAATTTATTTCACTACACTATGGCTGCGTACCTAAATTAAATATGTTACGATTCAATCGTACACGCGCGTGTATACTGCCCCCGCGTTGCACAATCAATAATATCGATGCGCGCACGTGCGCGTGTATCGTGTACAAAGTGCGTGCATATATACGTAATATGGAAATGATGAAAATTGATGACTGCACTCGGCACCAGCCAGAGGAATATCGTTTACGTATCACATGGGCGACGACGAATAGTATAGCTAGCTAGCTATGCTATAGTACATGTGGCTGCACGCGCGTCCGCGCCACCGAGGTAATAATCACACATTCTAGGTGTGTGCACGCGCTACTGACAGGCTAATTTTATTGCCAACGAGTCCGCAGAAGCTCGTATACCTATAACCCCATGCAGCTGCGCCGCGCAGTTTCGAATTGTCACATCCGCACATCGGTTATCGAGCTAGCTATAGCCTATATGGCCCGGCAATAGCAATGAATATACATTACCCACACCCACACAGATGTTGTCTTACATTGATATAGCAGTTATAATTTGCCTTTAGTGCTCCGCGTGCATACAATATTTATAATTGCCTCTCTTTTGATTTGTTTTTGCAGAAACGTGGAGGACTACATGCGCGAGCACGAGGAGGCGTCGCGCAACATCCAGCAGTACCTGTCGAATCCCATCAACGCCTACCTGCTGGTCAAGCGCCTGACGACGGACTGGCGCCGCGTCGAGGAGCTCATCACCGAGGACGTGGGCAAGGCCTTCGTCGCCAACATCACGAACTCGCGTAGTGATCTCAAATTCCCCACCGAGGAGGATCTCAATGGCGCGGCGGTAGCCCTCATGAGGCTGCAAGACACCTACAAGCTCGAGACCGCACAAGTCGCTCGAGGTGTACTCAACGGCGTGCAATACAGCACCGGACTCTCGGGTATGTGTACGATTACAATTTTTCCAAGGATTGTACAGATTATCTTTGCAATGGACATGAAAAAAAATTATGAAGCTTTTTTCTGCTAATACGAATGCAAGTGATGATATGAGTGTAGAAGAAGAGCTGCGCTTTTTACTCGAGTGCGCTTGTATTCATCGCGCATGAAATCTCATAATAAATGTGTGATGCTAGCGCGAATATAAGGAACAAGAGTATAACTCGTATGAATATGTGCAAAGGCGCGTATTATACATGATATGAAAAATTTTTCAAAAGCGCGTTTACGTATAATACGCGTTTCCAACCAGTGCCGCAGCTATATCTATACCGTAATCTTTTTATAAAAACGCAAGTATGCCGCTAGCTATTGGATATGTATTATTACACTCAGTATAAAATATGCGCAGCTGCGTCGAAGAAAAAATTACGCACGTGTCTGTACAAATTTAATTAGCTCTCGCGTAACGAAAATAAAATTTCGTCTACTTGAGCTTGCAAGCTCGTAGCGTATACCTCTTTGTACGTACGTTCAAATTATACGCCTCTCTTTCTCGTTTGAGGTAATTCGGCATCGTCTTTCATCGCACGCCGCTAATCTTATCATCCATTCCGGAATAATAACCCGCGCGCGCGCAATTTCGGGCTTAAAGGCCAAGACAGTATACGGTGCAACCTAGCAGCAACAAACAATAACGAGCAACAACAAGGAGCCTTGCCCGCTGCTCTATCCTCGCCACGACATTCCTAATCTTCCTACTTGTATGTGTACCCAGTGTTGCTACTGCTGCCGCGGCGCAGTGCATACCTGTGCCGCACGGCAGTGTATATAACGCGCGTATTTGCCCGCCGCGCGTCTTAAGGCTTTGTTTGCCTTATGGCCAGTATAGGTCCTACAATGACTGCATAAATGCACACACGCTATATACACAATATGGATTATAAAGCAAAGATGATGTATAGCGTATATATGTATAGCTTCGCTTTTGTGCTTTGCAGCGGGCGACTGTTTCGAGCTCGGCCGTCAGTCATACAACAACGGCGACTATTACCACACCGTGCTCTGGATGCAGGAGGCCATGGACCGTATGCAGGAGGAGCAGAACCATACGAGCGTTTCCAAACCCGATATACTCGAGTATTTGGCCTTCTCTACATACATGCAAGGTACATATACTAATAATAATAATAATAATAATAATAATAATAATAATAATAATAATAATAACAATTCAGCTCTCTCTCTCTCTCTCTCTCTCTCGGGTTCGATTTACGCATTCAGTTTGAGCTAAGGCGAAAGATAGAGCGAAAGCTTCCATACTGTCTCGACATAGTTTTTGGCGTTAAATACATAAAATATCCAAACAAAAGATCTAGGAAATTATTTTTCAATTTCAAAAATACTTTTGTCAAAGGGCGAGGGCAAAGAAAAATTGTTCGACATAGAAAAAGATCAAGATCGCGTCGAGTAGGAGGGCCAACGATGAGAAAAAGCTCGAAAAATAGAATTAAGCGTCGACTGATCCAAGCCAATTGCCGATATAAAAATCTAATTAAGCTCCGCCGTAACCTTATACCTGCACGAGAGCACTTCACTATTATATACCATCGGTCTCCTTTTTCTTGCCCGGGCGAGTGGTAGTAGTAGTAGCCACCTCGCAACCAGCGTATGTTATTCTTGCCAATGGATTTCCACGCGCGCGCAATTTTTTCCTCGACTATTAAATTGATGGAGCGAGAGGGCGGGGTGAGGGCAAGCGAGGCAAGGATGGAAGAAGCAGAAGAAATAATACGGCAACATTTTCACGTACTTCTCACTCTGGCAAATACATGTCGCATCCTCGTAGTTTCGCATCAATCACTGCTCTCTACCCTCGCTCTGTCTCTCTCTCTTCTGCCGCCACGCACTACCTGTACATATACACACGCGCGCGCATTAAAGCCTGCGCGCGAGACTGTCTATCTCTCTCTCTCTTACTCTCTACTCTTCTTACTGGAGCTGCTGCTGATGGTAGAAACAACATCCACACGTGAACGGCATACGCAATCAGCTAAAATCCCAGCCACCCTCTGCTATACTACTCGAAGCCGCGTGCACAAACACACGCATACACTCGCAAAGAAATAGTCTCTCTCCGCGTTACGAATAATGCACGACGCGCGCCCACTAGACTACTTCCTCGGGCTTGCACACTACGAGAAGTCGACTTACTCTATACGTACGGCTGGCTTGACTCAGACGCGCGCTCGAGAGCGCTCTACTCTTGCAGCTGCAATGAGCGGAGCTTCTGAAAAATTCACACATCCAAGCTTTCTCTCTCTCTCTCTCTCTCGCAAGCCTATATAACTACGCGTAAATTATACCGTACGCGCCCGATCGTCTTTTCTTAACGCTTTTATAATACATAAGCGTGCATAAGGCATGGCTCTGCGGCTGTGATGCCGTCGGCGGTGCACGGCTGTAATCCACGTTTTGTGCGCCGCTTATATATAAGTGTATACGTACACACGCGCGTGCATGCAAAATAACCGATTGACTCGAGCCGCAGTTGCGAATAACGCGCGCGTTGCGACTCTTGAATTATCGACGAGTTTGTTTAGAAGGTCTTGGCAGGTGTGACAGTTTATACAAATATACTTGTACCTGTCTCGAGATTTTTCGTAACTACTTTATCGATACATTTTTTCGCGTGAATATGCGTCTAACGATGCACCTAAACTTTTTTACTCCCATCGCATTTTGCTCTTATAGAATAAAATATTGTACGCTCTTAATTAATTTTAATTAATTCCTTTTAATTTCCTTACTTTTAATTATTTTTTTGAATTTAATAAAAAAAGTGATGGTCCGGAAAGTGAAGCCACTCAAAATAGCTTCTGATTAAGTTACTTTTGACCATTAATTTAAGGGGTTTGATAATTTATTAGCTTTCAATCAAAAATATCCAGCAGTTTTCTCCAAAAATTTACTTTATTTTGAAAGATTATTTTTACATGATAAGTGAGAAATGCCCTTGTGCATCTGATTGATGTAAATTTTAAAACTACCCTTTTGTGTAAATGATATCACTGTGCTTTAAATTTATGTGGACTTTGAGATTATCCTTCGTTGTGAATTGCTTTCGTCATATATCTCATGAACGTGCGATTTTACTATGAACCGAATCGATGTGTTTATTGAAATTCCACTTTTTTTTTAAATGTCTTGCCACATATATCACATGAGTATTTTACTCCATTATGCTACATTGATGTGGCCCTCGAAATTACTTTTTCGTCCGTACTTTTTTCCACGCACGACACGAATGTTTGTTACTGTTATGTATTGTATGTATGTGAATTTTGAGATTACTCTTGCTTGTGAATTTCTTTCCGCAATAATCACATGTAGGAGTAACACCATTATGAACCGAATCGATGTGGATTTGGAGATTACCTTTCCATGAAAATGTCTTGCCACATAAATTACATGAGTGAGTAACACCATTATGTGCGACTTCAATGTGATTTTTGAGATTTTTTTTAATTGAGTATTTCTTTCCGCAAATATCACATGCATGAGTGATACCATTGTGTGCTACATCGATGTGGGCCGCGAGATTAATTTTTCGTCCGTACTTCTTTCCACACGTGTCACACGTATGTTTCTTACCGTTATGCACCGAATCTATGTGGATTTTGAGATTACTCTTGCTTGTGAATTTCTTTCTGCAATTGTCACATGTATGAGTGACACCATTATGAACTGAATCGATGTGGATTTGGAGATTACCTTTGCATGAAAATGTCTTGCTACATAAATCACATGAGTGTGTGATACGATTGTGCACCTTATTGATGTGGACTTGGACATTACCTTTGAATGAAAATTTCTTGCCGCATAAATCACATGAGTGTGTAATACCATGATGTAATGATTTGACATGCCTGTTTAGATTACCCATAGTTGAGAAATTCTTTTTACATATTTTACACATGTGGGTTGTTTTATTATGAACCGTATCGATGTGTGTTTTGAGGTTATGTTCGTTCTTAAACTTTTTTGTAATTCTTCTTTTTTTATTTTTTTCAACAAATTTATTGTGGATATTCAAATTCAATTCTTTTTCAGCATCACCAACAAATTTTTGTTTTAATTTTTCTGTGGTTTCTATTTCAATTGAGTTTTCAATTGCATTGTCATCGTTATATTTCATATCTTGCAAGTGATTTCGAGAATAATCATCAATTTTTTGAACTACTAATAAATCCATATTGGGCTTCACGTTTTCACATTCAATAACTATTTTCACTTCGTCACAAAGTCCACTTCTATGATTTACGTCATTTTTTCGAATTGTATGGGTCTGTTGAAAAATCAAAGCTATGTGAGAATTTTCACAATATACATCTACAATACGAGTTATATATAATTATTATGTCTTACTGAATTTTCTTGCGACATTGGTAAGAGTTGGAAGTTTTTAAGATCAGGTTCCTCGTCATTCATTTCGGAATCATTTTCAAAAAGTGATACATTGTCAGCAGGCTCTTCTTTAATTCTGAAATAACCTCAATCAGATCAAGTATTTGCTTACAATTTTTTTACAATTTCGTTTGAAAAAATTACCTGACAGCACAATTGAACAAACCGCTAGATTTCATCCTCCACACTTCGCAAATTCGATTTCCGAATTTCGTTAACAATTAATCTATTTGCAATTATGAGTGAACTACACATGGAAATTAACGAAGAGCACTAAATGATGTGTCCGTTCTGTTATTTACATGTTCTGTTGGCATGCGTGGCTTCTCTGGGTGTCGCCCGGCACATTACACGCAGAGTTATAAACAAAACAAAACTATGTGATCATAATAATATAATTGAAAAAATTGCATTATATATCTCAACAATTTTTCGATCAATGCTATATGATTACAAAAAAAAATGTATTAAAAAATAATTTTATGGTGTACGAAGTACTCTGAGGAGCAGCAAGCCTTCGAAAAATCACAAATTTTCTAATTATTTAGCGATCGTCATAGTTGACTCGTTCGGCTCCAATCCCTTGCCCAAAAATTATTTTTTGTTCATCTCGATCACTCGAGAAAACACATGAATTACAATCAGGTCTGAAATTTTCTTCTTCTATTTTTCTCGCACATACGTATATCGAGTGCATAAACACAGACTGGGCAGGGTGTATACACCGATCGTTTATCATCTTACGATAGCGCGAGGGATGGCGCGAGAGGAAAAAAAAATACCCGCTCGTATACACGTGCGCGTACGAGCGCGTGTGTGTATAAGCATGATGCATGTATCAATAATCGCCATCACGGGGACATATATTTTCGTGGCCCGGCACAAGTACAAATATATATTTATCGAGAGGTAGCAACGCAGCAGCAGCCGCCCACGCGCGGTCGTTCGTTAAAAGCAAGTTATTATCCGTCGCTCGCGAATAAGGAGCAGCGAGCGCATAGCGGCGGTGGCCAGATAAACAACGCGCGCCAAAGTCGACAGTGATATCGCGGCGGCCTGGCTAGCCGATACATTTTCCCAGTGGCAATCGGCTAAATCGACGAATACATCATACGTGTATATCGGTGGCGAGAGAGAGAGAGAGAGAGAGAGAGAGAGAGAGAGAGAGAGCGCATTAATCCACCCCCTCGGTCGGTGATGTACGAGCTGCGCATTAGCTGCTGCTGCTGCTGCAAAAGCATACACTTGATTTAGCGCTGCCTCATGCGCACGAAAGTCCCTCGTATAATTGTGATTTTTCATTATTAACACCGCCTCTTGCTGTTTCTCTCTGTCTCTTGGCAGGCAACGTCGTGAGAGCGCTGAGCATGACGAACGAGCTGCTGGACATCGTGCCGACGCATCAGAGAGCTCTGGGCAATCGCGCCTACTACCAGGAGGAAATACAGAAGAAGACGAACGAGTCGAGGAAGAAGAGGGGCGAGGACGGCTCCGAGGACTCGGTGCCGCCCAATCCCGTGAGTATACATAAATTTTACATCGCGCAACCGTCGCACTTTTTCCTTTTGTCCAAAGACTCAACTCTCTCTCTCTCTCTTTTTTGCAGAGCTTTACGGTGACGGAGAAGCGCATGAAGAGCGTGAGCGAGATGACGGAGCGCGAGCGCTACGAGATGCTGTGCCGGGGCGACATCAAAATGCCGCTGAGCATACAGAAGGAGCTGCGCTGCCGCTACGTCGACCGCGGCATACCTTACCTGAAAATTGGCCCGCTCAAGGAGGAGGAAGCTTATCTCGAGCCCCGCATCGTTATCTATCACGATGTCATCTACGACGACGAGATCGAGACCATCAAGCGTATGGCTCAACCGAGAGTAAGTCTTTATAATTTTCAGCCTTTGGCAGCGTATTTACTAAAAATTAAGGCACCAGTATCGATTGGTTTTTAATAAAAACTTTTTGAGCAATTTATCTTGCAAATCGGTATCAACCCTTTACGTCGATTGCTCAAAAAATTTATGAAAGTTCAATCTTAGTTAATGCAAGCCTTACCCGCTAGATGGCTAGTATCTTCATCTGTAAATCTACAAGTTGTTAAGTAGAATAAGTCGTATAAGTTAAGCACTGTTTAAAAAAAATGTACTGTTGAATATGGCGTTGAAAGTTTTCAACTTGATAATTTTACGAATGGCATAATTGACAAAATTTTGATTTTTGTCTCCGCAGTTCAGACGCGCCACAGTGCAAAACTACAAGACCGGCGAGTTGGAGATCGCTAACTATCGCATAAGCAAGAGCGCCTGGCTGCAGGAGCACGAGCATCATCACATCCGAGCCGTCAGCCAGCGGGTCGAACTGATGACGAGCCTGAGCATCGACACGGCCGAGGAGCTCCAGGTCGTCAATTATGGAATTGGCGGCCATTACGAGCCTCACTTCGACTTTGCCCGGGTAAGTTACGAGCAGCTCTCTCGTTTTATTGCTGGCGCGCTCCTCCTGACGCAAACGCATTGATGGATGCTTTTTTTGCCTTTCAGAGAGAAGAGAAGAACGCCTTCAAGAGTCTCGGAACTGGCAACAGAATATCCACGGTCTTGTATTATGTAAGTTTTAATCAAGGGCGCGATCCATCGCGCGTCAAACTTCATGAAATGTCTTATACGTGACATTCCTTTTTTTTTTTAGATGAGCGACGTTGAACAGGGTGGTGGTACCGTTTTCACAAGGATCAACGTTTCCCTATGGCCGAAAAAGGGAACTGCTGCAGTTTGGCACAATCTCAAGCCGAACGGCGAGGGAGATTACATGACGAGGCACGCGGCTTGTCCCGTTCTTACCGGATCCAAATGGGGTGAGTGAGAGAAATCGTTGCAGTAAGCTTTCGCGACGTGCTTCAATGAAAAGTCGAATGCAGCCACTAATTAATCTTCTATATACTTTTGCTTTCAGTCGCGAACAAATGGTTGCATGAACGAGGTCAAGAATTCCTCAGGCCCTGCACTTTGGAAAATCAGTCAGCCGACGTTGACGACGGCCGCTACTAAAACACTCTCTCCGAAAATGAACGATGGGATAACTCGCTCGAGAGCCGAAGTTCTCTTATAACAAAACAATATAATCTATCCCTAAACATATTATTAACTGTATATACGAGTAAAAAATCCCGAACTTACCTGAGCTTCGTGTGATTATATATAAAAGTATAATAAATGCGTGCGTATGTGTGCGTATTAGCGTGTTTCATGCTCCGAGAACGCGTGTGTAAAAAAAAAAAATAAATAAAGGCTGCGTATATAACACGTGCGGTGCAGGTGATAGACATTGAGCTCAAGCCAAAGGATTTTAATCGATGATGTATTGACAAAGGAAAAGTAAAGCACAACATTGGACAATTGTTTTATGTGTTGAAGTAAAACAAAGAAAGAATCTCTCTATCCTGTAATCAACTAAACGACTGACAAACTCCATTCATCAAATTGTACATGTTATTCATGATACCCAAGTTTCATTTTTTTCGATTAAGACCTTAATAAGACAGAAATACGACTATAAATATGAATATATAAATGAATTATAAATATTACATGTTATGATGAATTAATTGTAAGTGATACATGTGATGAATGCAAGACGTAATCATATGATAATTTTAGCAATAAACTGCCGTAAAAATGTGAGTATGAACGGGTATGTGAAATGTAAGAAAATAATGTGATGCAGATTTTTAAAAGAGGACTATAAAACTGTATACTTAAAAATTGCATATATTAGTACGTAAATCGAACGAGAGTTGTATACTGTAAAATTTTAACAAACTTCTGGTTTTTTTGAATACATAAGTCTATGTAGAATTTGAGAGTGTTGTTAAAAAAACATCGACCTACGCTTACTATAATCTTGTATTAAAAATATCAAAAAGCAATCGAATTGAACTTAAAATTACAACTTTATGCAATTTAGTTTAAATATTTTCATCATTGTGCTACTCAAACTATTTGAAATATTTTTCAATATGTCACGTTACCAGTTTATTATAACTGTAGAGAAATTGGAAATTAATCATGATTTGATTTTTTCAATTTTCACTCAACAGAATTTTTACCTTCTTTTAATCATGATCTTAATTTATACATAAGCATTAATTCATAAATTAAAATTATTCTTCTGCTGCGATATAAAATATTTTTATCGAAAGAAAGTGCTATAGCATGTATAAACACTATTATTAAGGAAAGCTATTGAAAATTGGCTACCGTAGAATTTTTCTATGCATACGTAAAACAGTAGTCTGAATCTGCATTTTTAAAATTTTGTATTGTATGCTTTGATGCTGTGAACCCCAAAAGAGAGAGATGTTTAATTTATTGTGACACAATCGGAAAGCTCAGTTAATTATTTATTTAAGGAGGTCTGTACCCCACAGATTCGAAAAATTTGTTTAAATTATATCTTTTTTTCTAAATCGAATATCGAAAAACGGTTCGATGGGAACATTCATTTCGTTGCTCTGAATAGCTGGTAAACATTTTAGCTAATTCCACCGACCAGATTTCCCGGAAAACGTGTTTGAAATTTTCACACGTTTCCTTAGCTTGAAATTTTCAAATACGTTTTCCAGGAAATCTGGTCGGTGGAATTAGCTAAAATGTTTATCAGCTATTCAGAGCAACGAAATGAATGTTCCCATCGAACCGTTTTTCGATATTCGATTTAGAAAAAAAGATATAATTTAAACAAATTTTTCGACTCTGTCGGTAAAAAATGTGGGGTACAACCCTCCACGAATTGTAATTTGTATTTACAACATGGAAAATGATTCTCAGCGAGAGGTCACAATTAAAAAATGTAATCTATAATCAACTTCTATTTGAAAGCGGAGACTGAGCATTGGGTATGAAAAAGTCCTTGTTACAATTTTATTTTCGAAGTTGCTGTGTGGATATTGGTAGTTCAGCGTTGTAAGAAATCGTGGTGTATTACATTATATTGTCGAGATAATGTTTATAAAAACAACTTGTGTTCATCCATTTGAGAAGTCTTCAAACATTTGATGTGTAAAAATGTGCAAATAAGCGGATGATAAATAAACATTTTCAAGACAAATGAAATAGTTGCTTTAATAATAAAATTGTGTTTATTTTTAAAATTTTATACGAAAAACTCTGAAGCTAAAACTCACCCGCGGAATTGTTCAGTTGATAGTTAGTAAAGTAGGTAACAAATCAATTACTTTCATAATAAAAATCATTTTATTAATTTTTTTGCATGGGAAGATAATAAAAATATCATAAATATTTTTTTCATTCAATATTTCTTTTTAATTTAAAAAAAAGACTTACAGAATCGTCAAAATCGGTAACGTAGAAATCTAACGTTTTTACATGAGGTTACAATTTATGATAAATACCCACCCTCAATATTTAGTTATTGATTTTTTTAAATTATATCAAAATCAATATTTACAATAGAGCTACAGCTATGTTGATAATAATTAAGAATAAAATCGGACTGCAATGAATAGATTTCAGACTCAAACGATCAAGATAATAATTTTAAAAAAAGAGATAAATGAAAAAGAAAACAGAAATAATTGTTAATTAAAAATAACTTATAGTTACACACCCAACTAATGAAACATTAATGAGAATTCCAATTTCTAAAGAACCAATTAATTATGATACATGTACGAAAACATTTGCCTAATTGGACAAGCAATTATTTTCAATGTTTTAAGGGTCATAGGGAATTTTGGAAGCAATCAATATTTATAGTAATAGACTTTTAATATTTTTTTGATTCTCATTTTCATGTTATGAATTATGATGAGCTAATAAGATTAAAAATTCGTTTTAATTTTGTTTTTAATAATAAAAAAAATAATGGTTTAATATTTCAATGCTTGGAAATTGATTGCGTCGAACGAACAGAAAATGCAAACGATTTTCGTAAAAGAGCAAAACATTGCATACAGGGTAAGTTCATGTGAAGCAATAGACCATTTCTTTAATGTTTTTAAAATGTTGTAGCCACGTACTGATAAATGTTTTATACAAAATAACTTGTAAATGCATCCAACCTTTAACTGCAGAAGAGATTTCCATTTAGTTAGTCTTCGTTCTTTCCACAAATTGAATGTTGTTTATTTTGACGTTTCAAATTGAAAAATTGATGATAAAGTGTGTCCAGCTGTTGTTAAGTTTTTATTGAAACAAATCGAAACAATAAGACATGTGTTTTATTTTACACTAGATATCCACATTAACGAGCTAAATCAGTTAAATTTTTTAGTATATTTTTTTTGTACAGTCATAATGCGCCCAAAATACTTTCTTTATGATTAATAATTAATGTTTACATTTACACATTTATACAATTCGGTAACTTGGTTAGTAATATATATTTTATAATAATCATTCATGTTCAACAAGTTTGGCGATATTTATTCGATACATATATTATTTTTTTATTTTTTTCTCTCACTTTGTGATTTACTATTTCAGGCAAAATGAATTTTTCTAAATCATCAAGAAACGTAGTCCGAATCATAATTTTTCGTATTATTTTTGTTAGATAACAAGTTTAATAATTTTGTCCTTCATAGTTGTCAGTATAAACAAATTCATACTCAAATATTGGAAAAGAGTAATTATTTCGACATTTTAAGGTTTGTATGATACATAATTAGATAGGTTTGGTGGTATTTAATAAGATATTAGATGTTAATATAAAAATGTAACAAACATATTTGTACATAAATGTATAAAACTATATAATTCAATACTTTAACATCACAAAAAATTAAGTTCCCATGAGGATTTGTTGCTGGTAATATTGTTTTGATTTACTTTGGGTAATTGTTCATGAAACATGTTGTATAATTTTAGGAGGAAAGACAGCGGTATACTTCTTTCAAAATGATTAATTGACATTTCAATTAATTCATTATTATCTTTAAGTAATCTCTGGAGATCCTCTACCATAATTTAAAAACGAATTCACCATACAAATGAAAATAAGGTTTTGGAAAAATTTCAATTGAAAATTTAATTTTTAAGTTAAATAATGTTCTGCGCTTTAATTGGTTCCCATAAATTATAAATCTGGATATCAGTTCATTTGTTTCTGTAAGTGCACGCGAAGCGCGCTGAAGGGAGCTAGTAAATTCAATTTCATAATTCGTATGAAGATCACTCTTATATTTTTAAGTTTGCGTCTGTTATACATAATAATATTTCTTTTTTGTCGCAGTTGGCATCAATATTATTGTTTAAAATGACTTTTACGTACGTTTATTCTGTCACTTTTTGTTTAGCTATAATTTTTAAAAAAATAGATTTCATCAGTTTTTAACAGTCGCGAATTTACATTTTTTTCTCTAAAACTCAGTGTATTAATATTTTTTGATTCTAGATTTTTTAAATGTTACGAGTGCATTATAAATAAAAATACTGAAAAATATACTTGTTGATTATATGCTCATTTTAGCTGTTCAGTGATTATTTTATCATAAAAATAAATTTCTTTGTCACATTTTGATATATTTCACCAAATACTACTTACTGTGCGTAGAAAAATATTTGATTCTCAGAGATTGAATTTTTGGTCAAGTTTATAATCTGTAACACTAATACATATTCGTGATATATTCATAGTATAGGTGTGTTACTTTAATAATGTTGCGTTTCACGCCTAAACATTTTATTGAATGTTTTTGCCAATACATTATTTATAATTACTTCAGGACACAAGAGACACATATTTTAGTTTTTTTAAAAATTAAGCCACTGAATTTAGGTTGTTTAAAAATTAAATTTAAAATAATAACGTTTAAATAATTAATGATTTTAGAAATGTTACCAAAAATTTTCATTTCAATTTACGATATCTTACATTATTCAACAGTGCTTAAAACACATATATCGCTAATATATTCCTTTCTTAAACTTAAAGTAAATACTATGTTTGTGACAAATTTGTCTAAATGAATGTGCTGTTCAATTCAGTGAGATTTAGCATAGAGTGGGATAGTGAGTGCGAGTTGGTACTTGGGAAGGAAAAAGGTGCAAAAATCATCACAAACATAACTTTAACAGTATTCAATAAAAAAAAAAAGATGGAAATGAAATATACCGGAGGTAACGTGCAGATCGGAGTGATTGGGAGCAAAGGGACGCATTTAAACTTCATAATTGCGAAACTTGTTGACTATCTCGCTCGAGGCTTGATTGTCCCAGTTGAGGTCGCGACGGGCCCCATAATGAATATTTGCGCCACCTTCGCTGGCTCGTCTATTGGCATTAGCTGCCTGCATTTTTGTGCGAGCCACCGGGCTTGCTGAGGAACCTGAAGCACCTTCTTGATCCGGAAGCATGCGATCTTTCGTCTTAGGTGTCGCCCAGTGCATGGACTGAAACAAATGAGAAGCCACTGTTCAACTGTTCTCTTTTTCGAATTTATTAATTATATAAAAAAATGGAAAATATTTGATCGGCATCATTTATGGCTCCCATCATCACAGTTTTATTCTGTTTGCCGTAGTAAATATTCAACTGAATTATTGAAATAAAAAATATGTTCAAAAAATGTGGAACGCTTCACGATTTTGCGTGTCATCCTTGCGCAGGGGCCATGCTAATCTTCTCTGTATCGTTCCAATTTTAGTATATGTACTGCCGAAGCAAGTACGCACAGTATGGGAGACAGGCATCTTATATAGTAATCTAGGTCTTTTTCCAGCCACTTGCGGGATCGTAGCATGCGACACCTAGTGGTACACTAGCAACTATAGTACCGGTTCATGAGCATCGTAGCAGTCGAAATAACAATATGCATGGGACATTAGAGTAGGGGATAGATACAAAAATGTAGAAATTGAGATCGTCTGGTTGCATAATATAGGCGAGTATCAAAAATTCGAAGCTAGACGACTTTTTTTTAATTTTGGAAAGTCCATACTTTTATAAATATTAAACTTAAGGTCTTGCAATTTTTTTTCTAATTTGTTTTAAAAAATGAATTTAATAAACTATTAAAGCCGGAATGTAAGACAATTCAAGATAAACTTTTAGGAATTTGAAAGAATTTCTTAAAAGTATTTACTCATATTTTTCATACATTAAACAAAACCTCAAATTATAAAATGTTTTTAATATATTAAGTTGCTTCTGTAATAATCATCGGGAAATAATATTTTTAATTTTAACATAATAAAAAAACTTGTACTCTCCGAGCACACTTGGAGGGTGTGGAGCAGTTCAAGGCGCAAGTCTCTTGTGGTTTCTAGTAGAGGCACAAAAGACAGGGCTTTATAGAGTAATACAATTGTTGTTTAAAAAAATATGAATATCTAACAAATTAAAAATTATCCAGAGATACACGTGGTCAATGCACTAATTTTATGTTTCTCAACGTTTCGCTGCAGTACGTGTGTAGATTTTATTTATTTACACTCAATAATACTTGATATACGTTGACGTACGCGTGCGAGTGTAGTCTTATGCAATGCACTGTACACAGCAAAAACTATGCGATAGTGTGCACGTGTATGTATCTGAGTTCTATTTATAACGTCATTTACCTGATGCCCCGCACACGCCGTTTTCAATGAAACTTCAGCAATCGATATTTGCTCTAAGCCTCCTCCAACTCCTTTTACCCTCGCTACTATCTATCATCATAGAATCTATCATAGAACCATAAGATTTTGGTTAACGTTATTTTTTTGTGCGAGTATCGCAAAATCGAATTACAAGTTGGATAATTCATTGAGCAAATTTGTTCCTTTTTCTTCCAGGAAACTGAAGAGCTTTCATCCGTCGCGTCAAGGCATGCACATGTAAATAAAGTACGAGGCTACGAATAACTTGTTTAGATCCTCGGGCGTATAAATAGAAAGCTTTTTCTACGAAGAAAAATTGTAAGTTTACTCTGCTGATGATGCACTGCATCTCAGATTTTTTTTCATTTCTTGTTATAGAGTTATATGCACGCGACTCTTCTAAATGATGAGCACGCTTGAATTTCATAATCAATCTTCGATATTAAGTATAATAATTTTTACTTTTTGTAATGAGTTTTTCTTTTAAAACTTGATAATGCAAGGAAGTAATAAAAACATTTTTACCATCCATCTTTTTTAAAATTCGATCTTAATCTAATTTGGAAAGATTAATATGAAAACTAATTATTTTAGTAAACAAGGAAAAGAGTGAAAGCGTCGAAATGATTTAGTTTATGTCTTCTCATAACCTACTAGTCCTTCAACAATGCTTACTTTTTAGCATAAAAAATCATTATTTTCAATTTTCAGAGACCCACTTTTACTTGAAATTGCACATGAGATACCATCTACGAAAAATTATGCGGTTGCTCTCTTCAACGTCAAGCTAGAAAAGCTGAATTTATTCTTTGCAAGCTCGCTATTTTTTACAGATCGAAAACAGATTTTTAACGAGAAATTTTTTGGTATACTTCGGTAATTGTTTCGCATTCAGACGCATATTCACATTAAAACTTCATGTGCAGCTAAATGGAAGAAAGGCCAGTGAAAATTTCCCTTTAAAAAAACAATAGCCAATTGAGCGTATTTTCAATTTCAATTTCGGAAAAGTGGCGCAAAAATTACATTGCACTTAGTTGAGCAAACACACGAGTACAAGCGCAAGTGTATACACGTATACGCAAGTAATCAAAGTTATATCCGTGTAATTTCAAGCTATCGGATGGTTGTACGGTATATCTGCAACTGAAATGGAATAGCATCCTATTACATGTCCTCGTATGCAAACATCCCTATTAACACGTCCGTTGATGTACATCCAATCTCTGACAATGCCGATTGTTAACAATTTGAAATATTGTTTTGGATGTTGTTTTGGATGGTATTATGTTGCTATGCTTTTACGCGAAAAAACGAAATATTCACTTTTCACTGCATAAAGGGAGAGAGAAAATGGTATTTACCTGATGCACGTGCTCCTTCATGCCCAGCCACTGTTTGTAACTGATGGCGATGCCGCTGTTTCGCCATTTGTCGTAATTACTGCGTTTTTCCGGATCGCAAAGTGTCTCCTTGGCATGCTGAAACAGGGCAAAAAAGAAAATGTGATGTATTATAGAGCGATATGTAATGGAGAAAAAAAAACATTCATACGCCCACGCCTGTAAGGTGCGATCGCCTATAGCACTGAGTATGATCGATAGCTTTGTGAATGACTATAGATGTAAAAAAGTAGATAAAGATGAGATCTATCGGAAAAATCGCATACATAAAGGTGAGATTGTACTATTGAATGTTTTTTGCATGCATATATCAAAGGCGTTCATTCATTCATAATTTATGAACGAGGCGTATCAATCGTGATTTTTTTCACTACTTTTTGTTGTTAGGTATTGTTGCTTTTTGCAGTAAATTCAGCGACGTTATGTTGCTTAATGATGTAACAGACTGGTGGGTTCGTTCGCACATATACATTTATTTTTAATGGTCTTGACTCGTGCGTTTATTTGTCGCGGTTAAATTGCGATCGTATAAATTAATTACACGGAACGCGGAATACACTCACACGAGCTCTATATACTCGTTAATTTTTTTTTTTTTTTCACGATAACTCTTTTAATTGGAATTAACAATAGAATCTATCTTTCTTCCCATCGATTTTTACGATCTTCGCAGCAGTGACTATAAAAAAAAAATAAATGGCGAGATCCAGAAAAATTTTTAACACAATTTTATCTGTGTCGAGTGGGTGGAAATTTGAATCGTAAAATTAGGAGAAGTAGATTAATACTGTATATATAGAGATACACCAAAATTACTCTTCACACTTCTTTAGTTATATGAATTTGTCAGAAGATAGGCTGGCAATTTATTGAATAAAAAAGTAATGTAAGTTTTAGTGGAGCTTACGACTCAATAACGATATTGATTGTTAAAGTCCATGGGCAATTATGACCCGAGAATATACTATACGGAGCCCATAATTTCAATCATTGAGGCTTAAGGCGATAGCTGGTAGTTTGATGAAATCTTCGTAAACGCGAATCCATTTTACATTATCTTGATCGAGGTGATATTGAAAACCGATACAATAATTAAAAGATATTTAGCGATAAATGTACTCCCTACAGTGCTACGACTGAAAGAGTGATGTTACAATATGCAAGCTCTGGAAGCAATTCGATCAATTTTTCAAATTAACTGCGTAACTGTGGTATAGCTGAGAAGGTGAAAGCCCAGGGTCACTGTGAGAGCAATTTTAATAACAACGGTTGTGTAAAACAATCCATATATGTCAAAAAAATTTTTAACCAAAATCACTGTTTATCATTTAGAAAAATAAAGTTAATAGTTTGTATTATCTACTGCGATTTCAAAAAGGGTTTGGCTTTTCAGGGAAAAAATTCGTACATAAAACTCGAAAAATCTCCAGGATTTCGTGTAAGAATTTTTCCCAGACTAGACGTTTTGTTTGAAATAATACCATCAAAAAGCAGACAACGATTATTTTATTTGCACAAAGATTTTCATATTCTTTAAATTTATTTGAATTGATTTTTTTTCAAAGTGTTGCATATGTTTGTATTTTCTTTTAACCCATGATCCGTGCAACACGACCTCTTATGTTTATTTAGATTTTTCACCGCAAAATCTCTAATACTATACACAGCTTCTCTCTTTCGGATTATTTGTACGCTGCACGAATCGAATCGCAATGTGTACCTAACTAATGGAAATCCCGAGAATCTACACATACAGGAATTCAAAACATTTTTTACACAACTTTCTTTTTAAAAAAATAAACCCGATACATGGTTAAAATAGGGAAAAAGGGAATAAAAATCGACGAGTTATTAAACATCGAGCGTACAGTGGTATTCATCAGGTAAGCGCCACGCAGATCATAATACAGCGTGTTGGGGAGCAATTTATGTACAGAAATATACAAAATACACATCGCGCACAATGGCTAGCGACGTCATTTTCGCATATGTAATGCACGTATATCTATGTATGATGTATTATACTTCCAAATACCACCGACGAGAATGAATGTAACTTCAACAACATTGACAATAGCTGCTTTACAGAAAGCGCACGGGGCAGCTGTACGACAGCCGCGTAATTAAATCTGCGTTCATGTGCAGCTTTCGGCTGTTAATGCCTGGAAAATTGCCCGTGAGAAGTCCGTGAGCAGCGGGACAATATAGGTATCTATGCATTATGTAACACAGACAGTATGCACAGCATACATCTGCATGAGCTCAGCGAGTTGCTCGTGACGTTCTGGCTACTATCTATACACTCCCTTTCAATTTATGCTGCGTATAATATACCGAGGCAGCGAGAATTTCGCCAACTTCTCTC
Organism: Trichogramma pretiosum; assembly: GCF_000599845.2. Lineage (NCBI taxonomy): Eukaryota > Metazoa > Arthropoda > Insecta > Hymenoptera > Trichogrammatidae > Trichogramma > Trichogramma pretiosum. The sequence goes on from NW_019641688.1 coordinate 589,812, forward strand.
GTCGGTGGTGGTGGCGGCGGCGGCGCCTCCTCTCTTTGTAGAGTTAAACTCGCGATGCGTTTACACGCGGCCCGGGTGCAAGGCCGAAGAGATATGACAGGAAGCGCCGCGGCAGCGAGCGAATTAAATATTTTCGCAATTAGCAAGGAAAGTCATCAAGAGAGAGAGAAGCAAGCGAGCAAGCGGAGCAGGACTTTTGATCAAATTTGATGAAACCTCTACGCGATCGGTGTAATTGAAAAGTCAAGGTAGTGAAGGAAAAATAAGCGTATTACCGTACAAAGATCAGATAGCGCGCTAGTCATTATAGATATATTAATCACATAGCTTGCTTTTCTCGTCCCTGCTATGTGCACACGGGGCAAAGGGGACGTATTGCATAATTTTACGCATCCGTAATTTTGAAATACGACGCTTTTCGCACATTAGACTGCGCCGAGAGCTGCATCGCTTACGCATATTTGCTCACGTCGTAATACGCAGAAAATACAGATCATATTCATTCTTACAGATGAAAAGTCGAAATACAGAGAAAGAGAAAGAGAGAATAATGAGTAGTGGATCAATGTAAAACGCACATATTGATAAATTTCTGGCACATATTTGCGAATTCATATTTGCGAAGGCATAAATTGTTGAAAGCTCGAGCGAGCTTTCGTGTTTCACAATTTTTCGCGCTCACGATTTATGTTGACAAACAATGCGTGTTTATAAATATGCATAAAGTTGATCGATGTATAATTAATTATTGTACATATTCATTGTAAGCGCGCGACGGTTTGCGGCCGTGAGTTTTACGTGAATAATATGCTCTCGAGCTTTTCGTCGAGCAGCAGATTTCGTCGTCAAAAGTTTTAAAAAACTTTTTTGCGTGAAAAACAGAAAGGAAAAAAAAGCAGAATAAAAGTAAGCGATAATTTCTCGAATAAAAGAGGATTCTGAAATTGGACCACTTTTACGCGCACTGAAAATTGCAGATGAAAAAAAAGTTAAAAATCGAGCTTTGACGTCCTTCGAAAGACGACTTGAGCGCGATATAAGGAAAATATATATCCGAATAATAATGCAAAATGACGAGCTCTGAATAATGAATCTTTTGTTTCTTTCAGAATTTCGCTCTACCTCTCTTATTTCACTCTGCATGATAGCTTTGTTTATTATATCCTGCACCAGTCGCGTATAAAATACTCTCTGCATGCATGTGCGGCAGAGGTGGTGGCTGTGCCTGCTCGTCAAGTGTCAGGCTCGAGATACAATGCTCGCGCATTTCATACTTTAGTGAATTAAATTTTGCGTTATTCTAATTCCGGATTAGTAAACACTTCATTGCTCCACCAAGCGAACAAGCATTTATTATGCGCTCGACTAGCACCAGACAAATATCGCAATTTTAATAATATAATCTACTCCCAGGTGTATTGTTGAAACTTGCCCTAGCGCGCGTTTCGCGCGGCAGGTACAACAAAATCACGTATTCAATTTCAAAGAAATTATCGCAATACACAGGCAAACGCACGCGTGTATATATACGCGTGTTTGTATACTTATATATGGCATGACCCATATTTTGTGATAGACACCTGTGTGTGTATACGTGCGAAAGCGCGAATGAAATACGAAGCTCCCAGTGGGCTTTAGTCCTTTGTGCAGCCCCAAACGCTCGTCGTGGTTCTTTATAATTTTCATTCTCGTTACATAAAAAAAACGGAGAAAAAAAATAACTCGACAAGTTAATTTTTCGTGCTTTTCTTCGCGCGTGCCTCGCGATAAATTAATATTTCACCAGCGGGTAAAAGATCTATGCTTCGAAAAAAGCTCGCTCGAGCTCGCCGTCATCCAGTTGAAGCTCCGTCTTGAAATTTATATTACTAGCTTATATTCCTTTGAAACGTGCAAGTTTTACATCTTGTTACAAGTGGGGACGTCAAGGAGATTGACGCGCAAAAATGCTGCCCACGATCGTGAAACCTCCTCTCCATTGACGTTCGCGTTCTTTGCTAGTTGAGCTTTTCAATCTTTTGCCTTCGCTAAAAAAGCTCGTTAATACTCTGAACGCGTTTAAATGCGACCCTCTCTCTGCACCCACACCCTAACGAATTCACATGCACACGCACATTCTCACTGAAGATTTAATTAACTATATCCTCGAGCTTATCTCTCGTCAGCTCGACAAACAAGCCACACACGCGCGCGCGCGAGCTCGCTCTATTTAAATTATTATTGTTTTGGATTATAGTCGGATATATATACCGCTGACGAGATATTTAGAAAAGGAGCAACGACAATGATAATAACAAAAATAACAACAACACAATATGTCTAATCGATTTTGTACCGAGGCTCATGCATCGGAGGTTTATTGTTGCTGCTGCCTCCCGATATCTGCTGTCCTCCCTCTCGCTTTTACTCGGCACATGTAGGAACCGAACAAGCCTTGAACATCCGGCAATAATACACATGGACAACACAGAAGCTGTGTAGGCGTTGAAGCACGAGCTCAACCTATATACGTTGTAACATACGTGTACGTGTACGTATTTAGCAGCCTGGGATCGCGTGGGCACATGCTGATAGAGCAAAAAAGAAAGTTCGAACATTGAGCTTCAATTAATTATAGCTTCGCGACTGAGCTTTATTGTATTTATTGTTTATCGGTTTATTAACTGTATTAATACCGCTATCGATCAATAGAGCTTCGCTCGCAGTTCTATCTGCGTCACATAGTAAACTTGACGACGAGAGAGAGAGCGGGACTTTTTTTACTCCCCCGAGTCGCGAGGGCACGTATAAAACCATTTACAAGCACGAAACGAGCAATCATCGGTGGTAAAATTAAAATGTTAATTCATTCGTAAGACAGGTTATTTTTCCTGCCTCGAGAATCAATTGAGTGAAATAACTTACTTTCAGTTGTTGGAACTTGGCTTCGGCCTCCTTGTTACCCTCGTTTTTGTCCGGATGATACTGTAACGCCAGAGCTTTGTATTCCGCCGTTATCTGTTCGATCTGTGAAAAGTCGAAGAGAGAAAAAAAACGGTGAAAAAAAGTTGACGAGAGATAGTCAATCTGCTTCACAAACTGATATTAATTAACTTTTTCTACTCTTTTTAGTATACGGAAAATCTATTTCTATCGGGTAGAGGATACATAATAGAGAGCTAACTGAGTTAATGGCACACGGGCGACGAAAATTTTATTGAATTACGAAAAACCATAGCTGCGAGATCACGCTGCTGAATTTCAATGAAAATAAGCATGGTTAAAATAGCTCAAAGGCAGATCGAATATTGGCGACGGCGATTTCCATTTTTGATAAACAGATTAAAGGGCTTCTGGCTTTGGTGTAATATTCGAAAAATGAAAAATTCAAAAGGAAAAAATTGATTGACTTTGATCGACGCAGAATTACAGTCGCGTGTCCCTTCGACGCCCGATATGCCACTTTCGTGTGAATGCATATACGAGTAGCTAGTATAGAAGCGAAAAAATTAAAAGTGCTCCCCGAGAGTATACACCGTCGAACTATTAATTGCCACGCTTCAAAACGGACGTGATCAGAAAAATTGTGATAAATGGGTACATCGAAATTCAATGGCAAAGTTAATTCATTAAATGGGAAACATTTTTATTCATCGCTGCACTGTTGTTGTTGCACGCGTCTTATCGTTATTGATGGGTTATTCTATTTTATTCTTTTTTTTTCAAGCTCGTTATACCGCGAGCATGATCATAAATCACGATTGGCATTTACGTAACTAATAAGCGCGATGCGTCAGGCTGCAGCAGCGACAGCGTGATACTTTGATATCGCATGCTGCCGTTATATTATTCTTTTTTTTTCATGCAGTAAAATTTCATTTATGTTTTGTTCGCAGTTTCATGATATTAATATTTATTTTCGCGTAAGTAGAGTGCATTGAAATTGAAAAAAATAAAGCTGCGTAAATACTGGGTATTTGTGTGCACTCGCGTTCCCTTCAATTCTTCTCCGTGCCCACTCGGTCTCAGTAGGAAAATAATAAAAAAATTTCATTAAAAGTTGGACTGCATTCTTGCGAATGTTAGGTCTGGTAAACAGCAATTAATTTGATACGAAAAAGTTACTCGAGCGAAATTTCGTTGCTTTTTTTGCATGAATGAGTAGGCACTCAAAAATCTAATGTTAGCACAGCGCGGGATATAAATTGCAAGATATTCAAGTAAACAATTAATATTACAATATAAACACGACACGCCACCGCTTTTGAAAGAAACTCGAGACACGTCGTGCAAATTACACGAGTACGCAGCGTAAATATTTAACCAAAATTGTAATTACAGACTCGTATGTATAATATATAATCGTAGTACACACGATGAGTGTTTAAGAAATTACACGCGAGAAGCTCTTATCACGCTTAAAGCTTCTCAAGTGCCTTGACATACCGGTAATACAATTGCATGTAAAGTCTCCGTACCCTTTAGCTCACTCGAGCGCGTTCTGCAATGCACTCACAGACGTCCCTTAATAATGGTTTAGAGTGTATACATGTAATAATACGGGCGTAAGTATGTGTATTTATACTAAGCTGTCACTGTGTACGCGCGCAACGCGACTCGAATTTAAACCGCGAGGAATTTTCAATGGAAGTCGCAAATTACTATTTTAAACTTTTCAAATTGCTCGAGGTTGACGCGCGAACAATATTATGTATGTATATATTGGTACGCGATCGCGCATTCCGGCACGTACTAAGCAAGTTTCCTATATTAAAAATTGTCTTCTAATTGGGAAAATTCATTTAATCTAAAATTATACCAGAGAAAATATAAAATTACAATTGTTATTATTTACCGTTGATGACTCGTCGCAGCCCAACAACTTGTAATAATCCTCGTCTTCGCTCTTCTTGTAATCGAGAACGTCTTCGATGCTCATGTTGTCAACCTGTTGACCCTCTCTGCAGCGATGTAGGTACGTGTGTTTATATACTCGTTGTTGCGCTTACTGCGGCTAGGCTGCTGCTTCGAGCTCCACTAAAACACTGGCCTGTTAAAAGAAAAAAAGCCGCGCAAAGATTATAAACCAACTGATTCGACTTTATTTAGCGTGGGGGTGGATTATACGACAAAAATAATTTATCGTTTCTTTATCTGGCCCGATCTATGTGCGTGGAGCACACAAACACGCGACGTCGAGTTACAGCGAAAAAAAACTTTTATTTATTATTGCATCCGACGTATATTTATCGTTCCGAGTTTATTTGCCTCGCGTTATTATTATTTTTTTTTAACGCACAAGTTTAATAGATTCGTATACTGTTGCTTGGGGGGCTGCTCCGGGTTGGGTGGACGATTACGCGTCGAAAGCTCGTTGTGTTCTGCTTATCATCGAACGGCGACGTGCTCATGAAGACTGAAAGCTCGCACTAACATTCGAAGGAAAAGAGGCGCGAGTTCCCGGGAAATATCGGACGGTTGCGCGCGCGCGAGAGAGAGTGAGCGAGAGAGGCACAGAGACTGACTTGCACTCGCTCGTATATACAGACACTCGCACTCACACACACACACACACACACACACATACACCCACGCAAAGGTGCCACACACGCGCACAGAGGAAAGCCACTGATCGATTTTCTCTCTCTCTCTCGCTACTGCTGCTGCTGCTGCTGCTGCTGTTGCTGCTGCTATTATATAGCCGACGGTTAAAGGGGTAGTAGGCTATATGGACTCTGGCGTATATATATACAGATGCTCTACTGCACGCAGCGGTGCATTATGTGTACGTGATATAGATATATCGCGGCTGAGCCTTGATCGCAGGACGATTTTTCGCGTGCCTACATATGACGTATGCGTGCAAAATATTAAGTATGCAGCAATATACTAGTGACGACTCAAACAAGGAATTTCTATATAGAATATTGGACGCAGTACTGTATGGGCGATACTGTTTTGTGTACTTTGGGTTAATTGGATCGATCGATCGATCTACGCTCGCATGTGCAAACGTTAATTCAAATGAAATTTCAAACAGTGTACTCACAGACGCGATTTCGGGATTCAAGTTTGCTTAACCTTCTAATTTTTTCTCTCTCTCACTCTCCTCTCTTTTTTTAATCATTCACTAACGGCCTTCGCGCTAGTTAGTGAGCGAGGCACAGACAGCGTATAAGAGGAGCTGCACGCAGGCACTGCTGCTGTTAATAGACGCAGATTTCTTATTTAGGACTTTAGAATCGAGTTTTAGGATAAAAAGAAAATGGGTCAAATGAAATAATTGCGCCGCGCGCTGCAACTGTACTTTACGTCGCTCGAGACTTCATACATACGCAGATTTTTCTTTTACTTTTTTTTTAACTCTTTTTTTATTTTCATTCAAGTACATCTTTGATTGAGGCAAAACGAGTGAGCAACTCTTCATTTTTTTTCTCCTTCTCTTTTTCGCGTATAGCTTGTGTGTGTGTACGTATGTGGCAGTTGATAATCACTGCACCGAATAAAAATACGTTATATACGTATATCAATATAATACACACTGAGTTTACTTATATGGAAGCCGCTTTATATGGAAAAATTCATTACACCGTGTAAAAGTCGCATGAGCGGCTTACGTATACAACGTACCGTTGGCCAATCTAGCCGGATAAAAATATAACGATAATCGTTCAGACGTGCGTCGCGCGCATTGCGAGATTTTCCTCGAGTTGCACTTTGACGCTGCTGCGATTTTTACAGTGGAGGTATATAAAAACGCACACGCGTGCAAAAGTTTTAGATATAGGTATATGCTCCTCTTTTTTTTCTTCTCGCGATTGTCGACACGTGTGCGCGTGCGGGTTCAGGGTAACTTTTTTTTCCTCGCTCGATTGGTCTTATCAAGTGATCATCGATTCGATCCATACGGGTTTATTCATTATTTCGTTGTATTATTATATACCTGATGTAAAATACGGAGTATATACTGTATAGAGCAGAAAAAAAACTTTTACACTCGCGCACCACAACGTAATTTCACGCACTGCCGAATACTTTCATATGCTGAAACACTCGCGGCATTTCACTATACACATCTGGCCGCTGCGTATGTACACTTGCCGTCGTCGATTGCTCGCACGGTATCTCCGTGCGCTAACGATAACGCGATCTTTAAATCCATCTGGTTTCAAGCGGTTGCTCGTATATATTTCAATTTATTTGTAGATCTAACTGTACATAACGCACGTTTTGGGGCACAATTCACAAACGTCAGTGCAGCAAGCGGTCCGTGCAGCACGGCACGGCACGTGTTAAAACGCAAACGCTTTTGACAATCAATCCGCAGACGCGCGTCAACAGCAGCAGTCGCAACTGACGCTCGCGCAAATTTCCGCAGACGACGACGGGAAACCAGCCAGACGTATAACACGAAGACTTTCACTCGAGCCGCGGAGGCGACTCTCCTCGAGTTTTATGCAATATTAAAACGGCAGCAGCAGCTCTTGGGAGCGGGGGGGTCTTGGGTGTATATATCATATATACGCTCGCTGTGTGATACGGCAAAGATCATTAGCGACCTTGTACCGCTACTGCTGCTGCTGATGTGAATGTACGTGTTGGTGTTTACGTATGTGTAGACAAACACACAGACACTTGCACACAGAGAGAATCAGGATTGCTAGTTTAATATACTAGCAAGTGTTTGCGTTTAAGCTGGAACAACAAGTAGAAGGGGCCTTGCTCCGTTGCTGCCGCGCCGTTACATCATCCCGGAGTCGATGTTGATTTTAAACAACTCTGATGTACGTATGTATACATCGCGTAAGTTTTTATCATCGTGCATGTAACGCTCATTAATGCCAGTTGGATTACTGCTCTGCTATTCAAATTGAACCTCAAGGGATTGCGAAAAAAAAAATTCGAAAAATTTTTTCGAATTAGTAAGTGTTTCGAATCAAACAGATTAATAACAACGATGAAAAAGAACGAAATAATATTACAACTTTTTCTTACGTTAAAAATGTATTCCTCGGTAGTCATTAGAAGAATAACCTAGAGTCTTGTTAAATTTTTTTTTCATATTATAGTAATCGGAAATTTTTTTGCCACTTGCGGATTTTCAGTGCCCCATCTGTTGATGAAATCCAAAAGTTCATAATCAAAAATTACATTCTCGATCGCGATAAATCTTGTGACAATAAACAGCAAATTTTGGAATATAAATCCTTACATTTTCCTTCAAACCAAATAACAACATTGAAACAAGACGTAAAACGATAAAAACATTGCATCACACAAAATGCTCCGTCTCGTTCACGAAATTATACATTTCAGAAAAAAGCGAAGCGGAACATTCTGTGTGCGATGCAGTGCCGCGCGGTTTTGAAGACAAAATAACGAGTTGCGTACTTGAAAATTTTTTTTACACACGAAAAATCGAAGGCAAGCTGCAATATTCGCTAGTTCAATCATGAATGCATGTACGTACGTATGCGTGTGCGCTCATGAAATTTACGCTCAAGCTCTTTGCAAATTGACAGCATCGCTCGCACACAAACGCACGGGCAAGTTCGTGTATTATACACACATAATGCATGTATGCACCGGCCTGTGGTTACATTCGATTGATTACTTATATACTAAATTGAAGTGCGCACGCCTATATATATCCAGCAGCTCGTCCGGCACTCAAAGCTAGTAGCTGTTTATTGCTTTTATACGTGCACACACATGCGCAAATACACACGAATACATCAATAGCAGTTTAGTCTATAGCATCCACCTCTCTCTCTATGTCTCTCCTTTTATATATGGGTCAAAATAATACTTTTTTACAAAACCGTGCGCACGTATGTCACCGATCTTGACGCGCTTTTGGTATGTTATAGTACATGGAAAAAAGGTCCCAAAAAAAAATTTTTAGACCCCCTCCCCCCTCCTACCCCCCACTTCCGGTATAAACGTCCATTTTCGATCTATATTTTTTCTGAGGACATGAAGCAAGTAAAAAATCTGAAAAAATTCATAAAAATACTTTTCCACAATCCAAACAACCTTGAATTTTTTCAGATTTTTTGAGTGCTTCAGGCCTTCAGATAAAATCATTGAAAATTTCAAAAATCGAGATACGGCGGTATGAGCCGATGTAGTACTCGGAAATTTTTTCAGTTATTTTTCGCATTAAAAAACATAACCTCAATTTTTTTCAGATTTTTTCAGATTACCTAACGCACCTTTTGAAGCCAAAAACCGATTTTTTTGACGAAAATAATTTTTTTAGGACAGTACGGAGCCTCGAAAAATCTGAAAAAAATTTTTTCTTGTTTTTTTCATCAAAATACGTAATCTCAAATTTTTTCAGATTTTTTAATTGAAGGCGATAGCTTCTAGGGCCGAAAAATGCTATTTTTAACAAAAAATGGTTCCTAGAACCCGATGGTTCCGGTGAAAAAATTTGAAAATATTTTTTTTGAATTCCTTGTCAAATTTTAATAAATTTTGACCGTTTCAAAAGTTCGATTGAAGCTTCCTAGCTCATTTTAGAGCAGGACAAAGATTAGTGCAAAATATCTGAAGACGTTTCTGAAGACATTAAGGAATGATAAAACTCGTTTGATGCTCTAAAATGAGCTAGGAAGCTTCAATCGAACTTTTGAAACGGTCAAAATTTATTAAAATTTGACAAGGAATTCAAAAAAAATATTTTCAAATTTTTTCACCGGAACCATCGGGTTCTAGGAACCATTTTTTGTTAAAAATAGCATTTTTCGGCCCTAGAAGCTATCGCCTTCAATTAAAAAATCTGAAAAAATTTGAGATTACGTATTTTGATGAAAAAAACAAGAAAAAATTTTTTTCAGATTTTTCGAGGCTCCGTACTGTCCTAAAAAAATTATTTTCGTCAAAAAAATCGGTTTTTGGCTTCAAAAGGTGCGTTAGGTAATCTGAAAAAATCTGAAAAAAATTGAGGTTATGTTTTTTAATGCGAAAAATAACTGAAAAAATTTCCGAGTACTACATCGGCTCATACCGCCGTATCTCGATTTTTGAAATTTTCAATGATTTTATCTGAAGGCCTGAAGCACTCAAAAAATCTGAAAAAATTCAAGGTTGTTTGGATTGTGGAAAAGTATTTTTATGAATTTTTTCAGATTTTTTACTTGCTTCATGTCCTCAGAAAAAATATAGATCGAAAATGGACGTTTATACCGGAAGTGGGGGGTAGGAGGGGGGAGGGGGTCTAAAAATTTTTTTTTGGGACCTTTTTTCCATGTACTATAACATACCAAAAGCGCGTCAAGATCGGTGACATACGTGCGCACGGTTTTGTAAAAAAGTATTATTTTGACCCATATATATTATATATATATACGTGTAAGCGACAGCTTTTGCCCATGCTACAAAAGCTCTGTACTTTGCACTCAATACCTTGGACTGGCTCCGGTGAGTTTTCTTTGTTATTCTCGTCGTCCGATACACTTGTACACATACACACATACACACACGTGAACTTCTCTCTCAGTCTCCTCTAATACATACGCTCTGAGTCGTGATATACTCTATTAGATCATAGGTGGAGCTTGCGCGCAAAGCAACAACGGTAACAGCAGCAGCAACAGCCCATCCGCAAAGTGACTCTCGATTTTCTTCTACGATGATGACCTACTCCACCCACACGTGTATATACAAAATGTATATATGTATATGCCTTATACATGTACAATCGCGCGCGGCTTTCTCTAGCACGGAAAGCGACAACATCTCGTCTCTTCTTGCTGCTTCGAGCACAGGCACGTGTGCTACTCTCTGGCAGTGCGCGCAACATTGCCTTGATGATAAAATTCTCGAGCATCATCGAGCGCGCATCGAGGCTCCTTTACCACATTGTGTGCGTGTTGGACGCGAGCATACATGCACAGCTAGCAAAGTGTATAAATGTCGCTTTGCAACGACTGAAATAATAATGCTAAATGATCGATATGGATTCGCAAATGAAGGGCAGTCGAGATGCGGACCGAAATAGTTTCCGCAAATGTTATACAAGCAACGAGGAGGTACTCTTGATTCCTTCAGTTTTAAAATTATGCATACGTGCAGCACAGAATGTAGCACACGAAATCATTAGAGCTTTCGCAGAAACAGCCACTCGTACGAGTGCGTGGACACGATTATAAAAAATGAAAAAAAAGGAAAACAGATCTTCCTTCCGTATTTCTCGGTAATTAGGATCATACATTTTAGCCTTGTTGAAAATTGCATACAATTTTTAGCGCACTCTAAGCACGAGGGCGGATTTTACTTTCAAGTGCTTTTTAAAAAAAAGTGTCTCGTACTTTGCTGCAATGCCAGGCCCTCTACATTCATGATTGAATTCCAGGGAAAAATTTACGAACTTTTTACCTACTATCGAAAATGTTTACGGATTTATATAAAAAAATATAAAATAGAAACATGTAAGATACGAGTGGCAAATTAATTTTGAAATTCAAGTTGTATGTAAGAAAGAAATATTTCAGTTATTAAATTTTGCTTTATGATTTTATATTATTCAGAAACAACAAAGTTATAAAGTATTTTGTTGTAAATTATAAATATTGTTGGGCTTAAGAATCAAGAAAAACTACTAAATCGGTGGTGTACAATTTGTATTGACCTCAAAAACATTTTCATAGATTCTGAATATAAAAAGCGATAAAAAATGTAATTATTTATAAATATAAAACTTTGGAGAATTTCCACTAGTGCTACTGTGAAGATTGAAATAGTTTGAAAGTTTTCCGTCATCAGAAAAGTGTAGTTTGATTGTAAAGGCATATTCTTTAAATTACTCATAAATATATTACGAGAAAAGGAAATGCAATAAGATATAAAGTAGCAGCAGGAACAGATCATCGAGGACCCCACTTTGAATTGTCAGACTGCAAAGAGCAAAACGAAAGATGCTCAAATCTTTAGTTCATTAACGGAGCAAGAAAAGAGGAAGAAGCTCGTTTAGCTTTGTTGCATTGCCACTCTGATAATGGGTGCAACAGTTGCCACATGGCAGCTGTTTCTTTTCTTTTTTGGATGCTTGCATGTTCCAATTTATGAAGTATTTTGCCTTTTTATATTATCACAGCGATTTATTTTGAAGTACATCTAGGTTGCGCATAGTCATGTCTAGCATTTTCTTCTTGAGCTTAGCACAGAGAAAAAGAAGAGTGAGTGAGTGAGAGAGAAAGAGAGAGGGTGAGTAAAGTTAAAGGAAGTTTTATCCGTTGTCGGTTGAAATTTTCAACTCGGTATGAAGTTTTTATGGCTTGAGAAAATTGAAGAGAAATTCAATTTTCAAAGACGACCTGAATGTGTTAACGTATATTTTTCACGGCAGGAACTTCAAACAATGATGCCAGGGCCAAAAACTATTGTGTCTGTAATTATGTAAACAATTCTTGGATTCTGATGATACATTGCGATTGAAATTTTTGTAACTTGATGCGGTACTGGAAACATAAAAATGGAAATTTTGGTTGATATTCAGTGTATAGCTATTTTTGTGTTTCAAAAGAAAAGAAAAAAATCATGCTTTCCTATTATTATGTCAACGAATTCCGTGATTGATGTTGCTGAAGTCATTCGAAATTTATCTCTGACTATCATTTTGGCTCTAAAATACTCAATCCTAAAAGGAAAATCTACAAGGCTTCTACAAAATGACTTATAAATGGTGTAATTTTTTATGAATGTTAAACTAGAAATGCGAAAAATTCAATTATTTTTTATTCGACAACCATAAATTGTGCGGAAAAATGTTATTGAACAAAAATTTTCTATGTAATCTAATCTAACTTATAAAAAAGAGATGGACCTAAAAGTGAAACCAATCTATTCGGCCTCTGATTGGTCGACTGACTTAACTCGAGTGGAAACGTAGTAAAGTGACATCTACGGTCAAAATAGCAACTTTTTCGAAACTGACTGAAAAATGTACGCGCGTTACGGTACGTTAAGGTACGTTCATTACGCGCATCTAACGGAGAAAATTTCAAAAGTAATCTCAATAATTTGTAGAACTGCTCATACATACTCACATCAAAGCATAAAACGAGCATCTTTTGGAATATTTTTAGCGAAATCTACTGGCGAAATGTACTGACAAAAAACAAAGAGACACTTGTGCAAAATAAATGCGCATGGACCCGGTCGAAAGTAGAGGGGCAAAGTTTTATCAACTATCTAAAGCTTTTGCCGGATCACCTCGCTTATATATTGCGACTGATGTGTTCACTCGTTAGTGTGGAGCCGAGTACCACGCCAAGCAAGTGTTTTATTCAAATTTAATCCTTATAAGTGTATATGTGAAATCTAGGTAAAACTTTGGCTACCGGCGGTAGTAATTTTGAATATTTTTCAGTACATATTATGTAAAAAATTGCATTGAATAGTGAATACATATTATCATCAAAGTTATGGAAAGCAATAATCACTTAGTAAGGTATGCTTTTTGTGTGCGTTATACTATCATTTTTAACAATTTTTCTCAAATTCAAATATTCTTCAGGGTGACGGAAGAACCTTGCGGTACTTGGTCAAACGCAGATCAAGATTATGTTTTTGATTTGATGGATTCTTGCAAATCCGAAAATTTTGAAACGTTGTCTTTTCATACATTATCGGTGAGTTCATTAATATGACGTATGTTCTACGAATAGCCTATTAGAAATTATCTCACAATTTTCATTTTAGGTAGAACACTCAAATAAAATTTTTGTGTTACAGGAAAGAAAAAAAGATAATATATACATTGATTTTGAATGCAAAGATGTAAAACCCGAAATGGTATCGACAACCATCTGCAAAGCTGAGAATCAAAGTTTCCAATCTATTGCGAAAAAAGAAAATGAAAATCATATGAAAGATACACATGAGAAAAGTCTAATAATATTGATCAAAAAAGGATTTGATTATGATAATAATTGCCAATTATCCGTAAATTCTTGTTCAAAACTTACCAATTATGAAAAGTTAAAAATTTTTGAAAAAAATATTGATAAACAATCACCGAACGTGTCCAAAAAATCTCGAGAAACTTATACAACAAGAGCAAGCCTAAACGAGCATATCAATACGATAGGTAAAAACATTCGATCATATAAATGTAAAATATGTAATGAATCGTTTTCCTGCAAAAGTAACCTCAAAATTAATTTAAAAATGGTACACAACCACAGCAAATCCTTAAAATGTGGTATTTGTTACGAATCATTTTTTCGCAAGTGTTCACTCGATAAGCAGCTTCATTCAGTGCATGATCATATTAAACCCTTTGAATGGGATAGTTGTCACAAGTCACTTGGACTAAAAGGTACCCTCAAATCTCACATAAATTCAGTACATAACCGGAGCAAACCCTTCGAATGTAATATTTGTCATAAATCATTTGGATATAAATGTGATCTCAAGAAACACATTAATTCAGTACATGGTTATAGCAAACCTCCCGAATGTGAGATTTGCCACAAATCATTTGGACAAAAGTGTGACCTCAAGCTTCATGTGAATGGAGCACATGATTGTATAAAACCCTTCGAATGTGAAATTTGTAACAAATCATTTTCTTCAAAAGGCAACTGCAATACACATATAAATACTGTACATTACCGTATTAAACCCTTCGAATGTAAAATTTGCCATAAACCATTTTCCCGTAAGTATAGCCTCAAATCTCACATAAATTCAGTGCATAATCGCAGCAAACCTGCTTAGCAACCTTTTGATTGTGAAATTTATCATAAATTATATAGCTGTAAGAATATCCTAAAAGTTTCCATATATCTAAGATAAATTTCATAATGGTATCATAGTACTTTATGTATATATACAACAGGTGTGGATATACATTTTTTGCAAAACGAAGCTCACCTCGCAGGCAGTTGCAGAAAATGTACTCATGGTTGCGAGGTACACATGTTGTAACGAGTTTTACAAAAAAAGCTTATTTACGCAAGTTACATACAATATTTTACAGCACAAAAGCCTAAAACTAAAGGAAAAATTGCGATTTTAAGGTTAGAGTGCTATAAAATATTGTGTTCAATGAGATTTGTCTTTTTAGGTGTTCATACAATAAATTGGTATTTCGTTACTTATGTTTCGAAATTTCCGACACAAATAATTTTTAATTTTGTGATAATTAGTATTTTATGCTGATATCAATTTTGTCTTAAATGCGAAAAAATTTCGCCCATTTTTGGTCAAAATTTTTTTTCAAAATCTGGTCCATATTCCTAAAATTCCGAAAAAAGTCACACGTATTTTTTCTTTTTTTATTATACAACATTTTTCGTTAAGATCATAGTTATCATGAATATGGTTAAAAATAGTGCTTTAACAATACATTCACCAAATTTTTCAAAAATATTTTCAAAAATAGCTATAATTATCTGTGTGCTCGATTTGCAATTACTATGCACGACATTTATCTGTTCATAGTAACAGTGGGGGTTGTACAATGGCAAAATAACGCTTTATGCGAAATTTTTTTTCTTTCCGAGTATTTTTGCCAAGTCGGACAGCATCATAGCAGAATCGTTGCAGAATCGAGGTTTCAAATCTTTTATCCGCGGGTTTTCCGTTCACCGCGAGATTATACTTATATCCTCGAGGCTCGTCGCAGCTTTTGTCCTCACGAAAGGTTCACACGCTTTAGAGCCTATGTATATGTATTTATATCCATACGTACACACGCACAAAGTCAACCAATAGTAAACTAAAAATATTCCAAAGCTGAGTGAGGAGAAGAGAAGAGAAAAATTTTAAGCTTCGTCAGATTATCAATATCGCTCGGCGAGTCGAGTTCAAGACGCAGGCTTTTATCATCTTCTCGACTTTCGATAATATTTTGCTCTGCATTATTGCGTACTCGCTATATACGTTCGAGAATATGCCACGAGCCACCGCTATGAATTGCGGATTTTCCTTTTTTTTCTTCCTCTTCTTTTCTTTTTTGAAACATAGAGAAAAGTATTGAGATGATTTTTAATAAAGTTCAGCGTGGAACATCGATAGTATTTCATTTTCGTTTGACCACAGTTAAATTTATACTGTGGACGTTGAGACTGTGCTCTTAAGTTTTTCATCAATTGTAACAGAAAAATTGGAATTCATGAACATGTTTTCAAAGGTCTGCAACTTTATATATTTTATAAAAAAAACTTGAATATTAAAAAAAAATGCTAATATTCAATTCACGAGCATAGAAACAAAACAATAATATGTATATTATTTGTCGAATACGTTGTCCAAATTTCAAGCAAGAAATGTCCATAATCACATGATACAGTGATCTAATTTACAATGTCAGTCTATTTTGGAAGTCAGCATAGTAAAAAACTTCATTCAAATGGTTCGTTATAAATTTAGACACAGTCTGTAAAATTTCTTGAATTCGGATCTTAGAGCCTACTAGCAAGTAAGATGAATACTTTTAATTTTACGACTTACATTTTATTTACTTTTATATTAAAAATATGTCGGATAGCTGAATTATAAAACACATTCATCATATCGTCAGAGAAAAATCGGACATTTCTGCTTCATCAATAGTCGGTCATACATATCAAATTTCGATGGCTCATCGATGCGGCTGACAACTGTCCGAAAACCGACGTGCTCCAATCCATCCGTATAAAATCGAACATCTGCGCACGCACACGGTACGTCCAACGGCGAAGTTATATGAAAATTTTACATTGCACTAAATGAGCAATGGATCGTACGATAAGATTATGCATATCGTGCATGTATTTATTGGTACACGTATAGGCGGACGACGCGTCGAAGCACGTATCATCTTTTCTAATGATAATGTCAGACGCTTTTCTTCCGCTCGATATTATAATGCACGTATTCCGCACGATCATCGCGTCTATGTCGAGTATATCGACAATGGAATATTTACGCTAACAAGACTCACCCGTTACCATCATGAATAATAATGGCATTTATCAAATTAAAACTTGATGAGCGGACGATCGCGAGCGCAAACATTCCGGTATAGGAAAGTTAAAAGGAAAAAATTTTTCACTATTTTAGCTATTTTATTTGCATCGAAAACCGTGTATAAGAGGGTAAAAACAAGTGATTCGAGCCATAGACAATATATATGTATGTACGTGATATATCGTAGAGCTCACGTTCAGCAGCCATATATAACGAATATCGGTAGCCGTTTTCGCTCTCTCTCTCACTATCTCTCTTCTATACACGTGCCTATATTGTCTCCCTGCGCACGTTGTATATAGTCAGAAAACGTCGGGAGAGAGAGAGAGAGAGAGAGAGAGAGAAAAAGAGATGGAACAGAGCCAGATGACTCGAGACTTGTGAGTTGTATATACATCTACTACTATACACACACACAAGCTCGCTCGTTCGCGTCCATGTATACATCGTGCGGGCGGCTCCTTTCTCTCTTTCTTTCTTTCTTTCCTTCTCTCTCTTACTTTGCTTCTTCGACGCGTTCGGGGCCCACAGAAGCAGAAGCAGAAGCAACAGTAGCAACACTGCCAAGCTCGTATTTATCGTTATATATATAACGCACGCACACACTACACGCGCCCGACTCGCGGTCAGCCAGCCGAAGCTTTTTAGTCGGCTTACGACCGTATGAGCCATCGGAGCACGCGCGTCGCGTCAGTTCGTTAGTTCTTTCCTTGCTTTATTATTATTTTTTTCTTCTCTTTCGTTTCCCCCTTGGACTTTTATTTCTCCTCGGTTTTTTTTTACTGTGCGATCTTTGTTGAAAAACACATGCGAGCTTGTCTACGGTTGATCTAGCTCTCGGTCCGTGAGCTCGATCGGAGAGCTTGTGTGTCCGCGAGTGTGCGTGTGCTTGTGTTTATTTGAGTGCATACGTCTCTGATACTCTCGTGCGCGTAAGTGCATTATATCTGTTTGGTCAGTTTCCAAAATGCAGCGTACGATATGAGAGCCTCGAGCTGCTCGGCTACTACCGCAGCGACGATCGATCGGATTTCTCAGTGCATCAGCTGAGTGCGGGCAATGGATCGTGAGTAAAATCGCACGCACTACTCGATCGAGAGCGAGCTACAGAGATAAACAAAACGAAAAATAATGAAAAGAACCGATTGGTAAGTGCAGTTTACCCTGAATTCGTAAATGCATTTTCTGCACGAATTTATTTTACAGTACTTATATTGCATTAACAAACTCGCTACGGCGAGCAAACGACGCGCGCGGGAGCGTCAAGCTATTAATAAACAAATGCGTGTTTCGCGCGCGGCTTTGCACAGAGCGTATGCGACGCGCCGCTCGTGCGCACGATGCATGCGCTGCACTTGCATCCGAATCGAGAGTTTATTTTCGCACGTCGAGATCTCGCAGTTTTCTCAAGAGCGAGAGTAACTCGAGCTGCAGCAGCAGCAGCAGCAGCAGCAGCAGCAATGAAGATTTTTGTGCTTTGATAAGGGTGACGATTGCGATTATATGCCGCATGCGCGTGCGACGGTATAAATTCGAGAATCCATTATACACACAAAATCCAGAGATCTGTTTTTCGTGCGTTTGATCGTTTCGATGACTCTTCTTCGTCTTTTTTGTCGCGTTATTTTCTTAGCATTGACGCAGCACAGCGAGCGGTGTGGCGCTCGCGGGCGAAACGAAAACAAACGCAGCAGCAGCGTTAAAAAGCTCGCTTCGCAAAAATTCATATATATGCGATCGAATCTCGTTATAAATTCCGCGTACAGCTCTCGATTATATATCTCTCGCCTTCAACGATGCGCTAAAGTACCATCCACAGCTAGAGATGGAGATAGAGAGCGAAAAAAAAGATATACGAAAATATATACACGCACATTTGATTTAGATACAAAATATTGTATTTACCGCTGAGCTGCTGAGAGAGCAGCATTTAAGAGCTCTGCGAGACTCTACGAGATCGAGCTCGAGACGGCTCGCGTTTATATACATATACGCACTCGTCCAATTTGCTTGTTAATCTATGCGTACAGAGAGAGAGAGAGAGACTACATGTACGTATATATTGAGTGTACGCAACTCGTGTGTATGCTACATCGGGTCGAGTTCGCGACAGATTCACATGTGCTGCTGCTGATGCTGGTGCATCGTACCGGAGCCGCAGCTATACGCGCAACACAATAATACCCCGACGATTTCCGGCCTTGATGCGCTCAAGAGAGTCACGATTATCCTCGCGCTAGCGTATATAATACACACATATATATCTCTCGTATATAAGCAGTGGCAGTAGCAGCAGCAGTAGTTCGTAAAAATAGTCGCGCGACTTATAGTGTGGTGCCTGTGTGTGCGAGTATGTGTGTGTTTGTGCATATGGGTAGCACGTGGCGCGCTCGTTTCGACGACCCGCAGCTTGTATTAGCTGTTGCGACGCGCAGCACTCAGATTTCTGCCGCTGCACGGCTGCACGGTAGCGGCAATTCTCTCTCTCTCTCTCTCTCTCTCTCTCTCTCTGTCACTCTCTGCTGTATGGGCAGTAACGATGCGGCTTTTCGGTTTATATACTTTTGTTTCGCCAAAAAATTTCGTTTTGTTCTACTTGCCTCTTGCTTGGCGCAAATGAGACTACTGCTGCTTATTAAGGGAGAGCCTATCTCTGCGATGCAGTGTGCGCAGTAGCAGCTGCAAAAAATCTTAGCCCTCTGCAAGCTCGAAAAAGAAAAGTTGTTTTTGTCCTTATTTTTCTCTCTGCCCCTCTCGCTTTCTTTTGCGCGCAGCTGCTGCATATGACACCTCGAATTCGGAGAGTCTATAAATTGATAGCGGTGTAAGCAGCGCTGACATGCGCGTACGTGTGTATAAGCCATCGGGGCTTTAAACTTGAATTCCCGGTCGCTTGTTACATGCTGCTGCTGTTCTCACAGTTAACCTTTTTTTTATCATCTGCTGGAGCGTCGTTTAATGTAGAGTATCTAGTTTAATGCTATCGGGTCATCCACGAGTTGAGCTCTCCCAGCTACTTTATAAAGTATATAATATATAATATATGCGCGTGGCTCAAGTACAACGTGCATAATACGATGCGAACGATAAATCTTGCAATGGCAGCAATAATCTGGATCCACTGCCTACGTACGTCTGTCGCTGCTTTATTACACAGTCTTACGTAGAGCTGGCTCGTATCTAATACCTCACAGGGATCGTCGAAATTATAATGCACCGAAGCTCCTCAGCATAATGACTTGTATAATCTCGTTAACAAGAAAGCTCGTAGATACCGCGCGTAGGTGTTTATACGGTAAGCTACTGCGCTGCCGGAACCGCAGTGCAAGCTGGGCTCTCGATATTTCGCGAGTCGTAGTAGTACGATAGTAATAACACCGAGGGATATATAGTCGATCGTCAAATCCGCAAAGTAAAACGTACTATAACGTAAACGAATTATATGCTCAAGCTCTGCTGTGCTGCGGCCGCGCGTGGCAGCTATATATACCGGAGTCGTGGGGGATTTAATATATCCTCGAGTCAGTTTTATCATTGGCATTTATATGCAGAATTAAGTCATATATTTTACGCTTTATATACGAGATTCTTATTCGTATAATGTAGTACGTGCGATGGTATTACTGGCCTATTGCAGCTTGGAGCGACGCGCAGTGTCTTAGCTGCGACACACATATAAAACACTTTACAGCGGCTCCAGCGAGAGCTCGGGAATTGGGTATTATTATTCTAGCTGTACGGCGGCGATTTACGCGCGTTTACTTCGCTCTATATACGCGCAAAAGCTCGAATTCAATTAACGCGCGCGCAGCTCAAGAGAGAGTGAGAGAGAGAGAGAGAGAGAGTCCGCAATATAAACTCGTCGCACGCTCAGCTCCTATTATAATTGTCACATCAACTTAGAAAGTGTGATTTTATACGAAAAAGAAAGACGATTTAACAAGAAGTGCAAATTATATGGCTGGCATTACGGCTCATTACTATGGATAACAGGATGTGTTGCACCTGTGCAGCGTAAACTGAGGACGATTGCTATTACGATATTGTACACTCGCAGGTGTCGCCGAGCTTTAGTTCAGCATCCTCGTGCACATAAAGTCGTATATTATGCAGTTAATAATTAATACAATGTAAAAATAAGTTCAGCAATGAATTCCTCGTAAATTTTTATCTTGGAAAAGTACTTGTTTTGACAATAATATTTCAAAGCGAGCAAGTGACTCTAATTTATACACAATTATTTTGACTTTGCTACTTGCAGATTATACAGATGAAATTACTCGCCATCTAGTGGCTGAAGCTCAGTGTTATTGTATTTAAAGTGGTTGAACTGAACTAGTTTTTTTGAAACAGTTGAATTGTCAATTTCAAGTCATTTACAATGATTCTATTAGCACAATCGCCAAAAAAGCCTATAATAGTCGTGTATTTTAGAACATTTTTAATTGTCGATTTCCGGTCATTGGGCCGTTATCATTGTTGAGCCTTTCTACCAGAAATTGGATAAACAGAAACTTATTAATTTTTACGAGACAAAAATATGCGATATGCAGAAAGACGACGACGACGACGACGACGTCAGATAAGCTCACGTGCAACCTACTACTTATAGCTGTGTCTTTCTTTCTTTCTTCATCGTCTTCTGTTGTCAGTCTCGAGAGGATAACGACGCCGCGATGACTAAGAATATAATATACTCTCGGTACGTGTGCACAGGCGGTGCACGAAAGTCAAATATATATATGCGCAATCCACAAAGTGCTCTGTGTGCGAGCGCCGAGTGCACGGAGCAATTTTTTTAATAAACCCCGGAGAAAATCTTACTTTGTTAAAGGGCATTATATTCTCGCAGAGAGAGAGAGAGAGAGAAAGCTGCCTCCAGTAGTATAATGGTAATACGGGCACGCGCCTGAGTGTAATTATATGTGCGTTTATATGCGTACACGCACACCGTAAGCACGCAGTGCAAAAAGCACCGATGTATTTAAAAAGGGGTATGCCGGGGCTTAAAATAGTTCAGCAGCAACAGCATCAGCTTGTGTGTGTGTGTAACAACGCTGGAACGTAGCACAGCGAGCAATCAACTCTCTGTACGCGTCTATGTGCAAATTTACGCGTACACATAGAGCTCCGCGACGATCACGTATACACTCAAGAGTGCATCGGAATCTAGCAGTTTCCTCGCTATCTTATTTCTCTTTATTTCTTTGTCAACGATCGTCGATTCTATTCTGACTATTTTTTTACTTTCGTTTCCATCCTCGCGCGAAAAAGGCTTTGTAAAACTAATCTGCCTGCAGCAATCTCGTTTTACTTCTTTCTTCTATATGCGCGCGAGCGCAGCTATACGAGCTTTTCCGCAATGGTAAACTTTCGCCGCGCGCGCGCGTCTCGTCTGTCGAGCCAGTGTACGAGGATGGCGCTTGCCCGTGCACGCGGGAGACTCCTTTTTCTCAGCCCGGAGAACGCTTGCGCCGCGCGGCTCAAAGCTGTCACTTTTATATCGGGCGCGCGCTGGCACGCTGTGCATAAAAAAAAGCTCGCGTCGCTTAATACAGCGATTTTTAAAATACAACCGCGTGCTCTGCTGCTTCAGCTCTCTGAGCGATATATGCATGCAGGCTCGAGAGACGTGTCAAGGTCCTGCAGTGCTGCTACATGCATACATCTATACCTGCAGGTCCTGAGCGAGATAAAATTTCCGCGCCCCTTGTTTGCGTATACGCCCAGTAATTCCTACTTTTTATCGCGTTGTTTAGTACAGTGTATCGATAAAAAAAAGGAAAAAAGAATAAAATCCCTGGTGGTGGCGTATGCTTTTTACGCTACGACAACGTTGAAGAAAAATTTCTCCCTTTTTTTTTCTTCTCTTCAAGACGATCGTGGAAAGTTTAGGTATCGCTTCGGAGTATGCGTTGCGAATAAAAACCACTGACGCTTTGTCGACTGTTTTATTTGGGCTAGTCTAAGGTCAGAATTTTGAAGTTAACTTTTTTGCATATTATCGAAAACTTCACCATCTCATAAGTTTTTCAGCCCTTGTTTAGTATTTTTAGTACCTAGTTTATCATGCAGATATAAATATTTTAATTTTACTCTTGATTTTTTTCTAAACAATCATGTATTTATATATCGTTACAGGTAAAATACGGAAAAAGCCCCGATTGCAGTCACACCTTTGGCTATAAAAATGGCGATAGGTAAGTCGTTTCCTTTTTCCGCTTCTTTTTCTGTTACACGTGTACGTTTATACATATATTTCGTAATCTTTTTCCAATACGCTGCACACTTCACGGGCTTGTGCTCGTGTAACGAGCTTCCTCAACTCCTTTCGCGACAAAGTCGCTATACGAAAAAGCCCTGTGGCACATTGCGGACTCTTTTTCTCAAACGCCAACGCGTAAAAACGAGCATATTATTCGTTGCAAAAAAAAAAGGCGAAAGAAAAAAAAAGGTCGGGTAAAAAAGCTACGTCCAAGCATCCTTGTATCGCACAGTTTGAGCGTATGTGAACCTTTGCGCGCTGCGCACGTGCGATTTTTTTTTTTTATATATAAAGAAAAACTATTATTTTACATCTGTCCACGTGCGATCATGCATATACGTGTATCAGTAAGCTTCTGCATTCTCGGTACAAAAAAAAAATACGTCCTTTTACGTCATTCGATTTTTATCCTTTAGCGATCGAGTGTGTGCGTGTGTGCGTCAGTGACTGTGCGTGCAGCACTATGGCACACACGTTCGAGTGCGGTACTACGTGATACGCGTCGTTTTTGAAATTTCACTCCATGGGCGGCGGCGAGCAGCTGCAAATATTTTCGATGTATTACGTATAAAAATTTCGTTCGCGCGAACGTCTTGAATTTTTGAATTTTCCGAGTATCAGCAGCGAAAATGTACATATATCATACGGATTCGATGCGAGCTGAGATCGCGCGCGTCTCGAGGACAGTATTGAATTTATGTTTCGGAAAAAAGCCTTATAACGCACCCACGTTATAGCACGAACCGAATATATGTAATAGTGGAAGTCCTATATATCTTACAAAGAAATCCAGGGCTAATGTATGCGTATTTCGCGTTATGTGTCATATTATTACGCGGTATACTTATATAGCGTACGGTGCGGTCGCGGGAGCGAGATGCGCGCGAGCAAAAGAGAATGATACCCTTTGATCTTTTGCACTCACTCGCGGCGCTTCGTATTGTGTGCGTGTGCGTATGTGTGCGTGCACGTGATCGCATATATATAAGCACATGAGAGTCCGCAAAGTATATGAAAAAAAAAGTCGGTTCTCGAGTCCAGTACATACGTTGCTTTGATCCTGCGCCCAGCAGCAGCAACAGCAGTAGCAGCTTATAAACGCGCAGTATATATATCATAACACGCTTGGCAAACGCGTATGAGCTTTTCAAAGCCCTCCGCCAACGGAATATCGTCAATGAACAGCCGATGATGCGTGCGGCCTTCTCCGGAGATTATGCATGCATATTGTAAATTCGCACCTTTAGCAAAAATAAATTCGTATTTTACGCGCGTACCGAGCTGAATTTAGATTGGATTATGGCGCAAATGCGCTATGATCAGTTTTCGATTTGTGTGTTACGATCAGGTGCAATATGTTAAATAAAAGCATTGCATTTAATGCGGATTTGATCTAAAATCAGACATTAAAATTAAATTAAACGATACGAAAGTATATTTGAGCTACTTGTACACAAATTCATTATTAAAAATTAATGCATCAATGTTTATTTATTTTTTTGCATAAACTGTACAAAAAATGCATGGAAATACAATCACGTGCATTACTTTTTAACGCAAACTTAAAAAAAATATCTCGTATATACTAAAATTTAAAAATTTTGATTAGAATTGCTTATAAAATTCATGTAAATTCAATCATAAGTAAGCTTCTACCACTAGATGGCGAGTACCTTCATCGGTAAATCTGCAAGTAGTAAATGAAAAATAAAATGGTATAAATTGTGTTTTTACAAATTTTTAAATAAATACTTTCCGAGCGTCTGTTAATTGTAATATTAATTGAAACGACGTCGCGACTACGTACCTCTATATTCTAACGTATACTATAGGACGACAACGACGAGAACACCTAATAGACAAGGCGCGAAAAGTAGAATCATAGAGAAAGAAAAAGAGAAGGACAGAGAGAGAGAGTTTAATATTAACAATGTAGCGTCCGGTCTGCACATCTCCGTCTCTTTCTCTTATACTCGTCCGCGTGCAGTAGCAGCAGCAGCAGCAGCAACAGAAACAGCGACAACAGTAGCAGTAGTACAGCAGCAGTACATTTGCGCGCGTCTGCGGAGATACGCCGAGCTCGTCGTATGCCGCTGGTATAGTACAAGACTGACGACGCACGGCCATTTCCTGTCTTGAATTAGTTATATCGCATCGCGAATGCAGCGCGCAAAATGCACGCGCTTATATGCAAAAAGTAAAAGAAGAAAAGAGCCCCGAGACTTTGCGTACTTGCATCTCTGCATCTTTTCTTCCTTTTTAATCTTTTATTCCTGATTTCGCATTAGAATCGTATAATGCAATAACGCCAAATTCGAAGTGCACTGTGCGTAGAATATAGGTAGTACGTATGTACGAGCACTAATGCATAATTCAATTCAATTGATGCCGATAATGCGTAATTTTCACTTTGTCCTCGTACGCGTTATATAGACATGTCAATAATATAATATATACATATAGCATTCGGCGTCGTGAATGTTTTGTACACGTCGGACGGATGAAACCCGAGTAACTTCCTCTTCTCGGCTCGTATACACACACGCGGAGCTGCTCTGTTCGTATTTCGTTTCTCTCTCTCTCTCTCTCTCTCTCTGTGTATCTCTTAATGGAACAATAATGAGAAGAAAAAAAAGAAGAAGACAATTGTCCCGAGCATAAATATAAAGCTTCCGAAGTTCACTCTCTCTCCGATATGATTATTATTTCGTACAGATCAACGCGATGTAATATAACGCACGAGTTGAAAATTGAGGGCGATAAAAAAGGAGGGAAGCTGCAAAACGAGCTTTGTCAGTTCTAATCCGTATAATAGACGGTTCGCGTGCAGTGCGTTGGAATTATTTATATAAAACTGCACACGCACTTTTGAGACTATAAGGAAAAAAGAGAGAAAAAAACTGTAACGCACATCAAAAGAGGCCGGGCGTCGACCGGCGCCTCGTCGTGTTTTTCTTTGCATTTTTTTTCTTGACAGCACGCGCCTAGGCACACAAACACACATTCACACACAACACCCGTGCACAAATATGGTGCATGTTTGAAATTCTCCACCGCGGGAACAAATAAATACACGTGTATTTCATTCGAGCCATGACAATCATTACCACAATCGTTCTTCTTCTCGTTGCAGATAATCCATCCTACTTTTCGCTGCGTAACTCTGACTCGGGCAGCCGAACGTTCGGCAGCCTGTTCCGTCGCTCGAACAAAAAGTCATCGTCGCAACAACAGCAACAGCAACAGCAGCAGCAGCTGGAAGAGCAGCCATCGTCGCTACCACCGACACTGGCCTCGTCGACTACGTCGTTGTCGTCAACGATATCCACTCCGACGTCGATGAACAATGGCCAAATCAGGTGTACTCCGGTGATGCTGACGGGTAAGCAACATATCCCGAGTACCAGTCACAAAGGCAATGGCAGCAGCGGCAGTGCTGGCAACAATGTCAGTGGTGCATGTCAAAAGAACATGGCGCAGTCGCCGTCGTCGAAGAAAAGCTTGAAAAATTTATTTCGCTCGGCGAGCTTGATCCAGGATCCGGAGAAAGCGAAGAAATTTCTGAACGG
The DNA here is from genome assembly GCF_000599845.2 of Trichogramma pretiosum. Classification (NCBI taxonomy): domain Eukaryota; kingdom Metazoa; phylum Arthropoda; class Insecta; order Hymenoptera; family Trichogrammatidae; genus Trichogramma; species Trichogramma pretiosum. The sequence goes on from NW_019641688.1 coordinate 616,587, forward strand.
CGATCCCAGACCAGAAGACATGGCGCCACCCTCGCCTTATCTCAACGAAAGGTGAGTGTGTATAGTTGGTTTGTTACATTAGTCGCGTGGATTATCGTTACAACACCACAAACAGATTTTTTTTCAAAAACATCCGTTTCGGTACATAATTCTCACAGACACATGTTCGGCGGTGGCAGCGTGAGTCGCCAGACGGGCCGTCGTAGTTTCGGCCTGAGCGGCGGCAAGAAAAAAGAGTTCGCGCAAAATGCCGCCCCCGCCTCCTCCACCAGTGGCGCTGGTGGTGCGTCGTTGTCGTCTTTTCAGAGCAGCGGCTACAGCAACAGCAACAATAACAACAACAGCAACAATGGAAATCGCGCTCTGGTCGAGGAAAACGATTACTACAGCTACGACAGGGACAGCGAGTGCGGAAGCGAAGCGTCGACTTTGCCCATCGACGAGATCGAGCCAAGCCGAAGCTATTACAATGTACCTGGGACTCTGAACAATTTGGTAAGTTGAAAAAGATAACTATTATTTTGAAAGAGTTACGATGCGGTGCGTCGTGGACTGTAATATATCCATTTTAATGTAATCCGAAAGTAAATTAAATCTCAAAAGTGACAAATGGCAATATATCATCGCGGCAGTGGTGAGCGATTCGCGCGCGGCCCGAGCACCCTATTTATGTTTTATCGCGTTCGTATACACAATTCTTCCTTCCCAATAATGCCTTATAAGCAAAGACAAAATAAAAATAAGACTGTACGTCTCTTCTATTTCTTCTCAATCAGCAGGGCAACAACAAGTTTTCGAGCATGAGCCGCTTGAAGAAGCGTCAGAACGCGGCTCTGCAACAGCGTCGGCGCAGACGACATTCCATCGGGACTTACCTCGACGGCGTCGACGACGAGGGCAATCTCAAGCCGACAACGACGACAACGAGCCAGAACGTCCCCGACGATAGCGTCAAACTAGCCATTAAACAAGGTAAACAAAGAGGCCATAACGAATGTAAAGAAAATACAATGGAAATTATTAAATAGGCCCGGGAGTAAAAATGCTGTGCGTGTAATAAAGCGACATCTATGACCAGAGCTCAAAGTGTACACGCGCACGCACGAAACTTTAGTACGAGAGTATAACGAGCTGCCACGTGAATAAAAGAAAATTTTCCACGAGGCTTGAAACGACATTTGAAAAATAGACAATTAAATGGTCCCGCACGACTGACGGATCTTTCATGCGATATAATAAATCGACGCGCCGTGATCGACTTGACTCGTAAATCCTCGGCGCGACGTATACGAAAAACATTACAGCGTGTGTAATAATACCGATCTTTCTAAGTTCACCGACCGCAAAAATAATAATCGCGCGCGCAAAAAAAAAAAAAAAATAATCCCGGCACGCGAGCGAGTATACACGATGTTACACGGATACCAAAAAATCAAGCCACGAGCCAGACGAAGAGGTGTAAGAGAAACTCCCCCTACATACGCGCACTGTATACTTCTGCGCGCGGGGCTATTTCTGGTGCCTCGATGATTTGCGAGCCTCAAAGTTCGCGGCGATCAGCACGCGCGCGCGTGGGTGTATTTATCATCTCTCCAAAAGCCTATTACTATTTTTATCCGCAATTATATACACACAGACGAGAGCTGCTTTTCTGATACTCGCGAGAGAGAGAGAGAGAGAGAGAGAGAGAGAGAGAGCGAACGAGAGAGGCGCGACTTCGAATCTACGATATATAAGCGATTTGTATCGAATTTCTGTCGAGGGAATTATAAGCTTTAATGGTATACACGCACGCTCGAGATAGAAAGGAAAACAGCGTTGAGATCAACTTGTGGGATGTTGCACAGGTGACTCGTGTGAAATTGAAACTGTATCGTTGGTTTGGTGGCGCTCATGGGAATTTTCAACGAAATTTATGTATTTATAAATCACTGCTCGCTGCGATAGTAACACTTTGGGAAATTTAAAATCATTGAGGGTCGACGAGGAGCGAAATCGAACTTGACTCCAAAACGATGAATTCGCCGACGCTCGCTATCTATTCCTCATAAATTTTTCCCACGTGCGCGTTCTTTGATAGACATGTCTATGCGTACATAAAATATAAAGTATGACCCGGGCTTTGTCGCGTAATAATGTTATACAATATAAAACTGAGCGTAATTGAAGCCTCCGTTATGTAGCAGCAACAATAGACGCGAGCGACAAATCAGCATAAATTTACCGCTCCGATATTATAATAGCTCGATTAATACATATGGGAGCTGTATTATTACGCCATATTATTTATAACAATTGCGGTGTACAACGTGGCGCCCGTTGGCAATCGTCAGGCGATAATAATGCGGGAAAATTCATTCACCTGGATAAACGCGCGCGCAAAATTACGTCTATTGTTGAAGTTGCATCGTTTCGTCGAGGCCGTCCCCGCGACAAGGAAGATGCGGTTCTACCCTGTGCAAAGTGAATGAGAAATATCAATTAAGGATCGCGTACAAATGAAAAGTTCGAGAACGCATGTATGCAATATTTTCTCTTACATAGCCTGGTAGAAACGATCAACATTGATAATGGTCTAATAACGATCAATAGATGGCCATTTAAACAAATTTGAAGTAAATTATCATTATTTAGCTTGTTTTTAGCGATTTCTCAGTTACAATTATGTTAAAAATATTTAGTGAATTTTGAATGACCTGAAAAGTGACGGTTTAATTATTTAAGAAAAGTTAAATATGATAATACTACTTTCAGCCTTCACCGAAAGATGGCGAGTTCCTGTATCTTTATAAACTGCAAGTGGCAAAATAAAATTAACGGTATAAGTCAAAGCACGGTTTCTAATGACACCACGCTATCTATTCCTTCGTTAGTTTGAGGACAAGGTCAGAGATGAAGCTGGTATAGCAATAAAAAAAGGTTTATAAAAAAGTCGTCGACTCGAATTGAATTTCCGAAAAATTCTGCGCTTCAGCTGCTATGCATGTGTTGCGCTCTCTCGTGTACATGCGAAAAAAATACCGCCTTCATTTGCCGCACTGCCAGACTATACACAAACGCACGCAGGGCATAATGAAATAATCGAGCCTCGGTCCACATAATTTCTGTTACAAGCTCGAGAAGGGGTCAGTAGTATATTATATATAGCAATGTATAAACGACGCAGCGCTCAAAAAAATTTTTATCTCGTCTATATAGGCTTTCAACTTGTTACACGTATAATATATAAACGTCCGCGAGGACATATATCACACGGGACGCAGCACGAGAGCGAGGCGTTGATGTGCGTTGACTGTTTATTATACGCCAAATTCACCGGATACGGCGAATATAATTTTTGCGGATCAGATTGTTCTTGCGAGCGCAGTTCGTAAGATATATTAGAGGGGGGGCTCTTCCTGTTTGCTGAGGTTTTGTTGTTCAATGTTGTTGTTTTTCTTCGTTTTGGGGCTATGTAGACGTCGCGAAAAACGAGGCCAAATTTGTCTAGGATATAAGGTAATTAAGTGTATATTTTTAGACACAGTCCATATAAGAGAGCGACGGTATATATGGATTTCATTCACGCGCGTCGCACCCATACAAGGGACACTTGGTTTATATATTTAATAATACAATTTGACGCACCCACTTCTCTGCAGCTTTCATAGGGCGTTAAGTATACGTTTATTTTTCTCTCTCTATCGTCAAATGAGTTACAAAAAAAGTAATTTATATAGAAAAAAGTGCTTTAATCGAAAAAGTTTTTACACTCGCGTCGTTTGAGAAACAGCCCTTGCGTACTATATAGATATAAATCGATTAAAACGTCAAACAATTAATATCTCGTTTCGAGCGCGCGCGCGCGTGGCGTGGCATCAACGTCCGTCGGTCGATAATATCGTAATTGCGATAAAGCAAGAGCAAAAAAAAACTAGAGCGAGTATAAAAAGTTCATCATCGCGCTGCGATGATATATCGAAGCTCGGCTCTCGTCTTTCGTATTAATATACGTCTCGATCTGCGAAAGCCTTTGAACCTGATCGGTCGTTGATGCACACACACACGAGGATCGCGATCGTCAAGGTTGCGATTCTTCGTATCTGACTCGCTATACTAAATGAAACACGCGTATATCGTATTAATATGTTTATAAGTAGTGTATCATACATTGACGTGTCATAGGCAAGTTTTAAAAAGTCTATTTGCCGCGTGGCTAAACTCGATCCAGTGGGCAATTAATTCAATGGAACTTTTAATCAACGAGCGATGCATCGACGACTTATACATCGACGTTCGACCTAATTTTTACCTTGCGAAAATACGTTGCAATAATGTCGTCCACGTTGACGGCTAAGCTAAAGATACAACATACGCGCTGCATCGACGTAATTCAGTAAAGCAAATATGCAGACAAGACGGAATTAACGGAAGCGCAGACGCGCAAATTTTTTGATAAACTCAATTTCATTGCGTGCTGACCATTTATGATTTCACGTCGTGCGTGTATGTATTCATATGCATGGTGTTCCCAAAATAAAGGCGACTTCTCGGTAGACAGACGTCTTTCTCTCGGCCATATCTCTGTCTCTCTCTCTTTTTCCAAGCTCGAACGTTGCATCGTCTCTCTCTCTCTCTCTCTCGGTCTTGCGAATATATACGCGAAAAGGGGAGATACGTATGAGCTTGCTTGCGTTTCTTTGAATGTTGTATCGCGCCTACTGTCTTACATCGAGGCCTGCCTCGAAACGTTATTATATATAATGAATTTGGAGAAAAGATTGTTTGTTAGCCTAGAAGTCAGGGAGGCACGTAGCTCACTATTATACTTCTCTCGAGTTCGTTATTATTATTGTTATTAATTTTTTTGACAGATTTGTACCGAACGAGCCACACGCGCGTTAATGTAAAGAGACACATCGGCCGAGGGGACGACGCGCATTAGCGTGTTTTCCTCTTCGCCACAGAGACATATCGATGATGATCGATGCAAAAGATCACGCGAGCTAAAAGCTTTTTTCCGAATCGTGAAGCTGCTTGCCGCGCTCTCGGTGATAAATAAAGCAGCCAACGCGAGGCATTATTTTATACATATACTCCTTAAAAGTAAATAAAAAGGGGGGAATAAAAAAATGAGAGCGAAAGCACACGCGCGCATTTGCAAAAATATACAGAAGTCATCCGTCACGCACGCGTTTTAAGCAAAGCACATTATCTTGTCTTTTCCAGCTCTTTCTCTCCCTCGAGTTTTGCGTGCTTTCTTCTTATTTTTTTTCCATCTTCCTCTACGCCGCGCGAGTCTGTGTGTGTGTGTGTTTTTTTTCTCCTTCTGCCCTTCGGCATCGCAGCAAAAGCGGAGCATTGGAAAAAAAGAAGGAATAAAAAAAAACGATACGAGAAGCGCGCCGAGGCAAAGTCTGCTGCTGCTACACAAAATGTGTCTCTCTCTCTCGAGCGCATGCGCTTCTTTGCAATATTATATACAGCCGCGCAGTCGACGAGCCGCTCCCGCGAGCCGTTTTAACCACTGCTGCGTGTGCTTCTGCGAGACGGACCGTAGTCGTTCAAAACGAAAAGCCGCGCGGACTTTCAGTCTTTTGAGACGCGCCGGCTAACCGGTCGCGTCGATCGTGCTGTAAGCTGTTTGCACGCATGCAAATAGCTGTGCGAACCACACGGTGCAGTGACCACTACCGCGTGAATCACCCACGCTCGCGACGCGCGGTCATCGAAGTGTGCACAGCGCGCAAATTTTTTGCTTCGGTCTCTCTTTTTTGTCCAGCCGAAAATCGAGTGCAGTCGAATAAGTTTGTCACGTGATGCTGCGGGTTTTCGAGTTAACGATTAACGATAATGTAATGCAAGTTCGGTGTAAAGTGTCAAGTCGATCTAGCTCCAAAATTCAAATATATAACTATAGAATAGTCACGATGGCGCCAAATTCTTGCCGATTTTTGTCATTCTAATTGTTACGACGTGCTGTTACACACGGATGCTTGTGTCAATTTTTAATTTGTGCGTTTAAAATGAGGATCAGAGATGAAAATCGTTACGCTCAGAAGAGCATCGCCTATTTCGGTGAGTACACTCGATGACATACGAGAAAAAAATCTCGAGGAAAGCGTCGAACGAGATGAGTCACTTATAATAGGAAATTCAGAGCGAGAGATCGTCAGGCGATCGAAGATATTCAGAGAAAGAGAGAGAGAAATAAAGCAAGGCTGCAAAAGATCGATCGAAGCTGTACAAACAATAACAATTCACATTCCAATACACAGCCTCTCAGTGTCTGTATAAATAAAACACTGTTAAAAATTCGCCGCATTCTCAACTTTACTCCATGATGATCGCATGATCGCACGATCGCATTTATATACACGCGGCTTATGAAGTTATATTAATAAATTTAATCTAACTATATACGGTGTAGACGTTTAAACTTGGTCCATTGCTCTTTCTCTCGCTCTCGCTACGAAGTCTCCGTCGTCTTCGCTACCGCAAGCTCGACTTAGTTATATACGTATATAAAGTTATGTTCTTGTTTCGGGGAAAAGGCACACGCTGCACAATCGACGTTCACTATATATAATATACCGCGCGCGGGAGTAGTCGTCAACGTCGTCTGTACTGTATTACTCTCGCGTCTATATTAATAGTATACACGCCTGCACCTACCCCTGCAGCAACAGCAGCAGCAGCCACCTCGGTCAATGTTTACCTTTCGCATAGTTCAGGCTCATAATCGTTAACTTCTGTACCACAAAATGTGTCCAAGTTATGCCACCGAACTGAACACTCGCGCGGGTGTTGCTGCATTATTATACGCAGCGCGTTATAATGGGACTGCACAGCGGGTCGTTTAAGACCGGCGCTGAAAATATTTTCGCGAGTCATTATTGTTACGGCTTGTATGCTACACGATGCGGTCGTTCGCGTCCAGATCGGTTGAAGTTATTGTTATTTATTATATTTAATATGTCATCCTTGTGGAACGATGTCGACGGCTCAATCTTTTTACCATTTACAAATCGTGTTATATTATTCAAAACTAAAGTATCTTAATAGGTGACACTAGATACAGACCAAAAAAATGATACACTGTCATGTACGAACTAATCGCTCTTATATGCTCCAAATCTTTTTGGTACGGAACAATCAACGCGCGTTCGTTTACGCTGTAATATATTATCTAATTCTTCAACTACGAGAAATCAGCCTCGTGCGCTAGCTCCTTACTCCTACTGTATTATATTGCACAGTGAAGACGTAAAATGTATGAATTATATAGAGGCGCGTATATTGCTCGTAAATCACGCGCGCATTTCTCTCTGTCGCTCTCTTTTCTTCGTCGTCGTCGAAGTCTGCGTCGACGTCGCTCGTTTATATTTTCCTCGAAAAAGAAGAGATGCTGTAGTATGGCGGGCGCGCGCAAATTGCCAATAACGCAGCTCAAGCCATGCGTTTTATATACGCTGACGCGCTCGTGTATACCCGCGCGTGTACGATATGTATCGCGCCATCCCTCGCGATTACCGAGCGATTCCGCTTCGCAGTATATATAATATGGGTTCGCGTCGAGACGTACCCGTATGCGTACACGTTATTTTATATCTGTGTACATTGAAAACAATGGCCAATAAAGAAAAAAACAAACCAAATGAAGCAGCGAGAGAAGAGAGACATTCTTGCAGAGTATATAAATTGTCCTTCTCCTTTCTGTCCCCTCCACCAAAAACTTCAGTTCACGCAGTGCAGTACTGCTTTATACGTATAGCTCGAGCTTTTTTCCGCGCTCGCTATAAGTGCATGCACGCCGTGTAGTGCGCTGCCGAGTGTATATACCCCATATGCAGCGCGCACAGAAGTCATACAACGGGCTACGATCGGGCGCGCGTGCGATGATGTGCGAATAAGCAATCGGACATAAAGCAACTATATACTTAAGCATCAGTCATCGAGTGGCAGGCCGGATGTAAAGACATGCGCCGCTGCTGCTTTTGCTCGCGACCGACCGACTCTTATATCGATCTCAATTGATACAGAGTATACTTGTGAGCGCACGCGAGAGACTGAGTGCGATTGGACTGTGACATATATTTTTTTTTGTGTGTCGCTTCGAGTTGCGAGATAATCTGCGCGCGAAAGAGAGATATGTTTCATGAGAATGTGCGTGTGAATTATTGTGCTCGCCATACGTGTATCATATGATGGATCAAGATAGCGCGAACGCCGTCGTCGAAATGGAAGAGTCGCCTCAGGAAATTACCCTGGCTCGACCTAACTTTCTCGATCTATCTGGAAATTGTCCACGTAAGTTTTATGACGTTTAAGAGCATTATGCAAAATTGCTGTCAAAATTACAACGATTACTTCGATTTAGCAAAAAATTTAATCAACTAATTTTTTGGTCAAAATCGGTTTCTTTTACCGATCTCATAACGATTAAGAGAATGGTTTTCAGAAGAAAATCGCAAAAAAGGCGTCTTCTCGGTTGCGAGACTGGAACGATATATCCTCGGCATTATAGATTGTCAATAATACAATCACGAGAGGAAGAAGCGATCGGTTATAATATATACTCGATTTGTTTCCAGTACGTCCGTATTGGATGCGCTGTACGTTCATATATATTAAACACACCGCACGAGTGTGCAGGCGTCGATAGGCACGCGTATCGAATGCATTATCATCTCTCTCTTTCTCTCTCTCTCTCTCTCGTGCGTAAGTTGGCTTTTTCCGTATGCAGAAGATGCCCCGCGTATATAGCTCCTACATAAACGGCGCGTATGCATTTGTGCTGATTAAAATTACGTGATTCGCCTTGCGTATAATATTATAAGTGCAGTAACTGCACAGCAACAGCATACTTGCTTGCTTAGAACAAAACGGAAATTCGGATGTCTACGCATGCGTTCGTGTATAGGTACATCGTACACGTATCGAGAGATTTCGTATTCTTTGTGGTTTTCGGTATGAGTTTGTGTACATGTGCGAATAATAGATGTCAACCCCATACTATATAACGTGTCGTGCGCGGTCTATTTCTTTGAAGATTATTTTTAGGATTTATTTTACACTGGATCGCGAGGGTGCGGATTAATGATTGCTTTATGAGTACGGTACAGCTCGTCACGCATCGCAATGTGCGAAATTAAACTGTTATTTGTTTCAAAGTTTCATGATCGCACCTCGAAAAAAGCAAATGACAAAGTTCGATTTGTAATTATATAAAAAATGTCATTTTGCCTGGTATAAATTTTTAACATTAATAATAGCTTGAAGACCAAAAACTGTCAATTTAAAATGTTTTAACATTACTCGTAGTTAGCTTGTTCTTAGCAACTTTTATGTTCGATCGTGTTTATACAAATATTAAACGTATTACCTAAAAAATGACAATTCAATCATATCAAAACATTCAACCTTTAGAGGACCGGAAAGCCAATATTGACACTTTGTCTATGATCGATCAACGATTTAAGATACCTTTCATGCCAGTTTTTTATTAATGATATTAGGACCTCTGAAATCCTGGCCCTGTAGAAGTTAAACCAGTTTTAAAGCTCGTTAAATGCGATAATTTTCCTCTTCGAAATTCTTCCACTAGATGGCGAGTATCTGTTTATTTGTAAATCTGCAAGTGGCAAAATAGAATTAATGATACTTATGATGTTCCTTCCCATCTTCTATTACTAGCCTGAATCCTTTGTAATTATGCCAACCACATCTGAAATATACGTATTAATATAATACTATGCAATATTATTATTAGGAGTTGTACTAAGCATACGTAATATGGAATGGTGTAAAAACTATCGGGCTGTGACGAGGAACATCTTCATAATTTTCGATTTCTTACAACTGACTGTCAGTAGTTCATACCAATTCATAATCGTTTCCTGTCGTATTCATGGTTTTGTAGTTATTGATCAGCAATGGCGTGCAAATTTAAGTCAATAGAACACAAATCCATCCCTCGTCCTCGAAGAATCGGAAGGAATTGTTCACGATAATTGGAACAAAATTGTTCCAATTGTATTTATATAATATCGTGCGTAACGTACAATAGCATCCTAACGATCTTCTAGAAATTTTCAACTGTAATCTCATAGGCAGTCAAACTTGAGGCACGTATAGATCTGCGAGTTGGAGAAAAGACGGAGCTACATCGCAAGCGCCGGATATATTCGTTCGCGTATACGTACGTATCCGCGGAAATACACGTTCTAAACGCGAGGGTACAGCGCCCACAGAAGTATATATATTACAGTTAAATAAACCACCGTGAGATTAAGCTCGTGTACGTGACGATGCACACACACAGTCATGCGTGACTTTATAAATTTTATAAATATAGACAAACGATCTTCGCGGCACGAGATGAGTTTGGATTATGAATTTACGCAGCTTATACGTATATGTATACGCAACCGAATATATCTGGAAAAAATCACGTTGAATCGTCGTGTGCGCGCGGACGGAAAGGAAGAAAAAATACGACGAAGATAATAAAATATCCTGACACGCGCTCGCCTCGCGCGAAAGCTCGTACGCGGTGTTTTACGATCGGCAGGCCCCTGTGTGTGTGTATGTGTGTGTGTGTGTGTGAGTGCGTAGAGCCCCCGTGTACGTGCATACACGACTGTGCACAGAAGCTAAACCTGCGAAAGGAGATATTTATAGACAAAGTCATATATTTTTGTACCGTATGCATGGCGAGTGTGATCGGACAGCAGGGGAAACTGCTGCCGAATGCGTATTAAACATCGCCCAGTGGACATTATAACGCGAACTCGTCGAGCTTTTTTACAGCCATAAAAGCGTCGAGATTGCCCTACTCGTGTACGTCATGCGCCTCGCGCTACTCCAAGTTTCGTATTATATGAAAATTGAATTGTCGATCGACAGTCGATGCCGTCGCGTATATCTATATCGTCTATGTGCGAAGCCATTAAAATCGCCAAGTGCCAACTACGTACATCTATTTATCTACGGCGAGTACGAGTCAACGTGAGAGCTTTTATATACGCAGCGAATCTATTCGATATGTACACACACACACAAACACACATACATACAAAGTCCGTCTGTGCTATATTACGTAGGTGCTGTACACACAGGTGCGCGAGGAAAGTCCATTACGTCGATTGAATCGACTTTGCAGATACATAAAGTAGCGCGAAAGGACGTACTTGTGAGCTTTTGGCCTGAATTATTCTGGTCTGCACGCGGTGGTAGTGGTCGAGCGCGCGAGATCGTGTCGCCAAGCAGTTACACATCGTCGCGTATCTTTACGCATCATTTTTCATGCTTGTAAAATAGTACGAGTAAACATTAATGGGTGTGTCGTTGCAAAGCACGAGATCTCGATGAACGAATCGCAGGTGTATACGTATTTTATGTAACTATGTCAAAGGATCGACGACGAGTACAATGTATACTCTAATATATTAATGAAAAAATGAGACGAGATACTACTAAAAAATTTGGTCGATGATCGTATTAAAAAATTATATGATTTGTGTATGCTCGTCTACAGGCACGAGACATCATCACAACGCAACGTCGAACCACGGAAATGCCAACGCTAGATCCCAATATGCGTCCGACAACAATAGCTCCACGAGCAACAATAATACCAATAACAACAACAATAGCAGCGGCAACAGCAGCATGGATGGACGAGACGACGTGGTCTTCGTCTCGTGCAAGGACAACGAGGCCGCGGCACTCTGGGTGAATTACCTCACGGCCTGCTTCGAGCAGATAAGTCGCCAGCAAGGCAGGCCACCCTTTAGGTACGTATAGCTTTGCGATATATCTCCTGTTACATGAATCAATTCTCGATATTGCATTGACTGCAAATCCTATTTCTCGAGTACTCAGTATAAATGTTGATTATGTGATTTAGGTAAATACAACAAAAGATACATCTCATAAATAACCATAATTTAACGTTGAAAATCCTGATAAACACTGCTCGATATCAATAATGGCCTAGTTGAACAAAAAGTGCAGACTTATGTTATAATTATTGGGTGCATTTTAAATGACCTAAAAAATTTAATTTCAAAAAATATAGATCAGTTTTCACGAATAAAATAGCGGTACTTGGAAGGTTTTCCTCTATCTTATCAATTGATAAAAATCATAAAAATCTCACTTTTAATCGTCAATGTTTCGTCGAATAATTCATACAGTTTAAGTGTCTTGTATCAGAGTACACAAAAGACAATTTTCAATCGCGGTAAGTAAGATCCCACCACTTCAAGCATCCACCACTAGGTGGCGTGAACCTTTATCTGTAAATCTGCAAGTAGGAAAGTCAGAATAATTGTATAAGTCAAAGAATCATCACGTTTAATTGTCGAATAGTACTTCACGCCTTTTTCACATGTATTTTTGTGCTTGAATTGTTAGATTATTCCAAGTGTCGCTGGAGGACACGCTGACGCCGAACGTCGAGCTACGCATCCGCGCCTCGCGCCTCCAGATCATCATCGTCTGCCCGGTGATGATGGAGCGCGTCGCAGAGCGCCAGGATCAGACCCAGCAGATCACGCGCCAGTTCAGCTCGGAGCGCGTGCTCGCGATGATGCTGGGCGTGCAGGACGCCGGCCTGCAGGCCAGTCACCGGGCGGCCTTCGTGGCCTATCCCACCTGGCGCAAGTTCTTCGCCAAGGACCAGGACGAGGGCTTCGTCGGCCAGTTCTTCGGCGCGGCCGTGGCCATACTCGGTAACGGCGCCGCGGCCGCCAACGCCAACGGCCCGGGCAAGCAGGAGAAGATTGGATTCTCCGTTCACCCGAAGAAAGTCAAATTGGTAATTTACTTATATAATTATTATACTCATGCCTGTATTCTTAGTTTTGAATTTATTATTCACAAAACCACGATAAATATTATTTCGACAGGGTCAAAATCGCATACTGGCCCTGCTGAACGAGCCGCTGCACCCGGACGACACCGTGACGGTGCTGGTCGATCGCTGCGGCGAGGCCCTCGAGGTGAGCCACGTGAAGCGTCGCAATCCGTACACGCTGCAGTTCTCCATACCGGAGCGCTGCCTCGACGTGTCGATGCTCGTCGGCGTGCGCATCTCGCGCAACGGCGCGCCCCTCGGCCTGCGACAGATCAAGTGCGAGAGCCGACTGCGCGAGCTCGATCAGATACTGCGTGCCCACGACAATCCCCTGGAATTCATGTGTCAGGTGAGACAAATTGAAACTTTACGCGAGACGTTTGTAGAACAGAGGGAAATGATTGTTTCACGATAATAAATCGTTTGTATATTCGATCGACAGACCTTCGGCTTCAATCCGAGCGACAAAGAGCAGCTGGATAATTGGATGGTTCACGCCTTTCAAAAGAACGTGCCCCCGCACTTCAATCTGCTGTCCAATCCACCGGGCGAGATGACTCCCGTCAAGAATCATGCCAGTGAGTACAGAGCATTAGCGTCTTATAAATCGAATGCGATGATATCATCTTCTTCTTTTTTTCCATCATTCTTGGCATGTCGCTGTAATTGCAGGCTCCGAGGACAACCCCACGCTGCTGCACTTTAGCGCGAGATTCGGCCTCGAAAAGTTGGCCTGGCAGTTGCTCGAGTGCCCGGGCGCCGATCTGGCCTGCGAGATGCGCAATGTGAACGATCTCACGCCCGCCGAACTGGCCGAGCAGTCGGGTCACGCCAGACTGGCCAATCAGCTACGCGGTTATATGGTAATTATATCGAGTCCATCTGTACATAATACTGACATATGCGTCGTCTCGCACATTATACTGTATCTCGAAACGCTACTTATTTCCAGCAAATGAACGAATTCACCAACATGTATAGCTACTTGAAGATCATGAGCGAAGGCGACGCTGCGACCAACGGCAACAGCAGCGAGTGTCGCCGGCCGATGAACGAATTTTTAGCGGCTCAGGATCGTCATCTTCGCGCCCGTAACGCCAAACCGTCGTCGTCATCACCCATGAACCAGCATCGACAGCTCAAGCATCAACGAAGCGAGGAACATCATCAGCTGGATTCGCGCGAGACGAGTCTCAGCCGACAGGAGGACTACTGCATGCCGCGGCCGCTGAGCGAGGCCTACTCCGTGCCACCGGCGGCTCGACCCGTCACTCGACACTTCCCCGATTACGCGACACCCCCGCCCCTGCCCCAGCCTAATAGCGTCAACAGCAATAACAACAACAAAGCGTCGTCGGCGTCGTTGTCGTCGTCGTCGAGCGTGAACAATTACGGCTCGAATCTGACCATCGATGGCTCGAACGCGGAGCAACAACACAACTCCATACAAGGTTACGTGCAGATGAATCCTGCAGGTTTGCCACGACCCCCCATTTTACACACGAAGATGTAACGGCTTTTTAGAGATTGCGCTCGCTACATAGATTATTGTCATACGTCTCGTGTGACATTCTATCATAATCATGTTGCATGAAACATTTCTATAATCATTGCATGTCCATGAGCCCAGCCGATTATGCTTTTTGAACGCCATTTAGTACTCACCATTATTTTTTTTTATCATTCGAGGAACCAAATGCTACACACGAAATATTGCATGCTTTCCTTTAACTGAATTAGCGAAATAAGAAATTTTAATTATTACAATTGTACTATTGTGACTAAAATAATGATCTCATTAATTTTAAGATTCAACAAGATATGTAAATATAACAATTATTTATTAGGACAACATTTTTTAATTAGTATTTTTTAATTATTTTATAATTTTTTTTGTTTTTTTTTTATTTTCAATAAACGATTAAACATTAATTTGCATGATTCTTTTTTTTTACCATATAAATTTTCATTCGCCTGCTTATTTTGTTATCAATCGTCCATGTAACTTCCAGTTAAACCCGTAACAACCCGGAAGCTTACTTTCCTCGAATAATGAAATGATACTCCGACTTAAAATTCACGACTCAAATTTCATCCCGTATAGGTTCGTTCCGGTCGCCCGACTCGGCAACTTCCACACCGACCACGTTAACGTCGTCTCCGCTAAACGGCGACGCGGCATCGTCGTCTTTCCATCACAATCATCATCATCATAATCATCATCGCCTCGACAGCGACCAAACGAGCACGAGATCGAGCCTCGCGCGATCGTCGAGCAGCACCAGCAGCGCAGGTCTCAGCAAGTCGCGCGACAGTCCCCAGGATGAGCTGCTCGAGATAATCACGGACTTCAAGAACAACGTGTTCACCATCGCCGAGGTCGAGCGCCTCGTGGAGAACTGGAAGAATCGCAACGACGTACAGCAGAGCTTTAAGGACAAGCAGAGGCAGCTCGCGGCGATGAGGGACGAGTACGAGCGTATACAGAAGCGCATGAAGGACGATCTGAAGATGCCCACGCCCTTCGATCGCATTCGTAAGTTCTTCACGAAAGGACACAAAAAAGGTATAAACAAAAAAGTTTCAAGTAAATTTTCAAAGCAATTGATGGGGAAGAAATTATGATTATATTGGTTTTTCTTTGTGCTTCAGATTCCAAAGACTCAACCGCGACAGCTTCGAGCGAGGAAGCAAGCCCAAGTAAGCCGAACGAGAGTAACGGCAACAACGTCAACGGCAACAATTTAGCCGATCGACGACCCGTTAGCAGTCTCAGTCTGCATAGCGTGTCGAGTGAGTAGAATAATTTATCGAACGGACGATTGTCATATTCACAAACGTTTAATGTGTAAATCTGTTTCAGGCTCATCATCGTCCGGTCGTATGAGCACTGTTAGCGGTTGCAGCGGAGCCAGCCTCGGTGACAGTGGCACACACTCCGACACGGACGAACGACGGGTGAGCTTGCAGCCTGTAAAATCTTTTTTTTATCACGCTTAATATCGTAATAACGTGAATTCTTTTTTGCAACGTCTAAAAATTATATAGTTGCAACACGCGAACGGCGACGATAAAGCCTCCTCAGCGGGTATGACGAATTACGAGATACCTCCGGCTCCGAAGCCGTACAATGGTCGTCCTCATTCGAGACTGACGTCGACGCCGAGCCGAAGCGTCGTCGTGGCCGGCGGCGAACTCGACGTGCGCCCGGTCAAGTCCTCGGTGCCCGCCATGGACGACAAAGAGTATTACATTGCCTTTCCGCCTTCGGGACTGCCCGTTCACTGTGAGTTATATTTACTTTTGATTTCATAATAATCCACAATTGTTATCGCATCCCATAAACTAATTGTAACAATTAAATTTCAGCATTCAAGCCTAACGTAAGCTCAGCCGAAGAACCAAGGACACCGAATTGCACTCCGGTGGACAGCGTCGACACGGTCGACGGTCCCATGACGGGTTGCCATCCCATGACCATGAATTACGCGAATCTCGGTCCGATCTGCAGTCCACCCCCGGGTATGTGCGTTCCTCCCTTCGAGTACGTCAACGTGTCGCTGCCCGGGGCGTCGAATACCATCTGGGAGAAGCCGAGCCAACAGCAGCATCAGCCAAATATACTGACGATTCAACCGGAGATCCATCCGGAACCGTCGAACCTGTCCAACATCGAGGAGATGAGCAACGACGAAAACGAGAACGTCGCCGAGGACTCGTCACCGCCGCCTCTGCCTGACAGTCCGAAGATTCTCAATACGGATAATAATGATGCCGTGGGCAACGTCGACGCTGAGCAGCAACAAGATGCGCGCATCGACGGGACCACGAGCGCGGAACCGAGCACCAGCAGTGGAGTCGCGGCATCCGAAGAAATCGCCAAAAACTTCGGCGTGACGCTGAAAAAGTCGGGCCCTCCCGTGCCACCGAGGAGCGAGTTTACCTTCATCACGACGGTGCTCGAGTCGAAAGACGAATAACATTAATTAATTCGCGTGTTACAAATCAAAGTCAGTTGGCAAAGGATCATCGAATAATGACGCACGATACTTTTATCGCGTCGATAAATTATTTGATATTATTTGACTAAAGTATAAGTAGATTCAGCTTTAATACAGGTGATATTGCGTATATATTATTATGATAAAATATATTATATGAATCTTTAGAACTATGTTGGAGAAAAAATTGAAAAGGTTTCGAGTTTGGAAAATTTTATGATCCATAAGTCTAAAAAGTTATTAAATGAGTGCCTTGGAAAAGTGCATTATTGTAAAATTATACATTGCGTGTAATCAATTTATTCTTTAAGAAAATCTTGTTTGTATTTTTATATGCGTTTGTTTGTATCAAATTATTGAAGTGAAATATTATAATGTTTGTACGTGTCGATATTTAGATTTTAAAACGTGTTTATTCTCATAATACTCACAGCTTACTCTTACTCCTTTTATTGCGATGGCAGTGGGTTTTATCCATTCTGTAAAACGATGCAGCTTATTAGAATCTTTTGATGAATGTTCACATAATCACATCATTTATGAATATAAATAATATATTATTAAGAGATAATAAATTGAAATTAAAAATTAGTTTTTAATGACATTATCTTTGATTTATAAAACCTTTGTACTGGCTCTAGAGATGAAAAGTTGGGAGATTTGTGGATTTCAACATTACTAGTACTCGTTAAGGACAGATCGAATAATGTACGGTGATGAATGCTTTTTCAAAACCTGCTATTGACTTATATAAATAATTATATTTATTTTACCACTTGAAGATTTCGAGACAAAGGTACTCGCCATCTATTGTTGGAGGTTGAAAATGGTATTATCGAATTTAAAGCTGTTGTAAACTGGTCTAAATTTGTAGAAACAATAAAATTGTCATTGCTGGGTCATTCAAAATGCACTTAACATTTTTAACATTATTGAAAAATTGCCAAAAAAGCCATTGAAGGTAATGTATTTTAAACAATTTTAAATGGTCATATTTTGATTATCAGGACATTTAGACTAAGCATTTCACATCAGCAATTCTACTAAAAACGATTTCATGAAAAACCATAATCCCGAGTTTTTTTTTATTCCATTTATAACATTTTTTTTTTTTATCAAACCAACATATTTCATATTTTTAACCTCATAAATTATCCTTATAGCTGTTACTATTATTTTCAATAAAGTCCATAAAATATTTCGCAACATAAGTATCCAAGTGACCGTGAATAATCACTCGAAAAATCACCCATACATCTGTACAGCGAGGGCCGAGGTATGTTGCAAGCTCTCGCGCATGCGTCAACCCTCCTATCGGCTATCATCTGGAAAGAAACGAAGAGCAGTATATATCCAGCAGCACAAACTATACACACACACACACACACACACACACGACAAGCGTAGGGGTGTAGGAATAATCGATAAGCTATTTGTATGCGCAGACGCCGCCGTCGCCGCCACCGCCACCACCGGTGTCGCTCGTGTGACGTGCTTATTTTTTTCTTTTACATAGCCCTGTCAGTTGTCACGCGCATATACACACACAGTAAAACACACACCTGCGAGTTGTATTATTGCGTCTCTTCTTTCTTAAACAATGTATTAAAAATTCGTTGTTAGACTGGATAATTGAAGGTGGTGTTTTCATCAAATTTATCGTCATAATGTCGAGTCTTTGTTCGACGTCGAGACGTAAACTGGCATGGGTTATCATAAACATCGACAATTACGTTCGAAGTTTTGGATAAGGAAATACAACGCAGCTTTGTTTTGAAGTAAGGTACGCGTTTTTATAGTACAATTTTTTACTTAAACAGTTAGAATTGCATATTTTAAGTTTGATTAACTTTTCACATTCACTTTATATTTCCTAAAATATTTGTCAAAGCAATAAGAATCAATAGTTTTTAAAGGCATCATACATAATAAGATTTCCGAGTGAATTAAGCCTTTTGATTTTATCGAGTATGTAATATCAAAGCGTATATCAATTGAAAATAAAAATAGTAAACCCACTGATCAATAAAAGGAAATTTTGGCAAATCATCTAATCAATATTGATGGGATGAGATAAAAACTTTGCACAGCATATGGGACTATTTCTACATTCTTGTTTCAATACATTTCAATACTCATTAAACTGGTTACTTTTTTAGACAAAATTTTGTTCTCGTTAAAAAAACGAAAAAGAACAGATAAGAAATGGACGGACCTAATTTGGGTTACTCTTACCACTCGCCATCCGTTGGTTGGAGCTTGAGGATACGCAACGCGTTGTCACAGTTCAGTGATTTGTTCAGCGAGTTCAATAAATACATCGCACCAGCTTATCATCACGATCGTTGTGAAAGGTAAGGTTTTTTATTTAAATTTCCAAGTCCAATAATTACGTTACATTTTTTGTTTTTTGTTCTCAATAGATCCGTCAACATGCGACTATACTCCATGCACAAACGAGAATTCGTTATGATTATAGTCGCATTTTTTGCATGCTTTTGTTTGGCAGTTTTTATTGGTCTCGCAGGTAAGAATTTCATGATTTGACGACCGAGAAAAATTAGAACTTTATCGAAAAATAAATTAAAAAAATAATTTTTAGGACCTCCTATAACAGTAACAATTCCACAACAAGCACATTTGAACGCCAGTGAAATGGCTACTGGTCCTTTTATCATGAATACACCGCCTTTATCGTACTACAGTCAGCAACTTTGGGTGATAGCAAAGCTAACGACTCAAAATACAGATGGTAATTATAAACATCGATGAAACATTTTAAGGCCAGAATTAACTACGATAAAACTCGTTAAAACGCATCGAAATTGTTATTACAGACGAGATATACGACAAAAGTTTTACAGTTAGCGTCGTGATAGACGGGCTTACGCTCGACAATAAACTGGAACACGTTCTCAAGCCTGAAAGTAGCCACAATAGGTAATTAATATTGCTATAAAATTCTCTGAATTTTTCACGACATTTTATAAACATTTTATAACGAATATAAACAATGATGATTTCCAGAACGAGACATTTAAAATGCGAACGACAGAATTGCGAGGAAATAGTCGTGGCGCATCTCGGATATTTGGATTACAGTCATTACATGATAACCGTCCGATTTTATGGACTCGAGAGCTTCCATCGACGATACACAATTCGAGACATTACATTCTACGTCAGTAAGCAATTATTGTGCACAAAAAATGAGATGTTTTTAGATCGATGTATTTTCAATTCGGTCCTATTATTCGATTTTCAGTTTAAGCACTTCAATCCAGCCTTTACGCAATTAGAGATATGGTTCAGATTGGTATTTTTATTCTTCACCTTCATCGTGATGGTAAGAACTTAATTTTTATTGTTTATTTACGTAACTCATCAGACGCTAATGTATATGATTTGACAGTGCTGGTTTGGAATAACGCTCAGAAATTACCCCATCAACGACTGGTCCATCGAACAAAAATGGGTCTCGGTCCTATTACCTTTGTTGATACTGTACAATAGTGCGTATGAAATGATCTATTAATCTTGCCCAATAATTCCAGAAATTAGTAATTAATACATAAATTTGATCGATCCAGATCCACTATTTCCAACGACGTTTTTGATAAACTCTTGGTTGCCAGGTATGATAGACGCTTGCTTCCAAACCACTTTCTTATGTGCCATATTGATGTGTTGGCTGTGCATTTATCACGGCTTGAGACAAGTAATACATCTTTATATCGATAAAATAGCAATATTTAAGCTTTTCTAATATTCTTATTCAATGTAAAAATTAATTATTGCAGAACGAAAGACGATTATTGACGTTTTATTTGCCAAAAATACTCGTCGTCGGATCTTTGTGGGGAGCTTCCCTGGTACTTGCCACTTGGTTGAGATGGTCCGAACTGGAAGATCCAACCTTCAATTACGTTCTCGACACGTCTAATTATTACGTGAGTATTTCTTAAATGTTGCTTTCATCAACTTTAATTTTATATTTGTGGCGATTTGTGTAATTTCATGGTAATCGATTTTTAATATTTACAGGGATTCAAAGTTTTCTTCTTTACCGTCGGTGGAGTGTACATAGGATATTTATTGTTATTAATATTGCGGTCATACAGTGAATTACGATCGATGCCATTTTTCGGTAAGCTTCATTGTATAAACCAAAAATTAAAATTATTTTTCATTTTGTTGTTTTTTTGTTTCTTTAATGATTAAAAACGATCATTACCCAATTGATTTTTTATGCTCTAATAGATTTACGGCTGAGATTTCTGTCACTATTTGCCACAATCGTCGTAACTGTTGTAACGATAGTGACGATTCGTCAATTCGGCGCCGGAGTTTTGGAAGACAGTTTCGCTGGGCGACTATCCACTCATTATAGGACATCAGCGCAATTTATGGCTCTCTATGGCCTTTTTAATTTTTACCTCTACATAATGGCATACGTTTACTCGCCCGCGTCTCAACAAGTTTTTGGCCAACGTAAGTCATAGCTATACTTTCATATATGAGCGATACTTAATTTTTTTCTTTTGACAACAATTTTTTTCACCAATTTTAATAGTGGACACGACGATTACTAAAGATAATCCGTCGTTTTCGATGATCAATGAGTCTGACGAGGAGATAATTTATGGTTCCGACGACGACAGCCGACGACCCTTGACGCGGACCCCGCGCAACACCGACGACAGCGATTAAAGGGAAAAACTATGAAGATACGATTTGCTGATCTAATTGTTTTATAAAATAAGATTATGTGTGTATAAGTGAAAAATTGATTTTGTACAGGTGGTCTAATAATATATATAAAGTTGTTTCAAAAAATATTTGTAAATATCTTTATTATTCGTATCATTATGAGTCAAAATTCGTAATCAATAAAATGCGCGTCCTATACAAGTCTCTGTGATGTAGCGTACAAACGAACGGGCAAAGACGAGTATCAAAAATTGAAATAACTGTAACACCCGTAAAGCGAATTATCTCTCCTCTAATCAACTTCTTAGAGAAAAAATTGCAAAATAAAAAGAAAGAGAATATTATACGTCCCAAAAATCATCCTCAAAGCTGATTAAATGGTTCTCTTATCCGGTGCAGAGTAAATCATTGTCGATTCGCGAAGATTCAAGACAAAGTTCGAGACGAGTTATTGAAATGAATCTCATCAGATTTTATAAGAAACGTTAAAGCAAATTAAGAAAAATACGTATGTTTTCAATTATTTTCATCTCGCATTTTCGAGCTAATGAAGGCAGATTTTTGCAAAACTTCAACCCTTTCAATCACGTTCAACCTTTTTTGAACCAATTGAAAATTACATATCGATGCACAACATGTACAGACATTCACGAAGATGTCTGAGTATGCTTTCATATAATTTTTGTTTTATACTTTGCCGGCTAGGTGCTACCGCACCTCTTGATATGCCGCAAGTATATTTGCTTCTATGGTATATCCCTAATATGGACGCAAGGAAGCGAGCACTGTCAAGGCCACGATCTGACAGGTCACATAAAATGACGAGTTTATGAGGCTAGTCCAAGAAAAAAGCGAGAGAATAAACGAAAATTAAAAGTTAGAGTGACGTGTACCATACACTCTGAAATGCGCACAAGAATTTCACTCCCTCTGCTGTACAGAAAGGGGATATCTGCAAAAAGGCTGGTCCAAAAATCAGTATAAGTACAGGCCAAAAATGAGCATCGAGGCAGATCTGATCATTCCTTCGTGTAAGACAAAACTATCGTCATTAACGGAGTGATGAAGCGATTCGTGCCAAATTAAAGCGTGAACTTAAAAAATAAATATTTTCAACCTACAAGTTCTCGTTACAAGTTCCTACATCTAACTGCAAAGTTGACCCCAACACCGATATCCTAGTCGAGTAGCAGCTTTTGCTGAACCTTCAACATACACCGCAGTGCAACATCGTCGTCACGTAACAGCTGCAACGAGCTCGACCCCATCGGCTCAACGACAACATCACCGTCACGAAAAGTACCCGTGCGACGCGACTCGTTACAGGAAAAAGTGCTACTCATCTAATCACGCTTACAAATAACTCGCAGTAAAACTCCACAGGTATTTCTTTTTCTTTTAGTTTATTTACCTTCTTACAGCATTCAACTTGATCCGTCTTAATTCATACGATCGGCCCTAAATAAAAAAAGGCAAATGGCTCTTTACTTGGATTTTAGAATTGCTCCTATCGTAATTCTTCCCACATCTATCAACCGTATTGATTACTTAAAATTAACTAAAATTCGCATTAATACAGTATCAAGAAAATTTTCATACGAATCCAAATTCGTTGTCGAATGATTATGCAAAAATATTTTGTATGACATTCAGTTCCATGTAAGAGCTTCTCGTTTCTTCTTAATGACGATCGTTTCCGACAGCTGCGGATCCCAAAGTTCTTGTAAGGTTTTCGCATCATCGGATCAGCTTTTCGACAAATTTCGTAGCTGTATCTGAAAGTATCGCGACGAAAATCGTACCGCTGACAAATACAGTGTGCAATGTACGTACATGATTGTAAATTCAACGTGTAATATTTTTAATAATTTCTTTCTAATTCAATAAAATTATAGACTTTATTTTTAAGCGAAAAAAAATCGAACTTTAACAATTCACGTTTGTGAACGCTTACGATATGGGCATAACTACGCACATACAGGCTAAACGATCGTCGAGTAAACGAAAAATAAATTACGATTTAAAGGGCAAAGAAGAGACGAGCGCGATCGAGTGATTATTGCGTCGTTGAACTCGGAACTGAAATGCGGAACAGATAATATGATCTTATCTGTGATAAGTACATGTACTCAAAACAATCTTAAATAGAATAAGAAAAGACATTTGACAAACTTGTCCATATATGGGCATAGTCAATGTATACGTCCTGTATATCGATGTATGTATACAAAAACTCGCGATACCAACACAGTAGCAACAACAGCAGCAGCAGCAGCAGTAGCAGCATTAAAGGCATCATCGAATACCCACACAGATACACACCTATGTAACACTCGTATAAACAAATCGACGCGGATCTCTCTCCTCCCATCGATGCGAGGGAGAAAGAACATAACACAAGTAGTTTGGCGCTCGGTCGCTCCGAGCGGAGATGTATAGTCGCGGGACGCTCGGCGCTCGCCGTTATATAGTTAGTTTAGTCGCTGACAGTTTTTCCCCGCGGCAAGTGTCTTACGTCCGTGTGAGAGCGCGCGGTCAGTGTGAACCTGTCGAGACACGCCTGCTGCTACCGTCTATATATAGTAATATAGTATTTATTATATTGGCGTTCGGAGCAAAACGAGACGAGCCCCAAAACAGTCATCATCGATCATCAGTATACATCAAGGTGTATCGTAGTGAGCAGCTACCGGCGCTCCGATCAGTTTTTACCTTTTTCTCCGAGGGCCAAATGGCTGTTGATAGTACCGATATCGAAGATTACCGACGTTTCTTCATCAACATTAGCGCCTCGACCACAGCGAGATCCAAGATCTTTCAAAGTTCGCCGTAGCTGCGTCGTCGTAGTTGCTTGCTACCGCTGCTCCGAAACTACAATTGCATCGCGAGTACGTAGTACAACGTGGTGTTTACCTTTGTGCGAGTGCGTGACCCTGCAGGTTACATCGTCGTCGTCGTCGTCCTCGCGCGAACATCCTTCGAGCCAAATCTCGATCAATGATGCCTAAGAGAAAAATAC
Source organism: Trichogramma pretiosum (assembly GCF_000599845.2). NCBI lineage: Eukaryota > Metazoa > Arthropoda > Insecta > Hymenoptera > Trichogrammatidae > Trichogramma > Trichogramma pretiosum. Next base: position 641,158 of record NW_019641688.1, read on the forward strand.
AGCAGGTTAGTGGTGTATGTCGTTGTGATTGATGGTGCGTTCGAATTTTCAAAAAAAATTGACCGTTGCCGTTTGCGAGTGTTTATGTGTATATGTATGCGTGTGGGGGTCAACGCGTGCTACACGGCGTCGCCGCCCGCTACAGACATCGAACTGTTTTGTTTGTGTACGCGTACGTATTTCAATGTTTTTGTGTAATGTAATGTACGTCATATTGAAAAAGTGAAATAATTACAGCTAATGTAAACTGAATGAATCGTATACGTTGCGTCGCATTAAGTTCATAACGGTTCTCGAGACGGCTTTGTTTTGGCACACATTTGTATTATACCTGCACGAAAAGGACGATTTAGTTGCTCTAATTTTTAGTTGACTTACTCCATTTTGTACGCCATCAGTATTATAAAGACATCGTTTCGATTAAACACTACACTCTGATATTCGCGAATCGATTAACGATTCGAACGAGTTCCGAACACGCGTTCGATTCGCGTTAACGTATTTCTCGGTAAAACACTTCTCGCGCGCTGCATCTGACTTCGACAACGTGAATCCCGTGGTATAACGATTGATTCGAAAGATTAATACTACGCATTATAATTTTAGGTTTCACACACTATATGGTCAGGATGTCATCGACACTGCGTTCGCACACGTGAGTTTTTCGCGAGACCCGAGCGTGGCGCGATGCTCCGCGGCGGGGTGGGGGGAGAGAGCAGCGACGCTGCAAGTGCGCGCGCGCTCCGATACGACGACGCATTCCTATCTCGAGCGTCCGAGGCTGCTGATCGCGCTGGAGAGAGATTTTTCGTTTGCTCGTGCACGATCGCGTGCGATCGTTTGTATTATAATTATTGTCGAATACATTCCGATGAATTTCTTCGATTCGATGAACACGATCGATTGTTGGAACAATAACTGCATCGATTTCAACGCACTAGTACGACTCCTTATGTTTTTGATGATTTAACAATTATTCTTTTTTCCTCGTAATTTGCTACCATCCGAGGTGGTTTTTTGAACAGCAGTGTTGTAGCTCAATACTCATTTACGTACGTGCATTTCAGTTCAACGAGGCGATGGACAATCATCATCTGCGCTACAACTCGCCGTCGCCGATACCGCCCCGGCGCCGCCGAGTGGGAGACGTGATCGACTGTATGGGCAGCACCGCGGCCTCGCCGGCGACGCCTTATTCCGCGGTCTCGTCTTCGCTGCATCCGTCCGACTTGGCGTCGCCGTCCGCCGCGAGCAGCACCGGCTTTTTGACGCCGCAGCGCCAATACAATCTGCGCTCGTGCAGCACCTGGCCCCACCTGACCGTGAGTACATAACGAGTATAGTGCACGCCTACTCGAATCTTCATTGGTTCATTGCGGTTTGTTGTTTGCGTTATCGACGATTCATTGCTTTTGGTATTTTCTTTGCAGACCTCGCCGGATTTGGGCTACTCCACACCGGAGAACAGAAAATCATACGCGCCCGATTGGGCCTTCAAGAACCACGACACTCACGACGCCTTCGGCTTCGTCGACGAAGATAATTATGCATTGTAAATTCCACAGTAACTATGTGTTCTAATTAGCATACGATTCTCTAATACATTCAACTAATCAACGAGCAAATTATTGAGACTTTGATTTTTGTTTTTGTCTAGCCAACAAGATGAAGCCATGGGGCAAATGGCGGCGCACAAGGATGCCGACAGGTACAACATGGAGCACATGTATCGCGGCAGATGTGTTATCTTCAATCACGAGCACTTCGACACGGGCTTCGCCGCGCGTGACGGATCCAGCGCCGACGCGCGCCGAATAGAGCAGACTTTCCAGCGACTCGGTTTTAGCGTGGATATATGCGACGATTACGAGCACAGCGGCATTATCAGCAAAATAAGTGAACGTAATATCATCAATAGTATATAATCATTTGATTTTTGAGGTAGATCCATTTTTCTATCTCTTTTCTCATTGTTTCAGTTGCTGCCGAGGATCATACCAATAATGATTGTATTTGTATTTTTGTTTTGACTCACGGCCTGAAGAATGACTTGATCTGTGCCAAAAATGTAGTATACAAAATAGATGATCTGTGGAAACCGTTTACGGCAGATAAATGTAAATCTCTGGCTGGAAAACCAAAATTATTTTTCTTCCAGGTAAGGACACGATAAATACATGATAATTAACATTTCATTGGAAAGATTATGGCTAAATTACTTCTTCTGTTAACAGGCCTGCCGAGGTGATGATATTGATGCAGGAATAAAATTGCAATCGAATATGTCCATACACAGCCGTTCACCGACTGAAACAGATTCTACAACTGCGTCGTACAAAATTCCAACGCATGCCGATTTCTTGTTCGCTCATAGCACTGTACAAGGTGAGTTTTTGTTTAATTTTGTTCCAAATATAAAAGAAGCAGATATTCAAAAGAGATGATGTTTCAGGATTTTTTTCATGGCGAAATCCAGAAGAAGGTACCTGGTACATTCAAAGTTTATGTGAAATAATAGATACGTACTCGGCCACCACCGATCTAGCCAAGATGTTAACAATGGTGGCCCGAAAAGTTGCCACCGATTACGCTAGTTTTAATAATATAGATCCAACGATGCACGATAAAAAGCAAGTGCCTTCTGTTACTTCAATGTTAATTCGAGATCTATATTTCACATCAAAACATTACTAATTGTTTGCAACGAAAACATTTTGTAAAAAATTATTTTATTAATGAATTGTTAAAAGTTTGCCAAGCAAACTTTAAGATTATTTTTGTATAAGTATTCCACGATAAAAAGAATTTTCTAGCGGAAAAGCTTTTGCGAGATGAAGAATTCAAAGCTTTTTCTAAATGAACTATTATATTTATACTTAAAAATGTGATATAAGATGCTAAATAGCATGATTTTCTATTTATTCGGAGTGTTAAGAGTTCTAAAGATGCAACAATCAATTTTTGCTTCTTGAAACTTGTTAAAAAATTTTTCATTGAAGTATTTCTGTTCTAAATATTTGCAAGATTTTAAAAATCAATATATTAATGATTCAAATCAATTCGAATATTAAAAATTGTTTCGAAGTTTATAAATTAATATGAAACAGAAATTTATATTATTAATAAAATTATTTAGAATTTTTCTATAAAAAAAATTTAATTTTTTTGTTCAAGACAGCAATGATTGTTTTCTTATGAAATGAAATTATATAAAATTTTTATTTTTTTTTGTATCAATTTGTATGTTATCACTATCGATTGTCGAATGCGAATGCGAAAGTTGTAAGAATCAAATATTTCGATAAGTTGTCGTTATAATAATATCAAAATGTGTACAATATGTACTATTTTGTACCCATGTACTTAACGAATAAATTGTTAATTTTATTTTGAATCAATTGATGCTTATTTTAATTGTATTTTTCAAATATTCGTAACTAAATGCGAAGAAACAAATGAATAATGTGCCATTGTAAACACAAAATTGTAGCCTTATTTTTTATCATGGAGTGAATGTATTTGTATGCAATGTTAACAAAATTCTTAGTTAATTTTTTATTAAATAAGTTATAACGCGTCAATTATTGAAATCTCTGTCGTTTAAAAATTAAATAATCCATGAGAACCGTAAAAGAATTGAAATTCGTTAGCTTCGGCTCCAACGAGACTCCGGAAGCGGATAACCAGCCTGAACAAAAAGATGCCTCGTGTCAATGCTCGAAAAGCAATAATGATAAAAAAACGAAAGGAAAAAAGTAACGTAAAAATGAATGTGGAATTTTATGTATAATCCTCTCTATGAATATATTTATCAAAGGGGTTGCGGTGCTAACAGTGGGCCGTGCGCAGCAGATCAAAGCATCAAGGGTCGTTTACGAGATCTTCTGAATTCAAAAGACGACGCAAACGACGAAGAAGAGGAAAATAGCGATAGCCCGGAAGAGAAAGCGCTTTATTACAAGTGTAATTACTCAAAAAGCAATTATCAGTTCGAAGTAACAGAAAAAATATTTGTTAATTAAAATTTGTTAAATTATTTTAGACTCTCCGCAAGTAGTAAACACCAAACGAAGACTTCCGAGACTGTTCAAAACTTTTGCCCATCAATCGCTGGAGCAGAATGGAAAAACAGAAGACAGAAAAAGAAGGAAGTACTTCGCGCAATTTTGAAGTCGAGCAAAAGGTATTGGAAGAGAAAGTATACTTAAGAATTTTAAGAAAACTTCAGCTTAACGAGCATTTATTTTTGCTCAATACAGAAACCAAGAGGATGCAGATGCCGTGGAGGAACGACTAGATACGTGCAAAGTTTGCGTAAACCAGACGAAAAAATTGACGATGCGGTCGACAACGACCCAGCAAGCTCGAGAAATGCTTTTCAACGCATTGCAGATCGATTTCGTTTCTCTAGACAAACTGACGATGAATCGAGCCATTCAAGATTGAGAAAATTTTCCGATACGCTATTTTTATCCTGCATCAAGCCCAATTACACCGCAAGAGATTATGAAATTCCATGCGGGTGCAAGCATTACAGCAGTTTTCTCCCAAAATGAAACTTAAGCAACTTTACGGCGTCAGTGTTTACTCGAGGAATTTCTGTACAGTCGACCGCAGTTCATATGAAAATCGTTCGATGTCACAGGAGGCATCCTACAAGCTCGAGTGAGCGCCCCCTGCCGAGGATGGAGCTGTTCGGGATAACTGGTTTATCACAACTTCCGAATAGATTTTTCTTTTATCTACAAAATCTTCCGCAAAACTCGCAAAGGATTCGTAATTCAACCAAGAAATTATTTTAACTTTATGTTAAATAATCAATTGTGAGTAAATATACATGTGTACTTTTGATATAATTGAAACACATTCATGATTGCACTAAATAATAACGATAATACTTTCATCTCTTTTTCACAAAAAATTTCATTTTCCTTTAGTACTCGAGTGTACGAATTTTCTTTTGCATACATACAGGCGAAGTATATACTTCGCCTTCGCAGCTTATGCTCCCAATTTCGCGTTGTTTAGTTTGAATATTTCTGTGCGTGCAGTAGTGTTAGTAGTCAGGAGGCACAAAAACTAGCTCTCCGCGCCCGGTGCTTTTCTGCTCTTTCTCTCTCCTGTGCGGGATTCGTGTGCTTTTACACGCCCACTACACATTCGCGTCTATATATTATTTTGTATGTTCTATAATAACGCGAAAGAGAGAGAGAGAGAAATGAAATTTCTTTCTTGCCGGCGCGTATTGTAAGAACTCTGCACTTCGCAGCCTTGCCCGCTTTGTAGACATCGTAATCTTTTTTTTCTCTCCTCCATACTTTTACCCGTTTTTGCTCTCACCCCCCAAGAGCCTCCTAGGCTTCCTTTTTTAGGCGAATTTCATGGACCCCGCTGCTACTGCTACGAAAAAAAGGGCCGAGTACTTTTGTGAAAATCTAATAAACTTTGCACAACCTTATATTACATAACTCGAAGTATACTTCAGAAAAACATTTTTGAGAAATCATATTTTACAGACTCGAAGCTATCTCTCGCTCTCTCTTTTTCCTCGTTCAAATCTTTCGCAAATCTTTTTGTAAAACAAGTGAGTTATACTCGAAAAATGCACCTATATCCAAAACATTTCTCGTTCGTATCGTGTATCTCGATCGAATCCGTTGCACAAAAAAAGCTCGAAACTAAATCATGAATGGACGATGAACTTTGCAAATGTGTATACGCGTACTGCCAGAGGCACACAAAGCGCAATGTACAGGATCCTATAATATAACTATACAATTTGTTCGGGATAGAATTCAATCGACTCTCGCTGTTCGGTGGAAAATCCGCGGATAAACCTCTGATCTTTCTCATTCTCTCTCTCTTTCTCTCGTATAATATATATATATAGCTACGATTCCCAGCCAAAAAACAAGTTGCCTGGCTCCCGGCCAGTCCTCTATACCCTGCACACATGCATGTGTTGTACGTTACGTATATATCCGAGAGAGAGACGACGACGACAACGACTTTATCGTGCTCAGGTGGTTACGAGTCGCAAAAGGATGGCAGGAATACGCATCGCGCGAATTGTCGTAAAATATCGTTGTATGATCCTGCGCGCGAGCCGGATTGCTCGATACGAACGCGATTTTTTACACGCTCTAAGGATACAGAAAATTGTGTCTGTGAAATGCCAGCACATACTCTCGATCAAGTTTAAGTTGTCGCAGTCGAGTGGAAGGCAAGGAAAAACATTATAATTCATCGGTACGCGCGCGACGACGAATCATCTGTATGGATTTTAAATTTTCACAAGAACACTCCTGCTAATGAATGAATCGCTTGGTGCGCGCTCGCTCGCGCGGGAGTAATGAAACTTTTGCGCAAAGTTCCACCACCCGTTCCTGCACACGATCCGCCTCGAGTCGAGGAGTTTTATTTGTTCTCATTATTATTTTTTTTACTTTTTTGCTTTGCATATAGTTATAAACACGTTGTCACTCTGAATTTGCCCGAGAGAGGGTAAGAAAGAGAGTGACGCAAGTGGCACCGCATTTTAAGTTTATAACGAAACTATATATAGGTGTAGTACATACGCTGTCGAGAATAGTTTAAAATTTGTTATAGTTCGCGCGCTTCTCTTGTTCCCGCACGCACACACACACACACACACACACACCCAACTCTCTCGAATAAACTCGCGCTCGCTCGTTCGCGAGTACACAATCGCGTGTACTCGACAGTGCTTCATTATTCAAATAGTATATAGCGTATGATAGATATAGAAATGGGAGTGCAGCCGCGGGGGCTCGCGCGTATCGGAGCGAAGATTTGCCCCCCGTACACAGGAAAATATACGTTTAATCCCTTTCGTACAAGATTTAGGCAGTCGAGTCAGGTACATCTTACTTAATCCTGCTGGTCGAATCATCGGCTTGAAAATCTCGAGATTTTTCTTCAAAATCTTCTCTCTCTCTTTCTCTCTCAGCGACCGAGAACCCGCGTTAGGGCGTATAATCTCTTTCTCAAACTCTTCTCTCTATCTCTCTCTTTCTGTGAGCAGTAGCACCCCCAGACTCCGATCCGTCCGGCGTAAGCGTCGGCTACACGAGACTCTGTGTATCTATATCCGTGCGCGTGGTAAAGTTTGTTGACCAACGATAATCTGTAAAAATAAATCGGCAAAAATGTGCCGCGCAGCAAGAACGAAAAACCTCTCTCTTTCTCTCTTACTCCCCTAGAGAGAGAGAGAGAGAGAGCAGCCCCACGATGTAGGAGGTAAATTACAACAGGGCTCTGCGAAGCGAGCGAAACGCGGTACGGTACTACATATCCCATATATACCTATGTGCTGCTGCTGGCTGCACTGTACGGAGCAAGCGAGTGTAAACGTGTAAACGTGTGCGGGGCGTGTGCGGCGAAGAGCACAGAGCAGCATAGAGAGAGAAAGCACAGCAGCCGGCAGCAGCAGCAGCAGCAGAAAACGGATCAATAACCGGTGCCTGTGTGTATATGTGCTGCTGCCGTTGCCGCTGCTGCTGCTGCTGCTGCTGCTGCGCGCCCCCCACGTGCCGAGATCGCGCCCTCGCAGCATCCCTATATAGCCTTTTAGCCTCTCTCTCGCTCTCATCTGCTTCTGCCGCTGCCGTTGCATACGAGTGTGTGTGTGTATACGTGTATGCGCTGCGCGCTCGGAAGCAGCGGCGGCAGCCAGCAACCCCCTCGGCATTTTCACATAGTGACTCGACGAGAGGGACGACTCTTCTCTCTTTCTCTCCGGTAGCTGTTTCTCTCTCTTTCTCTCTGTGCTGCTGCTGCTGCTGCTGCTGTGTGCATGCACGACGACGACGACTGCGAGAGAGACGACGATCCGCGCCAGTAACGCGCATCGCCTCGACACGGATACAACTTTTCATCCGCCGCTACTCGCGAGCTTATACACTTCATCTCGCCAATTTATCGTTGTATCGTTGACTTTTTTTTTTTTTTTTTTTTGATCTCGTGATCTTGTATCCTTTGTGAGTCGTACAGCACGCTCGCACGATTGGAACAGTTTACGTGCGGAAGTAAGATTAATTTTGAAACATGAATTGTTGTTGAGTGCGTGAGAGAGTTTGCGGAGTCAAGTTCAAGACGCGCCTGGCGGCGGCAGCCCTTCGACGATACGACAAAAGGTGATTATTATAAGGCGAAGCTCTCTTGATCGGAGCTTCTCTTCAACCTCGTCGTAAAGCTCGCTCTTACAAACGCGTAAAGATACATTAGAAGAGGAGAGAGGAGCGACGTAGTAGTATGTCATGCCTTGTATACACACTGTGCGGCGGCATCGTGTTGTTATATATACACTACCTACGCGCGCGTGAATTGATGCACAAGAGACGCGCGTGTCTGCCCGCGCCAACTGGATTCTACATAGAAAATCTCTGCTCTCGACTCTGCGACGTGCGCGCGTTTATTTACTCATTAGAGAATTTTCATCCTCGTACACACGGCAGGTCCTGTACGCGATGTTATTTAGTGACACGGATTATTCGTGCGCTCGTCGATAATTCGCTCAGCTCCCTTGTATAGTACAGGCCCCTCCGTGTGTCGCACCGCACGAACGCGATCGAAATTACAATGCGCGCGCCCGAAAATGCGTAATCTTTATCGCATACAACTGTGCGTGGGTGTGCAGCGGCGTTTATCCCCCTATATAGCTCGAAAATGTCTGTCTATGTGTGTGCGTGTGTGTGTGTGTGTGTGTGTGTGTGTGTGTGTGTGTGTAGCGGTCGACGCCGCGATGTACATACGCGATCGATTATTTTCATTTACTCGACTGATTTAAATCCGAAGCGCAACGATGTTAATATAATGATGATAAAGCCGCAGCCGCGGTGTGCGACTCGCGGAAATATTCATGTACGTATCGCGCATGGTTTATTTTCAGCTGTATACATACTCGGCCAACGTGTGCGCGGCCGCATTTTCATAATATATATAAATTTCCAATTTCATTTATATGTATCATATATAATATTGTTCGCGCGCGCTTTATATATAGTCAATAATGCACAATGCCGCGCGAGTAAGAGACTATAAGGGAGGGCAAATAAATTTTCCAAGCACCTTTCTAATGGCAGAGCTTGCGGCAGCAGCCACAGCACAGCAGCCGAGAGTATTAATTTTTTACTTTTCAATAGCTGCTGCTGCTGCAGCAGTAAGCAGTTGTACCGCCAGACAGACGATTAATTACCTTTCATAATGTACCGTGTACTTTCCTTCCTCGACGCGATTAATTGCTGAGCGCGCGCGAGCGAGCGAGCGAGCGAGCTTACGGGCCTTTTGTTCGCGAGCAGCGCATGCAGCATTATTATACAGCGTATATAACACACGTGTGCGAGCAGAGTGTATAACGCGCGGGAGAGGCCGCGAAAAAAATGAGACATCGTCATTCTTTTTCTCTCTTCTCTTTTTTACCCCGAGAGATAGAGTCAGAGAGAGAGAGAGAGAGAGAGAAACGCAGAGAATCATCGCGAGCGCGGAACAGCAGCATAGGGAAGATTTTCGTCGACTGCACAGGTGGAGCGCGCGCTGAAAATCCGTGCGCGCGCGGGCGTCCTTTATTTATTTATCTGTTTTTTTCCTCTCTCGCTCCGTTTTTCATTACAATGGCCCACAGTCAGGCTCTCTGATTCGGTACGAGCAAATCAAGCTAAAATTTTAATGCCGAGTAAACAAGGCGCTCGCGCGCGCGCACGGATGATAAACAAAAGAAAAATCTTTTTCACCCTACGCCTCTTGCCGCTGAAAAGTAACACCGCGCGTCAATGGAACACTCCAATTAAGTTAGCTCTCGAGTGGCGTGCACACACGTACACATTCACGTATGCACACAAAACACACGTATACTAGCGAAAAAGCTCGTGTGCCGTGCGCGCGCGGTCATTTGCCTAACTCAATCTTCTCCTTCTCCTCTCGCTTTGCACATTTCATTTTGACTTGATCTCGTAATTTTCTTACATATCCTTTTTTTTAAATAACGTTATATATAAACGAAGTTATCTGTTTGCACATTTTCATGTATGCAGCGCCTGGGGGAAGAAGATCGAGGACTGAGACAGGAGAGAAAGAGATCAAGCGAGCAATGACGACGAAGGCAAAACTGTTCCAGGCGGGCTGAGAGCTTTTTTTCGGTGGGTGGAAAATGCATACGTCGAACTGAATTGTGCGCTCGCTCAAGAGAGAAAAAGAGAGAGTATGGGATCAATTGGCCACGGCGCTCGACTGTGAAAGTTATGAGGCGAAGTTACACACACAGCCGACGCGGATAAGCCTCACAGGTGAGTGTATAGCTTTTTTCATTTTCATCGTTTCGTTTTCGTACGTTTTTCGATATACGCGGCTGTACACGCTTTGCGCACGTGAGTTGCGCACTTTGTCTTTTTTTTCAATTCGTCGTTATTTCATTTATAATGATAACGACGTTGAGATAGAACGATACGTAGGCACGTCTCGTCATCTGGCGAAGCTTATGTACCTATTTCATTGTTTCAATGTCGCGCGCAACGTACACTACTTCTAGCTATTTTCTTTTTTTAAATAAAAATTCCTCAAAAGCCGATAAATACGTATCAACGGTACACAAGTTAAAAGGTCACAGTACTGTAGTTCACGGCTGTATCGACGTTACAAAGCTCGCTGTTTTATAAATAAAAAAAGCAACAACAACAACGACAACGACAAAGGTTGAAGAAAAAAAAATCATCGCGAATATTTTCCAATCGTTCAACAAAAACAAACGAGAAAGAGAGAAAAGCCGCTCAGGATTTTATACCCGTGGAGCTTGCGGCGTAGAGCTTGCAATTAAAAATGACGCAGATTCCTCTTTCGCTCGCTCTCTACACGTTGTTGTGTCCGTTCGTGTTTATACACAAAGATTTACAAGGCGCAAATAAGTACTGTAAAACCATAAAGGTACGTGCCTCGCTGGAGTGTACGGCATACTCGCGTTATATGGGTGGCGAGGGGTGAGAAAAGATATAGTCTCGGCTAACGGTATGCTCTTGTATTATATCTAGTATATAAGTTGGAGGTCGTTGTTGGATACTGTACCATCGTGCCTCGTCTCTCTATGCTATTACCTGGAACGCTGAGCAGAGACAAAACGTACGCTCGAGTAATGCAGATCGTGCATCTATATATTATACATGTATATTAAAAGCGTGGAAAGCCTCTCCAGAGAGCCGTACGCTCTTACCATACCAATTACTATCCACTACTACTGCTACTACTACTACTACTACTACTACTACCAGCGCTTCTATATAGATAATACGATTCGAGAGGTTGCAGTGATCGATATATGCGACGTAAGGCCTCGCACAGGCAATATCTTCCTTTTGGATTACGTCGACCTACAATACAAGCCTATGGGTCTTTGTGATCGTGTACGCCTTTGCCGCTGCAGCCCAGCTCTTAGTTGGTCCGGAATCGGCCTCGATAAACTGATTATAATAATATACATTTCGAGGAAAGGATAAATGACGCACAAGGAGCCTTGCAAGGTCTTATACAAGAGAATTATGATAAAATTATATAAAATCAAGCAACGTACGGAAATAAATGGATGATCGAAGAGCCGAGAAAGAAGGAAGATCTACACTTGCGGTATTTTCAGAGTCTTTTGACACGAACGAAAAAAGAAGGAGCATACAAGGGAGAAAAGCGCGGCGGAAAAAGAAGATGTTGGCGCTCGTCGCAAAAGCTCAAAGAAGCTCGCTCGCCGCAGCTATCAGATATTTAAGGAACTCGACGAGGATGAGTTGATTGTGTAGATATAAATATGATTACAAAGAGAGATGATATTACAAACGAATCGTATCCTCCACGGAGGTTGCGCTTCGAAAATCGATCGAGAGATATTGTATTTTAGCGCCCTGGCAGCTAGCCCCGAAATCAACGATATATATAATATACGGTTTATATTTATGACTCGCGGGAGAGTATAGATTTTGGCCAGTGCAATAAGTTCGAACGATAACGAGCTTTATCGAGCGAAAGAATTAGATCGTTGCGGATTTTCTCCGATACAACGAGATCTCTCGGCCCGCGCGAAATAATTCCCTGTTTTTGCCGAATTACGCACATCCACCGTATTATTATAGATTCGCGCATTGGCTTGCCCGCATAAAAGTAACGTTTTTTACAGTTCTCTATCGCGTCCAGACACGAGAGAATCGAAACTCTATTGTATTCGATGCGCGTATATGTGTGTGTTAGGAAAAAACGTGAATCAGAATGGAACGAATCGGCCAACTATCCGTGCCGAGGTGTGGCTTCTCTCACTCCCATTTTTAATATTGAAAAACAAGCGCTTCTCATAAATCATTCTTGAACTCGATCACTCATCGCGTTATCACGAATTTAAAAACTCGTGCCCAATGTTCTGACGGCTATCTACCCCAATTCAACGACCAATCACAACACGTTTATTTCGAAAACGCATTCAATCCACTGTTTTTTTTTAAGTAAAAAAATTTTGATGTATTTTGTAAAATCATCGACGCAACCGTTCTAACAGTTTTTTGTATTGTATCAGTGTTTTTTGTATTACATCACTGCTTTCAGAAATATAGTTCTAATCTGTGTGAATGTTTCACTACATATATCGCACATAAGAAGCGTCATTTAATTGGGCGCCTGTATGAATGACAATTTTCATTGCAATTTCGGTGTGGTTTCAATGGCAAGCGAGTGCCTCTATTGTATCGCAGTACATTACTGCCTATGACCAGTCAACAGTAGAGGGAGAAAGTATCGCCAAAGAGCTATCATAATCGCGGGGTCACCCCGCTAATATCCTGCAGTAAGCAAGTGTTTACAAAGTGATGAATTAGCGATACAGACTACAGTGTTGGCTACCTCGAGGCACATAACCTCGAATAATTTCTCAGTGCAAATCGTGAAAATTTATAGTGATTACATAAAATAGAGCAAGAAATGGAAAGCAAAGAGGGCAAAATTAGGTATTAATTTTTTTTCCATTCAATGATATTTTTTCAAGCGATCACATCATCAAACTTAATTATTCTTTAGGGTGAAAGATGAACCGAATGATGCTTGGTCGGTCGTAGACGACGATTATATTAACTCGGTGGACTCTTGTGAAGCCAATAAATTTGAAACAATCAAGTTTCATAAATCATCGGTGAGTTGAATAGTTTGAATTGTGTTCTTGTTTTCCAGTATCAAAAGCTTTTACGTAATTTTAATTTTAGGCAAATCACACGAACGAGGGTAGGGCGTTACAGGAAAAGCTAGACGAAAAAATATTCGTAGATATCGAGTGCAAAGATGTTAAATTATTTTCAATGGACATCTGTAAATCAGAGCATCCAAATTTTCAACCTGTCGTAAAAATGGAAAACGAAAATCAGACCAATGACATGAATGAAAATATATTCATTGATTTTGAGTGCAAAGATGTTAAAACTGAACTACCGTCTTTATCGATAACCATCTACAAAACTGAGCATCAAAGTTATCCGTCAGTAATGAAAGTAGAAAACCACATTCAGATCTTAAACGATAAGGATTCGACGATTTTGGTTAAAAAAGAATTCGATAACGATAACAACAGTTCATTTCAAGAAAAGGCCCGATTGAAGCTTAACGAATCTGGCGAGGTAAAAATATGTGAAATAAGAACTCCGAACAAATCATCTCATAAGGAAAATTTGTGTAGGAAGATTTATAAAGGAAATACGTATCTAACTACTTATATTAATTCGACACACAAAAGTATTAGACAATATGAATGTGAGATTTGTCTCAAATTATATAGTCGCAAGGATAACCTCAAAAGTCACATTAATATAGTACACAATCGGAAGAAACCCTTTGAATGTGAAATTTGTCTCAAATCGTTTGGACAAAAAACATACCTCAAATCTCATATAAATGTAGTACACAATCAGAGCAAACCTTTTGAATGTGAGATTTGTCACCAATTATTCGGACTAAAATGTAACCTTAAAATACACATAAACTCAGTTCATGCTCGAAGTAGACCCTTCGAATGTGATATTTGTCACAAATCATTTGGATTACAAACTCATCTCAAAAGGCACATAAATGCAGTGCATACTCGTAGGAAACCATTTGAATGTGAAATTTGTCACAAATCATTTGGACAAAAGTGTGACCTCAAGCGTCATGTGAATGGAGCACATGATTGTATAAAACCCTTCGAATGTGAAATTTGTCACAAATCATTTGGAGTACAACGACATCTCACAGTTCATATAAAACAAGTACACGATCGAAGCAAATCCTTTGAATGTAATATTTGTTGTAAATCTTTTGGAGATAAACATCATCTCAAATCTCACATAACTGCAGTACACGATCATAGCAAACCCTTCGAATGCGATATTTGTCGCAAATCATTTGGACAAAAAGGTACCCTTAAACATCACAAAGATGCAGTACATAATCGGAGCAAACCTTTTGAATGTGATATTTGTTACAAATCATTTTCATACAAAAGTGACCTCAGTAAGCACGTACGTACAGTACATGATCGTATCAAACCCTTCGAATGTGAAATTTGTCACAAATCATTTCTATTCAAGAGCCATCTCAATATACACGTAAAAACAGTACATAATCTTCTCAAACCCTTCGAATGTGAAATTTGTCGCAAATCATTTGGACAAAAAAGTCAACTCAAACCTCATATAAATTCAGTGCATAATCGTATGAAACCCTTTGAATGTAATATTTGTCACAAATCATTTGAACAACAAATGCATCTCAAAAGGCACATAAATATAGTACATGATCAGAGCAAACCCTTCGTATGCGATATTTGTTTCAAATCATTTGGGTACAAAATTTATCTCAATAACCACATAAATGATGTACATAATCGTAGCAAACTCTTTGAACATGATATCTGCCATAAATCATTTGATTAAGAAGGTACTCAGAAATCTCATATAAATGCAGTACATGATTAAAGTTAACTCTAGGAGTGAGTGATTTGTTCCAAGACTCATTTAAGCTTGATGTAGATTTTTAGACTCACATGTGTACGATATGAAATTTAAGAGATACTTTGAGGCAAATATTCTTCAATTTCGTAAAGAACAATAAAGTATTACAATCTGTTATTAATTTTGTTAGATTGTATAAAACCTTCCTTTCACTTTCTTTTCATGAATAAAAAAATATAAACAATATTTCTCAAGTACCTATTCCCCTTATTGTTATACCGCGAAGCAAAATTCATTCTTAAACTTCACACTCTAATCCCCACGACTGATTATCATTATTGCTCGATGAAAATACTCTATAAGTAATAGTAACAATTCCATCCACCCGTTGAAAAGTAAATCGAGTATGCAAAGATTAAAATCTATAATTTACGATAATCGCGTGAATTCTATTAACTGTGTACTGTATATAAAATCCTATATGCTATATTCTTTATGTTAAATTTCCAAAGTGTAGTTCCAAAGTTAGGTTCAAAAATCATAGCATGATACTATTATGAAATAAAAATTTCACGAAACCACCATTAAACACGACTTGCATGCATGAGCTTCAACGCATCAGCCCATTTCGCGAGACTCGGATATTATCTCATTATACCAAAAATTTCAAAAATCGCGCTCAACGTAGAGACAGCGTCGTCCCGCAAATTCCAATAAACAATCGCGACACATTATTTATCGCGATGACACGATCAGGCCATCACTTTTTTCACGAGAGGAGCGCGCGATCGTCGGCAAATAGAAAGCAACGACGTTCGACAGGTCATTCGGTCGCCGTGTATATTAGTAGATTACTTTTTTTTCTCTCTCTGTTCTCTTTCTTGCGCATCCTCTGTCCTCTGTATCGTATAATATACGTCTCGTTCCATTTTGCATACAGCTGTGGAGCTTTCTCCGCATTGCCTATCAGTAAACACACAAACGCTTATTTCTCAAACTAGCTTTTTGAAACAGACTAGGTATGTGTACACCCCGAACGAGGTGAATCTACGACGACGACGACGACATCGCACGCACCATAGTATTTCCGGCTAGTGAATGTATACACATTCGTGTGTGCTATATATGTATATTATACGGTGTACGCGGGAGTATACGCGAGAGCAACGTCGTTGCTTCCGGCGTGCGCGTTCCACTTTTCAATTGAAAAAGAGCCCGAGTGTGTGTGTGTGTGTGCGAGAAAAGAGCGCGCGCGAGGCTTGCTTTTTTGCCGCCTCAGCTCTCCTCTCTGTGCATAACATGGCATGCGCACGATACAGGCTCGATTTATCATCCATCTAGCAAAGCACATTGAAAAGTCTCTTTCTCTCTCTCTGTTTCACTCTTTTTCCCACTCTCTCGCGGATCGCATAAATACCGGAAGAGAGCTTTAATCATTGCGTGGTGCAAGCAGCAGCGGTGGCAGCCTGGTAAGCTCCAGTTCGCGTTGATGTACGTACATTATAGAATCTACATGGACCCATGTACGAACGTTCGATAAACTCTGTCTCTCGTGCTTATGCTTTACACATAGGTTTATGTACTACGTGAGCTTGCAGCGTGCTCCGTACATATACAGTTTAGAAAATTAAGCAGATTAATTCGAGCTATTGGTGCGCGCGAGCTCTCGCGGCCCAAGGCCTCAGCCTATACCTTACGTATATACGGGAATTAGGTTGCGACGATCGAACCGCTTTTGCATACTATATACGAGACGATGCGTTCCATAAATTTCCGATCAGTTTTCAGTAGAGAGAGCTGCGCTTAGTTTATTTGTTGTTTTTTTCTGTCTGTCTCTAAATTCAATTACGTCAATCTCTCGTATCGTCGATACTCGAAAGACCTCGTATATTTCAAACAGTCTCGAAAGTTGATCTCTCTCGTTCATCATCAACTCTAAACAATTTTAGTGCGCTATATACTTTTTGGTAAGCCCGGTAAGGACCACGAAAAAGATACAAAAAAAAAAGACAAACGTACACGAACTTTTTCTCCTCGAACGAGAGTGAAAGAGTCAAAAAAAAGAAGAAGAAAAAAGCTCGTACGAGAAAGATAGATTGAAGAATCAAGCTTTCCCTCTGTATCTTCTTTTCCATTTGTACGCACGATAAGTAAAATTCCAAGCTCTTACTCGTTCTCTCCCTCCTTTTTTTTTTCTCTCCCATTTTGAGCACCTTCAGCAAGCAGACCTTGCTTGCCTGCACACACGAGGCAAAGACGTACCGACTGCACCTACACACACACACATACACACAAACACATACAAATACGTGCATTTATACGTATATAGCAGCGAGTTGCAGTAAAGCTCACGCACGCGAGCTTTCGCGAGCTTGAAAGGCAACAGTAAGCAAGTAGGATAAGAGAAGAAAAAAAAGCGAGCAGTAAGGAAGAGGGAAAACTTAGAAGGGGGCTTCTTATAGCTTTTCTTTTCAATCTTCGCGCAACGCAAAAAAAGAAAAAAAAAGAAAAACGAGAAAGAGAAAGATGACTGCAATATTCTTACACCGATACGAGTGTGTATTACACGAGCGTACATAATATACAAGGGAACATCAAAGCTTTTTAGCCGGGGCCTCTCGAGCCGCGTGGCGGATCTTTCTCGCGATCTTAACACATATAGCACCTATACGCGCGAGTGGTGTATTATTAAGTTCGCCTCTTTACGGCGATGTGTGTTAAGACACCTTTCGCGAGCTTTACTTCTCTCTTTTTTTATCACACATACACATGCGTATTATCTTTGAATACATACGATATACGTTATACATAGCGCGCAAACACATTTACGCGCGCGTCACGTATTAATATTTTATATAGAATATAATATGCGCAGCACCACCGAGAGCGTGGATTATCTCGTCATCGGCCAATTTCATTCTTGCTCCCTTTTTCCGCTCGCCGTAAAGTAAAAAGAGAAGAATAAGAAGAAAAATCCCAGCCACTCGAACGAGCGCGCTGCTCTCGGGCAACAAGGGCACGAGGCGTCGGTGTCGAGTGTTTACTCTGCTCATATATTGTATTATATTAGATGTGTATATGTATACATATATACGGGGCATGTCCAACCCTTTTCTTCCTTCGGCCGATGAATATTCATGCTGTGTGTTTGTCATATAGTGCAAAGCTCGCAAGCTCGCACACACACATAGGCGCCACTGAATTTAATATATGTACATTGATATAGACTCGCGCACAAACATACTGCAGCGTATAAGACACACAAGTACGTTTGTGTATCCTATTGGATATAAGCTTTTCTCGAGACGCTCGAGGTTCGTACTGCTATGTGCATCTATGCGTATTATGTATTTTATCATATATATATTCGAGGCCAAGCGCTGCTGCTGCATCGGTGAGCGCGTATTGTTTCACTGCGCTGTACATATAACGCGAAGCTGGCAGGTGTCGGTATGCAAAAATATGTTTACACTTCTGCACATAGCGTGTAGGGGAAAAGAAGAAAATGTATAATGCAGGCGTCTTGAGAGGAAAGATGGAAATGTGCATTTTATAATATACATGAAAAGCTGGTGTAACGATAACAATTCGCCGAAGTAAATAAGAGAAGGAGCGTTTGAATTCGTACTTGTAACTTGTGTATGAGTCTCGAAAGAAAAAAGTTATTTTCGACTCGATGTGTAAAGAGGTCGGCATTTCAACCGTGTACACACGCGCCCTGTAGAGTAGGTGCAGAACAATGAGTATAATATGTATATAGTGTATAAGCGTTTTTTAATGTACTCCTGACATTTGGAGCACCATTCCGCACGCGCGTGCAGCAGCAGTCCATGTAGCGTGCATGTAACGCGTTTAGCAACAATAACAACAACAACACAATGACCAAAAAAAAAAAGCGAGTAAAGTCTCTTACGTAGCTAATGCACTCTAAAACTCGTTCGCAGCGGCTGCTCTTGGCAAAATTTTGGGGGCGCAGCAGCAGCAGCAGCAGCAGCAGCTTTGTGTAATCTAGCGTGCTCGTATCGCGCGCTCGCTCGACAATTTCAACGCTCGATGGTGCGCGCGGAGGCCTTCCTGATGACATTTTATGCACGCGGTGAAAATTCAGAGTCATGCATACGTATCAGGACCTAGATGTATACGACCCGTGATCCCTTCAAACGCTCGACTCTTGGAAAAGAGTCTAGGCTCGTGCTTTAAAATCCAATCATCGACTCTTTTTCCGTCATGTACCTTTACTGTGATAAAAAAAAGGCGCAGGACCCTCACGTAAAAGAGCTCAAAGAGTTTCAAACTCTGCTAACTTTTCAAAAATATGCGCTTAGAATTCATATCGATCTTTATCTGTATATATATATATGTGTGCGGCTCTTGAAAAAAAGCTGTCGAGATGAAGAAATTCATTTGTGAATGTTTCTTCTTTGGTACGCAATTGCATACGTACGTAATATTTTTTGCAAGTACCGTCGTGAATAATTGACGGTTTAATTAACGCGCGTATACAAACAAGCGCACAATCATGTGTATATGTACGCAGTTGCAATCGCCGACGCATATACGTGTAATGCAGAGAGAAAGCAATTTATAATTGCCACGTTAATTACTTCATTTACGACTCTCGGCATTCTATTTCCTATATACGTTTGGCCGCGTACCGAATAATCGACTAGGTTTGTGCACGCGCGTGCAATGGGGCTCTCTCTCTCTCTCTCAATTTTGAATGCAGGTCAGGTCAAGCGACCGACTGGCCGACCGACTGCTGCGCACTATAACGGCCTGTGCTCTAGCCTGTGTGTATACAATAATAATGCAATATGCAAACCAACGAGAGCGACGTGGCTCAAGGATCTTCGCATCGATTTTAATGATATTGAATAAATTTCGAAGCGAGAGAGAGAGAGAAAGAGTAAAAATCGCATCTGTATTAATCGCGCGGTCGCAAACAAGACAAATTGGTCGGGCGGTCGGGGATTTATGGGCTTTGCGTTTTCACGGAGAGTCGGACGATAATCGCTATTCAAACGTCGATAAAACTTTGCATTTATGCTAATGCTCGACTGATGCCGATACTTAATTTCAGGCTGATGTTAAACACATTGAGCCCTCTTAATATAGTTTCTTCTACTAAAAAATTATTTTGTTAATCATCTCAATCATTCACGAAACATCTAAGATATGATCTGTTAGAGCTCTGATAAAATTACTCAATACTAATAACGTCTTAATGACCATGTAAAATATTTCAAAATATTGAACCCATTTTAATTAAAATTAAAATTTCAATATTTCCAAAAATGCAGTGCTGTTTAACTACTTCAAATACGGTAATACGGTAATCTGCTAATAGATGGCGAGTATATTTATTTTAGTAAACCTGCAAGTGGCAAAGTTAAAATAACTATATAAGTTATGGCATGTCATGGCAAGTGACAACTATGGCTTCTTTTTTAGCACGTAAATCAATCGCTGACGAGCATAATAATTAATATGAGTATCGTCCAACGTATAACCAATTCAAACTATCAATCACTCTCGTCATCATCCACGCAAGATTTTCTCGCTTAAATTCGCAACGATTTAATCATCGTCGAGTTAACGTAACAACAATCATTACGTCAACAAATATTTAATCAATGCCGTAGACTACATACGCTTGTGTAGTTCAGTCCAGGGATTGTAAGAGCGCCTACACACATATATATACGCGCGTTAGCTACGCAGTAATCGGTTTCGATCATTAATTGTATTAGTCCATCCATCGATCAATCAAGCTTCGATGACGAGATCGAGTCGCTAAATACGTTGTTGTTGTTGTTGTTGTTGTTGTTGTATGCCATAGACGCGTGGGTATACGTGAATTGCAGTACATGTGAGTGTGTGTGTGTGCAGCAGAGCCTCCGCAGCGGCAGCAACAGCAGCGTCGGCAGTATATTACGAGCCGTTTGTTACGCGAACGAGGAAAGAGGCTCAGGGAACATCCCGTGAGTGATCTATTTACTTCAGCAATCGAGCCGAGTCTTGCATGGTATACATCGACCTTCTCACATATTACGATATAACCACGGCGAGATATCGACTCTAATCGATAATATTATTGTAACAAGTAGTTGATATCGCGCCCGCTACGTGGCAGACTCGTATATTTATTGCAATTCCCAACAACGAAATTGTAAACAAAAATCTATGTATATCTGCATACAAAAAAAATGAAAATAACTATCATAATTCGTTCGCTTTTACGAATAAGAGTTTAATATTCGTAATACTTTTTGCCAATGCTCATTGCCATAATGTACGATCGCAGGTGAAGCAGCTGCAGCAGTAGCAATAGCAGCGTCGTCATGGGCATCTACGTGGCGGGGGCGGCCGGATTGGGCGCTCTCTACGCGGCGATCGTCGGGCTCGGCTTGTGGGCTGCCCTGCACGGCCGCAAGCGCGCCTCGGCCGGCTCCCAGAGCCACATGATACTGGCCAATCGTAGCGTCGGACTTTTTCTCGCCATTTTCTCGCTCGTCGGTAAGTATACATTATACATTACGGTATATATAGTAGCAGCCCAATGGCATAGGAGATACTGTATAACCGCACATAAACTACACCTGGCCTCGCGGGAGCTTGCTCAGCGCCGCTTAACGCAGCTACACACTCAGCTACATGGCCCGGCACGGTGGGCGCGCGCGCGCTCACGACGACGGGGAAAATTTCGTTATCTACAGCTACTATCTCGATGTATTATTATGAGAGGTTAAAAATATGCGTCTTATTTTAATAGTTGGAAGCTCTGCGATCTACTCGCCCGCGTAGATAAAGCTCTGGAGCATATTTATCTCTGCGAGCGCGACGTTGTAATATTTCATCGACATTAAAACAGTGTTACGCGTATAATAAGAAACGTGTAACTTACGGGGCTCGCAGGCCTCCAGTGCGCAATCTTCGTGTTTCGTTTGCGCAAAAATATAACGCAATGAGCGTCGTGCTCTACCGTGGAAAACTTTTTTTTCGTAACGGTAAAAAGCTCCGCGCCGACAAGGAGGAAATAATTCAGCGCGAAAATAAAAACTCGGTCCTCGTTTTACAGTCGCGTGTATACGCGAAGACGGCGACGAAAAAGAGAAAGATACAGATCGCCCAAAAACGTTTGTTTTTCTCTCCTCGTCGCAAGCTCATTCCGTGCTAACCACGGCGTATCTTAAAGTCGCGAGGCCGTGCTCGAGCTTGCAGCAGTAGTAGCAGCAGCAGCAACGACGTCGCAGTATCATGCCGTACGCGTACACACAATAAAGCTTCGGGATCTTTGCCACGCGCGCTATATACACGTACATCTGATATATATGTGCTTGTGAGCTGCGAGCATACTCGCGCGTGCACAGAAAGCGAGTCCTGCAAGCCTCTCGACCAAGAGCCAAGTGGTCTTCAAAAAAGTCGTGCGCTCGCTCGCTCGCCCGTCGTATATACGTATACGGGCCAACAAACGAAGAAAGAGTAGAGAAGCCAAAAGAAGAAAAAAAGAATACGGGCGGGGGTCGGAATGAACAATGCACCGCTATGTGTGTGTGTGTGTGTGTGTGTGTGGGCGCGCGCGCGCACGAGGACTCGATCCCGAGCTCTTAATTAGGCTCGCGCTTTTACTTGCGGCTAGCTGGTTGAAGAGGATCGTTCCGAGTCTCTTTTGCTGCGCGACACAAAGAAATTGAGAACGAGCAACGTGGACTTTTTCATCGAGATACAATTTCCTTTCCTTTTTCTTTTTTTTTTTTTTAATTAAAATTTATTATAGCCAAGCGCGAGGGAAAATTATGGCTAACAGCTTGTATAAGTGGTCATTTTTCTCTCTCTTTCTCGATTTTTAATTTTTTTATCTGGATCTCGACCAGCAATTACGTGGTACTATTATGCATTATTGTCATCGACAAGCCATCAGCCCTCATTAAATTCTATAATTTTCCACTGAAATTGATTTACACAGACACGGGAACTTATAACATAGATATTGTTTCTCCCGACAAACAGAAAAGACTGACTCGCATCGAAATTCCGGCGCTTCTCCATCGACGCGCGATAAGTCAAGCCATACACAAGTCGTACACGAAAATCGCACAAGTATCATACAGAGTAAAGTTTTACCCCAAGTACGATATTTCACTTGTTGACAAATAATGCATTATTCAATCGCGTTACAATATATTACGAGATCGCGCAGACTTGGCGTATAATTCAATGCGCGGCTAAATCCTGACAAACATGGATGTACACAGCGACTCATTTGGCTGCGATATAAGCGAAATATATACAAACTTGCGGCATACACACGCTCGAGCTCTTATTAGTTCAGTCGCGTCTCGAGGGAAATTTTCAATACATATAATACATACGATCCATACATACACAGAACCGAGCTGCCTCGCGAACGCGTGACTGACGTTAATATATAGATCTTTTGTTTCCTGCTGGATGTAGGTACACACACATAAGAGCTAGGCGCACTGTACCACTTGGCAGAAAGAGCTGATGTCAGCTTGATTAATGCATTATATAAAGAGCACGTACTATATAGGCACACTAGTGAATTGACCCGCGGCACACATATCATTTTGACCCGAACTTCGATACGCGAGCTTTTGCTTGTATATGTATTTAAACAATGTCGAACGTGTTTGGGTGGAGTATAATGTGAAACTGGGGTGAACCATCGTGATTTCTCGCTCGCTCTCTCTCTCTCTCTCTCTCCCGCCAAGTGTATGTACTTTACCGAACTTTCGGGTACCGCGTGTGCGCGCATAAACGCACGATCGTTTGAATAAATCACGAAATTTCACAAGAATATGACCTCCCCCCGCTTTTCATTGCCCATTGTATAATTCATGTACATACGGTTGAACGGATGAAATCAATTATGTTTTTCCACGTTGATTAAAATTACGAAAATAGCCGCTCGTAAACACTGCGCGCACAGCAGCTAACAGTGTAGCCGATCCGCGAAAAGGCCACGAATTATGATGATGCAAGCTCTCGGCGCGCGGATATATAATGAACGCTTCTTTTATGTCTGTGTGAGTGTGTGAGTGTGTGAGTGTATGCAAATCCTTTCCGTTTTCAAAATCGCCAGCTTTTGCAAACCATTACCTTAATGAAGCTCAACCTGCTGCTACTGCTGCTGCTGCTGCTGCTCTTCTACGACTGCTCGTGCTTGCGCGCCTATATCTATATACGTATTATACACTCGGGCTGAAGCGCAGGAGCTGCTGCTGCTGCTGCTGCAGTGTTGAGTACGCACTATATACGAGCGCGCGCGGCGCAGACGATATGTATATGGGTCAAAATAATACTTTTTTACAAAACCGTGCGCACGTATGTCACCGATCTTGACGCGCTTTTGGTATGTTATAGTACATGGTAAAAAGGTCCCAAAAAAAAATTTTTAGACCCCCTCCTCCCTCCTGCCCCCCACTTCCGGAATAAACGTCCATTTTCGATCTATATTTTTTCTGAGGACATGAAGCAAGTAAAAAATCTGAAAAAATTCATAAAAATACTTTTCCACAATCCAAACAACCTTGAATTTTTTCAGATTTTTTGAGTGCTTCAGGCCTTCAGATAAAATCATTGAAAATTTCAAAAATCGAGATACGGCGGTATGAGCCGATGTAGTACTCGGAAATTTTTTCAGTTATTTTTCGCATTAAAAAACATAACCTCAATTTTTTTCAGATTTTTTCAGATTACCTAACGCACCTTTTGAAGCCAAAAACCGATTTTTTTGACGAAAATAATTTTTTTAGGACAGTACGGAGCCTCGAAAAATCTGAAAAAAATTTTTTCTTGTTTTTTTCATCAAAATACGTAATCTCAAATTTTTTCAGATTTTTTAATTGAAGGCGATAGCTTCTAGGGCCGAAAAATGCTATTTTTAACAAAAAATGGTTCCTAGAACCCGATGGTTCCGGTGAAAAAATTTGAAAATATTTTTTTTGAATTCCTTGTCAAATTTTAATAAATTTTGACCGTTTCAAAAGTTCGATTGAAGCTTCCTAGCTCATTTTAGAGCATCAAACGAGTTTTATCATTCCTTAATGTCTTCAGAAACGTCTTCAGATATTTTGCACTAATCTTTGTCCTGCTCTAAAATGAGCTAGGAAGCTTCAATCGAACTTTTGAAACGGTCAAAATTTATTAAAATTTGACAAGGAATTCAAAAAAAATATTTTCAAATTTTTTCACCGGAACCATCGGGTTCTAGGAACCATTTTTTGTTAAAAATAGCATTTTTCGGCCCTAGAAGCTATCGCCTTCAATTAAAAAATCTGAAAAAATTTGAGATTACGTATTTTGATGAAAAAAACAAGAAAAAATTTTTTTCAGATTTTTCGAGGCTCCGTACTGTCCTAAAAAAATTATTTTCGTCAAAAAAATCGGTTTTTGGCTTCAAAAGGTGCGTTAGGTAATCTGAAAAAATCTGAAAAAAATTGAGGTTATGTTTTTTAATGCGAAAAATAACTGAAAAAATTTCCGAGTACTACATCGGCTCATACCGCCGTATCTCGATTTTTGAAATTTTCAATGATTTTATCTGAAGGCCTGAAGCACTCAAAAAATCTGAAAAAATTCAAGGTTGTTTGGATTGTGGAAAAGTATTTTTATGAATTTTTTCAGATTTTTTACTTGCTTCATGTCCTCAGAAAAAATATAGATCGAAAATGGACGTTTATACCGGAAGTGGGGGGTAGGAGGGGGGAGGGGGTCTAAAAATTTTTTTTTGGGACCTTTTTACCATGTACTATAACATACCAAAAGCGCGTCAAGATCGGTGACATACGTGCGCACGGTTTTGTAAAAAAGTATTATTTTGACCCATATAGACACAGCCGGCGGTCGCATCGCGAATCGTTGGTACGAATGCAATCGAGCTGGAGACCTGCGGGAGCGGCGCAGTAGCAGCAGCAGCAGCAACGGTAGTAAAATACGTACCCTATGAGAGAGTCGGCTATATGCTATAATCATGTCTTTATACGCATGTGTACGTGATACGCGTGAGCGTATAATGTGCACTAGCTATATACTCGCATATTATACACGAACGTAAACAAGGTAGAGAGGAGCAAATGGTTGAGCGTATAAATACGAAAGTTCGAGCAGTTTTAAGGTCCAAAAGCGTCGAAATTATATTAGCACGGTGAAGCTGCACGCTCGTAAATGACGGATCTGTGTGTGTGTGTGTTTTATTGTATACGTGCACGAAGTAAGCTAGAAAAAAACGAACTGCCACACGGAGAGCTCCTCCCTTTGAATTGGCTCAAGTTTCAGAAACCCGCGCGTGACCCGATGACACGTAACAAGAAAATTGGCGCGCGATCTCTTTTCTTTTGTTTTCTTAATGCACAGCAATAACAGTAGCTGCAGCAGCTCAAGTTTAATGAATAAAGATTAAGCGCTCGATAAAGTACCGAGTGAAAAATTCCAATTTTCCTTCCGAAAACTATAAAAACACGTCACTCGGGCGACGTGTAAATGGAAGGCAAGTAAAGTAAGGAGAGAGAGAGAGGAAAAAAAATGATGTTGGCTGCGCCTTTTGAAAAGCTCGTGCGAGAGCTAGCTGCTGCAGCTGCCGCTGCGATCGAGCGCAAACTGCCCTCTTTTACCCTTCTATTCCGTATTATAAAACATCACAAGCGGCAGTCGCGTTCCATATTTTTACCAGCTCCAGAGCTTGCAAGCTTCGTCTCTTTCTCTCTCCATCTCTTTCGAAATAAAGCCAAACAGGAAGATGAAAAAGATACGTTTTAAGTAATGCACTGCAATCTCGCTGCAGTGTATAGGCTAGGGCGCTTAGGTACAAGCGGCACAGACAGAAAGTATTATATACCTGTAGCACCCACATATAACATTTCGATAAAGCCGGGCCGTGCCGCTTTTTACTGTACACTATCGCGCGACACATATTTTAGGAGCGCACCAACACCACCACCAAGGGGCTTTGTGCGCTTTTTCGGATCATACTTATGAGCATAATTTGTGAATTCGCGCCTCAAGAGTCATTCTTTTTTCTTCTCTCTTTTTCCAGCAACATGTGTCGGGGACACTTTGGTGCACGGCACGGCCGACGCGATGTTCAGCCGAGGATTGGCCTGGTGCCAAGTGCCCATCGGCTACGGTCTAAGCCTGCTGTTCGGTAAGTCACGTACGATAGTTCCTGGAGTATAGCAAAATTTATACATATACGCGTGTGTATCAGCTCGCGACAAAACTTTTCCTCGCGTATAAATCCCCATGCACTTGTCCTGCTCTCCTGCTGCAGCAGCGAGCTTAGGCGTGCGCGCGATCTTTCGAGACAAATGCCTTGCGCGCGCGATATTCTCCCCTCGAGGATTTCTTCGCACGCGCGCAGGTGAGTTACGCGTACATAGAAGAAGCAAAGAGCAAGGCGACGACGACGACGTACGCGAGCTTTTTCTACGTGTAAGCTACTTCTTTTCTTATTTCTTTTTCTCTCTCGTGCGTGTTACGAGTGACGCGATGAAAAAGACAATAGGGGGTTGAAACAAGTGGAGAGAAAAAAAATTAAATAAGATCATTGCTAAATACTCGCCGGGGAATAATCGAATTGTCCGAGGAGGAGTCGCAAGCGCGCCTTGTCGAGTAAAGTGAGTTTGGATGTATAACCGCGCGGAGACGTTATATTCTCTGCCGAATGCGAATGGAAGAAACGATGACAGGACGCCGAAGCTCGAGTACGTAAGTGGCTCAAGCTCGCTCATACGTATATAACCGCACAGCTCGCTCGCAAGCCGCGCACATTACCGAAACACTTGGAAAAAGCACCTCGAGCGTGTAATCGGGTTTCGCTCGGGTCGTCAGCTACCGAAACTGCCGTTGAAATCGCGTTGACGAATTACATGTACGATGCACAAGTTTTGTAATTGGATAGTAATAGACGTGATTCTGATGCTTGTGATCGAAGGTGCGCTGCTGTTCGCCAAGCCGATGCGTAAGGCCGAGTACGTGACGATGCTCGACCCGTTCCAGCAGCACTATGGCGCCCGAGTCGGCGGCCTGATGTTTCTGCCGGCGCTCTGCGGGGACCTCTTCTGGTCGGCAGCCCTGCTGCGGGCGCTGGGCCTGGCCGTGAGCCTCGTGGCCGGCATCGAGACGACCGTGGGCGTCGGCGTCACCGTTTTGGCCATTGCGCTGTGAGTATACTCGACTAATATTTATATCGTAAACACGTCATATATGTTCTACGTACACACATAAAACGTTATGTATCGAATGAAGTACGTAAGATTGCATCGTGCATGCGTAACGTTATGTTATGTATTTAATTCTAAAACTTTGCTTTTTCTCTTTCGGTTTACGAGAATTTAGTTATACCCCATGTAGTGGTAACTTGTGAACTTTGTACCTGAGAAAATAAGTTCAGATACGTAGAATTTTCAGCACGCTTCCTTTCATTATACATAAAAGTATCGTGTGATCCAGGCATAATTTATTATTTTTAGTGTGCGAGTATTATCATGAAATTTCGTGATTTAACAGCAGCGTTCTAGTTTTTATTCCGAAATTCATAGCTGTAAAGTAAATATGAAATATATTTACTTTAATTGAATATTGATGAAATTTATGAATATTTTTCACATTATCGAGTAAACACTTTAAACAATCATCAAGTTTGACCTAACATGGTGAAACTTGTAGTTTAATATCATTTACGTACTCTTTTTTCGCGAAACCGAGAATTGATATTAATCAATTTCAATCAAATAACAGTTATGCTCAGTTTATGTCTTACTGTCTATGTTAATTTACTCTTGGTCAAGCATTGTTTTACACAAAATAAACCACTGATACAGATTCAAATATGAATGACAATGCAAATATAATACGGTACTTTCGTTACATCCGTACTCGTACATCCGTCTTATGATTGCTGTTAGTGATGATGCGAATGTAAAAAATAACACATCGTCGTTACGTTTTATCGAAGAAAAAAATAGAAAAGGTAAATGCAAGTTTTAGTATGTGCTATCGACAGCTTCGAAAAGGCACTAATGACGACGACGGCGAAGCTCTTCATTTTTTCCTTTTTTTTTATTCATCCGCATCAGCTAAAAGTAAGCCGCACATCCTGCAGAAACTAGGAAATCAATAACTCTCGCCCCGCCGAGCCGATCATCGCGTTTAATAATAACGCACGCGTCGCGTAATATATAGTTGCAGCAACAGCAGCAGCTCGATATAACGCGCTGCACCAGTGTGTCAATATTTCGCAGGCTGCGTGAAAGAGAGAGAGAGAGAGAGAGAGACTCTTCTATATAGCAACACTACAATATGAGGTGCTCCTTTTTGCTTTCGGATATCGGAAAGTACGGCGAAATTAAATGCAGCTGCACTCTTCGTACCCATATAGCTAAGAGAAGCTACCGCCGCTTCGATATATATTGAAAGTCAAAGGAAAAACTGCACTGTATCCGCACGCGTGGAAAAATAAATCGAAGCACTCAAGTTTCCATGCCTCGCTCGCGCGAGCTTGTAGAGCGCGAGAGACTTGCCCGCGCGAGCTCTTATATAGCAGTAGGTATAAGCTGCACTCTCGAGTACTCGAACGATTGCGCCCGGCCGCGAACGCCGAGCGCTGGATAAATTCAAGCTTCAACTCCTTAAAAACTTTAGACTCGAGACTCGACACAATCAGCGAGAGAGAGAGAGATAGAGAGCCGCCAGTCCCATGCACAAGTTTATATAGCAGTAGTAGTACTACACGGCAGTTGTAGAGAAACAATCGCAATTCGAATTGAAATATCTTTCAGCGCGCGATAGACTTTCGTCTAGAGCTTTGGCTCCGCAAGCTCCGCGAGCTTTTTATCTTTCTCTCTCTCTCTCGGCTCGAGTGCATAGTAGTATGTATGTACATTGCTCGCGAACCTGAAGCTTACGTCTTAGTTCGTTCCAACTCGTTAGCGTGCGACGAGTTTTTCTTGTCTCGTCTCTCTTCTTCGTCTTCTTTCTCTTTCTTTGTTGTTCTCGAACAAAGTGCCGCGAATTAATCGACATTATATTTATAAAATTTACATTGATCGAAAATAACCGACAAGTCGGAGTCGTTATATTATTTCCTTGATTGGAGATCGTTATTATAATTTCGCCGAATATTCATGCGACTCTCGATCGCGTTTCAATAACCAACGGCACTTTTTGTACGCCTCGATTTACGCAGGTACACGGCGACGGGCGGCCTGTACTCTCTGCTCTGGACGTCGGCACTGCAGCTGGTCTGTTTGACGGCGGGCCTGGCGCTGGCCGCGCCCTACGCGGCCCTCCATCCGGCCGTCGCCTTCGAGAAGAGTCTCCTGGCCAAGGACTGGCTCGGCGGCATACGCGACACCGACGTCGGCGAGTGGCTCGACACCATGCTGCTGGCCATCTTCGGCGGAATACCCTGGCAGGTTCGTAATGCTCTTCAAAATATTTACATTGACATTAATGTTTGAGTGGATTGAGAACATTATAATAACCGTACATAAAACCTAGTTTTGATCTATACAATTACTTTGACTTTTCGACTTGTACATTTTAAGATGAAGGTACTCGCCATCTAGCGGTGGAGATTGGCTTTGATTGCGATTGAATTTTTATGCATTTTTGAGAAATTTCAATTTAAATGTTTAAATTTTATTATAGAATTGAATCATTTTGGTTACTTTGTA
Source organism: Trichogramma pretiosum (assembly GCF_000599845.2). Taxonomy (NCBI): domain Eukaryota; kingdom Metazoa; phylum Arthropoda; class Insecta; order Hymenoptera; family Trichogrammatidae; genus Trichogramma; species Trichogramma pretiosum. The sequence continues at coordinate 671,816 of NW_019641688.1, forward strand.
TAATGGACCTGGATCTGCATGCATTTTTTGTATCTTTTATGAAAAAAATAAATCTGTACTGAAAATTCATTTTCAACGATAATTCCCAACAAAAGTATTATAAATACAATTCGTTATTGTTTACTTTAATTGTAATATCTGATTTTACATTAAATCTACATTAATAGTACAATTTCTACAATTTAATATATTAATACTGCCCAGAAACTAAACGCGCTTATTATGTTTGTTCGTGTGTGTCTGTGTTCATAGAGCTACTTTCAACGTATACTGAGCATCAAGTGTCCGCGCTTCGCTCGGACCGTCTCGATCGCGGCGATGTTCGGCTGCCTGGCGCTGGCCGTGCCCTCGGCCATGATCGGCATCATAGCGCGCGACACCAATTGGCCGCAGGTCGAGCAGGCCCACGGCAACGGCAACAGCAGAATCGTCGCTTCGGCCGCCTCCTCGCCCGGCTCCTCGATCTGGCGCAATTCCAACGGCGGCGGGGACGTGCTGCCGATGGTGCTGCGCTATCTGACGCCGCGCTGGGTCGCCTACGCCGGCCTCGGCGCCATCGCCTGCGGCATCATGGCGTCCGCCGACTCGAGCATATTCTCCGTCAGCTCGATGTTCTCGAGGAACGTTTACAAGATGACGATGAGGCCCAAGGTAAAAAGAGCGAAACTTTTTAACAAATGCGATATATTATATGTACGGCTTGAGATGCGCGAAAGTAGTTAAATTGGCTGTGACGTAATTGAACATTAAACATTTCGTAACGTGCGTATGTGCATTAGGCTTCAGAAAGAGAGCTGGATTGGATCCTGCGCATTTCCATAGCGGTAGTTTCTTTTCTTTCCGCCGCAGTTGCTCTTAGTGTTAGCAGTGTTAACTATTTAGCGTGAGTAAATTTATTATATCTATGAAACTATAAAATTATCGTAGATTTCAATTTTGCATAACATCGCCTAAATGACGATGAAATCAGAGCTTTATATTCTGATTTATCCCATTAGATTTTTGTGCGCTGATTTCGTTTACGTGGTGCTGTTCCCTCAACTCGTGTCGGTGATCCACTGGCCGAAGCTCGTCGACTCTTACGGCTGTCTGGCCGGTTACGCCGTCGCAGTCGTCGTCAGGATTTCTGGTGCGTACAAACATTAACACGAAAATTATATATTTCATTTACCTTTAGGCTTTCTACAATATCTATTGTGCTCAGGTGGAGAAAAGAGCCTGGGCATACCAACGTTCGTCGAGTATCCGTTCTACGATCATCAGACGCACAAGCAAAAGTTCCCGTTTCGCTCCACTGCGATGCTGGCCTCGGTCTTCGTTCAGCTCACTGTGAGCTTCTTCACGCGCAATCTCCTCGGCCAGGGCTACCTGCCGGGCTGCTGCGACGTACTGTCGGTTTACGCGCCCAATGCCAAGAATCCGGCAAACGGCGTGGCGCCCAGCAGCTCGGGCGCGGCGCTCCTCGATTGCACCCTCAACGTGAGTATAATTAATTAATTAATTAACTTGACTTTAATAACGCCGATTTATAACTCACGCCCATATAAGTAAAAAAAAAATTCTGTTTCTTTTTTTTTTCTCTATCTTTCGACGCCATTGTTTTTTTTTTTTCTAGAAAATTTTATAATGCGCTTTTCTCTTCTCTTACTCGATATATTTTTTGCTGAAATACGTCTACGTTCTGTTTGTAGGTGAAAAAGAATAAAAGAGTGACATGGGTAAAGTAGCCAACTTTCGACTAAGATTTTTGCAACTTTTTTATCTCGACTTCCACCACACCACCACCACAAACCATCGAATGATCTCCTTTTGCTCCATCGACCCGTTCATAATTATACACAAGCAAAGCCGATCCGAATCCGCATTCAAGTAGTTGATTGAATTCCATCATTAGGATTAGGATTTCACCATTACACTCGTTTAAAACAACGATTAACGTAGATATCGCATCTTCGCACTTAATAGTTTTAAATTTCATCTTATAAATCTTAGATTGAATCCCCGCATAATTTCATGCTATAGAAAACGCTTGAGTAATTCGTCAAGATTAACCGGGGGGAAAAAAAATTGTAAATAATTCGCAGGACGCCTCACCGGGCCACATGTCCGACGCGACGACGCTGTCGAGCAGCCGCACCGATTACGACGCCAGCAGTACCGACACGCAGCTCCAGACGCCCACCACTCCGCAGCAAGTCAGCATAATTTACGGCGGCGGCGATTCTTCGACTCTGGGCAGGAATCACAACGCGGCGCACAAGGCCAATCAGGCGCTGCACAATCTGCGCGAGTCCATGAGCCCGAAAATGACGACGGCGACGGTGGCCTCGCGGCCCGGACTGCACCACTCGAACTCGCTGATGGGTACGCCAACGGCCGGGGGACAGATATTGGGGGTGAAGGGTTTGCAGATGACACCGGCACACATGGCCGACTGCCCGCAGGCGCCCGTGCCGCCGAGAATCATGAGTCCCACCACGCCCATCTCGTTGCGTAAGGATCCTCAATTTTTTTTGTTGCTTTTTGCTAGTAAATTTGATAACTCGAGGCTTTTATTACTGATTTTGCGCAGCACCTTATGCGAAAGCCATACCGACGACCATAATCACGAACGGACGCCTCGAGGGCGATAAGAACCAGTGCGGCGGCGATCGCAGCAACATGGAGCTGAGCCTCAATCTGACGGACGGCTCGGGCATCGTCAAGAAGAACATCAAAGGCGTCAAGCTGATCGGCATGGACGGGGGCGGCGGTGGCACCCTGAGGCGGCCCTCGCTCCAGGGCACCTTTTCGCCGACGCCCTCGGTCGAGATGGTCAACATATTCGATCGTCGACAGAGCAGCGGCTCGTTCGGGCCGAGCTCGCTGTCCCCGATCCCGGGCGTGGAGGCCTGCAAGACTCACGGCACGGCCATGGGCAACGGCGGCGCCGGCGGCCACGTGGGCAACGAGCACTGTCGCATCAAACGCGGCATCGTCAGGCATCACAGCTTCAACGACACCGGCGATCGCAATCTGACCACGTTGGCCCGTCAGCCGACTTATCCGTCGATGCCGCTCAACTCGCTGGTTCGCAAGGGTGGTGGCGGCAACGATTCGCTACCGCCAACGACGCCGACCAGCCAAACGACGATGATGACGACGATGCAGAGGCGCAACTGCTCGAGCCTGCGGTACTCCTCGTTGGCCGACGAGCACAGCTGTCAGGCGGTGGACGCGGCCGCACGGCTGCACGCCACTCTGCGACGCGACAATCGCAACTGCAAGTCCATGATACATCACGGCACGATGGGTCGCTCGCATCACGCGACCGGCAGCACCGGCAATTATCTCGACGACAAGTCGGTCAGTCTGGTGGGCCACCTGCTGGTCAGCCCGACCTACGGCATGTACAACTCGGCGGTCAAGACGGGCTCCTACGACTACTTCGTCGGCAACGACGAGGCGGTCAGTCGATTTTGAGCCGCGTGTCCGCTCCACGGCACGCCGGCTCGTCGACGCTTGCCACCCATCGATCGTTCGTTCTATTGACAGATTTATTTGTACGATGTAGTACATCTTTCAATCGCCCGGGCAAATGCAATATATCTCGTACATACTCGGACTCTCGTATTATGAAAACAAGTTTTTCTTTTACTTCGTTGTTGTTTGATATATGATATTATATATCGTCGTGTACTTAAATGTATTTACTGTATAGAGTTTGTAGTATTGAGCTTGAATCTGGCCCCTTACGTGCAATAAATATAATATAATATATTGTAGTGTCGTGTATGAGATATACGCGTCAATGGATGTAAGCTCGCGAATGAGTCGATTGAATATAATTATTATACATATAATATGTGTACATTTTTAGGGTACGGCTGAGATATAACACGTGCGCTATATACGCAAAACGTCGAGAAGAATTTCTGCAATACCAGTGCCTGTGCATTAAATACTCAAAATGTCTGCTTTTGATTACCCCCCCCCCACAAAAGTATAACGCACACTATTTTGACTCGTAAAACTCGAGAGTCCCCCGCTTTTTGCCACGTGTCCGATAATTCATTTTAATAATCTTCCACAAAAAAATAAACAAACAAACGACAAAGAGTGAGAAAAATAAGCGTGAAATTATCTCGAGCAACAGAAATATATATATTATGATATGCGTATGCGAACACGCGTGACCCGCGTCTAATAATGTAATAACGATATTATAAATGCATGAAACAGAAACGTCCACAAAATGTGCAAATTCACAATTAAATCGGAAACTCGAAGAATTAAATGATATTTTTGCACCCGATGACTACACACTGTATGTAGGTAATACATGAATATGTATTTCTCGTGTATCACACTTATTATACAATAATATCCATAATTATCATGTACATGTAAAGCTATATAAATGCGTCGAAATGGGAATGTTTAATGAATGAAAGAAAATAATGATAAATTAGCCATTCAAATTACGTGAGCGATTCTATAAACATGTAAAGCTTTCGAATGAGTGCAGTATGTGAGCTGCGTGAATTATTGCAAACAATATATTATGCAGTAATCGATTCGCATAATATACTTATACCAGTAATGCATTTCAAAGGGAATCGTGCGTATTGCTGCGTTCCTTCTGCATTTTTCGATGTAGTCTATGGGTTTTTCGATCACTTTCGACTTTTTGACTCGTACATTATGTGTATAACAATAGAGACTTTTAAATGCACGGAATTCCTCGTTTTTTTGCAGACACAAATAATAATAATAATGGAAATGAATTTTTTACCTCCAATCAATTTTCTACCCAATATATTGATGTTCGACTGAACCGAAGACTTCTTTTTGAATACCGATTTTTGATCTTTATACCTTTTAAAGGTATTATTATGGACTGGAAAACCTTGTAGGAACCCAGTGAATGCACAATCTTTCTGTACTTTTGTATATATTATAGAAAATAATGAACAAAGTTGTATCGAATACAATCATGTACATCTCACACCTGAAGTCAGTATTACGAAGTAGAATGTAATTTAATGAAAAGTAATCGTCAAAACGCGATTAATGTTATAAAAATGTAATTAAAAATTGATAGGGTAAACGCGAATACATAATCAACGTAGATTATTGTAAGCTCAAAATTTAACTTTTATTCCAAATCTTGTCCCGAATGCGAGTAAGGCTTGCCTTACATCATTTGCTATAATGAGTAATAGTAACCTCGCGAGTAAAAAATATTCAACGCTAGAGATGTCACTGAATAAACAATTATTTCGCATTAATTTTTTCAACTGTATTTTATTGATTAGACCACATGTTAACGAAATTCCGATCATATTTTAAAGTGCCTCGACAGAACGATTCAAAATTACGCGATCAAGTCTTGAAACAAAATTAATGAACCCCATACAATTTCCGAAGAGTATTCAACAATTAATTAAACAATATCCTAGTCGTAAGAGTAACATTGTGTATAGTCGCATAAAAATTAATGTACTTAATTTCGATTTCCGTTCGTTTTCCCAAAAACGACAGACCCCTGCGTCGTCGTACGTGAATTACGTGCCAAAAAATAAGCTTAGGAATAAAAAAAATTTAGTCGTAATGTAATGTAACATTACGTAAAATTAATGATAAACAATGCTATACGAGCCCCCGCAGCTACTTTTAGTAGGTATGTTTATGCAAAAATTATGCATTTCCCATGCTTGACACAACTCGTTACGTTTAAAAATCAAAATCGAATAAGCCAACTTGAAGATGGTCTGAAGTCATGGCATTCTATCCGGGGTATTATTATAATATTATTATAATTATAATTATTATAATAATAANCTACTCATGACGACTCTGTTGCCGAGATCGTTATTGTCATTATTATTATTATTATTATTATTATTATGAGCGAGAAAATCTGAATGGAAACGGGAATGCATTTTGTGACACTGTATGATGTGAAATGCATTTAAGAAGTAGTGTGATCATTTTGACCTTACTTAAGAAACAAGTAGACTGTATATTTTCTTATGGTAAAGACAAGATGAACGATTCATTTTGATAAGTATAATTGCGTGACAGAGGTGTGTTTGATTGGTATTATTACTATGTACGTCACATAAAATCACGTAATAAAAATTTTTTAGCCCAAACCACTCATGTTGGTATATTTATTTTTCATATAAAAAATTTCGAAAAATAAACAATATTGTCATTCGTTTCATTACAATAATAATCTTTTATTTCGCATATGTACACATGATTTTCCTCAAATTCATTAGGAAAAGGAGGAATTAATTTTTAATATACAAGGTAAAAACTTATACTACAGGAATTGTTTTTACATTTGCTTTATAAGTTGAAAAAAAACATTTATAACCAATCAATAAATAGCTAAACCATATTATGTTTCAACATCTCATTTACAATCATTAAGCATCATTTAGTCAACACATAATCAGCATATTCCATTTGTCATGAATATTCCAACATTTTCAACTGCATAAGAATTATATGATTTGCGTTGAAAAGCTACAGTGACTGAAATGATCATAAGAACAAATACGGCAGATGAATCCAACATTACGTAAAATGTGCGCAAAATAAAAAAATACTAAAAAGTTATTTAACTGTCGTGGTTGCACACTAATTGTGCAAAATCTTTACAAAAGAGAAAACGTCCTATTGGTTTGATGAATATTTTTTTTTGTTATATTTATCAATTATACTAAATTCTTAGATTAAGTGGAAAATCATATTTCGTAGAAAAATTATGAAGACCACTTCATTTAATTTTTCATGATATGCCAGATTTACATAAGTATAAACACACATTTGGCGCAAAATAAAAATCCAATCGATAGAACTATTAAAATTATATAAGTAACTTATTTTTCAAGTTATTTTTGCTTTATTGTTAACTTGATATTCTTTTTTTGTTCTGTACAATTAAATATAATTATTTAAAATTATTACTGGTATGGCAGAAATCATTTTCCTCCATTAATTTCATTGGAAAATGACGGAGTTACTTATAGAATTGCATCTTCAAATAACAGTCTTTCGATAAATACATTCAATCCATAAAAATACATTATAAACCTGTGAAAGTATCAAACTTTAGCACGTGCGTATTTTTAATAACACTGAAAACACTTGAGTTATCTAACAATTGTTCATATAAAAGTAAAGCTTTTCACATTTTACACATAAACATATGATAATCTTTGTGTTACATGAACAGTATCAATTTAAGAAAATATGTTCGTATTTAAAATTTGTTGGCACATAGCCAAGGTAAAAATGTGTCTCTTAGTCGAGACTATTATACAATATTTTCATGAGATTGCAAATGTTTCTGAACATCTCCCATAGAAGGGAATCTTAAACAACATTTCGGGCATGTATGATTATGTTTTAATTCAATGTGCTGCCTCAGCTCTTCTTCATTTGCACACAATAAAGGAGTTGGACAATAATCGCAAACGTAACAATAAACCTGCGATGATGGTTGTGGATTATGTGCTGTTTCCATATGTGTTTGAAGTTCCATGTTTGAACCAAAAGATGTATTACAAACAGCGCATGCAATACTTGTTTGCAAATTATTAGGTCGTACAATCACACTGTAACGCTGTCTTTGTGGAACTTGCGATACAGGAAGGCGATTGTTTGGAACATGTTGAGATTGTGGAAGCGTCCGATGAACTTGTTGTTGTCCTTGCCGATGCTGCTGTTGCAGTTGGTTTTGTAGAGGCTGTTGTGCTTGTCGTTGTATCTGTTGTTGCTGCTGTTGCTGTTGTTGCTGTTGTTGCTGTTGTTGCTGTTGTTGCTGTTGTTGTAGTTGTTGCAGATGGTTTTGTTGTACTTGCTGTTGTTTATTAAGTTGAAGTTGAACCATTTGTTGTTGGTGCCACTGCTGTTGTTGTTGCTGCCGTTGCTGTTGTTGTTGTTGTTGTTGTTGTTGTTGTTGTTGTTGTTGTTGTTGCTGTTGTTGTTGTTGTTGTAGCTGTTGCCGCTTTTGAGTATATCGTTTGATATTTTGCAACTGTTCTTGGGTTAGTATCAATTGTCGCTGTTGCTGAGGATGTAACTGTTGTTGCTGTAAATTTTGCTGTTGCTGTTTTTGTAGCTGATGCTGTAGTTGTTGTTGTTGCTGCTGCTGCTGCTGTTGCTGAAGTTGTTGCTGCTGATGTTGCTGAAGTTGTTGTTGCTGCTGTTGCAGTAATATCTGCTGTTGAAGTAACATCTGCTGTTTCTTTTGTTCCTGATGAAGTTGGCGTTGATGATTTTTCTCATGAACCCTTACATCATTCATATTATCAGCTTGAAACGAGCACGAATTAAATTTACAAGAAAAAATAGTCGGTGTTTTTTCCTGCGCTATTAGCTGATTCATTTGATTCTCGTTATTATTTTGAATAGGTTGTAAATTTATTTGAACCATTTGTTGATTCGACGTGTTCGTGTTTCTGGCGGGTATGTTAGAGTGATTCTGAAAAGTATTTTAAAATAAATCAATTTTTTATTATCGCATTCAAAAATTAATCACATTCAATATTATTTAATTCAATAAAAAAACAACGGATCGCTTATTTGTTGAAATAAAAAAAATTAAGAAAAAAATTTTAGACGGATTGAGCCATTCCTTAAAATTCACATAACTTACGGTGTTCATTTGAGGTATACGAGTAGCGGCTCCAGAAGGTCTCTGACCGATATCGTTGCGCTCAGGCAAGTTGATAGGGCCAGATCGCGAGGCGGCAGACGGATTTGACAACTGATTGTTCCCGAAGTGATTATAGGCTGGCGGGGGTGGTCGTTGATGAGTTTGTTGTGCCATTGACGATGAATTCTGACCGATGTTCTGCGACATTATCAAAGGATTTTTGACAAGCATTTGGGAAATACCCGCAGAATTGACCGTAATCGGCACCGTGGTCAGACTCAAATTCGGCTGCATCAGCGGCATCGCTTGGGCATCTGTCTGCATGCCGTTGATGTTGTTGTATCGCTGTTGATTTACCGGCGCGACAACAACGTTGGTGACGGACGTAGCAGGATCGTACCAGTAAGGCTGTTGCACGTTGCTTATACTCTGCTGTGGCACCTGTGGCGGTGGCTGCGGCGCCGACGACATCGATGGCTGAACTTGTACTCGTTGCGGTTGACCACCAGCCATGAAAATTTTTTGTCTCATCTGTTTGACGAAAGCGTTTGACGAAAGTTTATGCTGATTAGTGTTACTGATTATTCCACGAAGGGTTGGGGAAAATTGTGGGGCTACTGGTGTCAATGGTTTGAAAATTCCGCTCGGTTTTGACGCATTAGCAACATTTTCGGAGACCTTTCGGCTAGTGTCCTGTAACTCGGCAATCGAACGTACTCGCAGCAATGGTTTGGTCACTATCGCTGAGTTTCCGTTAGTTTCTGGTAACGAAGTAGGCGTGAAATTTTCTGCTTTCTCTTCGTAAGCCATCGTGGTTTCGACGAGCTCCATAGGCTCAATTTCTTCTTTTTTTTGGCCCATTTGATCCATTGCATCGTTGACTAGAACTACTTCAAATGATGGAATATTTGGTCCCTGACCAGTTTGAACTTCTTTGGCAGTTTCATCATTTTGTTCGTTATTGCTCATCACTGGAAATTGATTATCATTTTCTTTGTCAGTAAACATTGTTTCAAGTAAAAGTAAAGGATCCCCCATCGTCGCAGAAGTCTGATTTTGTATGCTCACTAAAAGATAAAATATTATGTAATATGTAAGTATATATTTATTAAGAATAATAATGCAATTATTGCTTGAATTTACTTGTAGGAATTTGTTCTGCCAGTGGTTCTATTTGGCTGGATTGATTGTCACCTTCAACATCAGGACTGTTAGACCTTGAATCGAGAATAATCATTTCAGGACTACATTGGTTTGATAGCAGAGTTGGCGCTGACACAATCGGGACTGAATGATTTGTCCTAGAAATGGTTTGTTTATTCGCAGAAATAGTCTTAATGAACAAGGTTTTGGGAATGGTGCTTATTGGATTGACAGGCCCATTGATTGTTTGCTCAGTTTGCTGTTGTTGTGCTAATGCCTGGTTTGCTGGCAAACTCTGTGATTGGTTTGACCGCTGACGCTGTCGTGGTTTTTTCTGCTGCGTCGAAACTGTGGGAGCTTTATTTAAACCACTAATAGTATGTGTGTTCATTGTGTGCTCGTTCATCAAACTTTCATTCTGAAATCCTATATGACATAACTCGCAGGAGTATCGTGTTTTCACGTAATACACTAGAGAAAAGAAAATTTCATTTTTGTGCTCCGCCATGCAGTGCTCTATGAAATTCTCGAATGAATAAATTTTAGGACCGTTCAACGCCATTAAATTGCATGATTTGCACGTATAAAGCTCCAAGACCGTATTGTGCGCCTTTTTCCAGTGCTCTGTCATTTCGTTTTTATTGGGGTGCGCCGAGTTGCAAGCAGCGCATCTGTAGATAAAACACTTGGGGTCCGTGCCTCGCACATGTTCGCAGTGAAATTGTGCCGGGGTACTTTTCAGATGATTGCGCTCGTCGCAGTGTTTGTCGTAGTCCTCTTTTTTCACGTAATACTGCTTGCAGATATCGCAGAGCAGCTTCAACGACAACATCTCGTAGCTCAGTGGAGCCACGGGGCTGTTGGCGTTTTCCTGCTTTTTCTGTTGCGGGCGTTGCTGCTGCTGCGGCGGGGACGACGTCTGAACCGACGCATCACACGCACTGTCGTGCTTCTGAAAATCGTTCTCGGTACAGAACGGCGCTCTGCACTTTCTGCAAACGTATTCGGACACGTAGAAGAAGCCCTCGCTCTTCTTTCTCAGCAACCCATTCGATCCGTTGTCCAAATAGTCGGGAAAGTCAATGACCGAGTGCCTTGGGAACGAGAGCTTGCTCGCTACGAAATCTGGCACTTTGTTGTGCCGATACCAGTGATTGTAAAAAATACTGCCCACCCCGAAGAAGCATATTTTGCATATGTTGCAGCAGAAAGTGATGTTAGCCTGTAACCATTTGACCGCGTGATTTTCCAAATGCAAACGCATGTCAGTGTGATCATTTAGTACGGATGGACAGGCGGTGCATAAGAGCTTTGGAACTTTCTTGTCTGCACGGTTGCGGGTAAGTCGGCACTCAGGACTCTCGCGATAATGTAATTCGAAGCAATCAAGGCGACGAAAAATCACGTTGCACGTCTTGCACAGCAATACCATTTCAACTTGTAAATCTCGTATTGTTCCCATCTCGTGCGCGTGACACGTACAAATGCGGCTTGGCATGTCACTCATTGAAGCGGTAACTTGAGCAATCTGAAAATCATGAATTAATATAGTGATTTTTATGTATTCGAGCAAAGTAGGTAATTTACAATTAAAAAAAAAAAAAGAAAAAAAAAGAAAAAAAAAGAAATAACAGAAATGGCTCACCTCGGGTACGATTTGGCCGTTGGGCAGACTCAAAGATACGCTATTAATATTGTTATTACAGAGTGTTTCATTATCGTTGTTACTTGGCTCATTAATTTCTCCTGTTTTGTTTTCTTCATCAAATGAGTCTCCTTTTGCAGCGGCATATGCGCTTCGCAATTCCGACCCATCATGCGTCAAAATGTGTTCGAACAACTTCTCTGGATTTTCAAACCATTTGAAACACATAGAGCATGTCTGACTGGTCGAGGCTGGTTGTAGAGGCCTTTTTGTCTTTTTATCCTTTTTGGCTCCATGCGTTTTATCCCAATGTCCTTTCCAAGTTTCTATTGATAAAAATAATTTTTCGCAAGAAACATTGTTTTTGAGGCCTGCACATTTATATTTTCTTACTCCATTTACCAACACTTCTTGAAAGTAATCTTTTAAATATTCATCTATTTTTGAATTACGAACAAGAGTAATAGATTTTGCAGTTTGTTGATCGTCACTAGAATGTGCTGTTTGCTGATTGACACTAGAATTTGCTGTTTGTTGATCGACACTAGCATTTGCTGTTTGTTGATCTATACTAGAATTTGCTTTTCGTTGATTGACACTAGAACTTGCTCTATGTTGATCGACACCAGAACTTGCTCTATGTTGATCAACACTAGCAGCTGTTGTTTGTTCCTCAACACTAGAACTTGTTGTTTGTCGATCAAAACTGGTAATTGTACTTGAATCTTTACTAGGTGATGGTTCAGTTGAATTAATTATATCAACTGTTTTTTTGGGCAAATTGATCAAAGCATTAGAATCTTTTTCATTGGAGCTTTGATTTTTAATTTCTGCAATTGAATTTTGGTAATTCTTTGTAACTGAGTTAGTCAAAATTGGTATGCTTCTCCTTTTATTAACTTTAGTTGATAATTCCTGTTGTTTAATAGAATTGACAGTATTAGATTCAGCTATGGTTGCATCATTACTTACTTTATGGACCGTTACTGAATCCTCTAATACTGATTCTTCATCAACAGTTCTAGTAGAATCTTTAATAGTTGAATTATTATCAGAAGTATTCAAAGTTGATCTTGGGCGAAAAGTACACAATTTTGAACGTTTTTCACTAGTTGATGGTGTACTAAAATTTGAATTCATAATTAAATGAGTATATTTTGCTGTGAGAATTTCTATTTCAGTAGCTGAATAATCTTGATAAGGTGTTTTTCCACAGATTGTTTCAATTCTTATTAACTGAGGATGCAAATCTTTGAGTTTAAATTGATTTATTATTTTTTCAGAGAGGTGGAATCTTACAAATTGACTATTGGTTTTCTTTGGCTTATTAGGGATTGATAAACTTTCTATTTCAGATGCTTCTTCATTACTATTGATTGATGCTCTTGAAGATTTATGAACCAACTTTTTTAAATCTGGTATTTTAAAAGAGTCTAGTTTAGTATTTTTTATCAAATCTTTTTCTGCAAGTGCAGTAGTATTTGTGTCACAGGAATCTTGCACGGAATTTTGACATACAACTGCTTCAGATTCCTTTAAATTATCATTATTTTTTAGTCTTCCAGTTAATGTTTGATGTTTCTGATCATACTTTATTCTATGACGTGTAACACTTCTGGTACGTCTTAAAACAGTGTCATCAAATGATACATTTAAAGTACCTTGACTTCTTGTTTTAGGACGTTCAACTTTTTCTGAACCAACTATGCAGCTTTTTCTTCGCTTAGATGTTATCCTTGCAACCTCTTCATCATCTTCATCACTATTAGAACTGAAATGATATTTGAGAGGACTTATATTTTTAGGTGGTGGTGATTCAGATAAGATCCTTTTAATACCTTTCCTTTTACTTTGGTATTTGATTGAATCATTGCTGCTCTCACTTAGATCTAAAATTGCTTCTGTTTGATCATCATTTTTCATATCAGAATTATTCAAAATTTTTTTGTTATCCTGCGTTGAAAAATGAGGTTTATTCTCACAGTTAACTTTTTTTAGTAATGAAGTATGGATCTCACTGTGTAGATACTTCTTCATTAAATTTAAAATAGTAGGATCAGATGATTTATCCACTTTTTCTACTAAAACCAATGGAAGAGAGTTCTGTGAATTTTCTTGACTTTTACAACTTATATAAGAATTACAATTATTCATGCTGTTTCCAGAGACACAATGACTTGATTTTGAAGTGACATTTATTTTCACTGGTGATTGTTCTTGTTCAGTCTTCACTTTAAGTTCTAGATTTTCCAAAAAACCTTTTTTAATTGGTGGAATGCTAATATTTTTGTTTTGGTTTGAATTGACATTTACATGGCAACCCTTATTTTCTTCTTTCATATCACTATTTTCTAAAGAAATGGATTCTGCTTGAACGAGATTAGATGTAGATAACGTACTACTACCACATACTCGTTTTTTGGGAACATAAGGAAGAACTCTTTGTCCTGTTACTTTATTTTTGTCTACTTCACTTTCGCCTGAAGATTTGTGCTCTTTATTTTCATAATTTTTTTTTTGACAGTCTACAAATTTATCGAGAAATTCTTTTCTAGCATGTTTTGAGATCAATTTTCCTTTAAATATGGAAGTTCTACTGCAGTGAAATTCTTCTTCGTTAAAACATTCTGGAGACTTGGGTAAAATATTAGATAATCTAAGACTCTTCTTTTCACCATTTGTGTTATTTACAGGAGCGTCATAATAATTTCTATCTACGAGTGTTGTTGCATTTCCCTCTGTTTGTTTAGTTTGTTTTTCTGGTTGATCCAATTTTTCAACATGACTTTCAGAATTCATTTTTGGCTTCTTCTTTTTCTGTTTAACCACATTTCCACATTTCCATTGAGACTTTCTTTTTCGAGATTTAGTTTTATGAACTTTTGAAATAATTATAGAATTTACTTTTTTATTATTTTCCACAATTTTATCAGTTATAACAGCAGAATCATCATTTTGGTGGGGATCTTGAACTAGTGAGTTCTGAGTTTCTCTTTGTTCTTTTCGTTTTTGCATTATTTGTGCAAAAACTGTACTTCCAAAATTCTTTGTTCCACTGGATTTGCCTTTAGAAGATAAAGATTCTTTACCTTCGTGATCAGCCATTTTTATTGTTTCATTAATATAACTTTAATATTTGTCATAAAAATATCTACTTTTCTACAGGATTCTGCACAGCTATCTGAAACAAATATAATTTTACTTCATAGTGTCAACAAAAATATCAATGAATCATTTGATCAGTTAAAATATAGATACATATGAGTGAATAAAAATAAATTGACAAAATTGATGTTATGAAAATGAAGATACTGGTCATCAACAGACTTCAAACAGAAGTGTAAAAAAAATTGAATCCTTCAAAATTTTACTGACTCAAATTTTCATTGAATAAGAAAAATCTAATCAATTTGTGTCTAGTTAATAAATTTTTAAAATTGAAAATTAAACATGAATTAATATGTCAGTGCAACAAATACAAAAGAAAAACTACTGAGAGTAAAATTGCGAAAAAGTAGTATTGATACTTGAATAGAATAAAACAATTGTAACAATCAATTGAATCTCAGAGTAAAATATTTTGGAGTTATCAAGCACAAACACTTAACCTATATCGATGCGAATAATGAGCAATGAGAAAAGTATAGCGCGAATTATAAGTGAACGGAGAATTCATGAGAAAATTATGTAAAAATTGATTACTAGTTAGAATCATCATATTATAAAACAGTGGAATAGCGTTGCCCACTGGAACTCGATAAATAATATGCCCGAAGAATATGTGTCACAGTTCACACTGCACAAATAATAATAAAAACCACTGGTGAGAATCGAGATTTCGCTTGTACACTGTTTCTGCGTGTTGAGAAGACTTTGAAACAAAATTTGAAACAAAGACGATACAAGCGATCAGAGAACAGCGAGATGTTAGGTATAAACCCGGGCAAGGATGACCCCGGCAACGAGTTATTGCAAAACTGACACTCGTGAACTCGTTGCGACCTGCATTGTAAGACGAGTACAACGCTTTATTGCAATTTGCACGAGAGCAATGAGAGATGCTTACCTTGATGGGACTCCGTGCGTGGATCGCATCATTATTACGGTGCAAAAATTAAAAGACTCGAAGACGGGTTTCCATCGGTTGGGCACACGATGAAATTCGTTGACGCGATATTTTCCCACTGAATTCTAAGAACTATAGTACATTTCGGTACCGTACACTCGTAGAGCCTGTGTTATCGCGCTGGGCAGCGTCTGCTAACTGGCTGTAGAACGGTACATTTTAAACCCTTGTATAGCATGTGGTTGACAGCGCTCACGTGGGAGATTCTGAACTGCACGCCCACTACCGAAACATTCAGCCCTTAAATGTGGTGTTTTTGAGCTATGATGAATCGAGGGTGGGCGCGATGTTCTGCAAAACCACCACACGGCCGCTGTTCAGAGTCGAGGTTCATCGAAGCCGATGGGACGTAGTGTAGCTCCGTGTTGTTTGTATACGCGCAGTGCGCACTGATTCCTACTAGCACGAATATCGCCGATGACACATGCGTGATGGCGACTATCGCAGATTCTACACATTCAAAGTACACGCGTTTTGATCGCCGATGTAAACAAAGCGTAGCTCGTAACACAGATGCGATAGTGCTCTTGCCTCATCGACGAAACAGCTTTACTTTTGATTTATTTAAACACAAGTGGTTACATTTCTATAGAGAAACTAATTGAATTAACCTAGAAAATAGATTATACAAGCTGCGTAATACAGTCTATTGAACTTGAATTAATTGATTAGTTATGTGTACCCATTCTAGTCTTAGACAATGCCTGATTGCTGAAAACGCACGCGTACAGCAGATCCCCTCCTTAGAAAAATGACTTTTCATCGAAAAAAAATTAACCTCTACATAGGCACTCAAGTTATACAAGGTCAGCTAAAAAGGAAAGTAGCTCCGAAAATGAGGTCGTCATTTTTACTATTTTTTTTATTTTTAATGTACCTTCGCCGAAAAAAAGTGAAGTGGACGATAAGACTCAAATTTCCAGAAAGACCCAACGATACACGCTAGATAAGTCGAGAAAAAAAATACTTTTAGTACGCAGCACGACATCAATCTGGTACTACAGCAGCTCATAACAAAGACTGTTATGTGCCAAACTGACACTGATGCATGAGAGAAAAATTTGCGCATGGGCCGGCTCGGAGGCCGGAGCGCTCGTAAAACGCACGAGTTCGGCTTCGGAGTTAACAGCCGATGCTTGTGTTGGAGAAAGAAGTGTGGGTGTATGTCATGCTTATGTGAGATGCTGATGTTGTGCCGACTTTTGTTTTGACTAAAATCGCAGCGCCTCCGAGTGGCGATTCCGAAAAATTTCTCTTGCGCTCGGCAAACGGCACTTGTTTCTTTTAAACAATATCGACGATACGAAAATCGGTAACGGATCGTATTACGTTTCCGATCTCATTTTACGATGCTGAATTAAAACGTTTGATCATAGTCGTTATAGTCATGAGAAAAAATCTGATACGTCGGTATCGGATAGGAAAAATAATTCTTTCTTCAAGACTAAAATTCGAAGAATAAAAAATCGTCAAAAAATCGTTAATAATTTCCTGAATTCGTTAAAATTTAATGAGAATTAAGCAATGTAACATTATAATTTTATAATTCAGCTTTAAATTACAAAGAAGTCCGTCACTCTTGCTGCTTTATCTTTTTCTTTCCATCTCTGTCTCTCTCTTTCTCTCTCTATCTCTCTCCTTCTCTCCGAGCTCTTTTTCTAATATTCTCTCTCTCTCTTTCGCTCGTTTTATACTGTTTCGATCTACCTCTCCTTCTTTCTCGTTTTATTTCTTCTGCTTTTCCTCTTCTATCTCTCTCGCTCTTTCTCTGTGTGTGCCTATATATAAACTTCTTTCTCTCAATGTATGTTATATACCGACTCTCTTCTGCAAGCAACTGTGCTATTCCCTCCCTTCCTAATGTGCATGCGCTGAATGTTGCGGAAAGAGAGAGAGAGAGAGGTGAGCGCGCGAGAGCGAATGTGAGAGAGAGAGAGAGAATGAGAGCGAGTGAGAGAGAGATAGAAAGAGAGAGAAAGAGAGAAAGAAAGAAAGAGAGAAAGAGAAAGAGAGTGCGAGAGAGAGAGAGAAAGAAACGAGACGCGAGGAATAAGCTCTGCAGTGTTGCTCACACTCGATAATACAACAAATTTTTTTCACACGTACTCTGCCTTGTGTGCATCAAAATACGGAGTGACAAATTGCGCGAGATAAGGGTTCAACATTGTCACATTGGACTTCTGCTCTTTTCGATAGGAAAGAGACGGACGAGCTGTAAACGCGCCAAGTTTCGGTGGTGAATTTCGTCCCAAATATCAGACACCGAAGCGACAGGCCAGCCGAGTGTGTTTGCGAACGGTTCATATGTGTATGTGTGCTATATGTATACAGCACCAGCTCTCACGGTGTGTGCTTACAATTTATGTACACAAATTTCATATACTAGGCATCCTTTTGGACTCAAAATGTGCAATGAGTCGACAAATTGCTAATAATGTCCAATTTCTACGACGTGAGATATGAAATCTAGCCTAAATGCATGCTGTCGTGGGGTCCCATCAATTTTTACGCACAATCAAATAGATAAAGTGAGTATTGCTATTTTGTTATAACGTTTGCTTGGTATTGTACTTACGCTAGTTTCTGTTATGACCTTGCGCATTGTATATACACCAAGAGTTTATGTGAGTTTATGTGAGCGGTCGACGGTCGTGTGTCGCGCTTTTTTTATTATCGTTACGGTGGTATCATGTACTTATATAGCACTATATATGAACACGCAGATAAACAAAAGCACTTGACAATTGTAGCGATCGCGCTGCGTGAAATAAATGCAACAAACGAGAAAACGTCAACTCGGTGATTTTTGACAGTTTTAGGTAGTTTTATGCGGAAAAAAGTTTTTACATATCAACAATGATCAATTATAATGCTCAATTATTTGGCTAATAGATTGTATAAGCTTTATTCGTGAGCTTTTTCACGTTAATACAAAATGTACATATAACAAACTGTCAACTTAATCTATTTTTGTGAGTCATTTGAAAAATAATTTTTACCATTGAATTCTTTGTTTTTTGCAGGAGCCACGATGAACGACGACGATTCTACAGTAGTCACAGGAGCAGTTGAAACAATAGAAATAAAACCAGAATTAACAGAACTTCTTATTGGTTCCAAAGAAGAATCGCATTCAGAAGAAGAATCATCTTCTGGCTCCAACTTTGAACACAACAGTAAAAAGTGCAGCTATGTGACTGTTTCTGGTGAAGTGATCGATGTTGAAACTGAAGATATTGTACAAACTCCATTTTTCCTAGAAAGTTATTTTCTAGACAAAGATGAGTTTCGAGATCAGTTTCTTAGTGCGCCTTGTATGGAAGAAAGAGTGATTGAGATTGATAGAGTTACTTGTTACGAATGTGACACTGCATTTTGTAGTGAGCAAAGACTACTAGAACATCTCATGAAACATATCGATGTTTATAAAATGGGATGCAATATTTGTGATAAAGTAAATATGAATACCTAAAAAACATCACAACTAGTCAATAAAATATTCAAGTATTTATTTTATTTTTTAGGATTTAAATTTAGAAGAAAAATTTCAATTACATATGATGGCAGTCACTTGGCAAAGTATTTATTATTGTGATATTTGTAGAAAGTCATGTGCTGGTGTTGTACGATCAAAGGTAATTTAATTATTTTACATTAATAACTGAAAATCAGGATTAATATATATTTTTTTTCTTTACAATAGAGTCAGCCTCCTCCACCAGGAAAAATCTATATGTGTCACGATTGCGAATATTTTACTAAACAAGAAAATTTAAAGTTCAATAGTATACGTTTCCATTTAAATATTGAATGCAATGCAGTAAACTGTGATCCCCCTAGACCGCCACCAATCTTACCTCTGCCCACACCACCTCCTTTACCTCCACCGCAACCACCACCTCCTCCTGCTGTTCCTATTCCTCCTCAGCAATCAATTTCAGCACCAACAGAAGTACTGCAAGATAACAAACAAAAACTTGTTGCTGATGTTAAACTAGATGACTGTAATGGATGGTCAACAAAAGATCCAAGTTCAGAAATCTATGATAGTGTTGTATGCAAAGTTCCACCAAAGAAAAAAGAAAACATGAGGTGTCGGGGACCTAAACCAAGGGTGAAAGTAGTGAGCGAAAGCATGAGGCATACTTTAAAAATGTCTTCTAGAGTTAGCACACGGGCTTCAAATAAATTGTTGTGTAAATATAAATGTAAGGATTGTCCAATATCATTTGCAGATGAAGGATCATTAATAAAACATGTGCGCGAAAAGCATAGTTTTCATAAAATAAACTATGAGTGTAAATTGTGCGGCAAAGATTTTTCACAACAACGGTGTTATGAAAACCACATGAACTATCATCAGCGTCAAAAAAATCATATATGTTTTGTGTGTAATGATACATTTATATCAAAACGCAAATTGGAGCAGCATACGTGTCATAAACCTAGAAGTAAATTTTTAGGTAGTCATCCAAATGAAGGTGCAGCTCTTGATCTTCGAAAAAAAAAGACTAAGAATGCTGCACGATAATTAAAATTAAAAGTGCAATAGTTAATAAGTTTACATTAAATATTGGGCTAAGAAAAGGCTAGTGTGTGGATGTTGACTTTTTTTACAAATCTTCTTATTACTGTACATTAATTTTTCTTATTGTCCCAGCAAAAAATTACAATTGTTTTTTATTACAATTTTTAGGTTTATTATAATGATCTGTTAGCGCATAAAAGGCTGGGTACAAATGTTCCTAAGATATTAAAGAGAATTGAGTTGATAAATTATTTTGTAATAAAACGTGTTACGTCCATTTTGTTAATTAAAATAATCATTGGAAATTAAAAGTGCAAATAAAGGAAAATAATATTTACTGAATGATTTCTAAAATTGCAATTGTACTTATTCATAAAAATCTTCATTAATAATCACGTGAAAAAAATTTTGTTTTTTTTCCCCAATATGAATGATTGATAATAACGATACCAAACGGATCGTTATGTTTTTAAAATATATGGAAAATGATAATAAAAAGACCTTTTTATAAATACGGTATTATTTGTTAATGCATTTAATTTTTTATTAGATAATATGTCACAAATTATAAAAGTGATGATCAAACCAGGGACTTTATTATTAGTGTTGTATTGTGAGTAAAAAAATAGTTGATAATGCAAGCCCCAATGGTTTTTGATTTTAAAAAATGCATTATTAAATACCATTAGATATTGACGATTTTTATATAAACGATGCAAGATTTACCAGAATTGAAATAAACTATTTTTATATAATTTAAAGGTACATGATTAAATGTATATTTGCATTCATAATTTTATCTCAATCTTTAAAATCTGATAGTTGTTGAATGGCAAGCTTATAATGTGGTATTTTGCATTAAGGCTGAATAATAATTTTACCATACGAACTTACCAAAATTAAAGACAAAATTTATGAAAATTATGAATAAGTCTATATTTTATCTTTTTTGCATTGAGCCATGTATTATACGTGACGAATCGATGATTTTTTTACCATTATTTGACTGATGGTATATAATAATAGTTATGCAGGCGTTTTTGCACTTTCATACTTATTCACAACCGAATGAGGAGACGATTGATACAATCTTAATTAATAAAAATTAAATAAATTTTAAAACGATATATTTCCTAATAAATGAAATCTAGGTAAACATTTCTACAATTGTATAATTCTGGGCACTTCTGATTTTTCGATTAAACTCAATTAAACGAAAACCTCTTTCATCTCATATCATTTATCATATCATTTATCATTAATCAACAAATACACTTGAAAATTTCTATCCAAATGTAAGTATCTACGAAGAAACTAATAAGTGTACGCTAAAACACACTTTAAACTCTAAAAAATCAAATCAACGAATACAACTGAAGAACTATTATGATACATAATAATAATCAAACCAAATAGAGTTCTCGTTTAATACAACCATACAATCAAACCAAATAGAGTTCTCGTTTAATTGACATCGTAATAAATAAGATATTGAAAATCAAAACGTGTTTGTAAGTGTATCTGTACAGTCAAAACACAATGTAAATAAATTTGTATCATACAAGTAAAAAATCAGTACAATATAAAAAAATTTATTAATACACGTTATTGGAAATCAAGTTCATAATTTAGTTTTATAGTTGTACTTTGAGTCAATTATGGAAAAAAAAATATTAGTATTCAGCATGTTCTATTCATTTATGTAATGTATATGAACAATACGCATGGAATTACATTTTTCACTTACTCGTCAGTCTCCGATAGCCAATTCATAATTTTTTCATATATACTTACTCACATATATACATAAATGCATACATCGAGCAAAGATTATAGTTCCTTTATGAAATGGCTACATATAAATATTTTGTGTACTGCCAAAAATTAATATAAAAGCAAGTGTTTTCACTTTGTGCATAGTATTCATTTTTTTCTCGTTTGAAAATTAATTTAAAATATTTCAAGCAAGTCAACTTTCATAACATAAACAAAGCTGAATTCAAAACTGATGACTAGCTGATGAGATTTTAATAAAAAACTTTTAATGAAAAATACATAACGAAAATCCTATTATTTTTTTTCGAATTTTAAATAAATCACAATACGGATTTATTACATGCTTTAGGTTTTTATGTAAGATAATTTAACAGATATATTATGTGATTTTATATTTAATTCTAGTAACACTATTATAGTATCACGTTATTTCCATGATGCTAAAAAAAACAAATATAATATATTATATTTAATAAAATAACATTAATGAAAAATATGTTTTTATGATATACTAAAATAACTATAAACAATACAGTAAATTTTTTTCAGCAAAAATTCTAACTCACAAGTTTAATTTTGCAATATATTTCTTTTTTTTCATTACTTAGCTCCGCATGTACTGTCCTTACTTTCATTCCATTGTATGTTTGTCTTCGTAGTATTACAAATAATTTACCTTACAGTAATATTTATGCTTCTTGCTCTATTGCCGTTAATGTCAGGAGTAATAGTAAAGATAAATGCTTTCGAATTCGAAATGTCGATAAATTTTCTTTCTTTAACTAGAGCTAATATTAAACCTCTTTTAAGCACTAACGTGTAATTCTTTACTCGATAACATATACTCAGTCGAAAAATAGCACAATTTGTCAATCAACACTTGCAAAGTCGTCTAAAATACTAAACATCTTTGTTATCACATTAATCTATGTACATTGACTTCATTTATCCTCACGCATTGACTTGAATTCAGGTAAGAGAGATAGAGTGTAATCTACTTTACAGCTATATACAAATAATTTCTCTAATTTTCAACATAATTCTACAGCGTTATGTCGGGTTTCTACGCAATATAACTGGTACTGCGCATTAACGGCAATAACACACTTATTTACAGTCGCATCTTTTGCAGTTCAGGTCCATTTGCACATCTGTCATTAAACATTTGTCATTAGACATTAGTCATTACAAATTAGCTTTCTTTTCTGTTCCGTTCAAACGAAGGCCATGAGCGAGGATGTAACGCTCGAACGCTCCCACTATCTGGCCGGCACACTGGGTAATTTTTCTAAAAAGTCCTGCTCGATCACGGCCTCGAGATGAGCGACGTTAAGATGAGCTTGCGATTCCTCGGGTCGACGACTCAGCGCTGTGAAGAAGTGCTGCAGATCCTGCAGCGATCGTATGTTCGACGAGGTGAGGAGCAGCTCACCAGGCGCCAATTGCGAAGGCGATTCCGTCTCTTTGAACTAAAAATGAAAATACTTGCATGAGTTTACGTAAAATCATTCTTATTTTGACGTTCGTTCCTCAAGATTTTGTTTGCTTATATGCAGATATACATTCGAAAAATCAACCGCAGAGTAGTTTTCAGAGTAGGCGGGAGAAACGTAGTCGCGACTTGGCCAAACTCCAGTCAAAACGCACGCTCGCGCGCGAAACAGAGAGAGCGGACGAGATCTTTATTTATAACTTCAGGTGTGCGAGTAGTCAGTAGTTAACATCATTCCGAATTACAATGTACTGTAACGTTTAAAACGCTTTAAAAAATCAGCAAAGTCAAGGGGAAAAGAAGGAACGATGTTATCCAGCCAAAGTTGGACATAGGTACGCGAGCTTTTATGCTACGCGCAATAACGAGCGAACAAATCATTAAACCGTCTTTAATGAGCCCGAGAGGACAATTGAATCAACTTGGTGCACAGCAACTCCGAGTGTTTATTCTTACGTGTGTCTGTGTCTGTGTGCGCGCTTCCAAGCAAGTGTATAATACAACATTATATATTACGGCTGAAGCTTTCAAGTATCCATCAGTAAGCACAGAAGAGGCGCGAGAGAGTGAGTGCGACGCGCGATTAGTATTCCGCTGACCGGCATAATGGATGGCACGACGTTCAAGGTGGTGTGCTGCTGCTGTATTTTCTTGCTTCTACAATTGAGCTCCGTGTCGGCCGTGCGTAAGTATTCGCGACGAAAATTCTTGCTTGCGTCAAATCTAATGCGAAAGAAATAACTAATTCTGTTCGTGAATACTGCTTGCGACAGCTTGTTCTGGCGCGAAATTCGTTCGCAATTTTTCTTGCAAACTGCAGAAATAATAAAAAATGATTGCGAATCACTTTCGAGTTTGTTTTTCTTGTAAAATTTTTCATTGACACTAGAAGTATGCAAGCGTACGTAGATTATTAAATAATTGACGATTTCAAATCGATAAAAAATGACATTTGAAAGAAGTTCGAGTTTTCACGCGCTAAGCGGACTAACGGCGCAACAGGTGGTGCGTGATTCATTTGTTAAAATCGAAACAATTTATACACTAGCACGCGAGCTAACTGTAACTTGTTGCAACGATAAGTCTATAGGCATGAAGAGACCGAGCTAAATACACGACGAGTTGGATAAAATATATCCGACACGCTACACATACTCACACTTCTGACACTAATGCACGAGTTTAATTTGAACGCACGTGTTGACTTTTCATGGGCACGCGACGCAGGCTACATCGACGACACGGATTACAGCGATTTCGAGTTTTACAAGGATCTGCCGGAGCATCAGATGGCAGCCGATCAACCGCCTCGCGAGAGCGACTTTTACATCGAAAGCGAGGAGGTAGCTAAACACCAACATCAACGCAACAGGCATGACGTAGCGACTAACAATGATAGAGATAGAATTATTAATCCTGCCGATAGTAGAGTGCCTGTAATATTGCGCGACGGCCAGCCCTTGACGATCACTCTGAGCGAGTTCGTCGAAACAGTAAGCAAATTTAATGAATCTGCTGCAACGATTTTTCGCTTATCACCGAGTGAATAATATATGGAAGCGAATGAGAGATAGCGCCGTAAAAAAAGGTTTAATGACGATGAAACGTTTCAGGCTGAAAAACAACCGCCAGCGGATCGTATTTATCGATACACCAAGCACCGCATACCGGGCTACGATTATGAGGAACTCGCCGGTGAGTACAGCAATGGCGAGTACGCGCGCAAGTATCAGCGCCAGCGCTGCGACGATCGATCGGTCTGGACGCACTGTCTGTGCCAGTTCACGTGCAGCCAGCCGAGCGTCGTCGACTGCTACACGCCCTGCGCCCCGGGCTGCGAGTGCAAGGAGGACTACGTCTACGACGAGAAGGCAAGGAGATGCGTGACGCCCGAACAGTGCCAGCCCGACGACGATTACTTGATATACCGATGAGTGCCGATTTTGAAGACATCGTCTTCTGTTTTCAGATTTGCATGCGTTAAAGATCGATTGCGGCTACTTCATTCGCGTTTTGGAAATCTCATTATCGGCTTTAGTTTTTGATATGTTTTTTTATATAACACATTTTATAACATTGATTGATAGTAAAAAATGAATAATAAACTGATGCGCTTAAGTTAAAGTCAATCACTTCTTTATACTCACTTTATAATCCATGAGTCGAGCTATCCTGGTTATATGCGGCACGTAGTCCGTGCTTTCGTCATTATCGTCATTGTCTGATCCATTATCACCAACAAAAGCCCAGCGATACCTATTTGTTCAACGGAATATTCAATTTACGTTCAATTTTAATTTTTTTTTTTTAACATATATACATTTACAGATCAATAATTCGGAGAAAACTTACATTTGGAATTGGGGCAAACGATGCGCTGGCAGCAGCAACGCAAGATCGAGTAGTTTGGCAGCTGCGAGTTGAAGTTGCAACCAGTGCGGATGACCGGAAGCCTGCAACCCGTTGCTGGCGTTTACTGCCCACGACGAATCCAACGCCGATAGTAATTTTATGTGAGAACTGATGAATTTGATCGTAATGCAAGGAAAAGTGAAATTAGTATTTTCATCGAATGAAGTTTTA
Organism: Trichogramma pretiosum; assembly: GCF_000599845.2. NCBI lineage: Eukaryota > Metazoa > Arthropoda > Insecta > Hymenoptera > Trichogrammatidae > Trichogramma > Trichogramma pretiosum. The sequence continues at coordinate 697,762 of NW_019641688.1, forward strand.
CAGTTCTGCTAGCTAAGTAGCATCTAAACGAATAAGAAACTTATACAAGACGTATGAATTTTACAATATCAAAAGTATGAAAAAAAACCCCAAAGTAAAAAAAATATAAAGCAGTTGGATGAAGATGACGTTTACCTGCTTTGACGGCTGCCATGACCCAACACCAATCAAAACAAATCATGTCGGCGTGATGAATAATCGCCAGCGATAATTCGTAGCGGCCAAACAGGGAGCGAAAAAATAACATCACATAATTAAGGATTCAATGTTATGAAGAGTTTTGTTAGTTGAAATAAGATTTGGATATATATCTATATTCTAATGATATCGAATTTTTTTCAAATTAACAATGAAAAAGTGCCATTCAAGTAATTTAATTTAAAAAAAGCATGGCTGTTAGAGACGTTTCACCTTTTTCATACAAAAAAGCACATTTATTCTTGTGCACAATCAATAATTTAGTAGAAAATCGATAAAATGTATTATTAATAATTAGATATATTTAGTTTTTGTGAATAGCAAAGCTTTTAGTAAGCAAGAGTTACATATTATACAGCTATATATTTATAGTATGAAAGTAATCGTTGTCTTACCCAAATTCTTCAGTATCAGTACTCAATTCTTGCTCTATATGTAAAAACACTTGTACCAATTCACTAACGATCACGGGCCAAAGCGAAGTTGCATGCTGCGGTGAAACGCGCAGCAGTAGCACCCGGAAGCAGAGGAACACTTGAGCTTGTATCGAGGGGATGACTTGAGGTAATCGGAGGCTGTCCGCTAATCGTTCTGTTGATAAAAAAATGACATCATTCATACATTTCTACCTTTAACGCAGTCGTTAAATTATTAAAATTTTTAGGGTCCAATTAACTTTACGAGTCTGCCAGATGAATGAAAAACATTCATATGACTCATTCGTTTGGGTGGACGAGGTGCCTGTTTGTACCCTGATTAGCAATTATAATCATATACCACATCAAGCAGAACTTTAAATTGCACAAGGCATGTTTGAAAAGAGAATGTCAAAGAGACAGAGAAATTTATTACATCCCATTATCTAATAAAACCATTACCTTGAATCTCTGGCATATATTTATGGTATTGGTCCATATCACTGCAAAGAATAACAAAGGCCAATTTTTTCAATAGTTGAGCTCTCTGTTCGTACTCTTGCTCTTTGGACGAGAAAATGCTGATGGTGCTGCTTTGAGCCACCGATACTTTGGCTACAAAATAAACAATTTATTAGTTTACGCCTCTTATCTGAATTTTATAATTGAAATTTAATTTTATTTTTAACGTACTCAATAAATCTCGGAAGGTTGTAGTGTCATGTGTCATTAAATTATCGATAATAGTTCTCCAGTAAGGTAAACAAGCTGGCGTCATTTGGAAAAAGGCTGGATCAAGAAGTAAGTCAAGCACATCTTTGCGCCAGGCTTTTCGAGTATATGGATAACTAGAGAGCGAGCTTAGCAACTGAGAGCAGGCAGTGAACGAAGCGATATTTTTCGTTCTGTAAATAAAACATTTCATCAGATTTTATCATGATTTCATCTATCTATCACTGATCATCAAAATTGAACTTACGTATGATTTCTCAGGTACGGAGTGACATTCCCCATAAGATTAGTTAGTAAAGTAGCGACGCGTTCTTTTTCCTGAGAACCGTAGCTTACGTCGAGCAGTGGGGCAAGAATTTCGGCAAGAATACCTTGAGCCTGCACGCTGTAAGCTGAATTCGGTGGTGTTCCCGGCATCACTGGTTTACTTTCCCTTCCGTCGCTTGAACTTTCCGAAACATCAAGCACGTCCTCACGAACAGCCAAATTGCGACGTAGCCAGGTTGTCTGTTCCAAGCATGCTCCCGCAATTTGCGAGCACGACTCAACCAACTTGGCTGTGATATCTTGTAAATCTCTTATGTCTTTTTTCTCTTGCATTGGTGGACACTTTTGCACGTATTCATTGAGAATGGCGAGCAACAGGAACTGAGCAGGAGCCGTGACTGAGAGTCCATCCTTCAGCAGTCCAAGCAACGACGCCCACGACTCGACAAGAGTTTGAGCTGTGTTATTTTGCATATAAAAGTACAATAATTCTAGCACCGAAACTTCGAGGGAAAAATCTTGCTTTACTCCTGTCACTGGTGGGGGTTGCTTTATAACTTGATGCACCGTTTGAACTAATGTATCGATTGGCATTACCCTGATAGCACTGACTAATTGAACGAGCACCTGCTGATTTGGACAAGCTTCGGGCAGTACCTGCAAATTTTGATTCAACGTTATCAAATTATAAAATTAATTTTCGTCTTCAACTTCAAAGAGCGTTATATTTACCTTTTTGATGTTGTTGGAGGGTTGCCGCCTTTCGTGCCAAGCTACAGCGACTGCTGCTAGGAAATTCACGCCATGATGAAACGATATAGGCGACAAAAGTTCCAATAGTTGGTGCTTAACTACTCGAGGACTACCAATGACGCATGTCACTTGCTCACTAGGTAAATCAAAAACAAACAAAAATCAATCGTCATCTCAAATGCACATCATGATGAGAAAAGAGTTTCGTTAACTTACTTATCCTTAGTCACGGCGACTGCTTGCCAAAGAGCTGATAAGGAGGCAATAATTCTCGGCAAATGACTAAGAGCAGTTTTTCTCGCGTTAAGAAGTTGCTCATTCGACATATTTTTGTCCTTGAGACCCGTTATTTCCTATTTATCAAAAAAATGTTAATTTTGAATGAAATATCATGAAATATCATGAAATAGAAAAATAAACAATTTAAGATAGCAACATACAGCAGAGAAGGGCGTCGGCATGAAGGCATGTATGAGATTGTTGAATATCTGGCCTGGATTTGCAACAGGCAATCCCGTCTGCAACGCATTATTCGGCTGATTGTAGGACAGTACCACCTGCTGCGAGCTGTCAAGCAAGCAGTAGTGTAGCAGGAAAGTCAGCGCTTCGAGGTGGGTGACTGCGTAATCAGCGGATAGACAACACTCAACCGAGGCGATGTCCTCTTTCTTGCGACCGGTTGGTATGCTATCGGCATCGACGTAGTACGAGGCTAGCTGCTCAATGTTGCAGCATAGCTGGTGCATCGTCGAGGTGACAATGGTCGTAAGAGATGCGGCCATAAACGGTAAACTCGATGTGACTAGCGTCATCCAGTACTGATGTATGTGTCTCATGTGCTCCTGTGCGAGTGAGGCGTGAAACAAAAAAAGATTGGTTTGGTACTTTTTGTAACAATTTTCAAACTTTATTTGGAGATGTTACTCACGAGTTTCAAGGCACTAAGTATACTAGTGATGAACATGGGTTGCTGGGGTATCGGTGCACCAGGAACATATTTTAAATTCTGACCAGTCAAACTAGGCATCGAAGCCGACGTGACAGAAGGACTGACAGGTTGCTGACCAGTACTGGCCATCGGCGCGGGCTCTTCGCCTTTCTGAAGACTGCATTGATGTTCCAGCATTATTAGTGCCAAAAGCAATCTACAAAATAAGAACAGTACAACGTTTAAAAAAACGAAATTTTTTTATGCTACATAATAATTCTTATATTTTTCATTAGTAAAAATTCAACCATCTCGTTAGTAATTTCAATAGCTAAAAAGTATTTATCCAAGAAAAAAAATTATTAATCAAACAGCTATGTCTTCTGAAGTCGAAAGTGACTGGGATGTTTTTTCATGAATATAAATAAATGTTTTGCCCAATTAGCCTGACTTATTTATTTACCAAAATCAAATTGAACTTACCTTAACAATTGTATTTGGAAGGCTTCAGTGTGGTCACTAGCTCGATATCGACACTTGGCCGTATCGTTTTCAACCACGGGATCGTTGAACTGGACGATTTCTTCAGTAAACGTGAAAACTTCGTCGCTATCTTTTTGGGCATTTTTCATGGCTAAAACACTCGATACGAGGCAGTGAAGAGCGACTTTTTGCACCTTGCATTTAGTCAGTAAATCAACAATGTAACAGCTAAAGCTCTTGCCGGAGTCACGGACTATTGGTATAAGTTCGGTAATTATGAGTGTCAATAATTCTGTACTTGCTAATTGAGCCTAAAATAGCAAGATACCAATGTCGATTAAAATAAATATTATAAAGTTTACTTTTGCAGGACAAAATTTAGAAATGTACCTGTCTGTTGCCAGATATTTCCTCTTGGGTAAGTTTAATTTGACCTAAATTCGGATAATAACTACGAGCATAATATAGACACACGCTTATGAGCACTTCGAGATACATGCTGCTGCGGTAGGAATTCATAAATTCGCAATTGGCCATATTTCCATGAAAGTTTCTGCCAAAAACGCTCTTTCGGTGCCTGGCAAGAAGCGTAATCAGGTCGGAGCTGCGAGGATTGCTGGAGATACCAGTGGTCGCAGCGGCGCATAGAAAAATTCTGGAATTAGTTACCAGTTGGTTACGAAGTACTCGCAGAGCATAAAGTGTGCGCTTGGAATCGTAGACCCCGCAATAAAGAAGCATGTGCGAGTGAAGATTGTGAACGCCCACGCCGCTGACGTTGCTGCTACTATTAATGTTATTGTTGAGTTTCGAGCTGTTGCTGGAGTCCACGGCATCGTTACTCTGAAAGAATAGAGAAAAAACAGTTTTGATTATCGCAATCGGATGTGAATTCGGAGCATTTAACCTTCTCACGGAATATAATTATGCTGCACGCAAGGATTACGTAAACAAGGCACGCCTGCTGCGCGACCGTGCTCGCTTGCCGTCTAATTTAACTAATGAGCGGCTAATTAACGACGCGCCGATATAGATATAAAAATATGTTCGCTCGTCAATTTAGTGCACATCCAGCGAGAAAAACACGCAAAAATTTACCTGTTTTTGATCGTCGCTCGGCTCGCACATCTCGACGACCTTGTCGACTACGTCGTTGAGTACTTCCTCGACAATGCTGACACTGCCCGCGTTGCTGAAAAAGTCCTCGGCGGCGGTGCTCGTTTCAAGGTCGATCTCTTCGTCGCCCATGGTCCAGCTAGGTATTTCATTGACCGTCTCGAAACTGTTGACTGAATCGTTCGGGTCATAGCTTCCTTGGGCGAATTCGTTGTTCATCACTTGGTATTTTCCTTTAATCAGCGTACCAGCTATTTCTCGCGAACTATTGCCCATCGTGAGTTGTTGCTCTTTTTTCCCTCTGGACTGCTGCTGATTCGTTTTGTTATTCGCAAGAATTTCTGGACTGTTTGAGGCCAAACTGTTCGTAAGGGAATCCAGAGACGCCGAGCTAACGTCACCATTGACTTTTTTCTCGATCATGCTCGTCGTGTTCGCCTTAACAGTACTGCTATTTGCCGAAGTGGATTCAGATGGCTCGAACAAACTTTCATCCAAACTACCCGTCGAGCCTTTGTTGAACTGAGGTTTTTTGAACCTTTTGGCACTACGCAGCACTTCCGCAGCTGCGGCGTTCATGCTCTGAAAGGCTTTTTTCACCGGTGTCATTTCTTCCTCGGCCGATTCGCCCGAATGATCATTTCCACCGTTGAACGAGAGTGGGTTGACGAAAACAGACATTTGTCGATTTCCCGAAATCACTGGAGGTACTTCTAATTCTCTCATCATTTGATTACGTTCGGTCACGTACTGATTTCCCTTGTTATCACTCATTAAAGTCGTAACGGCGAAAATACGCTTCACCCTCACGGGATTTATGATTGGTTTCTTCTTTCGACCCCCTCTTCGCCATCTCTTTTCTTCCGGCCTGTCCTGCTGACTATTACTTACATGATAAATCACGTTACCGTCCTCTGAACTTATCGCGTAGATATTGGCGGCACCATCGGTATCCTCCTGAACCTGTTCTGTACGATCCAGCGAGACATTGGGATCACTTCGGCTCAGCACAATATTGCTATGTTGAATGCTGACATGGAGCACGCTCAAACGACCGGTTGATGGATCGAGAAGCATCGTTAGCACTGGATTTAGAACTCGCGATATGTCGTTACGCACAAGGCAGTGTAGCAGCCACGATTGCGACTGTAACTTTAACGGTGGGTTGTCTGGGAGTTGCAGATTATCCAAAAGCTTCAACAGAGATCTGAAAAGTAATCGAGTGGCAAATGAAAATTACAGCCAGTACAACAATTTTCAAGAGATATTTCAGTACTTACTTATCGAAACCTCGTAAGTTTCCCCTTAATCTAGGATTCGCTTCTATTTCTCGTCCTAAATGCCAGAGAGTAGCAAAACGATTCAGAGCTTCAAGTCTTTTCTCCAAATTTTCTGTCATGAAGGCCGAACCGATGACATCCTCAACGGCGTCGCAGGAATCTTGCAACGTATGATGCAGTTCGTGCAGTAACTCGACACAACGAATTCGATATTTGTGAGCGGGCAATTCGCCCAAATGATGCCAGAGCGAGTGTGCCAATATTTGAAAAACGTTCGTGTAATCCTTCAGGTACGAGAAATGCCATTTTTTCACAAGAGGCACAATGACGACGGTAGTTACGCCTTCCCCGTGTGCTTGACTTGCCGAATCGCTGTGAGCCTTCGACAGAGCGACGAGATCGAGCAGAGTAGCGATGCTCGTGAGTTGAAGGGAAGGCTGTCTGCCAAGCCAACAGCTACAGACCACTAGCACCTTCAGCCATTGCGGTAGAGAAGTTTTGCCTCCACGAGGCTGCTCGTCGTAAGGATCTTCGACCGGTAAACCATTGCCAGGTAAAAAATACGTGGGAAACGTCGAGAGTTCGACGAAGAGAGCTGATGCGACTTTCAAGACTTCTTCCCAATCAGATTGATCCACAGATTCAATGTACAAATGCAAGATATCTGTTGAGACGTAAAAAACGCAGTGGTAAGAACTTTGTAACTTATAGATATATCATATAGGCATACTAACCGAGTTGTCTTTCTTCGGGCGACTGCGATTCTTGACTTATGAAACCTGAATCACCCAAATCTAACTTGGACCTCAACAATCTTTCCAAGTACCTGGTCCTTTCCTCGAAGCTTTCTCTGTTCGAAGTCACACGCAGACTCTCGAACAGATCCGACATGGATCTTTCCTTATCGAGTATTCTCTTTTCGACTAGTTTCACGTAGAACAGCTCGTAGAGTCGCAAGCACTTTTCCAGTATCGAGTGTTGCGCGTTGGCCGGCGGCGGTGCTCGAGACAGTAGAGAGTTAGCCGAGCCAAGGCTCTCGATGGTTTTCAAATCGTCCATGCTCTTGTTACGACTGAGGGTCGATCTTGCCTCGTCGCTGACAACGACGCTGATGCGGCTGCCATCGGACGAGATCGTGAAAGATTCGTTCAATTTTGACGCGCTTCTGCTCGACTTCCTCTTGTTTCTCTTTTCCATTTTCTTGCCAGCGCCGCTCGAATTCGCTCGACGACGAGGGCTGCAAAATCGAAAACATTGTTTGATAAAATAAAAAGAGTAAATTGATCTCATGGCGAACTCGCTTTTGTAATTCAATTTACGGCGCGGCAAGTTATCGATCGTCGCGTCAATAAATATTTGATTTATGATGAGTTACGAGCTGTACATCACATTTATGTTTTATTCGCACAGAAAAAAAACGAGGATGAAACGTGTATCAAAGTCGGCAAGTCATTTGATTTTTTCAGCCCCAAGGTAGGTACGCGAGCTTTAATTTCACGTTCAAGGCTCATCATCTCGCGTGCGCAGAAAATCAATGTCATATTGTATTATACCCCGCTGCAGTGGGCTACGCTTCTCTTCCTCGATGAATCATCATTTGTTTGTCATATAGCACCTCGTGTATATACCTACACACGAACGCAAACATGTGGAAGGAAAATGTGTCAAGTTCAATAGCTCACCTGGGACTACGATCCAAGAAGGAGCTGTTTAACGACTCGTTGGCAACTTGCTTATCAAGCCTGCTGTCCGATTGGCTCTTTTCCAATGGCACGGCGGCCAGGGCATTATCGATCGACGAGGACTCGCGCTCGCTAGCGTGGCCGTTGATCGACGCATCAATTCTGTTGTTGTTGCTGTAGCTGCTGTTGTTGACGCTCTCGAGCTCGGCGACGTCGGCGTTCGAGCTTTTTTCGTTGTTGCTATGGCCCGTCCCGGCCGCCGGTTGGACCCTCGAGAGGATTTTGCCGCACAACTTGAGACTGCTCGTTATCTCCGTCGGGCTAAGCTGCTCAATGCGGTCTGATAATTTATCGATTATGCCGTGAAAAAGGCTGCAAAAGTTTAGATGACACAATCGTAAATATTGCGCAAAGTTGATCAAAAAAAGTTTTTAAAAGCTAGTGCAATTTTCTCGATGGATTTCAGATGATAAGGTTTTGTTTTAAAAATAAAACCTTTGTTACAATTGATAATATTAATCTATGCTAGAAATCAACGAAACGAAGTTTTTATTTAGACCTTTCAAAATTTCAAGAATTTACCTCAATTTATCATTGATTTGCGATATACATAGCTTAATAATAATTGAGCTTCGATTAATTTTTATTGTCGCATCGAATCGAGTTTATCTTGCTCGATACGAGAGTGAGAGACTCACTTGCCGCTTAAAATACGTAGATCGTAAAGTCGATCGAGAAGACTCACCTCGGTAGATGATGGGATGACGTGTGTACGGAAGAGTCGAGCGATACGTTCTCGAGCAAGAATTCCGTCAGAGCGCAAACCTCGGAAAGTTCAGGGAAGCCGCTGCCAACGGCTTTGACGAGCGAATTGCTCGAGCTGCCGACGCTTCCATGTTTGCCTTTCTTGTTATGGTGGCTCACGTTGCTGAGTCTGTAGCGACGTCCTGGCTCCCGATCGCACGCCTTCTCGAACAAATAATCGCAATGGACCCATACGTATTGCGGCTCCAGGGTGGAGAACAGCAAATTGACCGACTTGACGACGTCGGGCGTTTGCTTCGTCGGCGTCGTGCAGGCGTTGTAAAACGTTCTGTGAAAAGACATGGAAAAATATTTTTTTGATTTGTGTAGGTGCGTGGGCGTGTTTTCTATTGCGGTAAAAAACGATTTGCGTGACGGAACTTCAAAGGCTGCCGGACACGCCTCTGTGTGCAGCGATTGATATGTACATCGCTCGAGCAAAGCAGACTGACGTCATTCAGGTGATTCTCGGCGATCGCTTCTTCTTCTCCTTGCATTATTTACTTCTTACCTCATCGTCTTCGAGTTTTTCGCGCGCGCCCGATACCAGATAAAGACGAATCCCATCGAGGCAGGAACGAACACGTTGGAACGCGAGTCGATTAGCGTTTACGAAACTCGTGAATGCAATTACAACCGAAGCGACGCGTTTTTTTTACGAGTGCGTACGTACCTGTAAACTTCGTAAAGTATGTCATCGAGAATTACAGGGCCAATGTCGGGCTTATCCAACAGCGACATCAATATCCTGTAGGGCTTGAGATCTTGTGGATTATCTAGGCAAACGTTTCTCAGCGTCGACTTGATGGCCTCGATCAGCATATCCTTGGAGTACACCTCGAAGTAATCCGCGGCCGTCTCGGTCGCCACGAGGTCCGCCTTATTCTTCAATATCGACGTGCTGACTTCTGTTCCCAATAACCATGCAAACAGTCGCCTAAATGATAAAAATAAAAAAAATTACACGAACACGATCGTACCTTGGCTCGCGTCAAAGCAAACAACTATGAATTTGAGAGAATGACTTCTTTTTTTTTCCTCCTCTCCTTACCTGTTCAAACTCATGTCGCGACGCAATATCGTAGCGAGCGCGGCCGTGAGCAGGACGACCATCTCGTTGCGCGACAATTGACTGTTGTGCATGGGAAAGCCAACGAGCATGAGGTCCAGTGCGCTACGCTGCACCAGCACCGTTGAATCTCGCACTCCGGCGCATAGGGCCGCGACCTTCGCAAAAAAAAAAAAATTTATCGATTTTTAGTCAGCTGATACGAGGTTGGCCGCTTGTACATCGGCACACAATGACTTATCGCGCGTGTAAACAGAAAATGTTATGGGCACTTTAAAAATAACAGGGATGAGATCACGAGTAAAAAAAACCTAGAGTTTTTTTTACTATAAACTTTCAAATCTGTAACTTGAGAATCTTATTATCTCACTTGCCTCCAGAAACGAAATCATCGATTTGGCGCGTGCATAAATACAGCGACACTAGGCATTACGTCACGCTTAAAATGTAATAATACAAGCGAAACAGAATCGCAAATTTATTTCCTGCGCTTTCATGCAGATACAGACGTGAATCAGCTTTAGGTGAAGTCTTATCTAGGCGACGAACGCGTGCGCGCGCGAGCTTATTCAATTTTTTTTGCTCTCGGACATCGACATACATAAGGTGTATCGCGCGCAGCTTTATCGCACTGCGTGCGTACTATATATCCTGCTACGTACAAACTTCGAAAGCATTGCAAAAATTTAAGTATATCAGCTGCTTAAAATTAGCCGTTGAATAGTCGTTAACGAACAGGCTTTTACGATTCGAACGTGATGAAAATGGGCGAGCGTTTATTAGTATATGCATTATTTTACGATCGAAATCTATGATACAAAAGGACGGCTCAAGTGCACCGTTTGTCGTTGCTATTATATTAATTAATATTCGAGCGAGAGCCGTACCATAGTGTTGACATTGGTGCCCATGATGTAGAGCTGATCCTCCATCGAGAGCTTCTTGTTGAAGTGCGACAGCGCGAAGGATATGGCGGGCAACCGGATGCCCGCGTTCGACGACAGACAGTCCCAGAGGCAGGCGTAAAAGTGCTCGGGACCGACGCCCTCGCACACCTTCTCCAGCAGCAGATTCGTCCGGTCGAAGAAGTCGGAGCCCTCCTCGAGGCCGGGCAGGACACCGCTCAAAAATCCGCTCAAGGCCGGCCTCAGTCGCTCGCCCAGCGGCACGAAGTGCGTCTCGTACACGGTGAGCAGCAGCGGCCGCACGTTCATCGCCGCATTGCCCAGTAGCGGAAATAGACCTTTGGTTTTTTTTTGTTCGAATAACATATATATGATTAATAAGTCTTGATTATAGTGTGCGCGTGGCGAGGCGTGCTTTGTTCATTATGTAGGTGTGCTTTTCATCGATTGACGATCGAGCGCGCGCGCGCCTACAAGTATATAAGTCGTCGGAAGTCGTTGTCGTCGACGTCGTCTTGTGTGCTTGCATAGCGGAAAAAAAAGAAATAAAAGACTACTGCCTTTTCACTTTTGTTCGTCGCGTTGAGTTTTAGCACGCGCGCGACATTGTGACGTAAATATTATAAGGCTGAAATCGTTCGAAATATTATATACGCTCGGGCGGTCAAACACGCGTCTTCTTTGTTTTAAATCGTCGACTATACACAAGTCTCGTGTTTGCGCAAGGTTCAGAAGCTATCACGTTATATTTGGTTTGCGCGATTAAAAACGCGAAAGTTGGAAAAGGAAAAATTTATCGTTACTTTACGAAATTGTAAGTCAAAAATAAAATTAATCAAAAGAGCCAGTGTAATTCCGAAGGCAATAATTGCGTCAATCGGGTTCTCATGCGTTAGTTCTCATATCTATTGAGATTATCTATTTACCTGCACTGTAAATGAATAGCTCATGACTCAATCTATTGGTTCCCATGCATTTGAATATAATATCGTAGGTTTCAAGGGCTTTCAGATGTACTCCAGGTGGTAATGCGGGATGCATGCATTGTGCTAGACGTTTTGATATCTTGATCCTTCTTGGAATAACTGGAAATTTCATATTACTATTGAGCACTTTATTGAGCTTCCCAAGAGCAGATATCAAATCAGCCCACTCGCTAGTATATTCAAAACTCTTGAGAGCCTTGTCCACTGCAGAGACATAGCTGTAAAGGAAAATATAGTTGTGATATAATATCTTACAACAATTACTAGTGACATAATTAAATTTGCAAGGAATTTTTTACAAGACTATTGCTTTATGTTTTCCATATATGTATTGATCTTTTTTTTCTCATAAATAGCTCCTATTGTTCTTAGTTCACAGAAGACACTTTAATTGAATTTAATGCAACCATTACATTGTAATTAAGAGAACAAAAAAAGATTTTATTTGTCTTAAAATTGTTAATATTCCATAGAAACCAACTTTTTCATTCTGAAGGCAGAAAATATCAAAGATAATTTTTTTTAAACTTATTTAATTTCTTACCCAAATTTACTGGTATACTATTTTTTAAAGCAAAATGATTACGGTACACTTATTTTGTAATCGTATTTGCTAAATATAGATCACTATTATGATAAAAAAAAATTGTGTACTTAGTTTTAATTATACATATGAATCAAAATTTCAACATTCATAAAAACCTTGTAAAGAAATTGCTGTATCATCAAAATAATCAAATTAATTAGATATTTTATCAAGCCATACTTTGATATGTCATTGTGACCTAACATCAAGTGATGAAAATTATATATATCCAACTTACACTCTGTATTTGGAGTCCTTCATCAACTCGTACTCTTCCAGCGCAATGGAACCCATATTGCTAGGTTTTCTTTCTAGACTCATGGCAAAGTGTTTATCCAATGATGTTGCAATCGAAGACAACACTCACTCACGCGAGCCTAGATCTTGGAGCACTAACATCTTTTCCAGCAGTGCATCATCTAAGCATCCATGTAAAACGAATTCATTGATCTGCAACAACGCATGCACAAGTCACATTGAGAAATAAATAATCAGCTTCATAGATTGTTTACACATGTTTATAATCATGGGTAGCAGAAGTCAAGAGAAAAGAATTGACAGATGCACAAATCAAAAATAATGAGTATCTCGCAAGAATGTAAAAGAGAATGCGCGACAGACGACAGAACGTGTTTTATATACTGCGAGATAGTATCAAGTATGTGCAACGTAAAAAGGTACAAAAACTCGCGATCGCCAACAGACTGTACTTTTGTAAACTTTGCGCTGCTGCTGACTGCGGGCGATCGCAGCTTGGGAAGCACAGCACAATAACACAACACTTGCTAAATTGCCTATAGCGCTCTAAGCCTCTGACCAGTCAATGTCAAAGTCGCACACGTTAACGTAATATACGTTATAATAATAGGCGTGCAGCCATCGACTCGACGTTGACGTAGTCGTCGTCGCACCAGGGGCTATATTTCAATGTAGTGTAACGTCGTCGATACAATACGAAGCATCATAGAGCTATAAGCTTCAACTCGACATCTTCATCGTGACAGTCAATGTGTGCATATCGAGCACGCGTGTGTGTAACGAGGTATACGTAGCGAGATTCGTGTCATCGTACCTGGTCGCGAACTATCCTCGTGTCCCACACGCGTTCACTTTACGCACAACACAACGCATGCAAATGCAACAGAAACAACAACAATAACAAAAAAACAGAACAACCGACCATACGAGGCTTATTATTTCTGCTCTAGTCTCTGCGCCTCGCGTCGAATGGCAGAGCTTCGACTATTTTTCACGCGCAACGAACTGCAGAGCTTGTCACGATATATAAACACACAAGTGCTCTGCCACTGCTTCATACTTTTATATTGTGGCACACACACACGTACACACAGATGTAGAAGTACATACGCTATGACAGGTACCTGTATTATGTATAAGTGCAACAATAAAAACCACGACGGGCTATATATTCGCTGCTGACACTATCCGGAGTGCGGTTATAAGTGCAAATGCACGTACGTTTTGTGTGCTAGTATTTGTTTTGCTGTATTAAAAAATAACTGCGGCTGCGGCTGGCTGATATATAGTTCGGCTTTCGCATCCAGCGCACGACTAAAACTGGAATACGAGAGCTGTGCGACTCGTGCCTCCTGCTTACAGACAAAGTGTGTTATATATATACAAAGCCTTATGCTATATAGTCGCGCACACACACGCGCGACTCGCGATTGTAACAGTCTGCTGCTGTTGAGCTCTGCTCCGATCTTTGCGTGTGTATACGTATCGTGCGCGCGCGCGCGCGAGCGTAAGCGGGTTTGGGTGAATAAAACATGCTATATAACAGCAGTAGCAGCAGCAGCAGCAGTCATACGGAGCATAGACGGCGCGTACTACACCTACGCAGTCCGCGAATGCATATTGCATATATATGTGCTGCATCAGACAGCAGCAGCATACCGTATGCTGCTGCTGGGATTTAGATCGGACAGCAGATGCTCGAAAGAAGAGAGTCGGAGCTATTTTTCCACGCGCACGTACACCTCGCAATATGTTAAATGGGTGTCTTTTAATAAGAGTATTGTTGAGCATTGACGCGCGCGATTATTTATACGCACACTTAAGGTGCGCGCGATTGTGAACCAGATATCAGCTGTTCACACGGACATCAGCTGTATACTTAATGTCATTGACGCGTACAGTACATTTACTACCTTCAGAGCGCGAATAAACCACCGCACGGTGAGAAAGAGTTGAATCGATGCCAATTATTATATTAATCCACGTGCATAAAAAAAATATAAGTCATCTCGAGTAGTTTTAACTTTTTTCTTTGTATCGCACGAGTGTGACTCGGCTCTTCTATTATGTTGGCTCGCCTTAAGACGCTCGGGACAGACTCAATATCTTATCACGCGAAAGGAAGATAAGTATACTAATAAGTAATATGCGTGCTTAGCGTGCGTATACGAGAGCTGCGAGAGATCTACGATGCCCCAAAGAGAGCCGCACGCCGTGTCTGGCTCGACGAATTCTTATAGTTGAGAGAGAACACAAAAATTTTATTAGCACGTGCATTATCACGTGTGTTATCACAACCGATGTTTTTTTTTCTTTCGTTTTTTTATTGATGATAAATAATGGTACGTTAGGAACGGTTTTTTTATTCACGTACGCTCGCGGACCGAAACGCAGCCACCGAGAGGAAAAATCATTCGCTTTGTAATTAAACATCGAACGATTTGAATTAATAACGTTTCTCTGAATTAAATCGGAGCTCTCGAGACATGCGAATTTTAATGGCTCTTAATGTAAAAGATTAACCAGAAAGACGCATCGAATTGCGGTTAATGCGATGCTCGTTACAACAGCGCGCGCTTTGGTTTAACATTTTTTCCCTCTTATTATTTTTTTTATTTTTATGCATGCGATATGTCACAATTGCGCGCGAGTATTTACATACTCATACTGTTTGGTAAATTGATAAGCGCGCGCCGCGAGCTCGCGCAGATTAAATAAACGAAAATAAAAAAATACGACTTTTTTGCACTTTCTTCGCAAATCAACACACGCACTGTTCGCACAAGCAGCTTATCATCGAGTCGATACGAGCGAGTATAACGTACCTATAAAAAGCACAGAGCTCGTTGTGTGCCACTGGTTTCTTTTTCATTTCGAATAAGGCGAGTTTTTTTTTCGTTCCTCGTTGCACCCCTTTTCCGATGCAACACAATTGCACACGCGTGTATGAACTTTTGCGTAATACACCCACTGGCACCGATGTTTTCAATCGCAGTTACCTGATTGCGTCTAATCGAACGTAAATTACTCGTTTAAATCGCAGGCACGAATATAAAGTGATGATTCATACGAACGAAACTTATAATGTAGGCCGTGAATTTCCAATACACCGTGAAGATTTTTTAGGGTTTCTCCCATCTCGCTTCACTTGTTTGACGGTTATTTATAGCCATTGTCAAGATTCGGAGTTTCCCGCGCTTTTCGAATCGCCGCTATTGCAAAAATTCTCGAAACGAAACAAGTGATTTTCGCTCATCAGTCCAAACTGCACTGCCACCTGCCGCAGTATAAATACATTCAGCTTATGTTAAAGGGTACCGTGACTGTCACTTACAATCTCATGGTTTATCCTTATTTACACAACTCTGTCTGCGGTTCTCGTTCGCGCGAATCGCGACTCACGAATCTTCGTTAATGCTCCGACATTTGCCATTGTAAAGCGAGCCTGATCTGCAATGTACAGCTTGATCTGTGCTCCAAATATGCGCGCGCAGATGCGAATTTCATCGAAGCTCGCGAACCCAACAAGCCAAAACGAGACAGAAGATGATCGTTGTGCGCCGAGCCGCCGAGCGCAAAAGCGAATCTCTTTGTAGATCGTAGACTGTTCGCCTCTGTCTCTTTGTGTACGCTTGAGAGCTGTTTTGTCAGTTGTGTGCGTGTGATATATACATTCATATACGTTGCTGGTGTAATGGCGATCGTCGTCGCAGCCTCGCGAAAAGTAACAGCAGCTGCAACAGAAGCGTAACATACAAAAGTCGCCCTCGTAAGTATCGTATGCGCGAGAAATACATCGAGAGGACCGAGTTAAATATTCGACGCTGCAGTTCTCGCACACACAAGTGGTAGAGAGTGTTTGTTGCGGTGGTGCGTCTGTGGGTCTCGAGTGCGCAACGGCGGAAAAGATTGCCTATTACGATTCGTACAGCGCATCTATTTAGCGCGTCTGCAGCCTCTGTTAATGTTGGCCAAGCCAATATTATAAGCTTATACATAATAAGTCTGTGTGTGTGTTCGCGCTGTGCCTCGTGTGCCACTATAATACAGCACACTGAGGCAAACAAAGCCCGAAGCTACGCAGCAACAGCAGCAGCAGCAGCATCGCGTTGAATTATCGCCGTTCTGTAAAGTCGAGAGACTGAAACGGTTTAACTATATAAGTGTAAGCGATACCAAGATCCGATTAATTTCGAGACCTTGTCGTCGCGCTTCATAAATTGATAAGCTGGCTAACAAAAACAACAACACGTCGTCCCGAGTGGCATCGGGCCTGTCGCGGACGTCCAATCAACGGACCCCATCCGCTTCGGCTGCTAACTTGAACAATCTGACGAATAGAAACAAAAACAACAACAGCAACAGTAATAGTAACAGTAACAACAACAACAGCAACATCAACAATTCCTCGTCGGGACAAGCCTACGCTACCCCGGTTTTTTTTAAAAACAACATGACTTCTGTCAACAGCTCGGCCTGTGCGCCAGCCAGCGCGGGCTCCTCTGAGTCGGATTTCCGCATGAACATTGCTGCCCTTAAACGCGTTGATCCCTATGTCAAGACCATCATCGAGACGGCCACACACGTCGCCCTCTACACGTTTAACGGCGAGAGCAATGAGTGGGAGAAAACCGAAATTGAGGGAGCTATGTTTGTGTACTCGCGTATAGGAGAACCCTACAATAGCATAATCATCATGAATAGGTGAGTTTCCTTTATTTCTTTAAAAAATTATACTTTATACCTTTATGATTTTCTTATTTAAAACAAATAGTTTTGTGCTGTTTGAACATGGTTTTAATAATTTATTTTTTTTTACAGACTAAACACTCAAAATCAAGTGGAACCAGTTACTCCAGGCTTAGATCTACAACTTCAAGAGCCATTTTTATTATACAAGAACTCCAAAGGACATATATATGGTATTTGGTTTTATGACAGAAATGAGTGCGTAAAAATATCGTCTGTGTTGAACAAACTTGCAAAAGAATCAGACTCTTCTAACAAAGTTATACCAAAAAATAAAAAACCAGTTCAAAAGAAAACAAATAACGTTGACATATTTAGCATGTTGAGCAAAGCTCAAGAAGATTATAATTCTAACAAATCTGGCTCATCAGATAAAGTTAGCAGAAAAGCAGATCCTAAATCACCAATGAGTAATGCAATTGGAGAATTGTCTGGGGCATTGAATGCCATGGCTATGGCATCCAATGTGGCTCCAGATGTGACATCAAAAAGTGTAATGGACTTCTTTGCTAAAGCTAAAGTAAACCCTCCAGTGGCCCAATTAATGTCTCATCCTGCAGCTCATACTGTAGAAAATATAGAAAAACAGCATAGATCTAATACGCCTCAACCGGCAGCAGGCGCGTCTTCAATGTCATTAAACAGTACAAGGTAAATATTTAATTGAGTTAATCAAGGTTACTAATTTATTAGCCATGAACTAATTATATCTTTTATATTCACAGTTGTGAAGAATCAATTATAGCCAAGCTTCAAAAAAAAGCAAATATTGCTGCATCAAATAAACCAACTCAACCATTAACATTAACAGAGTACGCTGCAGCTAAAACACCTAATGTTGCCGATAAATCAGGACGAACTGATGACAATCATACCTCAAGTTTTCTCAGGATACAGTCTCCAAATGCTATAAATTCAAACGCTATGCAAAATAGAAATAATGTTAGTCTTAATAATTATGGCGAAGGATATGACTCTGTATATCTAAAACAAAATACTTCATTGCCGAGCCAACTCTATGATCCAGCTTATCATCACAATTCTACGGTAACTTTTAACTGAATTTAGAACCTTAGCATTCAGGGATTATATTAAATTCAATTATTACTTTTGTCATTACAGTATCCTCATGATGATTTGGTGAATGCCCCACTTACACCTAAATCCTCAACCTTGACTTCAGGTGGCACAGCTCCAGCACTCATACCTCCGGGTATGTTTGCTGCATCTTCAAGTCCAGCAACAACAGAGTCTTTCCTGCGACCAGTTGAACCACTGACAAGAAATCAATTACTCCAAGGGTTTAATTACTTGTTACGTAATGATCCGGAGTTTGTTAACAAATTACATGAAGCATATGTGAAGTCTTTCAGCGAAATACTTTCATAGATTTGAAAGTATTCAGACGAATCTTAAAAACTCACCCACACCTGTATAAAGTAAATCGCGCGTAAAATTTGCATGTACAGCATTCCTGTTAGAACGCGGATGATCTATTGAATAGGAAAAGTGTGGCTAGAAAATGTGAAAGGTGAAGTGCGCTTTAAAAACAATAACGAACAGCGAGAAAGGTATTCATCACTGTCAAATGTGTTTTTATTTTATTTTTATTAGTGTTGCCCTTTGAAGAATTTTAATATTTGTGAATGGCAGACTTTTGGCACTTGAACTTTTGCACGTTCTTGCAACATTATTTTAGATTTTAAAAACAAATCGAGTACTTTAAGCAGTATTTTTATATTCTGGTGTGATCTAAAGCAGCTTTGATAATAAATCGACATTTAAGACTCGAGTGTCAATGATATACACTTAAATCGTCAATGATATAAACTTGCAACACTAAGTTAGTGCGCAAGTCCGAAAGAATATGATTAAATTTAGCAGAAGCAGTGCAAACGTCAGATCATCGAAGGGTTTGCAAAAATATATAGTTACGCGATTTAAATCTAAAAACAATCATTGTAATCTCGCGAATCTTTATGAATGAGCGAAAATGACTTTGTTTTTTTCAAACTGGTGCTTTAAAAAGTGATTGACGCAATGTACTTACAGAAAATCAAGTACTGAACAACAGAAATTGTAATTTTTTTTAACGATGTAACGACCTACATGGTAGAACTACCCTTCGTATCCTTATATTGTTATTAGTGTGATCGTTATGACGTGCGTTGTGCTGCTGCTCTTTGTGCATGTCCAAGAGTTATTAATATTAAAAATTTAATGAATTGTATAAAAATAATCCATGTTAAAATGGAAACATACAGCAAGTAGATTATTATTATTATACTGATTAAAGAATACGAGCGATTAAGATCCTACAAACGCTTGAGTTGTGAGAAAGAATAACAAATAAAAGAACACAAGATTTCGTCAAGAATAAAACTTGTATATATTGTTTGACATTTTTATCTTGTTTTTTCATCTCTTTTAATTAGCCGAACTACTCGACATTTTACGTAAAGTAGGACATTTTTTTACATTATTCGCGTTATACAATCTATGTAGAATAGCGATACTCAGTTAATACGTAAATTAATTTTATTTTATAGTAAATTATTATCGTATTATCACAATATTACATAATTTTTTAAATGGAATACGATTAAAAAATGGTACATGCTCGACAATCGTAACATACATCATGCGATGATCTCAACTCTTCACTAGACTCTCGTGTGATATTTATCGATGTTTAAGTGATTCAATTGACAAGTTGTCATTATTTCAAAAAATATAGAGTTACATTTGTTTCTCAATGGTTCAATTTGAGAGAGATAACAAAATCGTATAAGTTTTTCCTCGAGCCTGTAAGGCAAAAAAAAAGACAATTCGATGAGCGTCGATCAAAAACTATGCAGTCAACATCGAAGCAAAAATCATTTTTTCATTCACTCGACTCATATAGTGCTCTTGGACTCTTTCTCAATAGCTTGTAATATTTGTAATGTTGGAAGTACAAAATTCATTTGATCAAATAGATTTTATAAGAAAAAGACCAAAACAAGTTGTTTAGTTATTTCATTTTCATATATAAGAATAAAAATATAGTATTAGTTAAAAATAATACAAGCATAATTAATTCAAACGATTTCATCATCATCGATTGAAAATCAAAATCTTTACTAAAATTGCATCTTTATTCACAAGTTTAACGAGTAAAGTAGTGGATAACATTTGTTTACAGTTAAAAAAAACCTTAAGCTAATTAATAATTTTTCCTCCAAATTATTATAATCCATACTATTAATATTTTATAATGTAAGCAGTGATACAAACAACTTTCATTTACACTCATTTATTCTCATTTACTTTCACTCATACTGATGTAAAAAATGATTACAGAAAAAATTACACGTATTTTACAATTGATAAACCGAAGCAAATATTAAAAATTTGAATTGAAGTATCATTATTACAGTCATCATTTTTTACAGGAAAAAAAGAAAATTCACAGCCGTATGGAAAACTTGAGGTTCGTTACATCTTCATTTACGTCGTTCTTGTTATCAATAAAACGGTAAAAAATACAAGAGAAATTATCGGACGGAAAAACCTTTGCCATGGATTCGATTGATGCGTAAACCACAAGAAATAGAAAGATCAACAATTGCTTTTTTTTTTAACGAACCTCAGTTTAATTTCCATAAATGCCATTGTTCTATATGTATAAAAAAAACCTTTTTTACACGCAATTTGACAGTCATCATTCGCTCAATGCATTCGTCAACAACAACTAACGATAAGTCGATAAAAATAACAATATTTCATATATGTTTCTGTACAAGTGTGCGTTCGAAAAAATGTCAATATCATCAAGGCGGCACGATTATAATTATCACCTACACGCATATCATCCATAATTAAGGCATTATTATACACATATATATTGATCACGTCTATCTACATAAACACCAGCGACCGTGAGGCGTCAAATGTGCGATGTACACTGGCGTCAATAATCGACATCGTCGCGATTGTTTTTTCCCCCCTGTTTTTTGTCTTTTACTTGAATTTGGTGACTAGAGACTGAAGAACCTGCATACGCTCTCACATTTTGTCAGTATTTTTTTAAACTGATCAAAAAAAGAGGTAAAATTTCGCCGTCAGAAAACAGAAAAATCGGCTCCGTCGAGCGCGCAGTTGCACCTCTTCCCCCCATGAAGACAAGTATAACGTTATTGTGAATTTTATGTGTGCCGCCCATGCCCTCGCTCATTTTTCGAACACTCCGAAGATGAGAAAATTCTATCAAAAAGTCTTTGGCCCACGTATCTCGCGCGCACTCCTCCATCTCTCGAATATAAAAAACATTAAAGAAAAAAAAAAAAGAAAATAGATCAACGTTCAATATAAAGTCTTCGCTTTTCACTCTCTTCGAGTCGATTGGTTATTTGTTTTTTCCTTTCAACATTCTTTTCAAACGAGTGGCATCTTGTTGGGCGCGAGATGTTGACGAAAGTGTCGATGGCAGTGATGGGTCGTGGTCACGGTCGCTGTCGGAGGCAGCAGCGGCGGCTGCAGTCCCTGCAACTTGTCGCTCTGCGTCGGCAGCGGCTGCAGCATCCTGATGGCGAGGCTGGCCAGTATGAGGAGCAAGACGAAGCCGCAGATCGGCACGGCGATCGTGACGGTCCGGAACCAACCTTCGGACTGCTGCTGGCTACCCGTGGCCTGGCTCGTCGTGCTCGATATGGACGTGCCACCGCCGCCCAAGTGGTTCTGCTGATGATGCTCGCCGATCAGCACTGAAACCCGAAGAAAAGGAAAAATAATTATTATACATGCGATGAGTAATTGCGCCACGTGTCCGTATACGGAGAAAATGTGACACTCGAACTAAATTTAACAATAATAAAAGAATATAATAGCGCGTGTAGCGCGAAATCAAAGGGCCGGAGTGAAAGTAATTATACACGCTCGTACGATATCGTGTGTCGCTCGCGATGACAATCGACGCACAATAATAAGAAAAAAGTACCGTCAGCGGAAAATCGCACAGTCAAGCGAGATAGATATGTATACAGTAATCGCATCGCGAGAAAAAAAAGAAATCCGAACTGCGGCGATTTCAGGCAAAACATCGCGAACGTGCTCGAACTTGTATCGTCGTATATATGTACCCTTCCATAATCTCGGTAGCTGCGCACAAAAGAAATGTATCCGCGCTGCTATGCAGTACTGTGCACGTGTACGAGCTCGCGCGTTGTGTTTTACTCCTTGCCTTGCCCCGCATATGTGCCCGTGCACTTCGCGTTTATATACGTTTAATTAGCGAGCGAGCTCGAGGGATATGTAGTACGCGCGCAACGAGTATCCACTGAGCGCGAGATAAGAATCGAGAGCAACATCGAGGTGCGCCTTTTTTGTTAATCTTCTCTCAACGGCAACAACGAGAAAAATTCTCTCTGTCTCACCTTGCAGGGTCTTGTTGAGCCTGGCCCTCAGAGCGGGACTGTCGACGTGATTGCAGAGGTCCTGCTCGCAGCACAGTTTTCCCGGCGGGCAGGATATTTTTCCGTTGACATTGTTGCCGCCGCTGTTGAGTTTGTCGTCGAAGCAGCCGCTGAAGCCCGCAGTCTCCGGCCTGCCGTGCAGCAGATGCAGCGATTTGAGGCTCGACGAGACCAGGGCCAGAGGCGGCAGCTCCGTAAAGCAGCCCCGGCCGCGACACATGTAGCCCTGCGACACGCAGTGCGGCTGATTGCAATAGCAGCGCACCTCGTGCTGCTGCTGGGTGGATTTCCTGGGCGACGAAGACGAGTCCTGTGACGAGGCCGAGTTGTTGTCTGAAACAGGAGAATGGAATAATTTTGTTAAAATTTTTCTCAATTACTTTACGAGTACGGTATTTATAGATATCCTATGGTCCATCATCGTCCCGATTTTTTATTTGGAAAATGAAAAAATTTATATTATGTCTAGATTGAATCCTCAATTCGGGATCGTTTGCATAAACAAGTCTGAGACTCCGATACATCTTAACCTTGAGATAGACAGAAACAAAGGCAATAAAAGAACAGTCCCTTCAGCACTGCCTCGTAAAAAGCTCCAAGTTATAGACGAGGAGCTCCAAACGATGCGCAGCACATGTCGCTCATATTATATATACAGACGGCGGCGGCGGGAGGGTCCTCTTACGCGCACTGCATATCCTTGCTAACTCGCCAAAGGCAGCGTATCCCAAAATCAAAACAACAAAACAGAGAAAAAGGAAAAAAGAAACACGAGCTCTTCTCTCTGCAACGCAATGTATAATTTTGTCAAAAGCCGCGACGAGTGTTCGTTGCCCGAATGCGCTCGGCAATTATTCATTCTTCGTTACGTACTACCTAAGTATCGACTTTTCGCGCGGCGTGATTTTGTCAAAAAAAAGCGAAAACATCTGAAGCTCGTGCATAAAGAAATTAATATCTCTTTCTTTCCTTCTCTCTTTCTCTTCGTCTCTTCGTCACATATTATGTTGTACGAGACGAGTGTATACAGTTCGGGCGGCCCAAAGGCAAAATAATATATTCATTAGCTTCAAGACGCGCAACGTCGACACATTTGAAAGCAATTATGGACGATGCGCGGCGTCTGAAAACCATAATTTTAAATCACCGACGTCTATTTCCATCCGTACACACGTATGGGCTTGTATGCAAACTTTGACTACACTACAAAAAGGAGATGCAAAAGGAGAGAGTAAAAAAAGGGAGATGGCATATCACCGCATATTCCTCTATGTGTCAACAACAACGCTATTGGAGCCGTGCACACGTGCACTTGTACGCGAGTGTTAGAGCTATAGTCTCTTTTCTCTCTCACAGCATGAAAATGATAAAACTCGACTCATAGCTCTCGTGTATACAGTGTGTGCAGTTGCTGCATTTCGGGGACTCGTCTTTTTTTGTGTGTGCGTTACCGTACGCAAATACGATATATAGAAAAAAAGCTGAATCACGCGGTGAAAATTGTGAAGAGTCATTGCGTCGAACACGGAACGCAGTACATAAGACACAAGCGCGTTGGTGCAGCTACAATATACAAAGAGCGCGGCTTTTTTTCAAAGCCTCTCCGCGCGCGCGCGAGCTGCTCGTGAATGCACGCGCGCGTGCACTGCGTTTAATCATCATTATAATAGCCGCCGCTGCTTGTGTGCATACACACGCACACAGCACGTACAACGCACGCCGCACGTATAAATTGAATTTGTCGTATATTAACGGCAATGATGATGCACATATCTGGATAGTTAACAGTGCGGTGCTTGCGAGCAAATTTCGAAACGAAAAGGTAAATAAGGCAGAAGAAAAATCAATTGTTCGCATCGTCAGAGTGACAATCACAAGACCTTTACTTTCATTTATACAATTATTTTGACTTTACCACTTACAGATTTATAGATGAAATGACTCGTCATCTAGTGCGAATTTTTAACATTTTTATTGGCAATTTCACTCAAAATGTTCAAATTCGAATGTGGAATTCAATCATTCAATATTTAGATTCAATATTGAAAAAATAATAATAATAATAATATAAAAGCTGCAGCAGTTACGAATTTATTATGTCTTCCTCCGTGTATAAAACTCCGAGATCAACGACGAGCTGACGCACTTTTAGCTAGAATCCCTTATCGCTGTATATAACGCATACAAAATTTACGTACGTTGCAGAGCTCAACCTAACGCGCACGTGGTCTATTCGCGCGCAGGAATTTCTGCACAGCTGCAGTCAGCCACGACACTATTTCGAGCCATACACACCTTTTGGCATTTGTATTCTCATAAGGTACACTCGTGATGCGCAAGCTCTCTCTTCACATCGTGTACAACTTGCGGGATCGATGATGGCTTTCGCATGCGTGAATAATGGTTCAATTGCGAGTCGATAAATAATCCCATCTTTTTATACAATAATAATATAATATCGCCGTGCACGCACGCGATATACACTCTCGGACTGTCCGAACTCTTTGCTCCACGCGGCATATATCTGTACGGCAAAATAATCGCGGGAACAAAGTGAAAAAAAGAAGGAAAAAAAAGAGAGAAAAATAAGAAAGGAGCAGCAGTACCGTGGACGAAGAGGGACTATAATCTCACGATTCATTAACGACGTAAAAACGCTAAAGCGCACCGCGAGCATGTGCACACACACGTACACGCACATACTTATGCAGGTCCACACAGTAGGTATATACGATTGCTCCTGCTGTTTCTGCTGCGAAACGGAATAAAAATAAAATAATAAAAAAGAAAGCGAGCGAGTTTGCAGCACAAAATATACAAACACACACACACACACACACACACACACACACACACACATATATATATATAAGACACACGCGCGAATCCGACGACGAGGAGAGCGAAAGAGAGGAATAACTCGTCCCTGAGAGTTTACGATCAAACTGGGCCATAAAGCATCGATATGTATACTCTCCGCAAGCGCAGCAGCAGCAGCAGCTCTGGCTCGCGCGCGCCCCGAGAGTAAAAGCGGGAATAAGGACTCGCGAGCTTCTTATACGTGTGTGTATGTGTGTGTGCAACTGAGCAAAAAAAACCAAATTCCCGATGGAGCAAGCCCTACAGGAGAGAGAGAGAGAGATCCTTTGTCTTTTACCTTCGCTTCTTCTTCTTCTTCTGTTGCTGCTGCTACTTTTGCCTTCTTGGGCTTTGCTCTCTCTACTTCTCCCTTTCTTGACTCGTGGCTATATAGGTACTGTTTGAGCTAATAAGCTTCGTCTGCACACACATATACTCAAACACACACACACACACACATATTTTTACATGCTCGCAGGGCACAAGGCAATTCGCTGAATAAAAAACAAAGACTCTAAATGGAGGAGAATATATGGCTCTGTTCGCGCGCGCGTGTGTGGCTTGGCTTGTGCACAGACTGCAGTGCAGCGCACACCGGCACATTTTCCGGCATGCTCGCATCCGAAGGGCCGGGGCCGAGACTCTACTCTACGCGCAAGTGAAATCGCATATCGTCCTGCACGTACGATGATGCTGCGCATGAAACTTTAAACATGTAATACCATACAAGAGTTCCGAGTATTTAATTTTCGGCCGTGATTACGCCTGTGTGCGCACCAAGTATTACATGCCATGCACTTGTACAGTATGCGTAGTCAGACATGTGACCGGTCATTCCTGCAGCGCGCGCGAGCTGCTGCTGCATACCTCTGCCTCGAGAGAACATGCATATTTTCATGTGAAAGCAACAAAAAAAAACAGAAAGGACAACGAACAAATTAAGAAAGACACACGCGCGCGAGATGGGCCCCGCTATACACACATAAACAGGCCGACGTTTAATACACCATCTATATATATTGTATATACGTGCTCGACCTGATCGGCCATCAAGAATATTATATGTACACGAAGAATGCGCACGAGCAAAAGAGAAGAGAGTCGAGCAAGAGAAGAAGAAGCAGCAGCAGCAAAAAAGAAAGAAGAAGAAGAATTGGGCGAATACGAGCACGGAGCAGCAGCAGCAGGAGGTCGTGCGCTGCACGCGGTTCCGCGCAGCCGAAAACAAACACCGGCGTACGTACGATATATACTACGCTATATACCTGCTGTATACCTTTATGGTATGCGTGCAGAGTACACATACTCTCTCTCTCTTGGTCCGTCGTGCCATCATGCGGCATATTAATTATTTTACGGGCATATAAGCTCGAAGCCCGACTCGCTCGATATGAACTTGATTCTCCCTTCGGATGTTGTACGAGCTTTTTTTTCCTCTTTCACTCTCTCTCTCTCTCTCTCTCTCTCTCTCTCTCTCTCTTTCTCTCTCTCTCTCTCTTCGACGATGAGAAAATAATAAGAGAAGAAGAGCACACACATACGCACACACAATGGGGCTGAAGAGAGAGAGAAAGAGAGTCCACAGGACCAGATGCCGCGATG
This sequence comes from Trichogramma pretiosum, assembly GCF_000599845.2. Classification (NCBI taxonomy): domain Eukaryota; kingdom Metazoa; phylum Arthropoda; class Insecta; order Hymenoptera; family Trichogrammatidae; genus Trichogramma; species Trichogramma pretiosum. The sequence goes on from NW_019641688.1 coordinate 724,888, forward strand.
ATCGGTAAGGTATAATATGCGTTAGTGTTTATGAAGCAGATATCGCTCATCGTTGAGAGAGAGTATATCCCTCGAGGCACAGCAGCAGCAGCTCAGCAACACATGTGTGTAAAATCTCTTGCCTCGATTTTTTTTCATATCGTCCTCCCCCTCGCGCCTCGAATGCCTTAAGTCTCGTACGTATAGCATGTGCACACAACCCGCGATCAACGCATTTATAATATACGTTTGTAATTGGCCCTTTTTTGCGTCGTGCGCGCGCGTGACCAATGCGCTGCGTGCCTAGATTTATGTACACGCGTCTCCGGGATATTGCATTTTTTTGCGCGTATAGCTCTGTGTGCAGTATAGGGCGAGATTCTTCGACTCGTATATAAAACGCGCTCTCGAGATCGTCCGATGGGAGCTAGTCTGATGATGGCAGCTTATAAATAAATTGCTCAATATTTACTCGGCACGAGCGGCGCATTCATGTTCATGACACGCACTCGCGTGTGCGTCGCGAGACACGTTAGGTGCACACACGCGTTATTCTGCGGGTACAGATACTCTTACCGACACTATATCGGTTGATCTTTCGTTGCGAAACTCGACGTCCCATTGGCAAGTAAAGCCATTGTAATGCGTATACTGCTCATTGTCTATACCTAATAACGATATCGTTTATGGCATATGAACCTGCGGTGAGATTTTTCAGTCCCACATTTTTTTTCTGACGCTCGTCGCGTAAACACAACGCGGGCTAATTTAATTGCTCGCGTGCAGCTCGTATGCGTTAAGCTTCAAAAGAAATCGGTATATTTACATCGCGCGTTAGCACTGTATACTATATTGTAACATTACGAAATTTCGCATACGTATATAGTTTTACAGCTCGCTATAAGAAGAATCGAGGATCGTTGCGCAAATTATGTGCTCCGATCGCGCGGCTGCATAAATATATACGGCCGATATTTGTATGTATGTGTTCGGCCGCGCGGTCTGCGCCACCGCGAGATTTATTACCCGCATGCGAGTTTCGATACGTACGTATACATTCATCGAGAAAAATTGTAGGCTACATGTATACGATCGTTCCGCAGAGCCCAAGAAGTCAAAGTGAATGAGAGAGAGAGAGAGAGAGAAAGGTGCAAATTCAGACTCGCAGGTATAAATAAAAGAAATCGGTAAATGCTTAATACGACACAAAGCAAGTGTGCAGCTTTATATTATACGGAGGCTTGCGTAATCATCGCAATATACCCTATATTGTAAGCCGGTCAGGTCGAGCACGTGTGCGAGTATATGACTGTATGCGCCGGAATTTTTTTTCCGTTGATATTCCAGATAGATTTCTTCGTCCAAGCGGTGCAGCTGAGCGCATGTGTCTCGTTACCAACGCGCACAAAATATCACAGTCACGTACGATAATACAGCATGCGCATAGTATACGCATGCGTAATGCGTCAAAACTGCAGCTGGCGCTGCACTTTTAGTCCCTCGAGTGGCGTTTTAAAATCTAAGATACGTGCGCGCGGCTTTTTGCTCGGCAATTTACATGCGTTTATATACATTTTGTCATTTCCACGAAAAAAGAGAGATAAAAAGGCGGACGAGAGAGAACGCGAAGAAGGAGTAAAAGGAGAGGAGAGACAGCTCCATCGTCGTGCTGCTGCTGTTAACTCTGTGATTCTTGGCGAACAGCATATTACACGACGTTATAATGGATTTCGATAGAATTATAAAGTATACGTTTACCGCGGAAGGAATAAGGAGGGAGAAGTAAAAAAAAATCATTGTTTGAGACATGATTTGTTGAAGGCAAACTAATTTTCGCATCAAACATGAAATCTCGAGAGAGAGAGAGAGAGAGAGAGAGAGAGAGAGAGAGAAAGCAAGATTCGCATCTCGGACGATGCACACACACATAAGTGGGTTAGAGATTATTATACGCATAGCTTCTGATTCTGCCCGAGCTGCTGCGCCCTTTTACTCTTGTCCACGGCATTTTTTGTTTTTGTGTTTCGTGTGTTCGATGTACAATAAAAGAAGAAAAGATCTAGAGAGAGAGAGAAGAAGAGCGAGAGATACTTGAAGCAGATAATCGAGCCGAACACGACATTCAACCCTGGAGTAAAAATGTCGAAAATGCTGAGAATAGAGTCATTAGCGGCGCGTGTAATGCGCGTATAATACATATCCGCGTCGTGTATATGATATTATAAAGAAGCCCCGGCGGTGGTATAGTTGGCTCACGGCTGTGCACTTTTTCGGGGATGTACTTTTGTACTTGTACAGTTTACACATAAGTTCGCTAGACGATGACAAACTGCCGCCTTGAGCTTCGTTGTAAATGTGTAGCATGGCGATACGCGAGAGAATCGCTCGGGTAATTATAGTCGATGTAGCCTTTTTTTCATGTAACGAGGATCAAAGCGCATCGAGAATTCACTCCTATACATAAACAAGATAAATACACAAGTCACGAATCTCCTCCGCCAAAATCTATTACCCGCGAGTGTACATAAACTATACCCGTACGAAAAGTCGGGTTGAACATAATAATAGCGAGTGCCCGAGAGTCTGGTAGAAGCGCCTGGAACGCATAAGTATGCTCCGTGTGTGTGTGTGTGTTTCTGTGCAAGCATGAGCAAACAGCAGGAGCAGGAGCAGCAGCGGCGGCGGTGAAGCAAAAATGCTAAAAGAAAAAAAGGAGTATAAACCGAGCGAGTGACCGACAAGGAGTAACCGAAGCAGACCGGCTCTCCTCCCTCTCGCTTCGGGATCGCTCTATACTCATGAGAACGCGGCTTCGTCGTCGTCGCTGCTGTTATACTGCTGCGGCATTCGACCTGCGGTTTAAGCATACAATATACAGGTATAATGCAGCGAGCTTCGAGATTTCATGTGTGCACGGTACTCGCGTAAAATTGCACAATTTTTGGCGCGCACTCATTATATCCTGAGCCTTTTTTTTTTAAATTCGTATAATAATCGATATTCGTCAAAGTCGGTAAAGATTCGTGAATGAGCGTCAGAGCGTAAAATCACTCGCGATTTAATCGTGACTACGTACAGAGATTTTGGTTAAAGGCAGTGTGCCAACAGCTCATGTTAGCTCTGGTCGTATTAATTCCTTTTATACATCCATGCGTCGTTCTTAACTGCTTCTATATACTGCTGCTGATATTGCTATACATTGCCCCACACGAGCTGTCTATATTACAGCTATAATGCGCGGATTTATAGCGGCTTCATGAGCTGCGCGTGTGGATTTTTATTTTTATTCTTCTTCGCTTTTTGTATTATACAGCTTACACATAAATCGAGATGATATTTACAACTGCAAAGTGGGCCCGCTGCGAGCGAAACACAACTCGACCCGTGCGTGAGAGAGTACGTAATATGTATATAGCGCAAAATCGGAGATGTCGTTCCATTTATTTTCATTATTTTTTTTTCTTCCAATTTTTGAAGTACGAGATCTCGTTTTTATAATCTATTAACTGAATCGACGTAAAGCTACACAACCCACGTTCCCACATTGTTCATAATGTACGAGGCTGAGATTCGAACCCTGAGTAACCGCGAATGTGATCGATCAATTACTTCGAAAAAGACACGACTCGATTTAATTACGATTTTTATCTCGCGCTCGAATATACGATCATAATATATCTTCGAATATTCTAAACAATTTGCCTCCGCAATATTCTCGACGCTCGCTGTAGTCCAAGTCACACGGGCTGCCGAAGAAAATATATAACTTATGCGTATTACGATCAGTTCGGTCACACAATGTCCACAGGATATTTATACGCCAGCGTGTAAGCTTCAGCTTCGTAATTAATAACCACTCCCAGATACGTATACGTAAATATAGTGCGCGGGCTATATACGTCCGAGCGAAAAAAAAGTCACAAATCTTGATCACGCAAACGAGCGATAAGGATCGTGCAGCGCCTCGGGGGGTCCTCGCGCTCTCTCTCCTCCTCTCTCTTTAGACGTTACTTTTTACATGTATACACACATACTTAACACACATACATGTTACACGCAGCGGAGAGAAAACAGAAATCGGCAAGTGGAAGAAGATACAGAGAGATGAGTATAATATCGAAAATGTATCGAATCAATTACTGACGATTTGAAGTTTAGTAAATTACAGGTACGCGTGCTTGAGAATTTGTATCCGGCATAGCTGAGCCGTGTCGTCGTTCGTTGTCGCTCGATCTCGAGGCTTCTCTCTCCCCGCGAGACGAGAGTCAAAAATAAAAATCAAAGAAGAAGAAAGAAAAACAATCAGCCGAGTATCGAGAATCTTTTGGCCTCGCATCTTAGCTGAATCAATTATCGAAACACCCGTGCGCTGCGCGCAGAAAACAACTCTTCTCGGCATTGGGGAGGAGAAGGAGGGCTCGAGCTGCTGCACGTGAGTTGACGTATTCGTATCGGCGAGTAGTAAATTATAATGGTCCCGTGCGCCGTGAGCGATGCATTAATTACACAAATGGAATAAGACTGAGAGAGAAAGAGAGAGAGAAGCAACGGATCGTTGGAAAAAAAATTGCCACACAGGCGCATACACACACGTATTGCATTTGTTCGAATTCAAAAGTTAAATATTTATAGAGTAGACTCGTGTATAAAATGTGTGTTGAAAGCGCGCGCGCGGCCCCTTAATAAGGGTACATGTCGATGCAAAGTATTTCGAGGAAGCCACGGCCTTCCGAGGCCTGAACGAGAAGCGGCTGGCAACTTACTTGCTCGTTTCAAAGAGAGGGAGATAATAGTGAAAGCATTTTTTGATTTTTGACTATTCAATTACGCATGCGCAATATTTATCTGACTCGAAAACTAAATTAATTTTTCTCGTATAAAATCCATTTGTTTAACTGGGCTCTGTAAATTCATCTTAACGATTCATCTTCAAATGTTTTTAACTTAAAACCATTTAATAAAGAAAAATGAAATGATCTTGCATCTCAGTTGATATATTCAATGGCTCCAGTGTGTTTACAGGTGCGCGCGCACCCGAGATCCGCGCGGCGGCGCGGCGTTGGTGACTGTTGCTCCGCGTCTAACGAACTTTCTAATTATGTGTTCTTAGCTCAAATCCCACGACGTGGCCATTAGTCTATATTTTTACGTGCGGGCGTTAGAATCGTCTCCTGCTTGCGTGTCTACTGTGCAGTGCTGTTTGTTTTGTTTTATCACGTGTTTAGTGTAGCAAACCGAGTTTATCATCACAAAGTTTAAACTCGATGTAATTTTCATACAACATGTTGACAGAAGAAGAAGAATATCGATCTCTGAGGGCCCTTATTTTCACGAGGACACCGAGTCGGTCCTCTAGGCGCGAACAATTTTATAAATGGATATTGCGTTCCGATGCAACGCATCAAAGGGATTTCATGGGTCCAAGGACTGACACGATCTTATTGCGATTGCTCAACGACAGAACTCTATTCGACGACGACGATATGAATTATTTTTTCAAACGTGCGTTGGACGATAAAAATACGAAAATCATCAGATTACTGTACTTGAACGGCTTCGATATACACGATGCTAATTTGGACAATGGAAAGTCAGCGGTTCATTACTTGGCCAAGGTGGACGAGCCAGGTGATAGGTACAAAGTCAATAACGAAGTCACTCTAAAGATGATGAAATTTTTTCTGTCCAACGCTTATAAAATTCATTGCGACGTCTTGGGCTACACGTACCTGCACGCAGCTTGCATGGTGGGGGACGTCACAACGGTGCGCTGGTTCGCGATCAGAGGCGCGAACGTCGATCTCAATGTGTACAAACACTCGCCCCTGCACATCGCCGCCCAGTACCGAAACGAGGACATCGTGAGAGCTCTGCTGAAGAGCGGGGCCAATCCGAATGTGCGGGACCACGAGGGGTCGACGGCTCTGCACGCCCTGACCTGGGTGCGCCTGTGCAGATGCGTCCGAAGAGACAACTTCTGCTCCCGGCGAAAACCGGTCGACGGCATCGTCGAGGCGCTCATCGAGGGAGGGGCAGACATCGAGGCGCAGAACAATCACGGAGATACCCCGTTACAGCTGGCCGTGTCGCGTTTCGACGTCGAGCTCACCAGGTCGCTCCTTGGACGCGGCGCGAGCACGAACAATTTGAACGAGGACAGAATGTTCAGCGGGGAGTTTGAACCGTGCGAATTGAAGAATTACCCCGTGACTTTGAACATCATCGAGGTGGTGCAATTATTGAAGTCGGCCGGTTACGACATGAGCTTACGAGCTCGACTCAGGATGCTGAAATTGTGGATGAAAGTTCGAGGCAAGGACGCTGACCATTGGCTGGCCGATTACCCTGGTAAGTACACGCCTTTTGATTTTCCAAGAGTAATAATATGTAATTGTTATTAATTATATTTTGTTTTCTCTCTTAGATGGTGAAGAACTGTTAAGGTCCCTAATCATGCTTATGAAAATCTCATGCATCTATAAGATATATAAAATTCCGCGGACACCAGATTCTCGGTTGTATTTGAGACAGAAATATCTGAAATTGCAATCAATAGTGAGCAAATCTGTGGACTGTTTTCTATTCTGTTACCAGCGAGACAGTTCATGGGATCTTCAAATGAAAAAATTCAAAAGTATTATGGTAAACGACGACGTCTCGCTCTATGACCTGTGCCAAATGAAACACGATGCGGCTCATTCGATTTTTAGAAAAAAGAAAAATTGGTCTGCGCCACAAATGCCTTTCTCGATGTCCGGGCCGTTGATGATCGTTGTAAAAAGACACATAGCGAACGTTTTGATAAGGCTATACTTTGAATTGTTCGCGGCCAATCTCTTCATGCACGATCATTGCAAATTGAATCTGCCGTATACCGTTTGTCGAAGAATTGTCGAGTACATGAGCGACAAGGATCTAATCCATTTGTTGAAGGAGACAGACGAAAATAGTCTAGACAACACTGCCGCAGATCAAACGCTCGCGAGTCTAAGGCAAGCTTTACCTGAAGTGTAGAAAACGGTAAAAAAACATAAAATCTAAGGTCACTCTCACATTTACCTTGAAGTAGTCAATTAAACTGTACAGTATTATTATTCAATAGTGTCATATTGAGACATATATTTTTTTATGTAATATTTAAAAAAAAATAAATTGTATATCTTTTAAATATGTTTTACAAATTTGTTGTCAATTCGTATTCGCTTTATGATTTCGTTTCCAACAAAATTTATTTTAATATGATAGTGTAATATAATACACTCGACTCGCGATGAAAAATGCACTTTGGTCGCTTAGCTCTTTGTACTAAGCACAAAAAGTCTTGTGCACACCGTAATAATGTAAAATACAAGTGAATGGTAATTGAAGTTTACGGGAAAAAGCTTGCACACACGAACTCAACGCGAACCGCAAAATCAAATAAGTTAAAATATCGGTAATTATGCGACACTGCCGAGCCGTGGCTATATATGCAATGGCTGTGGTGTGCACAACGCGACGACGATATAATTACGTTTCAGCGTTCAAGATTCTCGGTTTTGGCGGCTATATGGGGTGGCGGCTGATGGCGTCAGAGAGAAAGAGCGAAAAATCACGATGACGAATATAAAAGATGAAAGCAAAAAGTTATCATAACGGAGGTGGAGGCGAGAGAAAAAGAAAGAGAGATTGTGTCTCTTGGCTCCTGGGCTGTCGCGCTGCTGCATCACGAGATATAAACTTACTTGCACCGCAGTGCAGTGCAGTGCAGTAGGCGCAACGCAGAAAAACGCATTAAGAAAACTATGCGCTGCGGTGCGTGCAAGTGTACGTACTATATATTCCCGCTCTTCAGCTCGGGATATTAAGCTGCAGTCGTATCCGTGCCTGCGATGACGACGACGGAAACACGAGATTTGTGTATTTTGTGTTTATGCAGGCAAATGTACGCGTAATATATAATACGTAATACCTTCGACACTTGAAGGGAGGAATATTAATCTTATTAGTCGAATGGATAATCCTTCTTACTTAACCGGTACAGCAACAGCATCAGAGGCAGCATGAGCTCGATCGTCGCAACGTGCGCGTGTACACAGAAAATCGACTTTACGCGCTTGCAGTGGATTTATTCAATTAGCGAGACCATAAATTTTGTCTCTCTCGCTCTCTCTCTCTCTCTCTCGTCGCTGTGTTTAGTTCGCGAGAGAGCTTGACGACACACGCCTCTGCCATATAGCGCAGTTATATACGGATATAATACTCGCAGTCGTCGGATCTACGATAAATAGACTCTCGAGTAGGGGAAGACGAGGGCTTGAGCGAGGCAACAACGTCGTCAATCCCGAGAAATAGTCGCATACAAGACGAAGACGACGACGCAGCAGCTACAGCAGCAGCGGCATCGAGTATAATCGCGAGGACGGAAGTCATTCGACGAGCGACGTTTCTCTTTTTTTCTTAGACTTATTATACGCGAGACTCTTTTGGCTGCGCACAAACACTCTCTCGAGAGTATAAGCAGTCGTGAGTGCCCTTTACCCACCGCGGCGTAATTTATATGCCTTTTTCTTCCTCTCTTTCTCTAGCGAGTAGCGAGGCCAAGTTATGACGCGATGAGAGAGAATACCGAGAGAAAGAGAGAGGCTTCATATCCAGATAGGAAGACACAATTTTCAAGCTTTTAATTTTCGCTAATTGTTTCCATAAAGAAGTTATTTTTATTGTTCCGCGACCTTCTCCCGCGCATGCCCGATTCTTCTCTTCGCGCGCGGCAAAAGTCAAAATAAAAAATCAATAAAAAAAAGGTAAATAAACGACACCGCGCAACCTCTCGCTTATTGTTTCGCGTCGAGACAATAGCTACCATTACCACCGATCCCGGCCGCGTGTATTGCCTCTTTCGCGCGCGCGCAATGGCAATTTATATTTATACGCGATACATTGCAGTCATTCAAGCTAGAGAGAGAGAGAAAGAGTGAAATCGATCGAAAGCAAAAAAAAAAGGTAAATATATATATCGCAACCGATTCGATAAAGCGTCGCCAAGATTGACGATCGCTCGGCACGCTCTCAACTTATTTCTTTGCGCTGCGCTGCGCACACGACGTCCAGCAGCACCTAGCTACCTGCTGCAGATTTTCTCCCGCGGGCGATCGCGAGCGCGGTCAAATGGATTTTCTCTCGCGCTATAAATGCGATCGGCCGGTATCCACGTCGTACGTATAGAGTTTTTTGCCCCGCTTCTATTCGCGAGTGCGCGCGCGCGAGTGTATTTATAAATGACAATTAATTACCTCGATCGCGGTAATTCCGTAAAAAGAGATACGTCGACGGACGATCGATCGCGTGCGCCGCGCACCCTTAGAAGAACCTGATTCCTTGAAGGATTGATTTATGTCGGCGCTTAATTATTTTAATAAGCAATCGCTACCGTTATAATTTTACCGATTCAAAATCGCGGATCGAGTATCAAAAGAGAAGAAAAAAGTTGACGCGTAAGAAGAAAAAAATTGGAAAAAAATGAAGAAACAAAATATATCACGAGTAATTCGATCGGTCTGTGTTCGGCGTTGATGCCTTTGCGGCGCGCTCCGTCTACCATACATTGTTCGACAGAATATTTACACGCGTCGATGGCAGATTGCAAAAATGTTTTTCATACGCGTCGTCGTCGTAGGCGGATGTGTATGTATGTACGCGATGTATCGTCGTCGCGCTAATTTAATTGATTCGTAAAACACGCGCTCCATTGCCCTGCGTGTGTGTCTGTGTTGCATATGTTAATTTCGTCGATTCGTCGTATTTATAATATAAGGTATAGACGCGTCGAGCCGATCGGCGCTAGCAGTTAATTCGAGCTAATCGCAAACGGAGATGAGACGAGCGATTATTACAGCACACACGCTGGGAGCACGGCATATCCTCGCGATGACAAGTCGAGGAGTGATCGAGCTCGTCGATCGACCACGAAAAAAAAAAGATTGAAAGAATCTCGATTTAATTATTATCTGTATAATATATAAAGTTTCAGATTATACATTGTACATTGTATATAAGGCGGCGCTGCGCATATCTTGCGTTGTAACATGATTTTTTGATTATTATGTGACGGGGCTCTCTCGCTCGATCCCTGCGCGCGCTCGCGACGTATTATATTATATGCGCCGCTGCCGTTGCTGCGGCGGATTGCACCGTGAAGATCAGAGCCCATCGTCGCGGGCAATTATGCGCTCGGCCGATCTTAAATTTCACGAAAATTACCCTCTTCGTCCTCTCCGCTTTCTCTCGTTCCTTCTTCTTTTCTTTTTGCTCGTGCACCGCCGTTGCCGCCACCGCGAATGATCGCTGTGTGTACACCCCGCATGAGCTATATAGTAAAACGCATACGGTGCGGAGACGTTTAGCAACTTTTTTTTTCGAGCGAGAAACCGAGCGTGTATCTCAAGGTACGTATTCCATAGGCTTGAGTTTTCGAAAAGAGGATGCGAAAAAAAATCACAGCGGACGCGACGAATTCAAGGGAGAAGAGCGGAGGACGATTCAGTTCGCGGGAGGAAAGGATTTCGGCCCCCTAGCGCGAGCGCACGCATCTGCAAATACGTCGCACGAAACACATTATAAACTCCAACTCCGAGATCCGAGGATCGTATTTTATAACATATGCTCGCGGTGTGCTGCAAAATATACGACGCACGAGCGAGCTCTTGATATCGCTTTGAAATTTGGAGAGACGACGAAACGCGCCAATTTGGAAAAGCACGAGATTTCTTTCGTCGCGGCGTGTCCGGGTTACGACGCGAACGGCGATCTCCGGCACGGCGCAAGCTAATAAATACCACTATGTTATAATACCGTGTATAGTAGTAGAGCTCGATCGCGCAGTCAGTCTCGCAAAGGATGGAAAGACGGGCAGAGAAAGAGAGAGAAAAAGCGGGATACTACTTTTTAGATCCGCATCGTGAATATATTTTGCTCCGTTCTTGGAAATCTTTCCGAAAAAATCAATCATCTCTCAATTAGACCTCTATGGCGAACTACGCAACGTTTTATGTATTATACGACGCGACTCCTATCTCATGTTCTTGCCTCTGCCTGTGTTATATACGCTTGACAGAACGAGAATCTATACGTATACGCGTGCGATATTTATTATAGTTTTTCGATGTATAAATAATGCATGATTCATCTCGGCCTATACGCAAAAGCATCGAGCGAAGGAGAGAAAGAGCTGAGCGAGAGAGAGAGAGAGAGAGAGAGACAAAAAGCCAACAAAGCCACTGGACCGCGTGGTTCGTCGTCGTGGTATTCGTCACACGAGAACGCATCGTAAGGAAGGTAAAAAAGTTACTCGCTCGGACAACTCTTACTTTAGCGCGCATACCCACACACAGCCAAAGGATGGAAAATCATACGACGAGCCATACACGTTTTAGTGAATGAAGACAAACTGTTGAGAGATCTTTAGATATCCACTTGGCCCCCATAATCAATGACTTTTTATTACACATACAGAGTCAAGAGGTAGAGTAGACGCGTTTCAAGTACCTAGACAGTCGCTCGCGCGACCAGACGTGTATCCAACGCGGTCATTATGCAATTTCATAAGAATCCACTCGAGGAGCTGCTGCCGCTCTGGGCCCACTTAGCAAAGTATTCAAATTAAATTCTACTTTACGTTATACGTGTGCGTTTATCTACATGCTACCTAAATAACCCACACACACACACACACACACACACACTCAAATCTGTCTCTCACGCCAATTTGACTTATCTGCGGTCCATTGAATAGGCAGAAAGAGAGAGAGAGAGAAATAATAAAACGTTTTTCTAAACCATCTCTATAATAATTGCTAGGAAATAATAATCGACTAATAATATTCCAGCAGACGAGCTCGTGGCTATACATATAATACTCACAAACACAGACAGACGTACGTAGCGAACACGCGAAGCACAGGTATTTTTTCATTTCTTTTTTGTGCCCAGAGGCCCAAAGCCATCAGGCGATCCCGAATTTTGCGGGGTTCTCGGCTCGACTCCGAATGCGTGCATAACTATAGGGAGCTTCGACCGCCGCCGACGCAGCAGCCTCGCATATATCTATACTTTTTTGTCAGACTCGTTGCATATATAGCAATTAGCTCCGAACACAATAGATGAGAGAGAGAGAGAGCGAGCAAGAGAGAGACGAGCTTCGGTATATACAGATATTTTTAGCGTTGCTGCGCTCTTCCATCTCTCTTTTTCTCTCTCTCGTATTCCGAGAAGTAGGAGTGTCTGTGAACTCTGAGCGCGGTAAAAAATTTACGTATATTATCTGCAATTCGCGTAAACACCGATGTATATAAACGTTTTGAAGTTTTTGGTGCGGTGCAATATACACATATATGTATGATGCGCGACCAAAGTTAACAGGAAAAATATGAAAAAAGGAGTTTACGTATTCATTCCTTTGAGCATTCAAAATTTTTTCGAATTACTTAACATACTATAACTTCGCGAAGTAAGGTGCAGTCCGCGATCGACGAAGCTTAGAATGAACACAGGCTGCACGGCGCAGATACATACATTAGTTATACATATAATACCGTGGTAACCAATCGGTAAACGAATTGGAAGAAAAAATGAAGCAGAAGTCGAAGAAAAGACGCAGTGCACAACGAGCATATAGAGGCAAGAAGAATATAAGAAGGAGTAAAGGATGACTGGTTGTTGCTGTTGCTGCTGCGCTGCTGGCGCGTTATGCGGCACGGTGGCCGAAGGGCATGTGCGCCGCGGCCCATGCGAAACATGCCCTGTGTGTTGTCTGTGGCCGCAGATTGCTGCACGACTTTTGTGTAGTATACCTTTCTTCTTCTTTTTTACCTCCCTATTTATTCCGAAAACTAGATGTACTTGCGAATATAATACCTATCCGTCCGAATGTGTATATTATAATATACGATGATTCTTCTTCTTCTCGCGTGCTGTATGCTATGAACGCGAGTTTCGACAGGTATACTTCCTGTTCACATGCCCGCACGAAAATAAGTTAAAAAATATTCTTTTCTACGTTGTACACTACTGCGTGTATAATAACGATCGACGTGCGTGTAGGCACGAGTACGAACGAGTAGTAGCAACCTCGATACAAATTTTTTTTTTTTATATTATGCATAACAATAGCCCCCGTCGCGCAGTTGGAAAAAAAAGGAAAGAAGAGAGAAAAAAATCGGAGCAACGCTGCGCGATTCCCAAGGCAAAATTGTCAAGATCGTAAATGCACGAGCGCACCTATATATCTCGAGCTCTTGGCATATTCAATAATTCTGCTGCTGCTGCCACTGCCACATGTAATAAATAATAACGACACACGCGCGGAGAGAGAGAGACTACAAAGAAAAAAAAAGCCACTCGAGAGCACGAGAGGCCCAACGTCATATTTAATATTCAATGAGCTTGTAATGTAACGTTGCGAAATGATTAGCGTGCGTGTCGAGACCGCCGATCGTATGCAGTGCGTCTGTGCGCGGCGGCGGCAGCCGATCTCGACGCTCGTTACATTATCTCTAGCGGCGGTGGCGGCACTCGTTATAATGTACAACATATATAGGCGCACTCGCTGCGCGTTAGCTGCAGGCACTCATAATAGATATATAGCATAGCTGTACCCACACTTAATGCATGCGCGCCTGCCTATGCGTTCGTCGTAGATCGCGGGCTAAGCTATTTTTATCGCGATTTTACCTTCGCGTCGCGTGGAGAACAGTCGCGAAATAGCCACGAGGAGTGGATTCGCATGCATAATGCATAATAGATGCAGAGAAAGAGAGAGAGGATACGTATGGACGCGTGCAGGGATTTCAGAAAATTCGGAATATTTTCTTTCCGAAGTCGACGACTACGACGACAGCCCAAGAAGAAGAGATATATCGACACGTCTCATAAATAACAATAGCGCAAAGAGAGTCGAACGCAGCAAGAAACGAAACAGAGACGCAGAGAGAACCCTGAACCGGCCAATCGATCAATTCTCCTAGGCTTTAAATCAACTCACGCACGCGGATCGTCGTCGTCGTCGTCGTCGCGAGTCTGGGAGAGGGAGAGACGAGCTAAAAGAAAGAGACCTACCTCAGCGCCTGGGCTAAGAGCTGACAGCGGAAAAAAAGGGAGAGAAAGAGAGAGAGCCAGAGTCAATGCATACATACATGCACACAGACGGTTAGCAGCTCTCATCAGTGCCGGAGATCGGTTTTAAATCGATCATTCACCGGCGCTGCACCGCCGCGGCTTAATTAATCCTGCCGGCAGCTGTGGGGCATTGCACGCGGCATTATAATATATTGTGAGTATAAGTATAAAGTATACAGCGCGGGAAACGCTTACGTGTGTGTGTGTGTGCGAAAATTCACGTCAGCGCGTGTGCAATTTTGTCCCGTTGCGACATTGAAAAAAAAAGACGACAAGCAAAAAATCAACAGCATCGTAAGCAATCGACGTTTAATCTCTCTATAATGCGTGTATATCAAAGCGCAGCCATCATCGTGTGTTGTATTATAAAGTCTGTTGTCGATAAGCATCTCTTGTCCACATAATATAATACAGCTCGTTCTTTTCCCTCCCGTATTCGTGCTGTGTGTCGGGGAGGGCTATTATATTATGCGTTCAGCAAATAACCCCGTCAACTAATTTAGCCTTTCCTTCCAAAATAGCCGCTAACCTCTCGTCGTCTATATATGTCTCGATAAAAGCGCCAGGGCCCTCATCGAATTTCGTTTTGTACACATACATACGGAGAGTGAACGTGAGTGTGTGTGTGTGTGTCGGGTCGCGCGCTTCGAAAAATCGAAAAATCGGCGCCTCTTTTGAGAAAAGAGAAACCTGTTTGCTCGCATAGTCGGGGTATCTGTACGCCGAGCGGAGCGCGGCCCACAGCCGAGAGAAAGAAAGAAAGAGAGAGAGAGAGAGCGAGCGAAAAAGAGACGGCCCTATAATCATCATCGAGAGGAGAAGCCCCGCATCCACGATACGTCCGAGGCCAAAGTAGCCGAAAAATTTCTCTGGATATACTACCTTGCAATCAAGTGCGTTCGTAGTCGTCGTCGTCGTCGTCGTTGTTTGTTATAATATAGTCTCTCGGTTCTGCGCGCTGAACAAACAAAGGAGGCATCTTACGCGCGCGAGTATGTGTGTGTGCACGAGCACATCATCATGTGTATACTGCAGCGTGCAATTTCCGTTGTACCAAGTCAGCTTAACAGCAGCAGCAGCAGCCGATTTTACGATGCAGCAAAGTCCGAGCATGCGAACGAGTTAGACGCGGAGCTGCATGCGAGCATCGAGCAACCTTATATCAACAGGTTGTTGACGAGCGTCAAGCTCTGCACACTCGCCCGATTGATCGCCGAGGAACTGCATCGTAATATATAGGCGCAGTGCTTACAGTACGAGGTCGAAATTCGCCTCGTATTTTCTTCGCTCGATCGATGCACGTACATAATATGAAGATGTAATCGGAGGAGACACGCGTGCTTCGTAGCTGTCAGTATGCTTATACATGTACTCGGCGATCGCACAACTTCATCTTTCAATTCTCTTCACGACTCTCGTCGTGAAATTCAGCGAATGAATTGCGTCAAGCGTAGTCGCCGCACCAACAATCGATCACATCTACGGCGCACTACATTTTCTACGAAAAGTTTTACAGGCGGCGCACATATATCGCGGTATATAAATTGATTCGCGATCGAAAAACCGAATCGCCGGTATTGAGACGTAGCAGCACGCATGTGCAAGAGCGTTTAAAAATAGTTGCAAGTGCAGCGCGCGTCTTTGCACTTTTAACGACTACTTGGACTATTAAATTCTGTGTGTTGGTATAGGTATTATTGTGAAGTGAAAAATACAACGATCAGGGAAAATGCGTCGATCGGCAACAGCGATCCAGCCAGCAAAATTCTACATTTTGGAATGTCGCTTATATTAATATTCGCAATTTTTTCGCGTACTCAAAGCAGGCGTCATTGCGAAAACGAGAATACGAACACATGCACACATATGTAAACGCGTGTCAGCCATATTAAAATGGCACAAACTCGCCCAACGAGATATTCCACTGCTCGCGACACTCTCCAAGTCATATTCATTTATTTATTATCATTGCGGTTGTTTTTATTTTATACATAATGTTTCAAATCGAAAAGCTGCTTTCTTATTGTATCTACTATTTGTACCAGTGTGTACGATCGTTAGAAGGAGAAAGCGCCGCGTCTCGCGCGAGACCGACAGAAAATATAGTCGCTCGTCGGCGCACCGCCACAAGTGCAAAAATAATAAGGAGTGCTGCACTACAAGCAATGCAGATAAGCTTTATCGTTCCTGAACCAAATATATGTTACGTTTATTTGTATGTATACGCGTGTGACTGGGGAGTATAATAGACGCGTATAGCACACACGTCACAGCTCAGCAACTGATTTCAATTGTATCGCTTACAATAATGGAAGGCTTTATGCTTGCGAGTATCGGGCCCAAAAACAGCTTTTCAACGTTTCAGCAGCAGCTGTAGCTCGTTTTAACGCTATTCACACCGGTGCGGCTTGTGATAAATATATGTATCCTCGAACGGGTGGATACAATGAGACGAGAGTGGCCGAGCGCAAAAGATAAGAAAAAAATTGGACTTTTAATTCTCGCGCTTGGATAACGAAACGAGTCCTCGGCGACGTTTCCTTCCTATTTTCGATTATTTTTTGTACCTCTTGTCAGAGCTCGGTGCAATGCTACATGTCACGCTCGGCTCGATCTCGGCCGCTTTTCCAAGTATATCTATCCCCGAGCGCGCAAGCGGACAATCGCGCGGCTGTATACTCGA
Organism: Trichogramma pretiosum; assembly: GCF_000599845.2. Taxonomy (NCBI): domain Eukaryota; kingdom Metazoa; phylum Arthropoda; class Insecta; order Hymenoptera; family Trichogrammatidae; genus Trichogramma; species Trichogramma pretiosum. Next base: position 741,704 of record NW_019641688.1, read on the forward strand.
TTCGATATAGCTGTGTGCATATGACACAAATGCATATATGCGATACGTATTGCAACGCAGCAGCTTTTATAATCGTAAAACGAAATGTCCCGCATTCCGATCCATTAAAATAAATCATAATTCTCATAAAGAGAGCGCGTGGTATGGTATACATATAATATTTGCAGCCTCGCGAAACTACTTGGCGATGCAAAATAACGTTTTCCCATACATAACTAGTTTGATGATGATGCTGATTCCAGCGGCTATCACCTTGAGGCCCTTAGCTCTCTCTCTCTCTTTCTCTCTATCTCTTTTATTCTCTGCGCTGCTGATTGCGCAAGCCTCGTTAAGGCGCTAATCGTGCGCAATGCTGATTGCAAATATCGCATACACATTCCATCCGATATAATTAAAGTCTCTTCGTATGCCGATGCTGCTGCTGCAGCTATGAGGAGTTTCGAGAGTATTATAAACTTGACGCGTGTTTTTGTATTGGCGCTTAATTTTGTAAAAAAATCTTCTTTATTATTATCCAATCAAGGGAAAAAGGACATTTTCCTCGAGCTTTTTTATTTTCCCCCTTTCACGGGACGCGGCGTTAATAAGCGCCCTGGAGGCAAGAAAGACGGACGTCATTATCGACGCGTACTTGTCAACGACGAAGACGACGACTACAAAAAGCTGAAAAGATCCAAAATGATCTTCGCGCGCAACCGGTATATGATACAAGTACGCATCGAGCGACGAGCTTATAACGCGCCCGAGGCATTTAAATTGCACAGCACGCACGCGCATATAGAGCCAAGAGATTTATAATACGAATCTATTTAGAAAGCGCGTATATAGCGCGCGCCACAGTTGGTGCACTCGTTGATTTTATTTTATTTTATTTTTTGTCGCAAGTTTCACGCTGCATATATGCACCACATGGCGTGTTTCTCGCTCGCTCACTCGTTTTACACTCGCTCGCGCTCGAGTGACATAAGACGCGCGCGCGCGCGAGCAATATTGAAGTACTAAAAATAAATCGGCCGATCTCTCTCGCGTGCACCGCGCGGGGCTTGTTGCATGCCCCCAACGCACGGCGTGGCGAATATCGAGTGCGAAATTTTTCATTTTCAACGTTAATCGTGTATCGCTCGGACTAGTTTTTTCTGCTCACTGCTGCTGCTGCAGCTGTTTGTCTCGCGGCGCGCGGGGGTTAACAACGATTTAACCGGTACTTACCGATCGCGGACGAGCAGCTAGCACAAGGCAAGAACGACGCGACGACACACGTATGTGTGTCAAATAGTCGCGCGCGCGCGAGCTTGACAAATCGGTATTATATTAGTTTTATACACGAGGAGCATCGATGAAGCCGATTATTATTAATAATACGGCCGCGAGCGCTCCGACATATGCATACATGCATGATGCACGATTTCAGCTCGTTGTGTCACCGCCGCCGCCGCACAATCGGGAGCAACTCGCGCTGCGCTGCTGCTCGTTGTCGTGAATAATAATAATATCATGGATGTATGTGTGTGGATGGACAAAGCAACGCATGCTTTAATGTAGACGACGAGAAGGAAAATCATTCGATATTTTCGTTATCGTACGTGCAAACACATACACAGACACATACTCACACACACGCGTACAAACATTAATGTATATAATCGACCTATTCAATGATATTTCTCCGTCGGCGATGCTTTGCACTGCGATAAGTGATACACAAAAATATCGAGGCAACGTAACTATATATTTATAACTCGCTAATCGTGTTTTGAACTTGGATCATAATGTAATATTAATGCTCCTCTCGAGTTTCGGACTCATGATTTGGCGCGCCGATTCGTGCCGGGAGACATAGACGAGCATAAAACATCGTTAATGAGAAACTTAACGATCGATACAACTGCAATCGAGACTTTGTACATACGACAGTCTGAACAGTAATCGTTAATGGTGCTGTACGGAGCATAAATTGTTTTTATTCGATGCGCGATTACGCCGAGCTTTTTTTTTGTTATCGTCGTGTAAACGTTTTATATACACTACCGCGAGCAGCAGCCTCGTTACGCGGCCGCGACACACGTCCTTATTTATCAACTACGCGATCGGCAAACAATGTCGCTCGCGATCGACGTGGAGAAAGTTTGTACACGGAGTCGCGCACGCGCGCGATTGATTAGAGGCTCATTTGTCAAAATTTTTTTCATGCGTTACGTACGCGCGTGCGACTACTGCGTACGCGCATACAAACTGCCGTGCAAAAGCCATTGATTAAATACGAGCTCGAGTTAATTATTGTTGCGTGGAAAATTATCAGTAGCGGTTGACTGATTTATTGCGTTATAAGCTCAATGGTGCGTCGATTCCATAATGCGTCGATTTGTGTCTCTTCGTGCGGATGGAATTCGGAATCGCGATCAATTACAATCGCAATTACCGATCGTGTGCCCGATAATTGCGGTCGCCAGAAATCGACGATGTTCCAATTTTCGTTAAGAGCTGTCATCGATCGCGATGAATGAAAAAAAAATATTTTCTCTATTTTCACAACGATATAGTATCCGTAACGCGAGTTCGTTGTGCTCGCAAAATTCCCCATGCGTCGAGAGCAAAACCCCGTATGCGTGTGCCCATATATAGCTAGCTCGTCTATGTGTGCACTGTGTACGAGCACTGCGGAGTTTGTATAATATAAGTCGTGCAATGCTGAAAAACGAGCGTAGGGCGCACTCGCGTCTATGTATGCGTGCGCGTATTACCCGACGACGACTACGATACGACTCAGTGCAGCTGCTATGTGTATATGCCTATAATAGAAATTAACTATGATATTTGTGCCTTGCTAAGAGAGGGCAATGTACGAGTATGACGATGTGTATACGTTTATAAAATATTATATTATGCTCGTTGATTCGCAGGCAGTTTGTCAAATGTTCTTCTTTTTTTTTTTTTTTTGCTTCTTCGCGTCAACTCATCGAGGAGTCATCCTCGTTACGTGATTTATAATACACGCATTTAGATAAACAGCACTTCTCGAAAATTTTAATAAATATATAATCGAGCTGGTGATATAAATCGATAAGTTTAGAGCAGTATATAATACACGATATTATCCGTCGTCACATGGCGTCTGTCCGAGTGATGTTGCTAGTCGTTGAAACCGTCTATGTCTATTACTCCGATATGTTATGACGTCCCAGCGAGGCCGATACAAAATGAGCGTCACATTCGAGTTGGCATATGAATTTTTCGTTGTTTTTTTTCTCTCTGCGAGAGAAACGAGGCAAATTAAAAAAAGAACTACGGCTATTTGTCAACCAAGCAACAAGACGGTAAAAAATATGATTCGTCTAATATATAAATTACATCCGACGTGTCGCCGTTCAAGCATCGTGTATGCGTAGAAACTCGTCTTGACTGAAAAAATGTGACGAAGAAAGACCCGTTCAATAACGATAATTGTGAAAAAGTAAGATTCCATCGACACTTATGTATATTAGGATACGTGCGTGACGCATTATGTACGCGACTTCTGTTCCGTAACTTTTTTTCTCTCTTTCTCTTCGAATCATCCTTATCTATTGTACCGATCGTCTGTCCTCGCGCTTCGACAAATTTTGCAACTACACCGCTATAACATACAAGCAAGCGAGTTCGCGCGAAAATTCAATTAATCACAAAACCCGACGCCACATGGCTCCGGGTCCGATCTTTATAAAGTATCTACACGCACGGAGACCGGAGGAAAAATATTCAATGAGATAAATTCGTGTATGTATATATGCGCAGCTCTCGAGAGCGTGTAAAAACGTCAAAGATATTTCACCTGAAAGTGCCGTATCTGCTATGTACCATATGCATGTGTACTATGTATACGAGCCGAATGTGTCGGTCGCGCTTTCCTAGCTCGAGTGGTGCGTACGATATTTATAGAGCGCCATTCTTGAATAAAACAGGCGCGAGGCGTACCAATTAACGAACTGCCCGAGCCCAAAGTTCGCGAGAGTCGAGTGCGCGAGAGAAGTTGGTAAAAGCGATAAGCCGAGTACGTTATGTATCCATACGAACCCACGATATTCTGGTTTTAGAAAATAAAAATTTTAATGCACGAATACATTATATCGCCGGAACAGATTGTAACCGATATTCGTAAAGTGCAGCTTTCTCGCTTGAGAAAAAAAACACATTATAGATATAAAAATATTGTGCACGAAGTTGCAGCATCATTTTAACAAGCGCATTTGCTGCCGCGACAAAATAAAAGCATCAAGGCATTAGTCGCAGTTTTTATAGAACCCATCGAGCTAATTTCAATTATCAGAGCTGCGTCTTGGTTTCGAGAGACAGAGCCTCGATCCATCTGCATCCAGCTTATAAGTTCCAATTATACGTAGATGCACGTGTGCAACCTGTTTCACGTCTGAGATCTTAGCTTTCAGTTAAGCTCGCTTTTACGACGACATAATCCTGCGGTCGTTCTATATAGAACCCCACCGATCCGGTCTATACTGTATCATGCAAATACGATCAAAGCTTACTCTTGGCCAATATGTTACATCGAGCGTTAATCACGCGACGTGTCGTCATATTTACATGTGTTATAACGCAGACAATGCCATGCACGCGATTTTGCTACGGTGGTTTATCGTTATAAGATCGCGCTATGGCTAACCCCAGAGTATATTTTTCAAGTGATTCCTTATATGGTAACGATATTTACGATTGTATAGAAACGTTATTGATATTTTTTGAATCATTTAATCAACATTTGAATTGGGAAACTACCCTTACAATTGTTTGCATCGGTTTGTTTTAAAACTTATATTAACTTTTTCTACTTTCGTACTCGAAGTGTGTTTAAAAGCTTTTTGATTACATCGACAGATGGCGCATTTTAAACTTGCAAGTGGCAAGAAAATGTTCGATTAGTATATAATATATTTGTATAATCCGACCATTCTTGGTTACCTCAGCATGCAAAAGTTGAGTCGTCGACGAACGATTATTATATTGTCTTTTTTAAAGCGTACGTCCATCTTATCTTTCTCCCTTACATTCTCCGCTCTCTTTGCGCGCGCGAGCTGCAACGAAGCGTTTCGTGAATATGCATGTGGAAAAACCAGCGTGCGCATAGAGAATAAGCTCACAACGCGCGTTCTGTATAGATGCGCGAGGGGACGACGACGATCACGCCAAAAAAAAAATAACAGAAGAAAAGAAAAAATCGCGAAAGCTATCGGCTTAATAATGTACTTTTAAAGAACTCAATCTTGTCAGTGCTATACGGCAAAGTACGTCGCCGATGTCGCACTTATACTGTCGCATGCACACGCGATCAGAGAGGGAAAGAGAGAGAGAGAGAGAGCTGACAGGACAATAATTTTCCAGTCTCGTTAAGCGTCTCAGTATACGGTGACACGTCACGTATAGCGGAATACGATCGTTCGATTTTGGGTCGAATCATAATTTATCATAATTTAAATAAAATAAAACGAGCGGAGCTCCGTTGCATGTAGGTAGGCGTACTTTTCAGGAACACGATATATCGGGTGTCCGTTCGCCGGCCGCGCGGACAACTGATCGGTACTTAATTACACAAATTGACGGCTCTTATACACCTCGAAATTACACTTATACGATTTTACATATTAACACACGTGAGATAATGGAGCTTGTGAATGTAATGACGGTAATGAGTATATGGTGAAAATCGTCCTCTTGCGCGCGTACGTATACATTATAATAGACTTCGATAGGTATAACAGCTGCGCGCGCGGACGCGATGAGCTGCTGTTGGCGCCGGTGTTGAGCTCGCGCGCAATTCATTCCACATGCCGAGCTGTAATGCCGGTATAATACACTATGCGCGCGGCTCGAAGAGTAAAGCGCCCCTCTCATATAGCATTCATATAAGCCTTAAAACGATGGTATGCCGTATAAATTATAGACAAAGGAAATAGCCGACTACGACGATTCGCGGCGCGGCGCCCTTTGCCTCGCTTCCGTTTTCTCCGCGCTCGTCTTTGTATTATATAGGTACGTCCGATAGATGTACTACACACAGCGAAACAACACCACTCATATGTGTACTGCATGGGCAACCGTTTGATGCTACAGGTTGATATAATGTACGAGACTCGCGCGCATGTATATTATACGCACTTATACGTAGCTCCCATCGAGTGAGGAGAGCAATTTCCAGTTTTGCAGTGTTGCTCGAGCCGATCGTTGCGTGGAAGAAGAAAAAAAAGAGAGAAAGAGCCGCAAAACGTAATCCTATTATTGAAACTTAACATGAGCAATACACGGTGTAATATACTCGGAAGACATAGGCCGTCGTTTCTATGCGGATTCGTGGATGTATTTATTTCAGGCGCAGATTTTCGACTATGCGCCTGCCAATTTTCGAAACTATGAAGCTCGACGTTTGCTAAGAAAGAGAGAGAGAGAGAGAGAAAAAAATCGGCGCCTCGAATGTTTATAAAGGTTTGTGAACATAACTACGAGCTTACAATGTAGTTTGTAGTTTTTTTCTCTCTCTCAAATCGTCCGTGTCACGCACTTTAAAACTTGCATTTTACGTGCGCGCATATGACAGGTGCTGGGAGGAAATGTTGTTTTTAGCTTTTTTTTTACATTTCTACCTTCATGCAAGTGGCAATTTTAATGAAGAAAAAAAAAGGTTTAAAAAAGAACATGTACACACGATAGAATTTCCGGCCTAGGTGGTACGGTGCACAGCCCATACTGTAATGCGTCTGCTGCAGTGCGCTTGTGTGTGTGTGAGTGTGTGTGCGCGTTGTTTCCATCGTCGGGCAAATTTAGCGCCGCCGTCGTCGCCACTGCCTGCACCAGCGTGTATACTATACGGTACGTACTACACCACAGCCGCAGTCGAACTTCCGGCGCGCCTATATAAAATAAAAGTGTCGGGGCGCATATAATATATAAATGCACCGGGCCCGCAAGGCATAACAATGCCACAACGTCCGTGTGTGTATGTCTGGCGCTAATTCTCAGTTGCCTGTCTGACTGGCTGCGCGCGTACAATGCCGCGTACACCATGTATCGTACATAAAGCAAGCGAGGTACGATTTGATTAATGCAGACACGAAGACAGAGAAGAAGGGATATCTCTTCCGAGGAATGCCACGATAAAAAGCTCCGATGATATACATAAGTTTAGCAAAGATTATAGGCCAGGCGCCCCACGAAAATGTTCATCATCGAGTCGCGGTCGGCTTCACCTGCGCGCACATACACACGCGCGCGCACGCACGCAAACGCTGCAAATAACTCGAACCCAGATTTTCTCGAGCTAAGCCTACTATGCTATATCGCGTGGCACACGCGCTCGTGAAATATCGAGAGGCTGGAAGCTGTGTAAAAGATCGGTGGTGCGCGCCCACGTGCGGCTTTAACAAGCTTCTCTCTTAACGCGAGCGTATATAATATGTAAATAGATTATGTAGCAGAGAGCTGGCCCCGCATCGCCGACTTAACTAGCTTAGACTTTGGAATTTGCCTTATTTTTTTCCGATAATCGTGCGTTTGCGTATGTGTGTGTGCGACGCTGTATATGTATAATGCGCGCCGTTATTTCGGTACGCGACGAAAAGAAAAGTGCCGATTCAGCTCGAGTAGCTCAACTTGGCTACATACGCCGCTCGAACGTTAAGCTTATCGAATAAAAAAGTTCGCGATGATACGTGTGCGGTGTAGGAGCTTTCGTCGCATCGCGCGTACATATCCCGATCAGAGTATAAAAGGGGGAAGAGCAAGAGATAAACATTGGTGCTCATTGAAAAAGATACATTAACAACGAAGACCACACAATACACAGCTCGAATCGTCGTTGGGATATAGTGAGATACATATATAATGATTGCTCTCTCTCTCTTTCTCTGGCAGAAGTGATAAGATTGCCCGAGTTGAAAAATCCCAAAAAAAGCTCATCAATTCTCTATATACAACCACCACCGAGCTGATGCTACACGCATAAGTAAACTTTTACTATATACTGTTATCCATATGGCACGCTGCGTTATGCTGCAACCGATTTCTCTCCTACTTCTTCTTCTTCGACTCCGTTTCAATTAAGCATCGCGGTTTCAATATTCAAATGAGCTGCGCTACGAATTCGTTAAGGAGGAGGTATAAGCGTATGGAAAAAGAAGGAAGGGGAACGATGAAAAAAAGAAAAGAGACTCTCGAGAGATCCGAAGAGCGAGTTTCTGTGGTGGTGTATGTAGCGATCTGCTGCATTTTTGCGAGCACGCGGCAAAGCGGACTGATAAGGCGCGAGAGTGGCTTAATGATGTGTATCCGCGCGCTCTGTGTATGTGCGTGCCTCGTATATAGCGGCGCGCGAGCAACTCCGAGGGATGAGCGTCCAACTTGATAAGATATGCATATACAGAGACATGTGTACGTGTGTGTGTGCGCGTGCGGTAAGAGACGCATTGACCGCACAACTATATACATTCGAGTAAAAAAAAAAAGTAAAAATTTGTTTTTTTGCCGGGGACCCGCAAGCGAGAAACGGCATACACGCGAGCACGAAACACATAATTATTTATCACATAAATAACTAATAGAAATATACGCTGTATATTAAGCGTTGTAATCGTGCCCATATGCTACAACATATGTATAATACGATATAATAGTTTATACGCGGTTGTTTTCGAAGGCGCCGACTCTATTGACTACGACGCGGCGGCGAGAAGCAAGAGAGAGAGAGAGCAAAAAATAAAAAAAACTAAATGAAATAGAAAAAGGCGCGAGCTCGCAAGCATAATACGAGGAGGCGCCTTTTTACAGCTAATAGTTGGCCTCTTATACTGCGTCACCTTTAATATTACGTATACATAGTACATCGAGTGCACTTAACTCATACACACACGCACACACGTACACGTGTGCTGCACCTATATCTACGGTGAATGCATCATGTGTAGGATAAAATGACGCGTGCACGCGAGTGCAGCGAGTAATTTTATATAGGCGCCAGCAGCGAGAGATGTATCGACTGTCGAGCTTGTTTCACGTCGCCGCTGCGCCGACCTATACGTTGTATATTATCAGATGCGTTGAGCGCACACGCGTATATAAGCTCTATTACGAGGCCCTTGTATATGTATATATATTTGTAATCTGCGATCGGTGCGCTGTATGGACGTTGTTGCAGCACACGCGCCCGAGTGCAATAAACGAGTTGCCAGTGCAGCGCTTTAATTTTCATCGTAGTGCACTGCTGCGGCCTCCGGCACATTACGCCCGGTACTTTTTCTTCGGATTTTCTTTACGCGATAGGTATACGCACGAGGTGTGTAATACTCGCGCGCAGAGAGACTCAACGATCGATTATTATACCGCGAGTCGGTGCAGGTGCTATGATAAAAATGCCTATATAAGTACGATAAGGCGTCTCTCTCTCTTTTTCTCTCTCTTTGGCTCTCTTGCTGCAGCCGCAATGGGTGCGCGCATTAATGCGTGACCGCTGCGCACACATGCACGAACTATATACGTGTAATATACCACACGTAAGACTTATGCAATTGTGGCGCCTATGTACAAGTAAGTAATATAATGTTAAACATCGGCGTATCGACGAGTAAATTTGTAAAATATATATTTTTTTAAATTAACTTGGTGTATTTCTGCCTCCGAGCTCGAACTTCTCTGTATGCGGCCTTTTGCCACCTCACAGCGAGCCAATATGCTCGATGAGATTTCAGTTGAGCCCCTGTACATTTGTTCCATAACATGTATTTTTGCGAAAAATGTTAAATTTTTTGTTAGCACATGTCAAGTTCTAATAGTTTCAAAATCAAAAAAAAATTTTAATTGGCCCAAAACTAGTCCGTAAAATGTTGAGCATTTCTACCAGAGATATGCTTTGGTAATTATTACCATTTTCTTTTCAAAATATTATTATGAAAGAGGCGTTGCGTCTCTATCATGATAGTAAAATCACATTATAGAGTTATGATGCGCGTAATAATATGGACAACGCCAAGGTAAGTCGCGATCTCTTACATCGATTAAATGGTCGATCTGCAGCAGCTACATACGCACAGCTCGCAACGCAACGAGATATAACGAACAAAAGCGCAAATATACACGCAGCTGTTAACGCGTAATACAATATGTGCGCAAAACGCCGCGATGCGAGTGTGTATTCGTCGCTACTCGATCGAAAAGTTTGAAAAATCAAGCGAAAGAGAGAAGATATAATGGAAATTATACACGCTCTATTTGTGAAACGAGCTGCAAGCTGCACACATTACGCGCGCGAAAGAGAGCGACGAGATAATAAACAATGGGCAAATCGCGCCAACACCGATTGATTTGTTATTTCTCGCGTGAATACGTATACACTCAGACGCACGCATATAATATGACTCCAAAACGACTGAACGTGCGAGATATACAATACCGATGCATACAATACGAATATTACACGCAACGCCATGTATTCTATTCTAGTTTCATCTCGTTGAGACTTGTATAGTACGAGTACTTTCGAGTCGAGACGCGACCAAGTTGTGCATGGATAGATATTGCATATCATCATTATTGTCTATCAAAAAAGATGGTTATGGATACATAAGATGCCCTCGCGCGCTAAGATTTTATTATCGATATTCATAATAACGAAAAATATCGCTCCGCCGCAATTCGATCATAAAAATGTATAATATTTATCGATCGAGTCTGCGCGTACACTCGTGCATTTATATACTGTTTGCGATAGGCAAATAAATCGGTCTTTACTCTCGCATAATATTATAGACGAGCGATGCATCCGCACGCATTCCACGGACAATCAAGATAATTCTTACGCAGCTGTCGCGAGCTAAATAGTCACCAACTTCTCCCCCTTTTCTTTTTTATTTTTGTCTCGACTCGTCGCACGTATGAATCTATCGTAATTTTTCCCTACTTTCCTTACTCAGTCCCTTATTTTTTCCCCCAACGATTTTCTTATCTCCATTCATATTTATATGTGAGGTATGTATAACACATCATGAGTACGCGTGCTATTATAAGAATTTCGTTTTTGACTATGGAGAAGCCGACACTGTATCGCCGTATGCACGATGTGTCTTATATCCATTCTCACTTTAGAGAGAGAAATTTTGTTCATACATTTCAACGAAAATATCTGTTCAGGCTCTGTCCCATCAATGTCGTAGATCACCAACACGGCGGCAACTTTTCCAAGACCGTAGTTTGACTTATGTACTTATTTTCACTTTACTTGGCCACTTGTAGGTTTACAGATTAAGGTACTCGCCATCTAGTAGTGAAGACGGGCTCTATATTATCATTGAATTGTTATAATTTTTTTTTATCGATGTTAATTGAAATTTTTAAATTTGATTATAGAATTGATTCTTTTTTGTTCATTTTTTTTCATTGAAAATAACGTAAATGATTGCATTTTCTTGCCTTCTATGTGACATTTATGTAAAAAAATCTGTACTGAAAATTAATTTTCAACCAAAACTTAATGTAATAAGTGAAATGCAGTATTGATTACTTCAATTGTAATATACGATTTTACATGAAATCTGCATTAAATTTCAAGTATTTTTTTATACACCTATATAAACGATACGACTATTCGGGTACCCCAAGTGTATCTCGAGCTACATGTGCGCCCGATCGTCTTTACAGGAGGGCGTATTCGGCGTCGGGAGACCCTCGAATTTATTCTAAATATATATAAAGATGAAAAAAACCGGCACCGATTCCGGAAAAAAAAAGTTTTATTCAAACGTATACATAAGTCTATAATCGAAGCCTTGCGCGATGGAAATGAAGGCTAATGCCAGAGCGAACGGACAAAGTTTCGTGTTTTGTCGGTAGCTTGACGTCGAAGACGACGACGACGACGACGACGACGACAATAATTATCTTTTTCCTTTGTCGAGCGTAAAGTATCGCATGCAAGCGTAACGTGCGCGCACACGAGCGCAGGGAACGAAAACGAGTCTCGAGAGAAGGAAAAGATAAATCGGCGAGCTCGGACGAGCCAAAAGTCAAAGTAAAGATCGTCGCGTATTATATTTAATGTAGAGTAGTAGAACTAACACTGTGGGAGTCGTGCCTGATGTAGCGCGCATATTATATGCATAATAATAACGTCGGTGCATGTGCACAGGCAACAACAATTAGCGCGAGCGCCACTGCCAACACGCGTTATTAAAGCCATAATGGAGCGCGCAACAAAGTATCTGTCTCTCTCATCTCTCGGGCGCCCGTGTTGGAGAACGTCTGTGTGCATATTACTATTTGTGCTACTTTGGCACACTTGTGATGTACTTCAGCGAGGCGAGTGTATAACTATTCGCACGATCGGTGCAAACGTGCGCGGGAGGAGGTTCGACTCTCGAGGCATATATAAGCGCGGCGCGTAAATCATCTCGGAAAACGAGTCGAGTGCACAAAAGTCATCCGTATATGTCATGGTACTGCAACTGTATTATTATACGCGTATCTAATGAGCATGACACGATGTTTACATCTTTTGCAAAAGAACCATAGGCTGCAATGCAGCTAATATTCTCCGATCGGTAATAAAATAAATAATTCGTAGTCAATTGGTATGAAGAAGCGGCGCGCGCGCGCGCCGATGGCAATTTGTTTTGTATACATATAGCAGTAATGTCATTTTATCATGTAACAGGCATTTATATCAATCATCTGTAGTGGCCTACCTGTCAAATCGTCGTTATCGGCGATCGAGTCGTAATCCGCGGCGAGATCGAAGTCGATCGACGACGACGGCAGCTCGGCTGCAGCAGCAGCAGCAGCGGCAGCGGCAGCAGTAACAGCAGCCGTCGCGACGCTCAACGTCGCCAACAAACAGATTAACTCTCGTGGCACCATCTCGCTCTTTTTGCTCCTCTTTTTTTTTCTTCTTTTGACGCCGAAGTATATATATATAAGCGCGTGTATATATATTATATATTCGTTCGTGTGGAATTATAGCATAAACAGGAGAAACACACGCGCGCACCAAAACAGACACACTAGCCCTTTTTTTCTGCGATTCTCTCTCTCTTCGCCTTTGATTCTCTCCTTTTCGTTCTTTGCGTCGACTCTTTGTCTCTCCCTTTTCTTATGTGTGCTCGTTTGCCGGTTGTTTTTTTCTTCCCCCTTTAAGCACTCACGATCGCTTCTGCCTGCTTAGAAGTAATATATATCGACGATCACGATGCACTGTGAATGATGTATATTATAAAAATTATAGGCACTATGTAAGACACCGGTTCATGTATAAGAAATTTCATGTAGCACCAATCTTGGTATAACCGAGAGACGTTTATGCACTTGTCAAATCGCCTAACTCTGCACACGAGACGTATACGACGGGAGGAAAGAAAAGCTGAAAAATCGTTTCACCAAATTCACCGGCGATCGGTTGGTATCATTATCTCTTTCTCTCTCCGTCACACACTCAACGATCATATACACGATATTTTATTTGTATCGACAACGTGTGTGTACGCGCGACGCTCACGAGTCAAGCGCTCCGAAGCGACTGTCTGGTAACTGGCGGCGGCGATGCTGCCTGGCTAGTTTCTTTCGTTTCTCTCGCTCTCTCTCTCTCTCTTCGCTCGTTTCGCAAAGCGCCGATTTGTGTACCTGTGTTAGTGTGTGTGTGTGTGTGCGTGTATGAAACTCAGTGTAGCGTATAGCACGCCATGTGTTGTGCTGCTGCTGCGCGCATATATATATAGATGTGTTTGTGTATTAGTGTATATGCGGCGAGTGCAGGCAGGCAGGCAGGGCGCCGGAGCTCTCGTCGCCAACCGTGAGTCAGTTTACTTTGCGGTCTGAGCGCAAGAAAGAAGAGGGGCGCGCCAGTAGTGGCGCCTATATAGCGCCGCCAGCCACTTGTAATATAGCTGCTCACGCTGCTGTTGCTAGCTAGCCTATGCTGCTGCTGTTGCTGCACGTGTGCCAGAAAACTTTACTGTATATTATAAGCACGCGCCCCCCGGCGCCTATACGCCGATATTTATTTATTTATCCACGAGGCGATTCATTGTTGGCTTAAAGGGTCCCTCCGCGTCAACCCGAATTACGTTTTGCAATGACCATTCGGGTCATTTGATTCGGGTAGCCAGGGCAAGCACAATCGGAAAGCTGCGTGTAAGCAAAAAAGCTCGGTGCGCTTCGGGACGACATACCCCATGAAATAAGCTCGAAATAATTTTTTTTTCAAGGTCGCTTAAAGATCCCTTCTTTGATTAAAATCGATCTTGCATGTCTGAATGTACGATTGCAACGATGTGCGCTCGCGCTCCATTTCACTTCGCACGTCTCGCTCGCTTAAATTTTATTTTCTTTCTTTTCGACTGTTTTAGCCTTGCGCAAAATCTATTTTTACCTTTTTCACGATCGCGAGCGAGCTTATACACATATATATCTTATATAAACGCATATATATACGCGCAGACGTCGTGCAAATAAACGTCAATGCGTATAATACGCATACGCGTTTGTTTTTGGATTTTGCAGCTCGCGAGAGAGAGAGAGAGAGAGGACGACGCCGGCGCGACTGAGCGTGGGTGATATGCATGTGTATTTGTGCACATATGCGTGTGTGTATAAAAGCTATATAGCCTTTCTTCGCTTTTTCTTCGTGAAAATAATTATAAACACAGAAAAGTTACGATTGTCAGACTTTATTAATTCAGGGAAATAGGATCCCAAAAATAGCTGAAATTATATTGTACCTTATATACACGAGCTTTTATGTCTCGCATTTTCGTTCATCAACTAATTGTTCGTATTTTATGTTATCTTATATATCGACATATTGCGTCCCCAATAACGAAAGAGAGAGAAAAAATATTTACGAAATTTTGACAAATTTTTTAGTCGTTCGGTCCAAGAGAATAGGCTACGGAAACGTAATAAAAAAACGATAAAAACGTTGCGTCGCCGCAGCGTGCCCGTGGCAAATAAATCGTGCATTCTATATATTTTAGCTGGTCAACCAAAGTCCACCGATCTTCCTCTCTTTTCTTTTATGAAGAATTTGCCTATAGTTTTTTAGCATATAGCGTGTGTATTTGCATTATAGACATCTTACGATCTCGAATTGATCTTTGCATTAATTTATGCCGAAGGTCCGCAACTTTGTGTCCATATACTCGAAAAAAGGGGAGTCGTGAATATATCTCGTTTGCCGCGTCGTCTCTTCGATCATTTTTATATGTTTCGATTCTCTCACTCTTTCTTTCTCTATCTCTCTCGTAGCGCAGCAGCATATGGACCCCCTCGCTCGACGACTTTTTTTTGCGGCTCGACATAAAGTTCCTCGTTGTGCCGTATACGCTAGAGGCAATGTATGGTATACCTACACAAGTAATATACATATATTGTCGCAAAAGAGTCGCACACAACTTAGAATACATATTCATTATACATCGCGATGACTATCGAACAATATAATATCGTTGGTACGTGACGCAATACTTTATGTATCGGCAAAACATATACCTCCAAATAGTTCAGAATCCCAAAGATCGGTATTTACGCATTTCCTCCGAATAATAGCAGCTGACCCTATAATACCTCTCACTTTCTTTTTAAGCTCGTTATTAATAATTTTACGATCAAATGAGCAGGCTGAATTTGACGCATTACATCTCGAGTTACCTGCAGCTCGCTTCTTTCGTCGTTTTGTTTGTACAGCTAGCCAATATTATAATCTTTTGTTCGCGACTTATGTACGTTGCTTTTACACAATGGGACACGCGTTTAAAGTACACAATATATACAACAGCGCACATGAGCGCAGCATTCGACATTCTTGGCAATCATCGTCACGAGCGTTTATCCTTTTGTACGGGCGCGATTAAACGTAATATTTTTGTAGGCCAGTACGACTGATCTCGTCGACGAGCTAAATTTCTGGAAAACGGAAATTCGCCATTCACACTATTTTCTCGAATTTGATACGATGTTACATTATACATAGGATAAAATTGTTCTCGCGATTGCTTTGAAAAATTTCGGAATATTAATATATCCGTTCGTTAAAAGATAATTGAATCAGTACTTCAATTCATTTCTTGTCTTTTTTTAGTTTTTTTGTCCACACGCACTAATTGCATTTCCCGAGCGCAGCAACAGAGCGGCAGCGTCTTCGATATTTATTCTACGAAAATTTCAAGGCGGAGAGTTGAGATAAAAAAAAAAAGGTATACGGCGCATAACAGCAACGTCATGGCCGTCTTATATATTTGCTGCTGCTGCTGTTACTGCTGCTACGCGGGTAGGCGTAAAAAAAGGAAACATCCCCGAGCCAAAAGTTTCGGACATGGCATAGCTGGTAAGTAATAAGTGTGTATATAAGGATGATGAGAAAAAGTGTGTATGCGCGCGCGGGACGAATGACTTGTGGAATGGAAATAATTCGCGAGACAGATGAGGGGAATGAGAAAGAGAGAGAGAGAGAGAGAGAGAAAACAAGGTGTACATTGCGAGGACGTCCGCGGCTGCAGCTAACTCGGTATTATATATTATTATTATATGTGTATTATGCGTCGAAAGTAAAAATCGATCGTGATTCGCGGATTTTGCGATTGAATTATTTTTTTGTCGATGTTTGCTTCTCGTTCGGGCATCTGTATACTATTATGTCGATTAATGCCGATGAGAGGACTTGAGAGACGCGTTGATTCAATCGAGCTTGCGATACGTAATGCAATTGCTTCAAATTCAATCAATTTTTTTTTTCTTCAAATGATCAACGAGAAGCTGGAAAAAGGCAAAATTGTTGGCTTATGAGAGTACCTTTAGTTCGACGACAAAGTTCAAAGAGAGAGAAGGAATGAGAAAAGTATAAAGACAATATTAATCCACGCGAGTGCAGACAGTACACGGAGAGCGAGGAGAGACTAAACAAGCCATGAACGCGTATAGAAAAAGAGAGAAAGACAGTATCTTCTTGTGCGGCAAGCACCGAAGAAGGAGAAGAAGAAGAAGAAGAGCTGAAAGCAAGAAAGAGGAAAAAAAGGAGCAAAGCGCAAATCCCTCTATGCATAATAAGAAAAGAGAAAACGAATCGCGCGCTCTATACGATATAGGTATATGGTGTAGGTACCTGACGATCACCGCGCACAGTACATTGCCGCACTATATAGGTTTACCTGCGCGGGCGTTCGAGTTCGATCCTTATCTCGAGAATTCGGATCTTTTCTTTTTATCTCCTTGTTTCTCTTGGCCTCCTCGAGCTGTTCTCTCTCTCTCTCTCTCTCTCTTTCTCTCTTCGACTCGATCCAGCTACACACATAGACATACACTGCAGGTTGTATATAATACGAGGATCCTTTATTTTACATTTTAAATACTGAATACACGCGCGCAACGATCGCGCGGGATGAACACGAGTTCACAAAAGCCGCAGTTTTCCGCGTAAAAGACATGTATAGGAGGCTATGTTACGCGATATACGTTTTCTGTGCATGATTCGATGATGTAGCTAACTTACAAGGGCAATTTTGACGACGATGTATCTAATAGGGATGTGCGAGTATCCGGAAACATTTGGGGGTACTTGAGTTTATTGATGGGTGCTCAGTTTTTTTGAGTTTCGAGTATTTGAACCGTTTCGATTTGGGATCTTTTACTTCAAACAATTGGTATCTTTATCAGTATAAAACTTGAAGCTCATTTTTTACATTTATTTATTTGACCAATATAATATTAATAGTGTAAAACATTCATTCGCATTGAACAAAAAATACTGCAGATACGATTATGCCCATCACGGCCTGTAGCCGCTAAACAAATTTTATATAAATCTTCGTTATTCAGCTCCGACTCTTCGGGTCGTAACTGGATCAGGTCGTAGAGCGATTAACGCGGCTTCAATATCATCTCTTTGGCTCCGCTTTTCAGATACCCCGCACAAAGCAAATATATAATTTCCAAAACTATACGGCCAATGGCTCAACCTATCGGTGGCTTCAATTGACACGTGCGCTGTCTACGCTAGTGGCTAACAATACTCTTCCGCCGCCTGCTACTCTAGCGTCGAAAATACACGTACACGCGCATACCGATTATATCTTTGCAACGTCCGGGCTCCCGTGCTTATCAAAGTGTATAAGTGAAATTCCAAAAGAAGGGAAAAAAATTTGTCAAGGTTGGAACGTCGAGCGAGATCGCGAGCAGTTGGAGCTGCATAGCGCTTACTGCAGCGCGCACTGGACTGCCGAGTGTATATGGTATATATACGGGCGGACGGATGCATGGCCTGTTGGCGCGCGTTATCCAAAAGTCTTAAGTGAAGAACGCTGTTCCGCCGAGCTGCTAATTTGGCACTTTAGATTATCCGCGCTCGTCTCTCTCTCTCTCTCTCTCTCTCTCTCTCTCTCTCTCGCTGCAGTAAGAATGAGAAAGAGAGAAGAGAGAGAGAGAGAAAGGTCGACCTGCCGGTGCAGTTTTGAGAGCGAGACAGAAAGAGAGCTTCGTTTAGCACTGCGCAGACTTTTCTACGTAAGAGATATGGGATATTATACGTTTGAAGATTTTAGAAGTCGGCGAAAGCGAGTCGAAACGAAATCGGTTATATTGCTGTGTACACGCTGATTGATCGTACGTTATTTATTATCTCCCTTTTTAATAACAGTCGATAATATACGCGCGCCTTTCTCAAAGCTCTCCCGCGCGCTACATAAAGCGCGCAATTTTTCAAGAAAGGAGTACGTGATGTTTTCTCGTACACACGCATATACACGCCGAAAATAGAAACGTATAACATCGATAGTCGTTTAGTTTTAATAATCGATCGCGGTTACACGATACGAATCGACGAATCAATGATAAATATACCGGCGATCGTATATAATTAAACTCGACTCTCGACGTGCAGCGCACTATTTGAAGTAGGGGGCACTCGTATAAAAACGATAACTGACGCGAATAGCCGCGCGCAGACCCGTGTCCTCTTTGATACCCGAGAAGAAAAAACTCGTTTACATAATCTCGCGAAGAGGAAAAAAGGATGACATTATTACACTCGCATGCGTTATAAGCTGCAGAGCACGGCGTATATAATATAGCGAGGGACATAAATACATACGGATGCGAGATTTTTTGCGCCACTTGGGCAATTGGCGATTTATTGCACCTGATAAGAATGTAATACGTTATTTCATCGAGTGCAAAAGTCCAGACTCGCCGACGAAAGTAATAGTTTTGAAAATTTTTTACCCGAACATTCATATATATGATTTTTTTTTTTCATGATAATACGCTTTAATTGCATATCGTACCGCTAGCACACAAATGACTCTTCGGTTTGCATTTTCTCTTTTGTAAGCAAAAAAGTCGAATCATTAAAAAATTGCCTCGCTATATATGTAACGCGCAAGCTCGGACAAACCGGATTGCGAGAACTCTGCTTTGCACGCTCGTTTTATATGCACTGATAGCAACAGGCGCCGGTATAAGTAAATTTGACTTTGTTTGCCGGTCTCTCTCTCCTTTTTTTCATTTCTCGGTTGATTTTACGCAGCACCGCGTGGCTTATCATCGTAGAATGTTTTTTTTTATTTATATACTCTGCACTCGACGCCGAGAAAAGAAGATACTCGCGATGTGATGTACTCGCACACACACACATCTCCCTATATATATAATTCTCACGGTCGCGGAGATGCCGCAAATCCGCGCGGGGTCTTATCGAACTCGATACAGCGTCATATAGTAAATTCGTATATTATATACTTGAGTATTTGCAAGGCGCTACGGTAATAAAAGAATAAATTTGCGGGCGGTCGAATCGTCGAGCTGCAGCCGCTGCCATGCATATCCTCTGAATTTGTCATTATATATTTTCCGAGAAATTAATAAAAATAAAAAAAGGTTTCCTTTACGCCGATTGCACCAAGTGTATATTGTAATAAATTTCTCGATTGCCTTACGGAATACGTGCGTCTATATTCCGTAGGAATACTGTTTAAACATAAAACGTCGCGCTCGCCTAAAGGCCCTCGTTGAGGAGATAAATAATCGGGCCCGAATGTGCCGAGGCCTTGAAAATCGCGCAGCGTAAATATATGTAAAAATTCTTTAATAGGCGATCGCCACGACCTGCCAAGCTTGCAGACACACACGCGTACGTTTATAGTAGATATTATTATATGCATAGAGAGAGATTTTTGTGAATCGAAAGGCTATAAAACGCCAAGAAACGAGTATTTCGACGAATAGCCCGACATAATATAAATAATAAATACAGCAAGTCTACGGGTGAGCTTCTTGACGCGCGGTGTATATAATACATAATAATGCCGCGCGCATATCCTCCGCTGTGTGTTTAAGTTAAATTTACAATCGTGTCATCGGCTGTGCATTTTACACACACACCCATGTATGCATGTGTGCGATGTGTATATATATGAATAAAAATTTATGGATTTGTCTGCGTTATGATTTAGATTGAGAGTCGTGAATTTCGACGAAAATGAAATCTCACTTTGGCTCGCGATAACGAGACAAAATGTGAGCTTGATTCGCTGCGCGATCGGTAGTGAATTTTCATATGGCGATCATTAGAGGTTTATTCACTAAAAAATATTCAAAAGAAAAATTAAAATTATACCGTTTCGTTACACAATTAATTTCGTTCTCCATCCAACAATCGCTGAACGCATCCGTTCCAAAATCGTAAAAATTGAAATTATCAAAAGCTCGAGCGAGCGGGACCTGTGCAGCAGGATGATATACACCTGTAATTATTAGGCGCACGTGCAGCAGCAGCAACGAGTCGGGGGCCTTCTACGCGGTGTACGATTGCAGCAGGCATAAAATCGGCATTAAAGAACGAAAACGAGCCTCCAAGCTGATGATGATACCTGCAGCTTGTATCTGCGTGTGTTTGTTTGTGTGTGTGTGTGTGCGTATAATACTTTAACGCTACATTTTGCAGTGCTGCACAGACGCGAGTCCGACTTGTTTCGTAATTTATTTTCGGCTACTCTCTCGTAATATATAAGACACACGTATAAGGAAGAAAAGAAGAAGAGATGAGCTGCTCTCGGGCTGGCTCGACTGCGCTCACATACAAACATCACACACTCGCACACACACTCGCACAGAGTATTATATGCGCTTCTTACACACGCCTACTTATGACTTTTATCTCCTCGATGTTTTACTTTTCGGCTTGGCCCGCTTCTCTCGTACACGTATACCAACCTCTAATATCGCGTATGTGGGTATAGGAGCGCAGTATAACTGCATTACCGAGAACGCGACGATGATTTACCATCGTGTGGCCTTTTTGTGCTACGGACGCGTGCGTAAATACGCGCAGCGGGCACAGCGCGAAGATATACGATTGTTATTTGCCGATTGTTTTATTAGCGAGTAATATGCAATCAACGAGCTGAAAATTCCGTGCGCGTTAAAATGCGCGAGAGCTGAGAGCTTTCGAGTTGCAGCGGCCGATTAATGGGCTCGAATGGCATATAGGTTATACGACTTTGAAAGGAGGATTTTTTTTTTCGTTAAGCTCATTAGCTCGCGGGCATTGTGTGTGTTTTTCGTATATAATAAGAGCTGATCTCTGGACTGGATTGTATATCCAACGACTTCATTATTGCCGCCGGAGTCTTTTTGAAATGGAATAATAAAATATCGAGTACCGCAGCTGTCAATGGACGTAATTAAATTTCTTAATTATATCCGCGTTGGCAAACATTACACGAGAAACTTCCATGTTTTCTATTGACCATTGAAGATAATTTTTCATTCGGTCTACGCTCTTATAAACACAATTCGAGTATTATTCTCGCGATGACTAATTGAGCTACAGCAGCACACGATGGATAAAAGAAAAAGGTGTACACTCGAAACCGAAGACGTCTCGCGGGCAGAAAATGAAATCGTAAGTCGAGTGTACTCGACGCTTCAGGTTCATAGAAAAGAAGGTGAAAAAAAAACACATCGCCTCGTACGCGCGACCGACCGAATGCGACCTTTAATAATAATATAAAACACCAATCGAAATGAAATCGTGAGCGGAAGTTTGTATGTGTGTGTATTTATATTTAATATGTACGAATGTCAGCTTGCGGTGGTGTACAGGAGGAAAAAAAAATGCAAATCACTTGAGGCAATAGTGTGTCCGTATGTGTGTTATACAAGCCCAGAACTCGTTTCCGAATACGATGCCTTAACGCGCGAGGTGTACACAAGGAGAGAGAAAGAGACCACCTACACCTTGCCGTTAACGCCGCGAACACTTATAATATACAAAATCATTTTTCTTGCGCGCGTCGCTGCTGTATGTATGTATGTTAATATTCCTGGTAAAAGAATGACAGCGAGGCGAACACAAAAAGACAGAAAAAAAAAGTTATAACGAACTAGTCGCGCTGATCTCGATTAAATGGTCTTACAAATATAGATTGCCAATACCAATCAATCGTGTGCGTTATTATTGTTATTATTATGATCATTTTTTTTTATTTCACCCAGTTCGAGAAATCTATATATTATTGCACTTGGCGCCACTCGCGCGCGCGACCAATGCGTGTCTGCCTATATACGGGCCGCGATCTAATGCAATATTTGCAACGACGATATATGTATCTATTGAACAACTTGTCTGGGTTACTCATTTCCATACGGATACACATACGAATAAATTCTAGAGATAAGCTGCGCTCGCGAGTCTGTGATTCCCCATTGCTCATTGTTTTATTATTTTATTTTTGGTCGCGTCTTTTCTCTTTTTTGTCTCGTTTCGTTCGCGCGCTCGATTTGCCTCGACGCGTTCGATGGTATAGTCGATCGATTATTATTAAACGCGAGCCATCGCGAAAAATAGTATCCAGCGAGTACTGCAAAATGCAAAACAAATTCCTATACATACACGTTTGCGATGTGTTATACTCATGAGCGTCGTCCTGCTGAAAGAAGTTAATTGGTCGCTTGACAAGCCACCGCTGCTGCAGCTATATAGCAGTGCCTGTTATGAAAACGAGTTGCAGCTTGATTTAATCAGTGATAATATTAATTTGCATCGTACGCAGTGGAACATACGTTTCGATTTCGAACGTTCGTTACGCGTAGCAGTAGTAAAGTACGCTTGGCTGATCGATATATCCTAATCGGAAGGAAAAAAGAAGGAGAAAGAGGCCAGGAGCCAACTAGTCGTCGCCGTCGTCGTCGCTGTCGACGTCGTGGCTGCAGTGTTGCGTCGCGCTGCACGCGGGCGCACTAAAGCGATGTCGCAATACCGGTCCCAAATAGAAAATTGGCACGCGTCGAGACTCTTTCCCATGGCTTCTTTATAAGTATTTATCATCTCGGCAGTCGTCGTCGTCGTCGTAGTCGCGGCGTCGAGTCGCGGAGTTTTTAGCAATGTTTCGGTAGCCTTATACACACGCGAGCGGGGGTGCGCATACATACAGATACACACTCGCGCAGGGGGGTTATATAGACTCGAGGGCGTCTTTGGGTGGCGCGTCGAGAAAAGCAAGCTATACCCCGACGACGGCGTGGCGACTGCGACGCGGCGACGACTACGACTACGACGCCACCGCGTAGAGGAGGAAACACCACCAGCCAGTGGCGCGTCGTCATCGTGGCGCGCGCGTCACGGGGCATGGGGGATATAACGTTGCGCGCGTGTATAGGCAAACACAGTCGCTGCGGCGGCGACCGTCAGGCCGTCGACGACGACGACGACGACGGCGATGCCACCGGCGACGAAAGAACGTCGCGACCGTTTGGCGCTCTCTCGGACCGATGGACACGATATATACCCAACGAGCGCCAAACATCCGCAAACTACGGCGTGTATATGTAAGCTCGTGCGAGCTTTTACGCTTATACAATGCAAGCGCAAACGATCGCGTCACGCAGATTTCTAATGTTGTCTCGATCGTCTTGACAATGTCACGATTATAAATTGTATTATATAGTTTAAAAATTATATTGGCTGTTGACCTGTGATTAATTTCGTACGGGGATTTGTGATTTCATTCGGATGGCAAAACAATGCGCTATTGTCTTGATTGAAGAAAAAGCGAGCTTAAAAATTAGACAGTAGATCAACGATAAAAAAGTAACCCAAGTTCCTTACTATATCCATCACGCAATGACTTCTCTCAGAGTCTGATTCTCATTTTCCAATTGCTTGTCATTAATCAACGCGTAAAGGCCGCCGCTATCCACTCAACTTTTGTCAAACAACTTCATCTAAAATGATTCATTGAGAAATCATCTCGCTCGTCGCGCGATCAAGTAAAATCTCTTGCTTGTCTGCATAATATTATACGGTGGAAAAAATGTACACAAGATAAACACCAGCAAAAACTCTATGCAACATACAATACACAGATGCTGCTCGTTTATCCGCGTTTAATTATACGCGTGTCCAAGTGTCTGAGAAAAATGCGGCAATAACATCGTTTCACTTACCTGGTGCAAACGATGTGTAGAAAGAGGGAAGCGGTAGAGAGAGAAAATTTCGCTCTATCCATCGGGCGGCTCAAAAGTCCATCCGGTTGTCGCCTTGAGGCCCGAGTATCCTGCACAGACATTTGCCGGCTTCGCTGCTACGGTCGCCTCTGGCTCTCAAGAATCTGTAACACATCGTTATGTGTGATAGGAAAAAACACGAAACAACGATAATTACGATATAACGAATAACTCGTTTCATTTGACGTATAAAACTGTATAAAATACCATCATTTCTCTCATTCGTGTTTTATAGATCTCACAAATTATATCAATATTTCAAAAATAACATTAATTTGAAAATATTTATAAAACCAAACTGCAATCACTTCAGATCAGTATAACCTGGAGTGGTTTTGCAATTAAAAATGCGATTATGTCTGTTGTAATTGTGCGCGCGAAGGACCACAGCAGCGCGATGCACAGTCATCTCGAGTGTGCACGGACGACATCGAGGCATAATACAAAAAGGCCATGAAAATCGAGACAAAAATGAAAGGAAGGATACGGGGTCTTATCTCGAGTGCGCTACGCGCGGATCGAGACGCACTTAAAGCAAATCTCGGGCTCTTTCTCCTTTATTTCAGGGCCCTAATTTACTGGACCTCTCTCGCACCTTCGCAGTGCACACGTAGAAAGGGTGTATATACCTGTATCAGCGCGATGGCTTTGGCGACGCGGTACATATTTAAATACGGCACGCATTGAACATGCTCCGACATTCCCGGAAAGATTAGAGAAGCTCTTCGGCTCTCTGCGATTCTCTTATTTTTCGCGCCGCGAGTGATAACGTCGCGACAGCTTTTTCTTCGTGCAACATTATTGAACTAGTAGATTTTCTTACAAGGGGGAGAAATGAAACTTCCGCATGCACGTGATATGGCGCCGAGGCGAAGCCGAGGCGTCATATCACGTGTATGAGGGTGTTTCATTTTTCACCCGTGTAAGAAATAGTATTTTTTTCCATCCCCGCGCAAAAGTTTTCATAAAATTATCCTAATAAATTCAAAATATAAATTGAATTCAAGATCTCAATGCATATAAAGACTTGCATTTGTTTTTTCTTTCGCATCGAGGTCTTGATTTGCCGTCTGATTGTGCAAAAAACAAAGCGGTTATGGTTATTATTGACTTTTACATGAAATCAGTTATATGTGCTGCGAATTTTTTTCCTTTACTTTTAGCATTGTGAGCCTAACAAGTCATACTAAACTTTAACATATGACTCTGTAATTAAGCTTCGAATTTTGATGCTCGCCCCGACATTAGCATCACGAGCGAAGCGAGTGATGCTGGTCGGGGGGGGCGAGCATCAATAACATTAATATAAAAAACATTTTTTCATTTTGATTTGTGTGCAACAAGTTACACACAACATTCTTTCTCGTCCGTAGACATACCATCATGCGCGAATGATATTTCAGGACTTTGCATAATTTTTACCACGTAATTAGTATAACGCCTGTACGTATTGATGTGTCTTCGACAAGTTGTAGGCTAAGTAATACGGGCGATAAAATTATAAATATTACGTTGCTAGGCTGAGCTGGCCACAGCAACCACTGCATCTGTCGGACACGCAGAAGTGGGCAAAAGTACTTCTTTTTCTAGGCTACGCGTACGGCGAAAGTAAATACTTTTGCCGGAAGGATGGAAAAAAATCATTTTTTAAATTTTTTTTCCGAAGGATAAAAATTGTCTTTTCAGTGGTAAATTAAACATAATTACGAATAACACTAAGGTACAATTATCTAATTAGATCGTTAAAATTGGTTGTATTTGCTAATGCCGAGGCTAAATCGACAAATGGAAAATGATTACTCGGACAAATAGAAGCCTTGTCTCTCACGCATTTTGCAGTCGGAACGATCATTATAAAAACAAAGATATTCCAGATGGGCACCGAAATTAGAGTTCCTCTAAGTCATTGTTTATTTTGCTTCTTTACTTTTAAATCTTTTCATGAACGGATTATAATTAGAAATTAGATTTTTCCTTCGAGTAGCTGGGCTAGCTTTGGACGCTATTCTACAGGAATTAGTGAGTAGTTCCTGTTTGAATATAGGTTCACATCGTTTTAAATTGATGACAGCACATAATTATAAAAACTTGATTATTTATTTTTGATGAGAATTATATGAAGTGAATTGCTACGATCGAAAAATCAAGAACGATCAAGAACTAAACAAGAATCATAAAATTATAGAAATGGAAAGCAAGCTCGAAAATCAACAACAGTAAAAATAAGCATGGATTGATCAAGCAAAATTATTATAGTAGTTAAGTTATTCCTTAACTTCATTTGGTGAGATTAAATAAATTATTTTTCAGAAAATACAAGGGAGATTGAGATATCGGCGCTTGCGACTACATAAAGCACGAACATATATATTATATGTAAACTGTTTTCGTTGCAGTCGCGACAAAGTCGAGACTGTTGCGGTGCCCAGACGACTGGCCGCCCCGTTGATACGCGTCGCGCGAAACGCACATGTACTTTTATTTTCCGGATGAGTCGCGTGCGCCAAAGGTGGTCTTTCATTTTTTTGGTATACATAAAAAACAATGCATTTTAATTGAATATTTTCCAATTAAATGATTCTCAATTTTATCATGAAGATTATTAATTAAAAAAAAAAAAAAAAAAAAAAAAAAACGGTGAAATGTAAGAAAAAAAAGTTATTCGTAATTATAGAGAATATAAAAGTACTAGCTCTTTTTCGGTGGGATTATTAAACAAAATATAAATTTTTAAAACTTGATAACTTGATTGATAATTTCGAAATTTTACCAAACGATTTTAAAATATTTAAATTAATTTTAAACTACAGTACACGGAAAGGCTGACGAAGAACGATGGGATTTGATCGCTATATTTTGAAATTGGTGTCTACGCAAAAAGCCTAAGTTTGTGCGCGACCAGTTTCGCACAGCTCTCAGTGTAGCGTATCATGGCAAAACACTGTGCCGAGAGAGACGCGGAGGTCATGCATGCTACGCACGACGTAAACAACAGAACAAGCACAGCTCTCTATGTTCTTTGTCAGTCAGCCCGTGTAGATAGTTTGATCATCCAAGAGAGGTTATAATTGTTAGTGAAATTCCAAAAAAGAAAGATGGAATCCAGTAATGTACTAAATGGTGTCATCAGGTATTTTCTTCATTTTATGAGAATAAAATTATAAAAATATTGCAACAATATACTTGATCTGATTGAGGTTATTTCAGAGTAAAACAGGAACCTACTGATATTTCGTTTATTGGAAAGGATTGTGAAACGATTGACAAGAAACCCGATTTCAAAAACATCCAACTCTTACCATTTCAGCGAGAAAATTCAGTAAGTGCTGATAATTTATAATAACTGATATATACTTCGGTTGTTTTTCATTTAAATTCTCATTTAGTTTTCAATTTTCAACAGTTCCAAAATCATGAAAATAAACTCAATGACGATATGGAAATAGTTTTTGAATGTGAAGACGTTAAGTCCAATATGAATTTATTAGAAGTTAAAAAAATTGATGATTATTCTGCAAATCACTTACAAGAGATGAAGTATAGCAACGAGCATGAATTTAAAAACGAAATTAACATAGAAGCCACGGGGGAAGTAAAACGAGAAATTGTTGACGACGTTGTAGAGCAATTGAACTTCAATTTCGACTGTGCACTCGTCGAAAACAATAAAACAAGAGAAATTCAAAAAAAGTGTAACAACGAACACAACCTGAAAAACAACATCGATACAACCCACGTATGTGAAATATGTGGAAAGAAATATTCAAAAAAGTGTAATCTAAATAGGCATGTTAAAACACCGCATCATTTTATTACTCACTCATGTGATATTTGTGGCAAGACGTTTTCATTAAAAAGTTATCTCAAATTTCACATGGATTCGGTGCATAATGGTATCACACATGCATGTGACAATTGCGGAAAGAAATTGACAAGCAAGAGAAATCTCAAAGCCCACGTTGATTCGGTGCATAATGGTATCACACATGCATGTGATATTTGCGGTAAGGAATACTCTATGAAAGGTTATCTCAAAATTCACATTAATACGGTACATAATGGCGTCACTCACTCATGTGATGTATGCGCCAAGACATTTTCATTGAAATGTAATCTCAGATCCCACGTTGATTCGGTACATAATGGTGTTACACGCGATTGTGATATATGCGGAAAAAAGTTCTCAAGCAAGGGTTATCTTAAAATCCACATTGATGAGGTGCACAATGGTGTTGCACGCGAATGTGATATATGCGGAAAAAAGTTTGGAAGAAAAATTAATCTCAAAAAACACGTCGATTCGGTGCATAATGGTATCACACATGCATGTGATATTTGCGGTAAGAAATACTCAATGAAAGGTCATCTCAAAATCCACATTGATACGGTACATAATTGTGTTACACGCGTATGTGATATATGCGGAAAAAAGTTCTCAAACAAAGGTTATCTCAAAATCCACATTGATACGGTACATAATGGCGTTACACGCGAATGTGATATATGCGGAAAAAAGTTCTCAAGCAAGGGTTATCTTAAAATCCACATTGATGAGGTGCACAATGGTGTTACATGCGAATGTGATATATGCGGAAAAAAGTTTGGAAGAAAAATTAATCTCAAAAAACACATTGATGCGGTGCACAAGGATATCAAATATGCATGCGATATTTGCTGAAAGTCATTCACTCAAAAATATAATCTCGCAAGGCACATTAATTCGGTGCATAATGGTACCAAACATACTTGAGATAAATACGAAAAATCATTTTCAAGAAAATATAATTTGAAATATCCACATCAGTACGGTGCATCAATCACACATTACAACTTGATGATTATATAAAATTTCAAGTACACAAGTTCGGAAGACTAATTTAAAAATGCTCATGTCCAATAATATTACGAGTTTTTGCAATCGTATTTTATTAAATGAATACAATCCTCAAGTTTCAAAAAATTTAACAAAATTTTGGAGGAAAATTAAGCATCTTCTGAACTGTATATAAAATATTGAACCTCTCAAGTTGATGGCAATTTTATAATGCTAATCACGTTTCAGAGCGTTTTCTGTAAGTTCTTGGATCTAATTGTATGTAATTTTGCAACTTTCTGTATCGCTATTTCATTGCTTCAAAACTATTTATTCTATTAAGTGAATCCATTTAAAAAAAATAAAAGTGTTATTAGAAAAATGCCATCTCATTTTAAATAACATTATCTCACCCCGCATAATGTTATTTAAAATTTCATGCAACAATATGTATACTCATCGCCAATATCAATAAACTGTAACTAATAAAATAAAGTTCTTCTATAAGAGAAAATAATTTTTGCACGAATTTTTTGATCATCAACAGAAGTGTGTTTTGACGCAAATTCACAAGCCAGAAATTTGTATCTCTCCTTCTTTTTCGCTCGTACGCTCCACGACATGTTGTATATTCACGAAGATTCTCAACTTGTAATAAACCCCAGCATTTTTTCATGTTCATAAACACCAATGGCTCCAAATTTGAATGCAAAAGTTGGTTTACATCAGAATATTTTATCAGGAACTTTTCGTAACGACATTGTTAACCGTTAGCCGACCGCGAGTCCCGTTGTCCTCCTTTTTCAGAAAAAGTAAAGAAAATAAATAATTTAAAAAATCGAAAAATGTAAAAAAATGTATAACGTATATTTTATTCAATCCAAGCCTAATAATTGCCATACAGTCGGGAAAAATCCTCAGCTATGACTCTGTGAAAGGTCTTACTTTCGCAACGTGATTCAACGTCAAAAATTCAGATTATTTTATGAACAAGAAACAGAAGGTATACAGTAAGAAGAAGAAGAGGAGCATTTGCTTGCCATAAATCCTATGACGCGATATACACGTGCTTGCCTCGCAGTTGAGTACTCGTGGTGTAGGTATTATACGGATCTCGGCTCTCGGATTCTCGGCGCATGCATCTGTCGGCCCATTGACAAAAGTTGTATATATAAGTATGCGTAATAGCACGCGCGGCACGAAGTGCGCACGTTGTTGCATCCGTATGGCGCGCGGCATCCATACGAACGAATTCATCTCGGATATTTATTATGCCACTCGCGACGATCGGAGCTGTGCCAGTGCACCGCGAGTACAAAAAGCAAATTGTTAACCCGCGCGCTAAACGACGTTATGTATAGTCTCGACGAGCCACGGAGAGGGAGAAGGGCCTCTGCGAAATTCCAACAACCCCTTCCTGACTGTACGCGGCCAGGGGCCTCATTCAAGTGTAATTAAAGTAGGACTTCATTGAGTTTCGGCACGGACGTAAAAAGATGAGAGACGCGCGCGCGAGTCGTCGGGCTACGGCGCTAATTAGAGACAACGACGAAAAAAAAAAGAAGTTGCCACGAGGGGGAGAGGGAAGATTCCGCATGTGCGCCCCGGCGCTTCTTACAGCTCGTGCAAATGGTATTAACATGTGTCCGTGTGTGCGTGCAATCATAACGCACTTTACGCAATGTGCGCAAAAACGAGCGTTAATTAACCGCCGCGCGTTGCGCTGCTTTTTGACATGCGTCGTCGTCTTCGTCGACGTCGTTGTTTTTTAAAATGAAAAAGACAATCGTAATCAAAATTTATCGTCCGGTATCCTTCGTGCGTAGACACATTTAAAAACTCGGTGGTATCGAGAAAGTTGATGTTTGATTATTTCTCGCAAAAAAGTGTAAATAAATGGGGAAAAAAGAAAAGTTAATTTGAGAAAGATATGGAGGTGGAGGAATTCGTTTGATAATTCGTTGGAATAAATTTATAATTTTCGAAACCGGTTTCAGAATTGTGGGTATGTGTGTGTAAGCGTGTTTGTATATATTATAACGGAAATATTCAAAAGCCGCACTGATGCTGTTAAAATGCAGCACGAAGTATACCTTGACACAATTAATATTTTACTTTTGTTTAGTTTTCATAAATTCAGAATTTGAAAAAAAAAACGCAATTCGAATACTTGCTCGTCTCGGGATAACGTTTTTTCAAGGCAGAGAAAAAGTGAGAGAGAGAGAGAGAGAACGCGAATCTATAAGGGAGATTCCAATACGAGTAATTTGGTAAAATATAAAACATCGTTTCTTCATCACGAAATCGAAGCTAAGAGGTCACTCGTATACACTTCGTGTGAAACTTCGAAGCAAGAAATTCATTGTGAACACATATAATACACTGACTATACTAAAATTCGAATCAACAGAATAAGTCGTGTGTTGATTCAATCTTCGCACGCAATCAACCTCTATTTTTGTAAAAAGTATCTTACAAATGCAAAAGTTCCCGGCATGGGCAGTATAGTTCACGAACATTATGTTATTTTGAGGTTACGCAATATCAAGACTTCAAAAGCATATCGTCATATAATAGGTATTACAACAGTTCTCACCTCGTTACAACGTAGTAAGCCGCGCAAACGGAGAAGAGAGCAGCAATCGACAGAATCAGTGCAGCCACGAAAAGCCGTTGTCGAACATCGTCGAGTTTAAATGCGTTGGACGAGCTCGCGACGTTCGGAAGTCGAGCGGCGCCACTTGCCGGCTGCATTTGGCCATGAGTTGCAGTCGGATCCGCGCGCTTATCATCGTCATCATCCTCCTGCAGATTTAGTGAATCGCGCCGAGTGTCGTAATTATGACCGTGTCTGGCTTCGTTGTCGGTGTCGTTGTTACAGTAGTCGCGAGTGTCGCAGCAAATCAATTTTGGCCAACTGGCCGCGAGCGCCCGGCGGCGGTTGTCCTTGGCCGAGAGCAGCGAGGATGATTCCGAATCGTCAGTAGTGCGTGGATGACCGTTGAAACTGGAGGCCGAGTTCCAGGATCTCGCCTCGCACAGCAACGGACTCGCTCCTCTACGCAAAGTAAGAGTTTTTTTGTCGTTTCGTATTTAACGAATAGCGATTATAAATAAAAATGAAATTATGTCGCATTGAAGCTATTTCGAATAAATCATGAGATATTTCATATGATATGATACGATGAGCCTCATCCCTTTACGGCAAGAATCATCAATTATTCGAATACCTCGAACGATACAGATAAGGTGCATTTAGAATGTGGTAACCGTTTGCCACGTTAGCCGTTAGTCGGAATAGGGTTAATTCAAACTTATACGTCCTTAACGTTCAGGCTTCAGCCGTTGCAAATTCGACGTGAATTATCATTTATATTTTACCAACTTGAAAGATAACTACTCAAGGTAAGACGTTTGAGAGATTTTTGAGAAAATAAAGACAGAATGAGAAAATATAACTAAAATTAATTTCTTCAACGCGAGTCTCGAGTGAACTTTCGAACGTACATTTTACAGTAAGGCTCCTCAACGCGCACGCATGCAGTTGATAATTGATAAAAGATTAAATAATTGTATGCATAAATCGCCAAAATATTACTTGTAGTACAAAAACTTTTTTTAACGTCGCTCGAGAACGGCGGTGTGCATTCCAAGCTCGAACGGTTTTTTTATCGTTCTCTTCGAAAATTTCGAATGATTTATACGTTTTCGCGCTTTCGTTAAAAGAAAACAACATCAATCTTGCGACAACTTTATAATCGGGAGCCGAACAAATTTGCCTCGTAACGAGCTCCGAAAGCGGTTTTTGTTTTTTTCCCCATTCTTTCTTTACGAACGAATTAAATTTTGTATAATGTCCCCAACCGAATGTAAACAATCAGTGGCCGAAAATACGCGCTAATATAGCGCTCTCGCGAATTCTCGTCTTTTTTTATCTCGGCACGCGTGTGTGTCGAACTCGATAAAGAGTTGAATATCGAGAAAACCGTTATAACTAAAAGCGATCGACGACAATCCATCAGCGAGCGGCGCGAACGCACACGCGACTTCTATTATATAAAAATCATCGATGAAGCTGGGATGCGCTAATGAATCGACTGCCACGCCGGTAAGTAATTTATCGCTCTCTGCCCGGCGCTCGGTGGGTCGATGATGATGACGCTGATGCCATATCGTCGTCGGGTGCCGGAATAATGTTTACCAATTTTCTTAAATTTCGTATTTATAAACGTTGACTAATTGTCTCTTTGATTGCTCACGATTTCATTTTCTTTTATTTTTTAACGATAAAAATAAAGCGAAACACATAATAAGAACGAGAGGAAAAAAGATTTTTGATACGTACTCGGTGCAACCACGCGTCGTTTTGACGGTTGGCCCTCCTACTCCTCGCTCCTCCTCGTTCACATCCCCATTGTTGTAATAAATGTGCTCGGTGTAGCACGAGTAGCGAGTTCTGCAGATTTTGGCGCCACTTTCTCGACAGGCCTTGCTCGTGCACACACACTTGCGTGCTGCGTGCAGGGGGCAAACACAATTTTCAGCATTAATTTTTATCGCCTATCGCACGTTTTATTATTCCCTTTAACGCTTGTTGAGGACACTTACCCGAAACGTCGCGTGCAACGATTGTTAAAACGGCAAAAATCATCAGCCCGGCCACGAAACCACTGCTTCTTGTTAAACTCGTCATGACGTCTAGTCGTATGACTTTGTGCTGATGATTCGTGCGAGCGTTAGGTGTATCGAGAAAGAAAAATCTCGCGATTTCGCGCGTGTATATATTATCCGCAGGGAGGACTTCTCAGAAATGACAGCGAGCTCCGAGTGCCGAGTACGTGCAGCTCTTTCGTCGTCGCTTATTCTCGCTAATTTTAAGTTCTCTCCCACTTTGAGCCTTGCTCACATATTCACTTTTATTCATAATAATGAATATATATGAGTGAGATGCGCGTTTTATATACCCCATCACCAAAACCCAATCGAAACGTTTAACGTCTCGAGCGATTATCATCTTCACGCGCGGATCACCTTTTGCAAATTGCCTCTCTGCGGCGTTTCATGTCCCTCTTATTTTTCTGGGCGCGGGTTCAAAGTCCACCACACACTCACACGTATGTGTACAAGCAAACAAGCGCGTCGTTCGAACGACCGATGCCATCGGTTATAACTTTTGCATTAAAAAATGAAAAACAACATTCGATAAAATCTGCTAACCGCGCGCAGAGTTGCAGTATGTTACAACCACACGATTTTGTATTTTTATGTATTATCAAGCGCGTATAATATAAATGGATTTCGGCCAATTTCGATGCGATGAAATGCGCATCGAGGCTTGTAAGTTGACATGTTGCGAGAGTCTCGCAGAAGAGTTTCGCACGTCCTGGGTAGCTTTTAAAATTTTTTTGTCTCGCACTTTCATATCGGAATACTCAATGTTTTTGACGATTTCTTTTCGTAAATAAACATCGTGCTCGCGAGGCCTCGTTTCGATCAAGTCCGTGAACGGCTCCGGACCATGAGCGTATTTGATTTATTCTCTAAAAAATCTTCAGAATTGAGGTTTAAGAATCAAGAAAAAATGGGAGACAACAATAAAAAATTTTATTTTTATTTTAATCATAGCCATTTTTGCATTACAGAGATTTGAAAGTCGCGCCTTCTCTGAAAATATAGCTATACTGTCGGGTTTGAGAGTGTAGAAATTACTCGAAAAATATAATAGAATAAAACGAATTCAAGTTCATCCAAAAAATATGAGTAGATATTTAAATTTTTTTGGACATCATTAATTGGAGCGCATTGGATGATTGGTGTTGTAAGGAAATCAGATCTTTCATTCGAAGAGTTTGCTTTGATCATGTACTGAATTAATGTGTTTCTTGAGATCACACTTGTATCTAAATGATTTGTGACAAATCTCACATTCGAAGAGTTTGCTCTGATTATGTACTGTTATTACGTACCTGTTGAGTTTATCCTTTTTTGACAAATCATTTTTGACAAATCTCAGACTAAAAGGGTTTGCTACGAATATGTACTGAATTTATGTGCGATTTGAGAGTACTATTTTTTCCAAATGATTTCTGACAAATATCACATTCGAAGGGTTTGTTTCGATCGTGTACTGCATTGATGTGTCGATCGAGATGAAATTTTTGTCCAAATGATTTGTGGCAAATTTCACACTCGAAGGTTCTGCTACGATAATGTACTGTATTGACGTGTGTATTGAGATGGCTCTTGAATGAAAATGATTTGTGACAAATTTCACATTCGAAGGTTTTGAGAAGATCATGCACTGAATTTATGTAAGATTTCACATCCTTGTTTTCTCCAAACTGCCTTCGGGAATTTACTTGAAAATAACACTTTTTCTCATAATCAAATTCTTTTTTTATCAAAATTGTTAGTTCTCTTTCGATCAAATAACTGGTCCGAACTTTGTTTTTTATTTTCACAAGAGGTGGATAACTTTGGTACTCAGTTTTGCAGACAATTGGCGATAGAGATGGCAGTTCAGATTTAACATTTTTGCACTCAAAATCGATGAATATTTTTTCTTCTAACTTTTCCTGTAATGCCATAATCTCATTCATTCGATTTGCTTCAAATTAAAATTATGTAAAACCTTTTGATAGTGAAAAATTAGAACATAATTCTAGTCATGTAACTCACTGGTGATTTATAAAACGTGAGTGTTTCAAGGTTTTCGATTTTACAAGAATCCACCGGATCGAAGATGTTATCGTCGCCTGCATTCGCCCAACTATCATCAGACTCTTTTAAACGCACAATTCGTATATTAGCGAGGCGTCCGTATGATTGTGGTAGCTCCTTGACCATACTTTTTATTTCCCCACTATACATGCGACTGATCGATACTGCGATACAGTAGAGGCACTTGTACATCATTAAAATTACGTCGATATTGTTATGGAAATTTGTTACATTTCGGCGCTCAAATAGATTACACTTCTTATGTACGATGTACATGGAGAAACATCCAAACAACAAAGAATTATTTCTCTCAACCCATGTTTATGTAGTGCCTAAAGGTATTATGAATGTGATATTGGGACCAGGATTTTTCCGGTGCTGACCACTGAAATTCTTTTTTGGAGCTGAATCCCTACTAGTTGCAACTTGAGTGCTGTGTAATCATCATTCAAAAATTGACAAACGAAAATTTTTAGCATATTTGCTAAATTACAGCTAGGCTATATTTTTGCTTTGAATTTCGTGTTACTTTTTTGCATACATTTTTCGTAAAAATAGTCTTTTTGTATCTTCATCTGCTCGATATATCTCAAATGGGGCTACCTTAGATTCATCGAGTATCTTTATAAGAACATCCGAGAGTATTTGATTATAAAATTTACCGAGATAATCGATCATGTGTCGCCCGTTCATTAAGCCTCGATAAGAGCCGGGGAAACGTATTGACTCGATGTAACATTAAGAATCGACTCATTCAATTAAGATCCAGGGATGATTAATTCTGTGAATCTCCAGCAGGGAGGCCTTCTCAAAATTTATACAGTCAACATCTGTACGCAACAAAAAAAAAACACGAAAAAAACGAGAAGCATTTAATCAGCGAACAAGCAGTGTAATGGGGGCAGCAATTAAAACTGTATCGTGATACTGCATGAATCGCTTACTTGTTGCTAAGAAATGAATCCATTTTTATCTGTCCAATGACTGTATAATGTTTTTAACAATGACCAATTGAAAAAAAAAAAGGAAAAAAAGAAAAGCTCGGTAGACCAAATTGTTAGGAGAATGAGAATGTTTTTAATATAATTAAATTATGTGAATATACAAATCTTTTTTCCAAACTAGACTAGCATCTAGAACAAATCTAGCTTTAAAGTAGCTAAGTTTTATTTCATCTACGACTAATTTTAAAATGAAAGGAAAAATCATTTTTATTTATCAAAGTGTTTATTAATGTTTGATGTTTCCACAGAAAAATCGTCAATTTATTCAAAAGAGATCTTTTTCAAAAATACACAGCTAATATAGAAAATGAATCGAAAAAGTAACCAAAGACAAGCTTCAAAAGTATATTCATAATACAATAATAGCGCAACAGTGCAGTGGTATAATCATATACCAACGTAGTACTCGGCGCAGCTTTTTTTTATTTAATTTTTTTTTCTTCTTTCATTACATGAAAGCCCCGAGAGGTCAATAGACCGCGAAAAAATGTCCGTAATGTAACTCACGATCCGCGCGGGTCCGCTGCGCCATGCCATAAATCCTACAGCTTATAATGCGCCGCTTCTTAGCTGCGTTATGTACCTTCATTGTTCAAGGGCAGCAGCAGCAGCAGCACTTTTTGCCTCTCGCCGTACCTATATATGCGCTCATATACATCCAAAGCGGCGCTCCTCCTTGCTCCACGCGCGTACTGCACCGTGCACTCGCTCTCTCTCTCTCTCTCTCGCGGTAATACTGGCCCTGCGCGATGCTGTAATATCCTCCACACACCGGCGCGCACACGGCTTTCTTCGTAAATGATAGTTCCATTTTTCTTTTTTTTCTGCCTTGCATTCACTGCACCGCAGAAGCCACTGGGTGGTTTACAATGCAAGCTCGGCTCTTGACATTCCTTTAATCGTCGCAATATAAACGATCTTGAGGAACTTCGACGAGCTCAGTGGCTTCAAACTCTGCACCAGGCATTCGCTTACTGTTTTTTTCATTCTGTACGATTTTGAATAAAATTATGCACTTGTTGCGATCGCGTTGACAGACCTACTGCGACTTTCAATGAAACGCTTAGCTCGGGAGGTATAATACAAGTTGAAAAAAGTCGTAGATCGTTCAGTCAAAATTTTTTATAGACGATAAAATAAAGTGCTTTGGAATAAATTGTCCACTTAGCTCGTAGAATATTTTCAATTATTAAGCCATAAAATATTGGTATTATTTTAATGGATAAATATCAATTAACGAAATAATATAATTAATCGACGTAACGAGCAATATCGAAAATTAACGATCTAGCTTTACTCAGAAGGAGGCCTTCGATGATGGTACTTTGAATATGCGTTCTTAAAAGCGCCTTTTTCGCTATATTCAAAATTACGTCATAACTCGGATTCCGCAACTGTACAAAAAATCGACATTTACGATCGTCCAAGATATTTATTACAATTATCGTATAAATATCTCATACATTGAAGATTAAATCGACACGTTCTCATACTTTTTCAACTTCTTGTTTGAACTTGTTTCTTAATGAAGCAAAATGCAAAATTCGTGACACATTTACGTCCAATGCTCGCAGTATTGTATCCATTCAAGCAACTATTGGGGCTGGAAATAGATAGAGAAAAAAAGTATTGAAAGGGGATATAAGAAATCACTTCCATGCGCAAAACAATCATATTATGATTTCATTAATGTACTCACTCAGATGAGTACAAGCCGGCTGAGGCGGAATGAGCATGATTTTCCGATGACTCGAGAGCGTCGCGGCCGACGTGGGTATAACATTTATGGAAATCTCGTTCCTGTTGTCGACGATGGCTTGCTGCTGCTGCAGCGCCCGGTTTCTCGACGCCGCACTGCCAACGAGACTCGTTGTCGTCGCCGCCGCGGCCGCGCCGATGCCTCTGCCGTAGAAACCGATGGACGCGAGATTCTGCTTGCAGTTGGTTACGATGTAGGTGCCTATCTGCGTGCAGAAAAGGTGACAAGAAAAAAACTATTATCACGTGTGCGAGCTCGATCGCAACCGATTTCGTCGATGATACAATAATAACAGTATACAGTTTGCGCGCGCGAAAACGCGATCGACGCGCGATAAAACGAATTTTTCCCTCGTTAAATATTCATCGTCATTGCTGCACACGAGCCATGATATATATAAGCGCGCGCGCCGCGAAAATCGATAAATCCGTATACTTACGCTATATAATAATTTCGTGCGAGGTTCGATCCTTCCGATATAACGTGTATATAAATGAATTTCATTTACCGCCGAGAGGACGATGACGAGGAGCAGAGCGATGCTGAGCCAGACGTACCAGGCCTCCCAGAAGTGCTTGGGCGGCTTGCGCTGAATGACGAAGCAGCACTGGGGATTGCAGCAGCAGTAGAAGCAAAACTTGTCGGGCGCGCACGGGAATGGCTTGGCCGGGCCGCCCTGGAGTGACTCCTCCGCCGTGGACTTGGTCGCGTTGTCGCACTCCCACGATATGCGCGTTGACATATTATGTTCCGTTTATACTTTCGCGTCGTACTATCTATCCGATTTGCAATCCGGTATCGCGTAGCGAGGATGATGTCTTATGGTCGAATGCATTTATGAGTAGTTCAACGGAACCACGTTTATACCGATTTTACGCGCAGCTTCACAGGTATCTTCAAATGAAAAAAGCTCGCTGGATTGCGTATAGAAGGTAACGAAGTTTTCGATTCTATATGTGCACTGACTACGCAGAGGTCGAGTCTCTACTGGACGTGGCTAGCTGTATATTATGCATTATATATATTCACCACTTGCTGCTGGGTACAACTTCGGGACGATCGATTCGTTAGCAAGCGGGACACATTCGGTCGTCGATCGATACGTTGACTATAAATATACGACTATACGCGCTCTGTCCTGCTGCCGCGTGTGTTGTCGATGCTTCGTCGCGATTACGCAGCGAGTTCACCTATTTTCTTTTTTACTTCACTTCATGCTTGTGTGAGAAAATTCAAGAAATTACATTGATATCGTTATAAGAAGGCGCGAGGTCGAACGTATTTCCGTGATGTACATCAATAAGTATAGGAAGAAAACAAGAAATTTTTTTTCATTTCTTTTTCGATTATTTATTTTAAAAAACATATATTCACGACAGGCGAATCAGTTTTTGTACTTAAAAATATAAACGTTTACTATTTACATTCCTTATGGAGTAAAGTCCAAAATTTCTATGAAATTCTATGGAGTATTTTACATTATCTAGATACTGTACAATCCGCATACAAAAGATATATGCTTTTTATTGTGGTGGCGGAGGTGGCGGTGGACCCCTAGGCGGGAATGGCGGTGGTGGATGGGGAGCCCTCCACGTTGCACCAGGCAACGGTCCAGGGGTTCTCGGCAGTGGCGGTTGGAACTGTCCAAACTGAGGTGGAGGCGGAGGTGGATTTGTCGGTGGAGGTGGTGGCGGAGCAGCGCCAGTCGGTGGCGGTGGCGGAGGCACAGCCGGCCACTGCATCATGGGTCGATTTTGAGAGGGCATCGGGGGTAGCGGTGGTGGCATGCCTGGCGGTAGTGGAGGATGCGCCGGCATGTTCGGCATCGGCGGCATCGGTGGTGGCGGTATACTGCCAGGGAAACCCGCTGGTGGTGGTGGCACCGGTGGAGGAGGTGGATGACCCATCGGAGGCACCGCTGATGGTGGAGGAGGAGGGGCCATCACCATGCCTGGATGCATCATTCCCGGATGCGGTGGTGGCATACCCATTGGCATGGCTGGCATAGGCATGATTGGAGGAGCATCGGCGAACAGTTGATGCGGCCGATCAGCCTGGCTCAATGGATTCTGTGCAGCTAAAAGACGCTCAGCAGCACTACCATGACGCTCGCCTTTGGAGTCACGTTTGAAAGCATATGATACTGAAATTGGCCTGTTGCAAAGATACTGTCCATTCATGGCTTCTATGCTAGCATCACTAGCATCGAAAGAAGCAAAGTTGATAAAAGCAAATCCTTTGGAGTTTCCTGTATCCGGATCTCTCATTATCTGTAAATTGAAAATTTAATGATTAACAATTGGATATAATTTTAATTTGTACTATTTGAATTAGATTTCTTTGTAGTTCATAACGATTATTTTGTACACATTTTTTTTTATTCTACAGACAACCATTAAACTTGAAATTTTGTAAAAGAAATTATCAAACTTGTGCCCATGTCATTGGTTTTCTGTTACATGATCGAAATTTTGAAAAAACTTGATTTTCAATTAACTCTCTTTTATAATTGAAAACTAAAAAAACAGGCATACTTTTATAATTTTAATTAGCATCATTTCAAAAATGTGTACAAAATAACCATGTATCAGTTATTGACTGAGTGGGTGTAAGGAACCCTTAAATGATCATTTCTAGATAGAAAAATAAGATGTTTGTCAATAAATACCTTTGGCGTCTGTAATATAACTCCGAAAGCACTGAATGTATCATACAATAATTTTTCATCCACTTCTGGATCAAGATTTCCAATGAAAATATTTGCTCCAACGTCAAGATTCTTTTGGTGGGCGCTAGCTTTGTTTACACGAATAGGCTTTCCATATAACTTGAT
The DNA here is from genome assembly GCF_000599845.2 of Trichogramma pretiosum. Lineage (NCBI taxonomy): Eukaryota > Metazoa > Arthropoda > Insecta > Hymenoptera > Trichogrammatidae > Trichogramma > Trichogramma pretiosum. The sequence goes on from NW_019641688.1 coordinate 783,346, forward strand.
CATGTTCATGATTTTTATTGCATAATCAGCATCTTCTTCACCCATGAATTCTACAAATCCATAACCTTGATGCATTTGGGTAACTCTATCCTTGGGCATATGTACATTTACGACTGGTCCTGATTGGACAAATAGCTCCCACAACAAAGTTTCCGATACTTTGTCGTCAAGACCACCCACATATATTGTGGCATCTATAATAAACATTAGGATAATTAAAAATCATGCTCATATAGACAAATCAACACTCAAATTGATGAATAATTATTGGATTTTAGGCAATGCGCATAAAGCACATACAAACGTCACATTAATGTTGACGAATACTGTTATTAATAGATATTTTAGAGGTTAAAAATATATAAAATTGTAGCGTTGAAAAAGTTAGCCATGGGAATCGATGAAAACATTTGAAATCTCCAGAGAAATTAATCCAGTAGAATCTTTTTCAATTAGTTAGTTACAAAATAGTAATTTTAATTAATAATTTACCTTGATTCCGCTCGGCTATCGGTCCAGCAGCCATGATTTGTAACGATTCGAGTGATTTGTAAGCGGCCGGCGTGCATCTGCAATGCAAGCTCGCTTCTGATTTGACTCGAAGACGCGAATGCGACAGCTAGCGTCAGAAACTCGAAGACTACAACAGCGCCGCACTTGGCAGCGCTCCAAAAAGCAGCACTCAGAGTAAGCGCGAAATTTAAATTCGTATAAAAGTGAATGTCAATTGTAATTCTTTTTCGCTTTTTTTGTTAGAATAAAAATATCATTGTTATTCTAATATTGTGACGACAAACTTGAAAAATCAAGCATCATGACACTGTCTATCAACACTCATTTAGTCGAATTCAGGCATCCGGCGAGTTTAAAAAGTTTGCGCAATAAGTTTTTACGTAAACACGGATTTAAATAATTGATGATTAATAATATCAAAAAATATAGTATTAAACGTCCATAGAAGTTTCATAATGCCCATATAAATTTTATTTATGTTTAGATTTTCATTTAAATTTTTAAAAAACACTTTACTTTTTTGCTTTGAGCATGTAGTACACAGGCTCACGTGGCAGATTCTGAATTTCACGCCCAAGCGCTCTAATAGTATTTTGAGCTATAAATTGGAGTGGGTGCGATATGCTTAAAACGACCACAGCTGCAATTCAGAGTTGAGGCTCAAAGATATAAAACCATAAAACTAATTTTACTGTTCATTTGTGATATTATAGATAGGAAATAAAAACACCATTCATTTATATTAAAATCCGTCAAGTTTTAACTTTTTAAATTTTATTTACAGATGATTGGTAATAATACCAATGTAGTATAAACAAATAGTAAAAATAATTTTATTAGCTAAGCATTTTTAACATAATTAATTGTGGTCTAAGTTTAGCGCCTTTTTGGGGCTTTGCCACCACCTTTACCCTTGCCACCTCTGACTCTGGTACCCTTTGAATGGCTACCACCAGTTTCTGCCTGTGATCTCCTTTCATTTCGGCTGTTTTTGTCCCGACCTCCGGACGCATTTTTTCTGCCACGACCTGGTGGCGGCGCTCTCTTCCCGCGACCTTTTGTCTTTTCTTTATTTTTTGCAGCACGCAGATCCTTTTTCATCCTAGGATCAACGACTTTGTAAGGTCCTTTAACACCGCGAGGTCGAGAAACGCGTTTTTGTGCACTGTGCTTTTTAGAGACGACGTAAGTGACTTTCTTCTTCGGTTCTTGCGTAGCTTTTTTGTAGATACTGAAAGAAAAAAAAATTGGATTAGTAAATAATACAGACCCATGTTTTCAATTTTCAACACTAGAAAAACTTACTTTTTCACTTGTCTAGCTTTTTCGCGTTCGCTTAATTCTACATTCTCCATAACATTTTCAACCCTCTTCTTTGCGCTATTCATTTTCATCAATGCTCGCTTCTTCTTACGAGCCTTTGCTTCCATGACTTTTTTAGAGGTCCTCACATTGATACCTTTCGTTCGCGACTTGCAATCCTCAAGTATTTCTTCTGGGATCTCTATTTCCTTTTTCATATGCTTTTGCTCATCTTCCACAAACCAATCTGGTAAGTGATCATCATTGAAAGCATATCTATTCCAAGCAGCATCAGTGATGTCTCTGCGAGCTTTCTTGCCCTGAGCAATCATAGTTCCTAGTGCCAAGTCCTCTGGCGTCAGTTTTCGTTTTTTAACTTGTGATTTTGCTGCTGTGACAAAAATATTTATAAGTATTTTTATAATCTTTTTTTGTGATATAATATTTCATGATGAATTATTTTAAGCTTACCTGATTCTTTGGACACTATCTCAAATCCATCTTTGCCACCAACTTTCTTGTTCTTTGCTTTGTTTTTGGAAGATTTGATATCTCTACCTACTTCTTCATCGACATTATAATCAGAATCATTATCAGATACTTCATCATCACTCTGATATTTCGACTTTCCAGATTTTTTATTTTTTTGGGAGGAATCTTTGTCATCACCAATAATTTTTCCTCCTTTTTTTTTGTATACATCGACCATTCTATCAATGTCCATATCTTCCACTAATTCTTCGTCACTAGAATCTTTAAAATTATCTCTTTCAAAAAACATGTTAATTTTTGCTAATTTTTTAGTGCTCAGATCTCTGTAATCCAAATCTGTAATTAGAGGGTGTTCTTCCTCTTTATTATCTTCTTCTTCTTCTTCATCATCATCCACTTCCATTTCAATATCTTCCTCTTCTTCTTCTTCGTCTTCTTCTTCTTTTACATCATTTTCAGTATCAGTACCAAAACCATCATCATCGTCTTCTTTATCACTGTCATCATCATTTTCATCAAATTCCAAATCACTTTCATCATCTTTATAAAATAATCCTTTGCTATCCAAGTGTCCTGAATCTTTTTCATACTTAACATATTTTGGTAAAACTTTTTCATCGTCCTCACTCTCTTCATCACTTACTGCTAACATATCAGGAGCTTGATCAGTCACTTGAGCCAACTGGGTAGCAGATTTAATTTGTTCCAGTGAAAACATATCATCAGCTTCCATTACAATTCCTGGATCTCCTTTGTGAACCATTTCTAAATTCATAGCTTTATTGAGCTTGACTCTTTCTTCGCGCTCTTTCTTTTTCTTTTTTTTCAGTTCCTTGGCTTTTTCTTTTTTGATTTTTTCTATTTCTTGTGTAATTTGTTCATCTTCCTCATCTTCCAATTCTTCTTGAGTTTTGGGCTCTATTTCTTCAACTGTATCTGGTTCAGCTATAACTTTTTTTTCTCCAAACTCAGCTTTCATTGCTTTCCACCAAGCCATAAGATTTTTCATATCTTTTTTACCCAAAACTTTAATGTCTTTACAACATTCTTTGATTTCTGTTGTTGTTTTTGGATGGTTCAAGATTCTTTCATCGTCAATGGCAATTTGTGAAGCATACTGAAGTGTTTCGACTGCACTTGACCCAGCAATATAATCTTTAACAGAAACTTTGTGAAACTGAGTATAATCTCCATCTTCATAACCAATTGCTTTGGCTTTCTTTTGCTTTTCTGGTGCATAAATGTTATATTTATGCCTAAGGTCTTCTTCAGCTTCTGCAAATACATATTTTGGATCCAGCAATTTGGGATCAACTTTGGGTGTACCAATATAACCTTGGCAAACAACAAAAATTTCAGCAGATTCATTACGTGATGCTGAGGGCTTTGTGGCATGAACCTAAACATTAAATTATAAAATAAATTATTATGGACCCATTCATATATAGTGAAAATATTTTTAGCTAAAAAGTTATTAATTTATTTATTATACTAGTGTAATTTACCTTTTGAAAGAGTTGCTTGAAATTGTGCACAAGAGCTAAGTAATCTTTAGACCTGAAAACCTTTGTGACAAACCATCCTCCCTTTCTCAAAAAACTAGTGGCCAATTTCAAAGCAGAAAGGGTTAAAGTAGATTGTTGATAAGCATCATGCAACCAATTTTGACCAACATTTGGTGCACCATCGTTAAGCACAACATCAGCCTTCCAGGTTTTAAGTTCTCTAGATATTTCTACTCTGGTTTTATCAACAGTGATATCCCCTACTATTGAGATACATCCTGGTACAGGTTTGATTGGGAATAAATCTACTCCAACAACAATACTTGACATTGGCATATGTTCATGAGCTACTTGCATCCATCCTCCTGGGGCAGCGCACAAATCTATGCATACTTTAGCTCTTTTCAAGAACTCAAATTTTCTTTCCAGCTGAATCAACTTGAATGCAGCACGAGATCTGTAACCTGAGATTGAAAAAGAAATTAAAGTTATTATCAAATATTGAAGACTTCTTGACTGAACAATTTTGTTGTCATTTTGTTGACATCATTTATAAAGGTTCAGTCCATGTGATGAAAATTAAGATAATCTCTCAGACCGGTATATCAAAATATAAAGAAACTTACCTGTCTCTTTAGCTAAGTGATAATATTTATCACGACGCTGCTTTCCAATTTTAGCCTTTTTACCCATTGTTATAAATTATTTTATTTAAAACTGTATAAAATTGTAACTCCTTCTATCCCAAGCACACGAACGTGCTGGATCCACGAGTATAACAGGGAGCACAACGCACATGTGCGACTTGCGAGGTTAGTTGAAATTTTCCGGGCCTGATGGCGCAAAGTGCAACTAGCAGAAGGTTTTAAAAAGATCGTCATATAACATATTACGTGTCATATAACATATTGCTTTTACGAAGCGTTTCACAATTACATTTTCATTTGTGTGAACTGTGACTACTGCAGCACGCACGAGTTGATTTTGCTAATCGACCATTTTACGCCATTCGAGACTAAAATAAAGTAGTTCGTCCAGAGATTTCAATGACCGGAACTTTTTTAATCGCTCCAGTAGAAAACATTTTTTTTAAATACTTGGTCAAAAATATCATGCCCTTTGTTTCAATGTAAATTTTGTCTTGTTTTTTTTTAATTTTCTAATCTTCATTTAAAACCCTTTTACAACATTTTTTAACAATAGCATTTTTAACCATTTAATGATGCATCGGTCGAATCATCGAATTAGAATTACTTTTATTTTTAAATTCAAGTCGCTTCAAGACCGTTGTATTCAAATTTACATTGGAAATGAATTATTCATTCGAGAGGGGAGAACATTCGAATTCACTGGTTTTTTTTTATTCAAAACCAATAATCGTCCGTACCGCCAACTGCCATACTTTTTTTTTGCATTTCGTGGTAATACACGCAACGGTGTCGGCGAGTAGTAGACAAGCCCATTTGTGTGAGTATATAATACATGTGTGATGTGATTTGGACATAAAAATAGCATACGTGCGCATTGTCTTATCTTAATGGCGCCATCTTTTCACTTAGTGGCAGGCATCGCATTGTAAATTCTTGAAAATCAATAAAATCTCACGGGTCGCATTCGAAAAGAGAATCCGCGACTCATCTTTTACGATATGCTGTATCATCATAATGTAAACATTGGGAAAAAAGGAGTCGAGCCTTGTAATAGAGAGGTAAACAACCTCGCCCAAAATCGTCCCGCGCGTGCCTAGGCATATCAGAGTCGCGAAATTCAAATATGAATAATGTTAACAGCCGTGAACGCGAAGCTATATTAGAGATAACATCGCCACAGCTTGTCCTACATATTTAGAGCAGCTTGGGGATGTGCTCCTGCACTCGTATTATATACACGAGACATTTATGCTGCGCGCGCGTCGCGCACACTGTGCAGCATGCAGAAATTATTATTATAAGGCCGAAGGCAAAAAGAGTTCTGAATTCAGTTTGCCAGTTGCAGGCCACCGACTGTCTTATATATATTCCACTGCAAAAACTCGCAACTGCGCGACATTATAAGGGTACCTATATAATAACAACGCGCGAGCAGCAGCAACAGCAGGAAAAATTTAAAATGGCGTGATTGGAGTCCCCCTTCAAAACTGCCCGCCGCCGCGTTGCTTCTCCGGAGCGCTTCAGCAGCAGCAGCAGCAGCAGCAGCAGCAGCAGCGCCCGATATATTATATATAAAACCGTGTCGCTCGCATACTCACACTCTCACGATAATATAACCATATTGGCGATAGGCTACACAGTAAAAGCGTGTTATACTGCATGCAACGTTGTATATTAGGCCTCAAAGTATACATATAGATATATTTAGAACGCTGCGTGCGTGCGTGCGTCGACGTCTGCGCTGCGACTCCGGTTCTTCAGTGCGCGAAGCTACACATACACGTTCATATACGTCTGCGACGTGCGTGTGCGTGGGTTAATAATTCGCCGATGTGTGAAACACGCTGAACTATTAAGCCTGCAATAAATCATCGCTCAATGAGCGAACGATGGTAGGAGCCAGTGCGACGAAATAGAGTCGAACTAAGCACTGAGACAGTTTTTCAGTGATCAAAGTTTAATAAAAAAGAGACTCGATGCGCATCGGTCTCTCTCTATCTGTCTCTCTCTCACTCACTTCGGTAAATACATGTAGGCTGCGTCGCGACACTCGTGATATATAGACAGTCAGAAACTCCGAACTACCCATATTCATCGTGCTGATGCGCTAATGCATGCCTGGCTGTTACAATACAGACTTGTATTATATATGTGACTTTAATGTACTGCGTGTGAGCAGCTGAGCAAGTGCAAAGACTAAACCCCTGCCATTGCAACGAGTGTTTCAATTATACATTACACGCTCAAAAGCGTATAATCAATTCGTGTAGCCATGAGCAGTGCATAACTCACTTATCGAGTGCTGGTGACTGTGGAGTGTGCGATTACTCGTGAATAAAAAAAACGTGGATGCGCGCGCGATATTCGCTACTATGAAATATCTCGAGCACGCCTAATATAGGTGCATAGTGAAAAGTTTAATAGCTGTTAAAAAGCCCAGAGCCGACAAATATGCCGAATCCAGGGCCTCAAGGTGAGCCAAGAGGTCGAGGGAGACCTCCAAAGCTGCGCACGGTTTGTACCTGGTGCGGCGAGAACAAGCTCATTCTCAAGTACGTCCTACCTACTCAGCATGGCAAAAAAGAGTTCTGCTGTCCAACTTGTCTAGCTGAGTTTCGCAAGGCTTACGTGCACGGGGCTTGCGTGCAATGTGACAATGTTATTCGTGGTACTCCTGTTAAATTGGAGCTGAAAAACGAACCAGCCAAACTATTTTGTTCGACAATGTGTCTTAACAAACATCAAAAGAAAGCTTTGGCCAAAGCAGCAGCCTCGGCTGCGGCTGCTGCAGCTGCTGTGGCAACTCCTGCTGGTGATAGTAAGAAAAACTCAGATGAACAAGTACAATTGGCTTCCTCATCATCGATGCCCAATCAGAAGAGCAACAACAGCACAACAACAGTATCAAACAATACCTCAACTCCAACGACAGTTCCAGCGTTATCCAACAATCATTTGGTTAGTCCATCTGCCAATTCTCCTAATCAATTATCATCGCCAAGTACCACTGGTGCTATTCAACAACCTATACCATTCGACTGGGAATCCTATTTGAAAGAAACAAACAGTGAAGCAGCCCCTCCTGAATGCTTCAAACAGCATGCAGATCCACCGACTAATGAATTTCAAATAAATATGAAAGTGGAGGCATTAGATCCTCGTAATGTTACTTCAACTTGTATTGCCACTGTAGTAGGAACGCATGGACCTAGACTCAAGTTGAGATTGGATGGTTCTGACAACAAAAATGATTTTTGGCGTTTAGTTGATAGCAATGAAATTCATCCAATTGGTACTTGTGAAAAAGGCGGTGGAATGTTACAACCTCCACTTGGTTTTAGAATGAATGCTTCTAGTTGGCCTATGTTTCTTCTAAAAACTTTGAATGGAGCAGAAATGGCTCCAGCTAATGTGTTTAAACCAGAACCACCAACTCCAAGAAAAAATATGTTTAAAGTTGGTCAAAAGTTAGAGGCAATTGATAAAAAGAATCCTCAATTAATTTGTACAGCAACTGTTGGAGCAGTTAAAGACCAATCAATTCATGTATCTTTCGATGGATGGAGAGGAGCATTTGATTACTGGTGCAGATATGATTCCAGAGATATATTTCCACCTGGCTGGTGTCAAAAAAGTGGACACCCATTACAGCCTCCAAGACAAAAACCACCTGGACCAAATAGATTTAAAAATCGAACAAGTAATATTCAATCGACGCCTCCAGGTACATCTGCTACTGGAACTGGACAAGAACCAGTGTCAGCATTAGTAAGCTCTGCAAGTTCTAATGTACCATCTCAAATAGCCACTGAGCCCGATACAAGCACAACTAGTACTAAAACGATATCTACTGAAAAAGTTACATTTTATTCTAATCATAGCTGTTCTTTTGGGCCCTACTTTTTTCCACATAAAATGAAGGCTTTTTTAGATCAATTCACTGATCAAGCCACATCAGTCATTAAAAATATACTTCAAGGATTTTTGACAGCAGCGATTAGTCCTCGTCAAATATTAAGCTTATTCAGACGTGGAGAAGGCGAAAGTATTACTTTGACAATTGATAATAAATCAACTACTGTTGTATTACCTGTGTTTATGGAAGAAGATGATGTATATGTGTATATGAAACAACAATTAGAAGATATGCGTGTTTGTGAAAATATGTTTACTAAAAGAAATGAAGGCTGCATCAAGTGTCAGAATAAACTACAAGATTCTGCCAAGAAAGAAGAATTGACTAATGGTACAATGAAAAGAAAATGGTCAGATTCAAAAGAAAATCTTGCAATGCCTCAGCCATCTCATGTGCAAAAGAGGGATTCAGAGACATCAGTTAATCTTGTAACACCAAATCCTATACCAACATCTAATCATGTAACAACAAATCAAGCACCATCACCACCAAAACAAGTTAAAAAATCTGTTCCTGAATTGGAAGCAGCTACTTCTACTACTCAAAATGAAAATCCACTTCAAAGAATTCAAACAATTGAACCAGGTGAATGGACCATTGAAGATGTTATTCAATTTATAGCTATAACTGATCCAGCTTTAGAACATCATGCAGATTTGTTCAGAAAGCATGAAATTGATGGCAAAGCCTTGCTTCTTTTGAATTCAGATATGATGATGAAATATATGGGATTAAAACTTGGACCAGCTTTGAAGATTTGTAATTTAGTTAATCGAATTAAGGGCAGAAGACATATTTTACTGTGATTAACTTGCATGCACATTAACTTGTAAATCATTTAAAGCCTGTGTTATTCAATTGTTATATATGATTTTGTTTAAAACTGTTTCAAGTCCAGTTTAAAATGATCTTTAAACACAAATATTTTTTTAAACTATCTGCTTGTTGAAACTTTATTAAAACAAATAGTTAGTTTGAAAAAATTAAGAACTAAATATAAACTTAATTATATTGGTATCAAGCGGTTGCATATCAATTAATTCATTGTTTTGTGAATAATTGGATACATTTACATGTAGATTTTACACATGTTACTATCAAAAGTTTTCAACTGAAAAGTGAAAAAATTTTCTATAATTTATTTTATTATTCAAAAATTGTGAATATTCACACTTTTGAAATGTGAATGTTAACTAGTCACACTTTTTTTTCTTTCTTTTTCTTAAATTCATAGATATAGATATTAATGAATAGAATGGATGAACTTAGTATGAAATTTGATATTTTATGAATTGACAACACTTATATGCATTTCTTATAATTGTGCTTTTATGAATTAACTTTATACTTTACAAGTAATGTATCATAATTATTCTCAAATTTGTATTGTTTAATTTACTTAAAAAAAATGAATTTGATTCATTTATCATGCAAGTTATTTACAGATTTGCAAAAGATAAATTCTTGAATGAATTTATACATTTTGAACTAAAAAGAGAATTAATTCTGATCTTGTAGTTAAAGTTCCAAAGAAGTCTTTTCCTGATTTTGAATACTTTAAGTAGTACAATACAGTTTCAACACTTACAAAAAACTATACAGATTTTTTTTTCAAGTGTAAAATCATGGACTGTGATTTTTTAAATTTAAGGAAACTTTGAGTAGTGACTGATGAAAACGTAAATAAAATGTAACGCTGTAATTATTGTAAAGTTAAATAGCTTAAGTGTATGAGTGAATATGAAATAAATCATGAATTGATTAGATTTGTGAAAATAACATAAAAATTGAAAAAAACAAACACTATTTTTTTTGTTTAGTATGTAAGCAATTAGTTTACAATATATAAGAATAAATCTCATCATTAAATAATTATCTTAATCTGCTTTCTCTATGGGCCTTTCACAAAGAAATAGGAGAAATAGATGAAGATCATTGTCATGCCTGATGATATGAAAAGAAAAATTAATCAAATCTGTATAAATCTAATGTATACATTTATGTAATTTACTTGTTTGTAAAAATTATTCAACAATGTTAGAAAAAAATACAATAAAAAAAGTAAAATGAAATGAAGCAAATTAATTATTTTTCTACAATTTTCTCAAACATCAATTGTTTTTAAAATTTCGTCCTCTACTCAATGAAAAAATTTTCAATTGGCACTCCTCGCAAGAAGTGGAAGGGTAAAAAGCCGCGCGGCGTCTTCGCGGGCCTCGCGGCCATTTCGCTGGCTCCTGCCCAGTGCCCACAAGATTGCATTCCATGAATAAAAGGCATTTTATAAGATGTGCACACATCCGTATACTTTTATTTCCCCGTACGCATTGTGTATAAGTTTGTGTGGACGTGCACACTTCTTTATACGCGCAATTTAAAATGCTGCATTCGACGAGAGGACATCACATTGTTGTATGCCTTGTGCCGCGGTGTGCATTGCACACCGTGCATCATTTGTTGGTCGTATACTTTCGGAGTGCATTCGGTTGGCATAACTGCAGCCGGCCTATGTAAAATTCAAGAACTCATTACAGGTAGTGCATCGGGGATAAATTACGAGAAAGTAAAATTATGAGCGAAACTCCGTTATCCTGCTTTCGACACGTCCTATTTACTCTAGGCATTCATTTGATATGCATTTACGAATTCCTACTTTTCCCTTAACAAAATATTTATTTTATCATAATTTTATGATAATTTAACCGTAGACAGCCTTCTTAATGTTTTGAAAAAAGTGGTTGAATTATTTATAAACTTATCCTCTTGTTCAGTTTCTTTTAAGGTTCTTTTACATTTTATTATTCCCTATTCTGAACATTATGATCCATTAAAAGAATACTGCAGTTTAATTTGACAAATACACGGACAAAAATACGAGCTTTTAAAATATCTAGAGCAATTACATATTGATTTTATGGAGCATTTAGTCGCGCTTGTCTTTTAGACTCCAAACTCTGTCATAATCAAGTCAATAAAGTCCAAAGAGAATTGACCGTAGCGCCATTGTTGCCGTTGAGGACGACGCCGCAAATAGCAAGCGGTACACAGTGACAATCTCTCTACGACATTATTTTACTTAGACGCCAGAAGTAAACAATTGTTCCATCATTGTAGCGTTAAGTCAAGCGGCGTCTTGGCTCGCTGTGAGTACGTGGGTACTTGCATCTTTTCCAATTACTCGCAAACCGTCTGTCTAGTTGTCCGAGGTAAATTGATGAGTTTTATTTTTCGGAGCATAACCTTCAGGTGTCGCAAGGCATACGTATTGGCGTACTTAAACGTATTGCTGTGTTTGTTAGATTGATCAACTGCTGATTTCTTACAGTGATATTAAATGTTTAAGTGAATACTCTAATAATTTTGGAAAACTCTCTAAAGATGGCACAAAGATTTCCTGTGCCTAATGCAGCCAGCAATGGTCCACCGCCACAAAGATATACCACTCCATCGGTACCACCAAATATGAGACAAAACTATAGTCCTAATTTTCCGGTAAGTATAATAAATAATTGTATTGCAAAATACTTATAAAATTTTTCTTATGTATTGCAATATGCAATTTATTATTTTCATTCTTCTCATTTATAATGTAATCACTTGTAGATGCAACAGCGAACAGGATTTACACCACCTCCACAGATGACCCCAGGTGGTCCACCAACTAACATGATGAGACCTAATCAACCTTATCCTAGTATGCGAACAGGACCAATGACAAATGCTCCTCCTGGCAAACGAGCTGCAGATAACAGAATGCCTATGTCTCAACAAAAACCGTACGTACTTTGCTTTTGCATATATACACAACTATCATTTGTAAACATTTTTTCATTATTTTCTTATTTTCACAATGACTCATATTCATCCACACCATAAAAACTCAAATTTTTATTATTTTTTCTTTTTTATTTAACATTGTTGTTGTCAAAAATTTCATCTAGGCCTTTTGTGAACAGAGATTTTTCTCACTCTTCATCCAAGAAAAAGAAGAAACTGGCTGATAAAATTCTACCTCAGAAAGTACGTGATTTGGTGCCAGAATCTCAAGCTTATATGGACTTACTTTCTTTTGAGCGAAAACTAGATGCAACAATTATGCGCAAGCGCCTTGATATTCAAGAGGCTCTAAAGCGTCCTATGAAGCAAAAGCGCAAACTTAGAATATTTATTTCAAATACTTTTTATCCTGCTAAAGAAGCTACGGAAACTGAAGAGGGCTCTGTAGCTTCTTGGGAATTGAGAGTTGAGGGTAGACTTTTGGACGACAACAAAAATGATCCTAACAAAGTAAATATAAAAAAATTTACTACTGATAACAACAACTTGATCAATTTCTAAAATTTTGCAATCATACAGGTTAAGAGGAAGTTTTCATCATTTTTTAAGAGTTTAGTCATTGAGTTGGATAAAGACTTGTACGGACCAGACAATCATTTAGTAGAATGGCATCGTACTCTTACTACTCAAGAAACAGATGGCTTTCAAGTAAAAAGACCGGGAGATAAAAATGTTCGTTGCACAATACTTTTACTTCTGGATTATCAGCCACTGCAGGTAATTTAAATATTAGCAATAAAATAAAATATACATTTAAAAAGTGAGCATTGAGTGTTAAAATATTTATAAAAACAATTTTTGCAGTTCAAACTTGATCCAAGATTAGCGCGATTGCTAGGTGTTCATACTCAAACCAGGCCAGTTATTATATCAGCCCTATGGCAGTACATTAAAACTCACAAGCTTCAAGATGGTCACGAACGTGAATTTATTAACTGTGACAAGTACTTGGAACAAATCTTTGGTACTCAAAGAATGAAGTTTGCTGAAATCCCTCAACGATTAAATCCGCTCTTACACCCTCCAGATCCGATAGTCATTAATCACGTTATAAGTGTTGAAGGTAATTCTTAGAAGAAAAAAATAATTTACTAATCATTATTTCAATTTAGTAAACTTAAATTATCTGTAAAAATTATTTTAGGCACTGAAACAAAACAAACTGCTTGTTATGATATTGATGTGGAGGTGGACGATACGTTAAAAACGCAAATGAACAATTTCCTACTTTCTACAGCAAGTCAACAAGAAATCCAGACTCTTGATAATAAAATTCATGAAACCGTAGAAACGATCAATCAATTGAAAACTAATCGGGAATTTTTCCTCAGCTTTGCTAAAGATCCTCAACAGTTTATTAACAAATGGATCATATCTCAGACTAGAGATCTGAAGACAATGACTGACGTTGTTGGTAATCCTGAAGAGGAACGCAGAGCCGAGTTTTATTACCAACCATGGGCACAAGAGGCTGTGTGCCGTTACTTTTACACCAAAGTGCAACAGAAACGAGCCGAACTGGAGCAAGCCCTTGGAATTAGGAATTCTTAATAATTGCCGTGGTCGTAATCAGTTTTGGTCAATTTTGATTGTTGAACGCAAATATTTGCTTCTATCAATCTTCAACACTACTTGTACTAGTTTTGGAATTTCTTTTTTGAAATGTCAACTTGTATTTGTTTTTTGACAAATTTTTAAAAATCTATTACTTCAAATATACATTTTTTGTTAAATTTTCGGTTTTAATTTCACAGCCGACGTAAAAATGACGAAAGAAAAGTTTTGAATCTAGAAGCTCATAGTGGGAAAGTTATTATAGAAATAAGTAAATTGTCAAGCTTCATTCACGCCTTTAAAAATATGATCATGATGTTGCATTCAAAAAAATTGTACAGAAGAGCAGTGTAAAAACAGCTTGATTTTAATTTTTCTATTCTTTATATGTACGTATTGTATTAAGTAAAATAAAACTTCTCCAATTGCGAATAATTTGCTGTCAATAATTACAGTTATTTCTATACTTTTTCATTTAAACAGAAGAATCTAAAAAAAAAAAAAAATGAAAATCATTCGTTACTGTGATTACCAAGCTATAAAGATCATACCTATGTCACTTCATAAGTAGTAGTTAAAAAACTTTGAAAATTATTCGTTGCAACGCATGTCTCATGAAACAAGGAAGTGGCGTTTACGAGCGCGTATAATTAAGCCAAAAAGTGCCGTATCGGCACGGAAGAGTCGCGTGTCCGTCTTTATGCATACAGTCGACGCCAACAAATCGGCCAATAAGAATTTCCGAAAGTCATTTAATTTTGTTGGCAAGTTCAACGCTGCACGTAGGTGGTAATGCAATCGACTTTTAGACTAGCTGACTCAGAAGATGATCGGTTGGTACTAATATGTACTTTCTAAACTGCATTTGACCTGATTCACGCGTATTATTAGATTATCAAGCACAACTTTTTAGAAGGATTTCGGAGCGTTATTATGGGAAAATTCGAACACGTGTTACGCAATTTTTCGATTTCAAGCTTTTATCGTTTGAATAATAGATATTTTTTTCTCGCAATTCAATGAGAGACACAGAGCACATTCGAAAAAGCTCTACGAGTAAGAAAGAAGGAGCTTTACAGGTCATTCGACGTGCTCAAGAGAAGAAGAGCGAAGCAAATGAAATTACGCACGCGATCGTATTCGTGTATAAAGTCAAAGACGCGGCGTGCTATATACAGAATAACGAGCTGTTGCTGTGCCGATCGTATGCTATATCGCACTCCGAGCGTGTGTGATATATCTATACGATATTTTATCCTTGCCACTGGCCGAAGTGCCCGTGACTCGGTCTCGAGCGTCCCTCGGCGCGGACGCGCCAATAGAGAGCGTCAGGGCCATGGCCAAGGCTCGACACGGTCACGGGCAACTTATCCAGTGTTTTCTGTCTGCGTCTGTGTGCGAGCGTGTGTGTGCAAGTGTGCACTGCACTTCACACGCCGCGAAGCGAGGTTGATTCCGCGTTGGCGTTTCGTACGATATATCTACCACTTTTATATATACGTGTATAGCATCCGATAAACAAAGATACACGCGGATGCGAGAGATGGAACGTATAATAAGTACGGCGTGTGTGTGCTCAAGGCTCGCCACGAGTTTCGCTCTTGTTTTCCGCTGTGGCTGTTGTTTTTGCTTTCACGTGAAAATTGATTGTACTTTAAGGTACAGAGAGGCACGTGGCTTGCCAATTGCTATTACATTTTTATACATTAATTTTAATTCCGCTACGCAGCAGCAGCTGAGCAACGCAATTTCCATATGGGCTTTTAGCTACTCTAAAAGCTTTCTGAAATTCAATAACGTTCATTTTCTTCCATGCGCATTCCCTTTCGCAGGAAAAAAAATATAAACTATATACTCCGGCGAGGTGCCCCCGAGTCGGCCTTGAACTTGACCCACGATGAGAGCGAGGGAGAGGCTGTCACGTCATACAACCTTTGCAAGGCGCGCGCGTTATACAGGAGCTGCATACGTGAACTTGAACGATTTTTTTGTATCACATGTGCGTGGCACGGTGCAGGATAAAACTCTTGGAGGCGAATTCGTATAACTTCGATGTCACGTTAGATTTTTCCATTTTCTTATTCATCATGACGCGAACGAAGCGTAGCAAAAAGTGATCAAGAATGCTAGAACCGACATTTTTCATCGCGTTACATTGACATTGACAGTGACACGAGTCGCGGCGCAGCGGTAATTTGCGCGCTGACCAATGACATGAATCCATTAGCCTTAAATCGATCTTGAAAATCGATTAGTGTAATTGTTCTTTGACGTTGATTTTAATGAATAAAAAGAGAAGTAGAAAAAATGGAACTCGCGTCGACGCATTATTCATTTTTTGTAAAAAAATGTTATTGCTCAAATAAAATGAGTAATTGTAACAATATATGAATCTAATTCCTATTTGTCATTAAAATACCTGGTAATATGAAGGCACGGACTCAAATGTACCTTAAATTCGAAAGAATTTTTATTCCATTTTCGGAAATACTCGTCATCCCCTTTGCGAAGCAATTTTTAAATTTGGAAGCTGTGAATTTTAATTGAGCACTTTTTTGAGTTTTATTCCTATGCGAGGCGTATGAATCTTTTTCTTGTTTTTTTGTTCGTTTTCTAGTGAATCGTGTTAAACTCTAAGGAAAAATTACGGTGTTTTTCGTTCACGACAAAACAATGACCATTCAAAAATTGTTAAAATATATTTTACTATTAATCAACCGGTTCTTGATGATTTTTCTTTTACAAATAATTAGTATATTTGAAAAATGACGTGGAAATGACAAGTGTACATAATAATAATCCATAAAATTTAGACTAGTTTTCAACCACTTAAATACGGAAATACTATTTTAAGTCTCCACCACTAGATGACGAGTACCCTTTTTCTGTAAATCCGTAAGTAGCCAAGTAAAAATAATTGTATAAATAATATGCTGTAAATGCAGTTATGTTGAAAATACGGTATAATTCATCGGGTTTTCGTTTCAGCATATCGCGAGCTTGCAGTATTTTCCACAATCAAGCATCCATAAAATTTTCCATACAATTCGAAAGAAAACAATTTCGCAGTCTCGCGTGTCGATTATTCATTTTAAAAATACTCATGTGCGTATATATTATCATTATCGCCGGCCGGCTGCCCCCGCAAGCGCGCGTGCGATTGCACGTCCTGTACAATATATGGATTCGTGCACGCGTGTCCGTTAAATGTCGCAGTCTATTTCCAGCCAAAGGGCAAACTCGCGTAATCAGCGAGAGAAGGTGAATCGAAGGCGCGCGGGTCAAACGCGCAGCAGCCAACGCCGACGATATACGCGAGCGGCGGCGTGGGTTGTATCCTTGAACTTTGAAAACATATTGTACGTATATCGCCTCGCTTTATGTAGGCAAGACTGCATAGAGGCGGCAGCGGTGGCTGCAGGCGGTATATACATACGAGAGCCGGTGAACGTTTATATGCTTTATTATATACATTTATCCGTGTCTATACGATTGTCGTATATGTATGAAACGTGCGACGACGTCATCGCGGATCGATATGCGCGAACTACCGGAGCTACTTTACTACGTAATCGACGCGCCGGGAGCTTGCAAGCTTACTTCCTTGCACTCGCATCTATATCTGTCGACTCGATCGTTACTTCTGTATTAGCAAAGTTAGAAGTACTGATTCTATATATAGATTATATTCATTGTTGTGTATCGTAACACTATTTATCAGTTGAAATCTGCGCTGAAAGACTTTATTCGTGGGCGCGAGGGTCACGTATGAGGGCATACGCAGATATTGATTCCATTCATTTGTCACCCGGCAGCTGCTTTTATTTCCGGATCCGTAGCAGTACACAGCTGGAGTTTTTTTTAGAAAAATTGTCCAATAAAAATCCCGGAAAAAGGATCGTGATATTTTTATTTCTTTTCTTACCTCAACTTGCACTTGGAAGACAATTTTGTACTTCATGCGTCAATAAATTGACTCTATCAAATTACTTTCAAGGTCTTCGTCTATGTGAAGACTAATATGTATACCGGAAAAGTAAAATGCGTTTCGAGCAAGGTGGAGCTTTTTTGCGTTCACGAACGACGCGGCGCCTCGAGAGCAAAATTTTCAATGTCTTTACGATTCGTTTAACTCGCTGCTAAATTTGATCTCTATTCGTCTCTCGCTCTCGTGCCACGAAGCAACAATGTTTATTCGGACTTGGTCCATTTGGACGAATATGATGCAAATAGCTCTTATAAATCATCGCAGATTCGCCGCGCAGAGTCAAAACTAATCGTGGAGGTTGAGCGAAACTTGCCTCATCTCACTTGCAAGCTTGTCCATCTTCTGTTTTTTGCTAGATGGCGCCGCTTGTTCGAATACCTGCCGCGGTAGCTCTCGACTATCGCAAGCGCGAGCGAGCGAGTCTCGTGCCGTGAGAACAATAAAAATTGAGCAAAACCTTCCAACTCGGCGCAGCATTGACAGCAACTAGATGGATGATTAAATATAATAGCAATGCGAGGCGACGCGATGAATTCTTAATCGGCGCGCGATATGTCATGCGCGAGTCCCGCGCTCAATTTGACGTTTGCGGAAGCTTAATACCGATCGACGATTTACATTAAATTAAACTTTTAATTCGATACAACTTCAACGCTCGCTGATAATACATAATAGGCATCGCGGCACACATGTGTAACAAAGCAAATAAAAACTACAATTGATGGATGCGTGCTTTATTATTTCGACTAATATAACGCGATCGCGCGAAGCTACACGATCTCCTTGAGAGCTGCGCGAGTCGATTATTATGCGCTTGTATACATTTTCCCAGACGATACGAATGTGCACAAGTACGTATAAATATATAATAAGCAACGCGTGTGCGTGGCCTTGATTTTCAAAGCACATCTCGGCGGCTTTGTTAGAAGCACGAAAAAAAATAAATGGTTTATGCGTAGACGTATATAATATTGAGCGTCGCTGGTGACATGCTTGCTGCGTTCTGTTACTGCGACAAGCTTAACAAATATGGTAAAGAAACCCATATGAACGATATTTAGAACATAAGTGTAATTGGAATTAGATTTTTGGCAAAAAGTCGTCAGTCGCTGTAGCATAAGTGCCATTCTAATGTATCAGCCACTTCCGCGACTCAAGAGGGTAATTTGTAGAACAGTGATCGTGTGTTCTAATTATTGAAAAATGGACAGCTTTCGAAACTTGCAGATACGTACAGTTTCAAGTTTACACAATGCATTGGTTAATTTTTGTGGAATTCATCGACGCTGCCAAATTAGCTTCGATTTTTAATCAATTTTGTCGATTTGAAAAATAATCAAGATACAAGATTTATCGTTCACGATTAGCATACCTATGCGGCAATAGACTCATTTTAATAACCTGATGCATTTGTCAAAAAATTTTTTATCTCTTCATGGTTACATAATTTTCGTTGCATTGTTACGTACAAAAAAGCAAAACGCAATCAATAAAACTTCGTATTTGTTTAATCAGTTGTATTCAAAATCTTGTTTTTTGAATTACTTCAATTTATTTACATGTAATGCAAATCTAATTTATTGCCTTATTTTCTTTCAATTTTGAGAGACAGAAAAACTTTTTTTTTATATGTCTTCGACCTTACAGCATTATTTTATGTTTATTGTTCTGGCAAAAGCTTATTAAAATCTTCGACGTAAAAAAAGCTGCACGCTGCTGCCCCCTATGCAGAATTCATAGCGCTCCAACTCTATATTTTAAAATGATCAGTAATTTGTTATCTTTTTTTTTGTAAAATAATAATAATGACCCAAAAACTGTTATAAATAAAAAAAAATAATTATCATAATTATTTTCAGATTAAAAATATTTATTGAAACAAAACGTTTTCTACAGTTAACAAATGCAAGTGGGTATAGTAAAATTTCAAATTACCATGAGATTATTGGGACCAAGGCGACTTTGAGTAAGTTTAAATATGTCCATATAAACAATAATGTAAATTATGTGTTTTTCAATAATGAACAAACGATATATGTCTTTAACATTCGTTATGAGTTATGTTTCGCGTCAACACGTGTACAACGTATGAGAACAAAAAGTTTACTTCACATTTTCAATACTTCATTTACAAGATGTAAATGCAGCTGTACTGTGACAATGAGACTAGAGGAGATTCTTTGACGCAAAAAAGGCTATAAACTAATCCCAAAAAAGGAGCATTGAAAAATTTACGCTGCCCTCGGAGTCCCGAGTCAAAAATTATATCTCAATGACCACGACATATATTGTATCCACTTGAAAACAAGCGAACCGCGAGCCATGCGCGCTCGTGCAAAGAGCCATATTATCAAGCGTGGCGTCCTCCCAGCGCATCATATTTTTATGCATTTAACATGTGCGCGAGTTTTTGCTCGCATATTTAAAGGTCGAACGACGGAATGAAAAACAATCGAGTCAAGGCTCGATGGGGCGTTTAAAAAATTTTCGCAAAGGGATTATATGTGCGTAACATTGATACAATTTTTCAGATCAATTCGTGTTTTTTTTTTCATTTTTTTTTCATTTTTCATTAGTCGATTACGTCTCACATACATTACGTTCGTTTGAGGTTTTTCATGTACACATTGTTTTGTAAGCTTTTGTTGAGATGTGTCAACCAATAAAATCTAATTTAGTAGCGTCTAGACTGATCTTGAAATATTTTACCTAAAAAACATGTCAATCAGAAAAGCATCAAAAGAGTAGTATCAGTTCGTGTAGTTTCCGCTGTACACCACTTTAAAATCTTGTATCCACTGATTTTAGACGTATGTCCGTATATGCGTATACAAACATATTTACTTCGTTTGTACAATAAGTTGACCCATTTATCTAGTTTGGAGGTCAATCTCGCGGTATACACCATTAAAGAGGGCGTCAACGGTATCATTGATGTCGATTACGGTAATCGATATATGGCAAGCAGACCTCGAAATTGTTCTTAAAATATCGAGCAACAACAAGGATGAGACACGTTTTTCTGTCACCTTTCAATGCCATCAATGAATGATCAGGAGGAAAAAAATATTGTGAGGTTTAACGATGATCGAACTCTTCGCGTCGGTAAGGTCGCAATTTTTCGTCAATACATTCGATTTTAAAGCCACCCAGACGTGTTTGAAGGGTCGGTCGAAAAATGAAGTAATACACGAGCGACACCCATAAACGTCACGAACTTGACACATTTATTTATTTATGTTTTGACGGCATCATACGAGAGGATTTACACGCGGCACATGTAGATTTCGGAGATAAATCATATAGCTTGGCCTTCTTAATCAATTTTCAACTTGTCTGCGCGAGTAATCTCTATAAGTAGCTCGTTAATTACGAAAATCAAAAGCTCGTACCGATGTAAACAAAGAAGAATCCGCGTATACAGCAGGGCTCGCGCTACTTATTAGCTGTAAAGAATGTATATCCGTAACCTCCATTGAACCCATTCACCCTCGCGGACGAAAAAAAACACAATCATCGCGGCTGAGAAGAGCAAGGATAAAGAAAGAGAGCGACAAAGAGACAAGGGCAGGCCAAGGCTCGATGCTTCACTTTATATATCATATACACGATATATAGACTTTAACGCGTTGCTGCAGCAGCAGCAGCATGAGGCGGTACTCGAGAGCGGTCGATATTATAGACCTCTCTTTTCACTTTCGTTCGGGCTGCTCCGCTCGCGCGTGGCTATATGTGTCGGAGCGCGCGCGAGACGCGAGACAATTGGGTCAGCGGGTCAACGGGACGTTGGCCCCGTTCTACTTTGTTATATAGCACTCTCAAGCCTTCCTTTCGCTTCGAGGAGCGCTTCATTGTGCGATATATGTATTGATGTATACATATAACGCACTCGTTGCACTGCTGTTGCTCTGGCCGCTCTCGGCAGTGTATGCTAAAGTTGCTGCGTCGAGAGGATACATAGCAAAGGATGCGCGGTTGTTGGCGTTTTTTTTAAATTCAGATACTCGAGGATTTGTAATTATACTCAAACTAGTGGATTATCTCTTCTATATTTACACCTTATTTTGTAGTTTTACATCCACGATGAGGTATCGCGTACTTTTAATTTCAGCCGAATTCGCCGTCATAAATAAAAAAAACTACAAAAGGTTATCATTGAATTACAACTGAACCTTTCAATTTTGTGAAGAATGCAGTTGCGCTCGAGTTATTTTTGTAAATTGTCACCCATGGTTAGTGAGAAAAAAAAGTAAGAACTTATGGTAAAAAAAGATCAACACGAGCCGGAATAATTTGCACGTTTGCTTGTTCGTGTGAATGTGTGTGTTTGCTCGACGAGCCCCGCACGTATCCTGATACCGATTGCAATAATTAATAATATACGCGACGTATCGGGGACCGCGCTCACCTGCCACCCGAATCACGTTTATCCGTTGATTCTGTACTATATACAGCTAGTTTCGTCACTTTTTACCAAATCAACGATCATCGGCAATATTTGGTATAGAAATCCAGACGTATAATTACCCGCATACATGCAAGAGATTTCACTGTTGCATTTGTGTGTACACATGTATACGCGCATTCGATCGGTGCTGCTGCTGCAGTATCCCGGAAACAGGCAGCTGCACCGCAGCAGCTTTCACTATTTCTCCTCGCTGGCAGAGCTCCGGCGCTGCTCCTCTTCGCGGTGCGCTGCGCAGACATGCTACATACCCAACTTACTTTCGCGCTCGCGCAGCGTAGGCGAAAATCGGATTACCGGGTCGCTTTCGCTTTCTATATATTGGCGAGTGGTGGCGGTGTCGACGACGACGGTGCGGTGAAAGAGTTGATATATATACAGCCGATGCATACGACCGGCCAGCCGCGGGAAGAGCTTCGATCCTCGTCGTCGCGAGCTTTCACTTTTGTTCGAGGCCACCTCGACGCTCGGCTGATTCTTGGCAGATATGCTCGTGTACTTGCACATTATATGCATACGTTCGCTAATAAAGATAGGAGAGTGAGAGGCCCCGCGGGTACAAGGCTCTCCACACGTATCATATACAAACGAACGCGACAACGATCGGGGTTTTCTCTTTGGATATCGGTCGCAATTCGATCGAAGCACTTGTGTTGTTACTGTTGTCGTTATCGTCATAGTCGTTTTCATCGTCGTTGTTGTTGTTATGGCTGCTGCGACGATAAGAAACTCGATAATTTCGACAAGGTTGAACATCTCGTAATTTACGAGCTGTGTCTTGGATGTATTGGATGAACTTCAGCGCGTCATTATTCACATACGTAAGCGTAATATTGTATAAACAATAACGAGCAGCAGCTGCTGCTGCTGCTGCAGAGGTTCTAAGCAATCAGCATAAGGCCTTGGCTCGAAACGACCAAGACGACTGAGACGACGACGACGACGAAAAAAACGTCGTTGCTTAAAAACCAAACTTTGACCTAAATGTCGCTGACGAAAAAAAAATTGCACACACACGCTTGAGCGTCTAATTCGTTCTCGGCGTATGCTAATACAGCCAATAAAAGCATTCATTGAAAACACAAAATTTGACTCATTCCCGATGCCGAGAACTTCGAAGGTCGCGCGGCACGCAAAATGAAGAGCGAGAGAGAGAAAACATTTTTTCGGCTATTCTCTTTGTCTAGAAGGCCCGAATGTATTTATGTTATATTGATGTGGCCAATGACTAACAATGAATGAATGCGTTGATGTTTTAACGCGTCAGAGACTATGTATATTTCGTAAGGACCGAGCACCACGGTAGCCTCGCACCAACGATCCTGATCCGCCACCGAAACATCTGCCTAATTTCTGCGGTAGTGGTAGTAGTAGTAGCGCCCCCGAGGTCGACCGGAGACTGATCGCTTCTCCCCTTTAATAAGCCAATATTCATCGCGTTAATATTCCTGCGCGTGCGACTTTGATATAACTGGAAGCGATGTCCTTTGATTTGCTGCTTCATTATAATGTAATTCATGAGATGAGTATCGATGCTGCTGCTGTGAATTAATTTTTTTTTATGTAATCAATTACGCGAATAACTTCAAGGATAAAATCTTCGATATTTCCGATACACGGAAATTTGAAGAAAGATTCTTTTATTCTGGAATTCCAATTTGTCGCTGTGTGGACGTGTATAGACTGTGTTTTTTTTTTTATTATAACGTGAATCTTTACATCAAGCATTCAAAGTATAAAAATGCATTAAATACTATAAGTACGATAAAGAATTTTCAAATGGATGTACATGCGAAATGAAATTATTTATGAAATATCTTATTTATCTAAAATTCGTGAAATATATTCAATTTATCCTTGGTAAGGTGCCGGTGGACCGTACATGGCCTGACCGTACGAGCCCGTTGTATCGGCCGATGTACCGGACGACGTCGACGAAAGACCCAAGAAGGCCGAGAGCAAATTCACTCCGCTGGCTATGATCTTTTGAAATGCCTTGGTAAATCCCTCGCCCGATCCTCCACCCGCTGGAGGCTTCATTACAAAAATTTAAAAAAAAGTAAATTTCATTCGGCATAGATGCGCATACATAATTATAAATAATGCAATAGTGTCTGCAATATAATTACTCCGTAAGCTCCGTAGTTTTGCGCCTCGGCCGAATCATAGTCGTCGAGGCTCGGCCGTGGAGTCGGCTTCGGCCTCGGTGATTGCGGTCGGAACGCATTGATCGACTTTCTTTTACTCGTGCGTTTTTTATTGGAATTGTTGAACGTCGCGGGTGCGGGTTGATTCTTTTTCGGCGGCTCGATCAGGGCGATTTGGGCAGTCGACGGTGGCCCGTAAGCAGCCGGGGGATATCCACCTCCGGGGCCGTTGCTCAAGCCGGCGCTAGATTCGCCACTGGCCCCAGCGCTGAATCCACTCGAGGCGCCAGTGATCACCTGACTCACCAATTTGCCGACGTCTATTTCCGAGTCCGGTCCACTGAGCTCCTTGAATCGGTTTTCGAAAGATAGAAAGCATGAGTAGTTTAAGGACAGACGCGAATCGATAAATGTATAATACGTACTTTACTGAGTATCGCAACGGTGGACGATGTTAGCGATGCTATAATCGACATTCCATCTCTTTCCTGTGAAAAATATTTTAAGAATGAATTTTTGAGTAACGAAATTAACGTGCGCTCCAGGATTTAGCCCGTTATTACCTCGCTAAAATATCCTAAAAAAGAGGCGAGAATTTTCCCCAGTGGAAAAGCCCTTGGTCCATCCTAGTGAATACATTTTTTTAAATATTTCATTTGTAAATTTTTCAATGAATTGTTTTACATACTCCACTGTAAGCCGACGATAAAGGTCCAACAAGAGGCCCCAGAACAGGTCCAATTATAGGTCCTATAATCTGAACTAAAGGTCCTAAAAAAGCCCCACTATCACTGCCCATTCCGTCTTTACCCTAAATTTGAATTTTTATATGATTTTGACGTGTTTCTGTGTAAAAATAAATTCATATTTCGTCTTTGGTAGAATTGTTCAACATTTTATCGCTAGTTTCGACCAATGAAAAGAAAAGGCCTCAACAATTAAATCTTATTTCATTTCTCTAAACCACGATTTGACTTATATACAATTATTTTAACTTTACCACTTGCAGGTTTACTGAAGTAAAGAGTCTCGCCATTTAGTGCTAGAAGCTTAAAGTATTATTTCCGTATCTGAAGTAGTTGAAAATTGGTCTAAATTTTTTTAAACAGTCGCATTGTTATTTTTAAATTATTTTAAATTACATCAATATTTTTAACTTAACTGTACCAATAAATCGCAAAAAGCCAATTAATATTAATGTATGTTAAGAATATTTTAAATGGTGATTTTTTAATCATGAGGCCATTATTAACGTTAAGCAATTCAACCAAGAGTATAAAATAAATACATACTAGTAATAAAGTTTGTAAAAGAGGTAACGCTATTCCAACGATATCTGGTCCCGCAACTCCACTCTCTGGGTCTGGCTACAAAATACATTAAAATTTTTCCTATATTCAAATTAGACCATATGTTATTTTCTAGAGTATTAGATTTAATGTATAAGATTACTTCCAAAAGTCCTTGAATTAAAGGAACAGCTGCTGATAAAATTTCCCCCAAATCGGTGTCTGACTCGGGCTGAAATTGAAAAAAAGTTAAAAATATATGTTTAATCAAATTTTACGAGTACTCACATCACTGATATCCTCAAGAATTGGAATAAGCAATGGTATCAAATCTGCTAATGAACCTAATGAACCCTGGTTTCTGTCATCCTATAATAAAAATCGACTTTAATCAATATTACGTTGCTTTTTAGACATGTTTTTATTAAATTATATTACATAATCTTGATCAAAGCCAAAACCATCGTCGTCGAAAATGTCATCAAAGTCTGACTGCTTTTGAGGTTTTTCGTTTTTCTTTCTTTTTTTATTGGGCTTAGGCTTATTAGAAATGTCTTCGTCTTCTTCATTCTCTTCTTCATTTAAAACGGGCTCTGATATATCTTTACCTACATTCTCATCAACAGTTAACTAAATTTGGCCAAATTACAATTTTTAAATGGATAATTTTTAATTATATTTTCTAAGTCTAAATAAATTAAAGTTTTGAATCACCTGTGTAAAATTCGATTTCAAATACTTTTTACCAACTTGTGTAATTATATTTGCAATATCTGGCATCACGTTATTTTTATCGGGTAAAAGAAACGTTTTAACAAGAGTATTTATGAGCGAAGGTGGAGACTTTTCACTTTTCTTATTCTTCGTCTTGGAAACTTTCATTTTTGCCGGTCGCCGCGTTGTTACCTCTTCATCGCTCATAGTTGCCAAGTCGAAATCTACGAGTCAAAATGGTATGATAAATCAACTAGACAATAACAATATTAAGATGAACCGTTACCTTCCTTTCTTTTTCTAATAATATTTGATCCTTCGCGTTGCTGGTATTTTTGCTGTTGATTTTTCGATCTTTTCTGGCGCGATAAAGTATCCTCTTGCTTAAATACAACTGTAGCTTCTATTGGAATGGTAACTTCACCGGAATGATTTTGATTTTTCGCACTTGCTACTGCGTAAAGTTTTGGATCATTTTTCAACCAATTTACCACATCTGTATACAATTGGTCGAGATTGTGATCCAATTCACCGCTTTCATTCAAAATCGCTATAGGTTCTAGTTTGTTTTTGTTATAAGGTGAATGTCTATAACTTGGCGTCGTTAAGATATTTTTTTGAAAATTTTGCGTGGACGTGTCCCTTTTTTTATGCATAATTGTATTTTTAAATCGATTCTTTTCTCTTTTTAGTTCTTTCATAGCGTGATTGAGAATATCAATCGCATTCTGTAGTTTCTCTATATCTTGAGAATTAGTATTATCGTGGTTGGCATTTTTAATGGTTAAATTCATTTCGTAAACTAATAATTTAATCATGATAGAAATAAACGTAATTAATTCTACTTTACTGATTTTAAAGTTTAAAAGCGAAGGAAGTTCTAAGAGACCAGCAATTTTTTCTTCCGTCGATAGCTGTTTCTTCACCGGTACGGAAAAAACAACTCCTATCAGTACGAAGCACATCAATGGTATCTTCATTGTTTGTGTACTGGAAACAATGTAATAACAATTAAGTATTGATGTAACAATGTATGTTACGCAAAATACAAAAATGTCAGCAACGACGTGCACTTTAATAATATAGAATGGAAGTAATGTTTAATTCCGTACCATTTTTTGTACAGTATTCAGTGCAATCACAATTTGCATAACCGCACTCGTTTTAATTACACTTATAATGACGTAATTAATTTTTACCTTCTCAGATGTAGCTGCAGCCGCCGATGATCGAACTACGCACTTGCACTTTTATCGTGATTCTAGATGTAAGACTTTTTTTATCATATTCCAAACAAAGTCCATCATTTTCTTTCGTATCCATTCACTAATATTGATTGGCATTTTTAATAGCTTCGAAATCTCCCACGAATCTTAAACCATATTCAGCACAAATTCACTTTTTGCATTTATCTTTTGACGTATTATGCTGACGAACTAATTTTTAAATTCACCACATACTCGCGTTCACTTTTATTTTTCAAACGACAGCGAACGAATGAAGGCAAAATCACGGAAGCGTATGCATTTATTATACGCCTATGGGTATCCTCGGAAATGCCATACGTATGTGTACGTTGCATTATGCGCTATCTTTTTCTTTTCAACTGCACAATAGAAAGGCACTCTAATGCATAAACGATTCTACGATGGGTAGCCCACCAAGCAACATACGCCCACGCACGATCGTTTCTCATCTTTGCGTAACCGATCGATCGATCCATCATACACGGTTGCCTACCCCGCCGAGGACGATTATTAACTTCCTCGTTTTCATAAGTGGAAATCCAGCATGTACGCACGACAAACGAAATCTTTGGAAAATGATATTCGCGAAATTTCATGTACATATGCCAGCGCTTATGACGTTAATCGTTAAATCGGTCGCGATGGCTTTCCTTTATATCTTGATTACGGCACCTCTGCGATTATACTGTAATTCGCTGAAAAGATTATTTCGAATTTTTCCAATTCATTTTACTGCACGAATCAGTTTATTTGGCTTTGTTAATAATCTATAAAATACTCGATGATACTAAATGTTATCTTGAATTTCATTCATATGCGAATCAGTGAAAAATGTGTAATTTAATATAATTGAAACACGGATTCCTTTATGCAGCTTAAAACGCCGCAAATGATCAACCCGTGCATTAAAACGAAAACAAACGAGAAAATTGAGTCAAGGGTGAGTTCGAGGGCAGCAATTTTCTTTCAACTATTTTCCTTACGAGTTTTCAACTTTTTCAACTTGACGAGATAAGACAAAATTAGTTTACTTCAAATTAAATCCACAAAACTTTGAGAATAATTTTTTTCATAACAATCGTTTCAAATCAATCTCTTACTTTTCCCGAGATCTTTTCAGGCCAAATTAAAAGTTAAAAATCGCAAGTGCATAACAATTGTGGCAAAAAACACGGCTATTCTTATAATCTGTTAATTGTAGAAGATCAATTTATGACGCTCGGAAGGCTGTTCACTTTACAATCATTAATTCATTTGTAATTGAAGAGTCAATGTAGTGTCCTTTGACAATTTTTCAATACTCGATTGCTTATGTACAACCATTACGTAGATTAATTGGAAGCATTGAAAATTCATTCTCTTCAATCCGTTGATTTTGAAATCGGGTTTGACTTTTCATTTTTTTTTTTTTTCAAAAAGTATCCTTGATATTAGTCACAGGTAGTTTTGTGCGAGCCTGTGTTTTAAATTAATTATTTCAATGACAACGAGTTCGCGTATAGAAGCGCCAATACTACCGATACATGTGCGCAAAATTTAACTTGAATTTTGCAAGTTTGCAAGGTTGCGTGCCCTTTCTTTTTCACGGTCGCCACGCAGTCCAGGAATCCATAACTCGATCTTCAAACTGTTATAAGTGTAAGGTTTCTCCATGTAAACTTTGAAATTCCAACGTGTCTCGCTGTATACTTTTCAATCGTACACAGGAGCTATTTATATTTTTATTAGACATATTACACATGACATTACATTTATTATTTATATTACAAGATGTAAAGCATCACACGACAAATGATTCAATTTATTGAAACGTAAAAAGTCGGTATTGGCCTTTCCATTCATTACAGAAAGAATATCATAATTGCTCCAAGGTTTGCACGCTTATACCATTCAATTACTGTGTCCCATATCGTTCGTTCGTACTTCATTTTCAATTGCTCGTAGAAGAATAATTATCACAACATGATGCCTCCTCTTCCATTATTAGCGCAAAAATAGCCATGGCTCATCATCATAGTAGTCCATAAACGCATTCATACAATCTATATACTACGCACAATCCTCGCGATATTATATATCTACTCTTGCAACGAGTAACCGACGCTCATGCTGTCTGTTATATGAAAACGCACATGTGTATACATATCTCGCGCTTATATACACACTACAATGCTACAGTCACACATACGTGTCACGGTCGGTAAGTGTACTTGATCGCGGCTATAGGGCGCGTCTCTTGGTGAATAAGTAGGTCGTGACACCAAAAGCTATTGTGCACTGGTGTGTGTGCGTGTCTGTGCATGCATGTGCGTGAGCGCCAGCCGCTGCTCCGACTCCGAGCAGAGGGATCTATATAACATCTCCTTGCGCGCTCCAATGTGTATACACAGACGGCTCGCACATACACATACACACAATAAATGTATGATGTGCGATCGCTGCAGCGCGTGTGCATGTAATCTATGAATATCTGCGTGTAACGTCACACAAGTCATGAGGTCGAGAAAAAAAATGTTATCAATGACGATACACTGTACGTGTTTATCATTGCAGTTTCTTCAATTTTTTAAAGATAATCTTAATATTTTTAATATTTTTTGGAAATATAATTGATTAATGATTTTTTTCGGCTTAAAAGACTCTTTTGTCGGAGTCTCGGCAGAGTGAACTTGAATTCATTAACGTATAGTTCGTAAAGACTTGTTGAACCGTATTGCAATCGTTTTT
Organism: Trichogramma pretiosum; assembly: GCF_000599845.2. NCBI lineage: Eukaryota > Metazoa > Arthropoda > Insecta > Hymenoptera > Trichogrammatidae > Trichogramma > Trichogramma pretiosum. Next base: position 813,692 of record NW_019641688.1, read on the forward strand.
AGTTTGTTGTTCTTTTGTTTCACGAGTTTATCGAAACAATTGCTAGTGTCGTGAAACATTCTATTTTTATCATCACTGTTCAACTTTGCTATTTCCGCCGCCCTCGAATGTTTTGACGCGTAGCTCATCAACACGCGGCTCGAGTCCCATCAAAATTCGAATTTACGCGCCTCTTGCATGGCTTATCTTGTCTCGTGCCCGAGTCATAGCAATTGTAGAAATTGTAACACTGCGCAGACACTATAACTATATCGTCTGCGCGCTTTCCGTGTGCGTGACTGTTTAGCGTGTGTTTTAACACTAAAAGATTATGTGTACCCACATAGACTCGCGTGATTCGACGTTGGTGTCTAGTCAAGTGGATCCACGCGATTTTTGACCGTGTGTTTTTGGAATTTGAACTACATTGACATAGAGCCGAGCGCGATGAGGTCGACCGATGTGTTTTAACATTGTCGAGATTCGTCGCTTTTATTAAGTAATATAACCTTCAAAATCGATATGTAAAGTATGAATAAGTGACCGAAGAGAAATTTTATCACGTTTTTTTTTGCGAAAGATTTGAAGGTAATTATCATTTAACATTTTTTATTTTTATTGTTATTTATAATTGTAAAAAATTTTATCTTTTTTTTTTAATTTTAAATTTGAGTATTTTTTTGATTGTAAAGTCGAATGATCTCATGAAATTGAATCGCTTCATTCATGTAAACATGTTAATTTTTGATAAACAATATTCTAACTATGAAAAAAAAAATTATTTACACGAACAGAAGAAATTTGATTTAGAAATTATTTTTTATATTTCAAAATTCTCGGAAATTGATTGGGCGTTCAAATTTTATATCAATATTATGATTAAATTTTGATTTCAAATGATAATTTTCGTGGACTGTCGTGATATATGGCCGGCGGCCGATAGGATTTACGCGTTATGAAGCAATCTTGAATAATTCTTTGAAAATTTCTTAATGCAAACAACGGTCAAAGTCCTCGTATCTGATAAAATTGTTTTTGTCTAAAATTCATGAATAATAATTGAAAAAAAAATTATTTTTCGCGAATGAAATTCTTCCACTAAACTGCAATACGATACACGCTAATACATTACATTATTACTCGCGCTACTTTTGCAGTTTATCTGGTCGATGTGTGCGCAAGGAGCTCGAATGACTCGAGTCAACAAAAATAAAAGTTTAGTTAGAATTCGATAAGCAGTGAAAAATTTTTTGCTGTCGCGATAATAATGATGTAACGCTACGTTGGTATCGAAGGAAGCTTACCGATCTAAGTACCAAAATAGAGGCTTGCCAAGCGAAGTTATCGCATTAATGTCTTTCTATTATAAAGTTGTAACTCATTGAATTTTAATGATAAATTTGTCACATAAGCTCGCATTATAACACGTTCGATAACTAAACGAATTAGTCGCTGATACACATCTTTATTATTGCGATTACTAATAATATTACGAAGCATAAGATTTTTTTTATAAAACTCACGATGAATTTTTCTTATTTTTCAAATCCATCTAATCTTTATAGCTCTTTCGAAACGCTCACGTGAACAAATTACAAGCTTAATCAGCACTTTTTCGCTTGTTTTTGAAGTGCCATGGATCACAGCGAAGAAATTGATAGCGCTCCGATTCCCGAAAATCAAAGGCGTGACAACTCGAAAAATTACATCCAATGGATCGCAACGATAGGAAGTACGTATTCGAAAAAAAATTGACTCTCCGCCGAATAAACTCCGAGCAAAGCTAAAATAATTTTAACGATTGCAGCGCTATCGTTGATGATCCAGGTCGGCATACAGATCGGCTGGGGATCGCCCAACATTCAACGCATGCGACACAACAATGAGACCACCACGCCTCTGCATTACACGTTCCCCATAACACTCGAGCAGATATCGTGGGTGGCGTCGCTCACCGGGCTCGGTGGCATGGCCGGTGCGCCGATCGGCGCCACCTGCGTCGCCTACCTCGGCAGCAAGAACACGATCCTCGTCACGCTCAGCCTCATGTGCGTCAAATGGTTCACGTGGGTGTTCGCCTCGTCCGTCGAGTCGATCTATCTGTTTCGCATATTGGGCGGCGTCACCAACTCCATGGCCTTCTGTTGTCACTCGCTGTACCTCGGCGAGGTGTCGATGCCGAAAATCCGCGGCACCCTCGTGTCCATAGCGGCTGCGGGCTTCTCGTTCGGCATATTTTTCGGCATCACCCTCGAGACCTATATGTCCACGCAGATCACCACGCCGATCTATCTGGTGCCCTGCGCCCTGACCGTGGGCCTGTTCATCTGGCTGCGAAGTACTCCCTATCACGACGTCAAGGTCGGCAAGATCGATCGTGCCCGGGCGTCGATCGCCGCGTACCTGCCGCAACTGCAGGTCGAGGAAAAGCTGGCCGAGGTGCAGGAATACGTCCAGGCTAGCACAAGCAAGGTATTCAGGGAAAAGCTTGCGGATCTGTGGAAGCCGACCGAGAGAAAATCGATGCTGCTGATCGTGCTGCTGTACGGCATACCACACGCCAGCGGAGCCCTCGTAGTTTCCTACTATATGGCAACCATCTTCGAGGACTCAAAGTCGACCCTGCTCGATCCCAGCGACTCGGTGATCGTCGTAAACGTCCTGGCGATCGTGTTCTCGGCTCTGATCGTCCGACTGATCGATCGATTCGGTCGCAGGGCCCTGTACGTGGCCTCGAGCATCGGCACAACCGTAGCCATGATCGGTCTCGGCGTGCAGTTCTACCTGGTCGATCAAAAAGTCAACGCCGCCTATCTGCAGTGGCTACCGATCATATGTATCCCGCTCTACGTGATGAGCTACAACGTCGGCTACACCCCGGTGCCAGCCGCGGTACTGAGCGAGCTGTTCCCCAGCAACGTCAAGAGCGTCGCCTCGTGCATAGCGAGCCTCTCGACGTCGCTGTTCGCTTTCGTCACGTCCAAGACCTACCAGAACATCATCAATACGTTCGGCATGATGTACGCGTTCTGGTGGTACGGATTCCTCTCGTTTCTGGCGACACCTGTTGCTCTGTTTCTGCTGCCAGACACGACCGGCAAATCGTTTCTACAGATTCAATCTGATCTCCGGAGGAATCAATAATTTTCTATTCTTTGTTGATGCTGAACGTCATAAAAATGTCAATCATGTTATTTTTAATGTTTATGTACGCCTGTAATGGTATGCTCTTGAGATATTGAAATTGTTCAAATCATGTCATCATGTCAAAATGACGTTTTGTCATGAGTAACATATTTTTTATTCAAACGACATGATTGGTGACTTTTTCAAATCTTCGAAAATTTTTAACGAAACTGAGGATTGCCCTTTTTTAATTTGACCCGTCCTCAAGTGCCTCGCTAAAATTTTAAATGATTCGATTAACAAATTGAATTTTTCATTTGCCAAATATTTTTATATCCTTGAATGTGCCTTAAAAATGAAATTCGATTCTAAGTTTAAGTTAGCGACTATTTTTGTAAAAAGGGTTTTTTTGAAAAAGTTTTTTATAATGTTTTTCATGATTGTGAATATGCGTGCAATAGACCTTCCCAAATATAGTTTAAGTATGCAATGTAATTTATACAACTTTTTAATAGTTTTGAATAAATTTAATTTTAATACTGATTACACTTACTATTTTTGGAAAAAATGAAAGACAATCTATTCGCGCGTTTCTCACTTGTGTTAAAATGATAAGCGGCTTGAACTTGAAAAGTTATACGTCCTTATCTAATCAAATGGTACTTCAAAATTATTATAAACTTTAATTGTAATGGGAAACGCAAAAACCAGTGAAGTAATGAGCGCGAGCGACCGCACAAAATAATATTAGTAGTAACACTGTTGAAATGAACGGATCTGATTTCTAAATTTTGCGTTAATACTAATCTAAAATCTCATTTTCTATGCAAAATTTTTGATTGAAAGTGAAAATATTAAAGTTAAGGGAGTAATCCGAACTATAGATTTCAATCTGTCAGATGGTAATCGAGCCAATCGGAAATATATTAATGAAAATACCGCCTTGATAAAAGCTTTCGATGTAGATTAATTTTGACGGGTAATAAAATTCTTCATTCGCGTTTTCGACCCGATCGGCTGTTCAGTTATTGGCAGCGAGTTCAACGTAGCGCGTGAAATATATAGCTTCCGACATGTCACTGACTAAAGAAGAAGTGGTTTCTCATCGGACGCTACCCAAGCATTGGATCGAATGGACATTGGCGCTTGGAGGTTTGCTTTTCATTCATTCATTTTATGATAGATTCAATGAGAAACAAAAATTATGAAAAAATTATTCTTCCTAGTTTTTTCGTTACTGGCTCAAATCGGTATATCGATCGGTTGGCCATCGCCCAACATACCTCGCCTGGAGTCCGGTAACTACACGCTAAGTGCCACGGACGATGAATTATCGTGGATAGTATCGGTAACCGGTCTCGCAGGCGTCGTCGGTGCCTTCGCCTGCACCTGCCTCGTCGAGATTTTCGGCAGCCGAAAGACGATACTGCTTGCGTTCCTAATCGTATCCGTGGATCGAGTCTGCCTAGTCTCGGCCAATTCGGCCTCTTGGATAATCGCCTCGCGCACCATCGGCGGCTTGTTCTGTGGACTGACCTACGGCTCGTTTTCGCTGTACCTCGGCGAGGTATGTGTCCCAGAAATTCGTGGCACTGTGGTGTCGATGGCCGCCGCGGGCAATCCCTTGGGAGTGCTCATCGGTACCGTCATGGAGTCATACCTGCCCATGAGAATATCGGCATCGATTTACCTGGCAATGTGCGTGATATCGATCATACTGTTTGTTTTACTGAAAGATACACCGTATTATCTGATGAGAAATGGCCGCGAGCTAGAGGCCGAAAAGTCAGTGATCTTGTATTATCCGGATATCGAAGTGAAGAAAAAGATAAGCGAGATACGCGACTTTTTGGAATCTAAGAAGACCGAGGTGAACGCGTGGGGTGAGATGATCCAGCCCATCTCGCTGAAATCCTTCGCTTACATCATCGCGCTGTTTGCCCTGCCGAATCTCAGCGGCACGATGGTCATACAGTCGTACATGGAGGTGATCTTGACGAAGACCCGGTCCATCAATGTGGAGACGCAGCAGCTGGTCATCTACGCCAATATAATTTCGACCCTTGTGGCCCTGTCCACGGTGAATCTGGTCGACAAGCTAGGCAGGCGGCTGCTGCTGATAGTGTCGGGCTGCGGCTGCGCCTTGGCCAATGCCGGTCTCGCGGCCTACTTTCACGTGAGCGAAGTCAGCGGCGGCGGCGACCGCGGCTCGATCGACTGGCTGCCGCTGAGCTGCATAGTCGTCTATCTGGTGTTCTACGCGATCGGCCTGGCGCAAGTGCCGAGCACCGTGCTCAGCGAGATCTGCAGCGACAGGATCAAGGGCACGGCCGGCTGCGTCGCAGCGCTCACAGCGTCCCTCAGTGGCTTTGCCATCGCCAAGTCGTATCAGCCGATCTCCAATGACTTCGGCGACAAGTGGGTCTTCGGCATGCTCGCCTTGTTCTCGAGCCTCTGCATTCCGTTTACCCTCCTGCTGCCCGAGACCAAGGGAAAGTCGCTCAACGAAATACAAAATATTTTGCACAAAACAAAGTGAGCGTGAGAGATTTTCCAAGTTAAATTATTTTTTCATTCCACAGTATTTGGTAATGCAACTATTGTATGCGTACTTTTTGTTGATCGAATTTAGTATACCTCGCAAACTGTTCATATTATTGTAAATAAATATTATCATTCTCATTTTTATATCTTAGACATATTTTTGAAAAAAAAAAAAATGATTATCAAACTAAAGTTTTTACATAATTACTTTCATATATCCATCCATCCATTTTGATTGTTACCGAAATAGAGATGTTAGAAAAATTTTAATACAACGCTGGCACATGAAAGAGTAATATTTATCGGGTAGCTATCCTGGCCAAAAATTTCATTAAGAATTAAATTATAAAAAACCCTAAAAAAGGACTGAAAATTAACATAATTATGCCTCTGTTTTGATTTTTTTATAATGAAAATCTGATCGATTCTTAACTCAGTGTCTTGCTTCGTCTTTTAAAGTCGAAAGCTTTGATCAGACACGCGCGTCATATGGTATTTTGATTTAGTCTGGGCTTTGCTGCCACTAGACAATCTTTTTGGTCGATTTTTCTTTAAACTCTCATATAAAGTCTCTTGCTGAAAACGAATGGTTGGCAAACCTAAAATCGTAACAGAAATTGTTCGAACGAATTTTTTTTTTAATTTTGGAAATTAGTGTTTCCTAAAACAGTGCTTTAATTGAAAGTATATTACAGAATTCTCAACAACAAATATTTCTTGAAATTTTTTTCAGAATATTTAACATTTTTACGTTTAATCAAAATCGAAAATTGTTAACTTAGGCAAAGTAAAATTTAATGAAAAACGGGAAATTTTAATCTTATTAAAGTATCTTGTTAGACATTTTTTACTTAAAACATCCTTTAACCGCTAAATTTTGAATAGTTTAATTATTGTGAAAAAGAATTCATAATTATTGTTGGTAAAAAATTGCAATTATGTGACCTGTTTTGATGAAAATTGTCTAACCACCAAAAAATGTGACTAGTCAAAGACAATAAATTTAAAAAAATTAATAAATAAATTGTTTGAAAAGTTTGGTAAAACAATTTTTGGTTCTCTGTTCTGTTTATTACTGCGGCGTCAAAACGTGAAAATATCTATTGGATACACTCAATTAAGAGAAATCGTAAAGCACTGTGTACACAACGTGACCCACGATGACCGGTTAAAGATAATTTTTGAGAAATTGAAATTTGATCTACTCCATACTTTTCATTACTTACGCACATGAAACACTACTTCGAATGATTCTTAGGTTGTTTGTATGATTCAAACTGACTTCGATACGCTGTTCATTTTGGTTTTAACTGCTGACTTGTTGACATCGTAATGAATTTGAAAGTACAGCTCTATAGTTCAGTTTCATAATTTTCTTTGGAGCATTTTCAAATAGTGCACTGTAGTGATATTCGAGTATTAAAAAAATTAACAGTGATGAATTTTTAAAGAAGTCAGTTCAAAGGCCATTATTGCTTCAGATATTTTTCATTGGTAAGTAATATTACGAATAATATTCATTTTGAAAACCTACGTATCTTTTGTTTAAACTCTATGCTAGCAATAGGAACTTTCAACATACGTAAAAAGTGATATTTCACGTCAATTCTTCTAAAGAAACATTATTTAACAAAATCATTTAACTTCTAATTCGCCACAAAAGTCCCAAATTGCAGAAAAAATGTGAAGATAGGTTGTGTTTTTTCCTTAGACTTCTATTTGTGTGCTCAGATTATTTAAACATTTTCAATTTACTAAAAAAAAAGCAAAACATAATATTAAAAGTTGAGTATTTCAAAAACGGCATTTTTAATATTTAAAAAAAATCTCAATTGAAAGCTGAGTTTTTTTTTACCCGTGTACGAGTTTTCACGAAGAAATTTTTGTAACTGCTTATTGTAATTTAGTATAAAGCATCTAAACACGTGGGACGTTTAAGAGTAAGTATTGAAAACAGCTGTTCCTCGTGCGAGTGCTGTAAAGTAACACCGTGCGCATTGACGCGTCTTCTCCCCTCTTCGTTCTTATGTATGCAGCGGCTATCTCGGTGGCGCGCCAAGAAGTACACTGCAGCATCTCCGTTTTGTTTCACGAACTCGGCGAGAAACTTTCAGAGCGGGCGTCAAATAATCTCATGTTTTAGATGTGCGTCGATGCATTTCAATGTGTAATTGGGAAATTTAATCTATGATAATTTGAATCGTTGAAAGAAAACCTCAGCTTTCATTTGAGATCACTTTGATAAATTTTAAAAATGAAAATTTTGAGATATCCAATTTTTAAAATTAATATTGAGTTTTTCTCTGAGAAATTGTGAAACTTTCAAAAATGTTTAGCACACCGTCAAAAAAATAAGAAAAAAAACACATCGATAATTTACGTCACATTTTTTTTTAGGTGCATTTAGGGGCTCACTTGATGAGTTCGAAATATATTCATTTCTATCAATCTAGAAAGAGATGTACCCAACTTGCGCTCAGCCACGATTTTTCGATATGATGATTCCCATAAATTCGCCGAAATCATAATAAAAAGGTGTAGTTTAGGCAAAAGGGCCACGAAACACATTACGAGCTATCGCATCGCGTGCTTAGCGTCACAAGTTATTTTCGCAAATTCGCGCATCTTTCTAATATCGCACCACCGTAATTCGGGCTCCGCAAATTAGTATAAATACCGAAAAACTTTTTCAAATCATTCTTGTCCGCGCTTACTCTTGCTTTTATTCATTTTTGTTCTTTCTCTTCGTGATCGCTTTGCTCTCCTTTGCTTTTGTCTTGTCTCACTTATAACGCTGTAGCTACACCGGTTCGCATTGCGAATTAGATTCATTCTCTACCTTTCTTAATCAATAAATTATTATCATTTCCGGAAATTCATACCAACTGATAGCCTGAACTACTCTGATTGTAATTTACGCACATTCGTCTTTATTTGATATATATGACGTATTCCACGCTCGACCAGACAGTGCGCTCAAGCGGGGCATTTTTTAATGAATCGCAACTTTTCTAACTCGTCGTGGCTGGTGCAATTATGTCTGAAAAAATATTGCGCACATGCATTCCAATAGATTTTCGTCTGTTCTTTCCAATGGTGATATCAGTTTTTCAAAAAAAGTTAATTTTCATGGAGAAAATTGACTTCAAAGTTAACTCAATTTTTCGGCAAGTATGCCCCCTTCGATTTTGTTCAAAGCTATCTCAATCGAAAGGTAATCTAATAACGAAGGTCTGTATAAAATTTCAAGTTGAAAACTCAAACGGTTCAAAAGTTATGAACAATTAAGTAGCAAAAAACGTGGTTTCGGACGAATTCCGGCCGAAACTTAGAAAAGTTGCGATTCATTAAAAAATGCCCCTCTTGAGCGCACTGTCTGGTCGAGCGTGAAATTACCGAATAGTATCGGAAAACGTAAATGATTGAAATTTGGAAGACCTTTTAGGCCTTCCAAAACTAAATATGTACCTTGAATGAATCTATTCTAATACTTTTAAGTAAATTTTAAAATTAAATTAATATCCATCTCATAATAATGCTCAACAACATGTTAAAGATGGCTTCATATTCATTTCAGGCGTATTCAACGATGTTCTCATTCAGAAAATCATCGGTGATCTTCGGATTAACATTCACGCTGATAGGATTTGTGAATGGTTTTATTGCTTACAATTGCAATACAACGACATCAAAATTGAAAGCAGTATCATTATTGGATTTTGCAACATGTGATATGTCATCTGAATATGTTCAGTCAGACCACTCACGCATTCAACTTTTGCGACTAGATAACTTTCATGAAACAAAAGTAATTCAGTGCAAAATTAATGTACGAAGACAAATTTACACTTGTGGTGTAGGCTCCCATGGCAGCACCATGTTATCAAATGAAGCATTTATACACGAAGTTGATTATCTTACTTGTAATCAAATACATTCATCAAAAAGTTATGTTCATCGCGGTATTAATATTCCAATTATTCAACAAATTGAGATAAATTCAACAGTACATAAAACCTTCGAAAAGTACGGTGCCAAAGACACTATGGGAAATTGTGTTGGTCATACTTATTTCGATTATTTCGGGATGCGGAATAATGTCACAGTTCACATCGAAATAGAAATATCTACCTACGAGCAGACAGCTAAGATCGACACAAAAAAGAATAAAATTCATTTAAAATCTGGTGATTCTTGTGATTTAAATATCGACTCGTGTTTAGATTCACAAAATGGAAACAGTTTTTGGGAAGCTATACCCAATTATAGTTGCCAATCCAACCAATACAGTGTTTTGTTCGAAGGTGACGCACAAAAATTGACAGATAGTGACATAGATAATCCAATAATTTATACATTTAACACGAGGAAAGTAACCTTTGGGTTACCGATAATTGGGGAAAGCAATTTATGTGGAAATTTTATTTTACGAACTGAACATCCCGAATTATTTATTTTTGAGATTAAAAATCGTGTGAATTTCACTTCAAAATTGCCATTAAATAAGAGTCTTTTTACGTACACAAATTCCAAATATGTGTACGCAGACGCAACTTTACCATTGGAAAAACGTCAATTATACGAGAAAATTTTATTAAACAAATGTGATTTTGAAAAAAGAGGGCTGCCAAATGCTTTTTTGGTGACACCAAATTCTCCCGATTTATTCGCTTTTAATGTGATGAGAAGCCCTGGATATATGTCTGCAATAAGAGGGGAGATAGCTTATATATCTCGATGCATCCCTGTGGATGTATCAGTTGAACAGAGTGAATTTTGTTCTTCAGAATTAAGAGTAAATCATTTGAGTCAAACTTATTTTATGACTCCAATATCACATATTTTAATAAGAACTAATAACCCACTTTTATGCAGTTCATCTCTACCAGTACAATATAAAATCCAGGGGTCATGGTATCAAGTACCAGTCTACGAACCAATTCCATTGATATTTGCACCACAAAAAGAATATCATGAAATTTTATGGGAGTTAATTTTTATATTTAGTTACTACTTCGCTTTAGCATTCTGGATAATAATTAAGCAACTAATTTTAGCAGTCTTTTCGACTGAATTCTTATCATCTATGAATATGCATATCACGTTAATCCTATTTATTCTTTACTTTTGGCCACATAGGAATAATCGGTTTCTGCTACGCATGTTGTGAGACACAGTTAAAAATTTTCTAATATTAAAGAACAATATGTTAAAGCTTTTGAACTCTTGGATGTCAACGTCTTACAAAGTTTTTGTTTATAAAAAGAATTTATTTACTGTACTATTTTTTAAAATAAAATTAAAATGTTATCTTATGTAAATAAAAATAAATTTGTAAATAGTGATACAAAATTTACACGTTATTTACTGGTTCATACATAAAACCCAACTCCAAATCGTCCAATAGCGGGTGTCAATGCGATAAATAATATAAAGTGTAAAACAGCGAGTTTACTGTTTTTGGCTAGAGCGTTGTGACCCAAGAGTACAGAACTTTTCCAATTTTTAATTTAAAAAAGGGTTCATTTATCTATTTGTTCTTTACAGTGGTAGAGTTTACTATTTACGGCTGAGCGTAAATAGTAAAATAGTAACGCGATTTTCTTGCAACTAAATCTCTTCATAATGAAACTGAAAATTGTATAGTAGGCATATGGAAAATTCACTCGTTGCTTTATTTAAAAAAAAAGTTAATTCTCCAATGTATCCTTTTTCGTGGTAAGATAGACTCATATAATTTAGACAATTTGACTTTTTTCGCCCATGCGCATCAGGCTACAGAACGCATATCACTATGTGCGCCTGGACGACGCTTACCTATACTGACACTTGTGCACGACGGGATTGCTCCCGCCTATCTTTTTATGTTACATTCTCTTCCTTTTCAAAATGTTTTAATGCATGATAAAATGATGGGAGATGACATTTAAAAATGAATTTTTGGTCGTTTTTCTGCACGTCCTAATATAAATGTAGATTAGAATGACTTTATTTCGAAATTGTTCAACCCGAAAAATGAAACACTTGAAAAAAGTCATGCTTGAAAAAGGAGTTAAAATTGATTAAAGAAGACATTTGTTTAATAACAAATTGAAGAAATCTAAGGTGAAGAGAGTCAAATAAAACAAATTAATAATAAAAAAGGGATTCGATAGTATACATACGTTTTATAGTGTACCGAAGATCTCGCAGCAGGTGTTACGGAGTCAAGGCCGCGATCTAAAGTCTTTGGTTACTTGATGTAGCGCAACTCACGTATGGCAAAGTTAAATCGCAAAACTCATTTTCTGACGCTCTTTTGACTCTCATGCGACTCTTTCTCTCTATAAATAACAAATTGTGTATTGATGATTCGCTTCTATCTTACGGATATCCATATTATTATTAGATTATAATTCGTAATTCGTTTTTCAAAAACTTCACAATCACAAAAAATGTAAATTTCAAGGACTGATCCTATTCCTATTTGACTATAACTCACCTTAACTGATTCGCCCAAATGTACCATTGCTTCTTGAAGTATTATTATGACTATAACCCACCATAACCGATTCGCCCAAATGTACCGTTATTTTTTGAAGTAGATGGTATCGACAAACGGTAATTTATATTAGTTCAACTCTTCAATTTTACGATTGTTTTCTGTTATGTATCCTGTGCTTCGTGAAACGAGCAACCTGCTACATTTTCTTTCTCGCACATACATCGATCCAAAATTCATTGAAACTGTAAAAATATTATTGTATCTCATGACTTTGCCCTTAGAAGAGTACGCTGAAAATCAGATGAAAAGAAGAGAGAGAGAGAGTAGAGTCCGGCGAAAGTGAAAAGGATCGCGCTACTGCGACGCGCGACGATTCGCACGCTGACGGCCGCAGAGAAAGTAAAAGGAAGTTATAATAAAAAAAAGTGATCCGCGCAGCACTCGGGTGTAGACCGAGTCGCAATACGAACAAAGAAGTCACAAACACGCATAATACACGCAGGCGCGCGAAAGCGTATGAACGATAATTATGAATGGTTGAGATGTTGCAGTACTCATCATAACGCATAGCATGCGACAGCAGGCCGAATTTTCATTTCTCTCCTCCCTCTCCTCGCACTTTTGACATCTTGGCAAGGATATATCGATCTGTTATTAAATAAATGCATTGCCATATACACAATTAATGACTCGTAATTCATAGTTATTATATTGGTTCGAAAATTAGTAACAAAAATCTTAGCTAGACTATTTCTTCATTTTCATAAACTTCTAAATTATTATGTTATGGAGAAAAACATTTATCGTATACATATTAGTTATATACTTTCGAGGATAAGCGGACCCTTTTGTTCGTCGGCGATCGGTCTGCAGCTCAATTACCATGTAAAAAGCCATTTGTGCAGCGGCAACTTTCGCTTGCCAAGCATCACTGCGATGTTCGTGTATAATAGAGTGAGAGTGAAAGAGAAAGAAAGAGAGAGATACGCGCCCATCCGCTCTGGAAGTATCTCTGTACTCGCTGCACAGCACAGCGACCCTCAACCTTTTCCTCTTTCACTCTCGTTCCGACGCGCGAACTCCAGTCACGGCCTACTTACCGCCCGTTGGTCTCTCGCTCGCTCGCGCACGTTCGTGTCCCGCGCAAGTGAGAGAGAGGATACGCACCGCTGCATATTTGCATGCGAGCAGCTCTCTGCTGCAGCTACCGAAAAAAAACAACGTATTAAACGCGCGTAACTGCACGCCACGAGAATGCAAACGATGCAGGGTAGGGCTCATTTTTCATCCTTTTTTTTTGGATTGCTTACACTTTTTTCGTTGACCGAAATTCATTCGATTGAACGGGAGCTATGCAGGATGTGCCCAAAATGAAAATAAATGCAAGAGCCGCGCGATTATTTTGACTTCGTTTTTCTTCGGCACCGCCTCCCTAAACGAGATCGTCATTTTTTGGTTCGCTGCGGCGGTGTATGTATGTAATATACAGTAGCAGCAAAGCGGAAATTCGCCCGCGCGTTATATACCATTGATACCGATCAGGGTTATACGCACGTGCGCAGCTCGAGCCGCGCTCATAGTCGCGTATGTATGTAGTGGTCACGCAACGTTTGGCCCGGCGCGTAAAATACACCTCTAGTCGCTTATCGTTTTGTACAAATACTTCGTAAAAATAAAAGTAGAGAAGAAAAAAGTGAAAAAAATCCCTTTTAGCCACCCACGTTTACGCGGAGATAAAAATAAATGCTAATTTGTAAAAAAGAAAACGCTCGGTACGGTTAATCTTTCAAGTTAATTCGATGTTTAGCCGTCGTTAAGCTTCCTGTGCCTAAGTCAAATATCTAATCTAATGCTATTTGTCAAAGAAATGCAATTAGATGTAGATGTCGGATAAATGTCACACGAGAAAGAGAAAAAATTGAAGCAAAAACAAACTGAAAAAATAATAGCCATGCTACTCGTCATCGACGATAATGAAAATTAATAATCAATATATTCTCTACCCAAGAAGAATCGTGGAAAAGTAGGCTTTGCCATTGGTGCTGTCGTCGTCAAATGCCTCGCATTATTCATTTTTCGATGCAATCTGCCACCATATAGAGACGCAATTGGTGTCTATAACGTCGATGTTTAATTTTCAAAAGCACATAGTGTAATTGATATATATTGCCAGGATTCGAGCCCGTCTCGAGCTGAATAGACTGCGAACCAGTTTTGACTAGAGACGAATAAATTGTAATTCATGCGAGCATGCGTATGTGCTTTTTTCTCGCTTTTTTTTTGTTCTAAACTCGTGTGACTACTTCCGCTCGTAATAAGTACGTAGCTGCGACGTAGCGTACGTCATAATTTTAATTAAGTTTGGTTTCGCTCAATACGAGATGCTGCTACGCGTCGTCGTTGTTGTCTCTCGATTCTCGACTCGTAAATCGTTATAACTCCGTACTTGTTTATTCTTTCTTTAATTCTTTTTCGTCGCTGTCTCTCACAGGATGATAATATAGCACGTGACTGACCCAGCCGGGGCATTGCGTCGAATTTCGAAGAATCATCTTTGAGGCATTAATAAGCTCGTATAATCGTCGCTTTGCGCGATTTATTTATTGCATTATCGTTCGAGCGTTTAAAAAACTTTTAATCCAATTTAACTTCATTATCTTAAGAATAAAACTGCAGTCAATGACGAAGAGGAATGAAAAAAAACACGTCTGCTCGTGCGATTGTGTCGGATCTCTCTCGAGTGTCTCTCTCAAGGACCCGAAATTACGAGAGGGTCGCGTATAAACTGGGAATAGGAGAAAAAAATCAACTAAGCGTGTGCGCATCCGAAGGATTTTCGTGTATTGTAACGCGTCACCTTTTTTTTTCTTCTGTTTTTTTTTCTTTAACGATCATGGAAGGTTGCGACCGATCACACAAGACATCGCGCGCGCGCGCAAAGACAACGACGACCAAGACTTTCGCGGTCACAGTCATAGATTTCCGCTATGTTTGCGTTATATGTATAATATCGTCGATTGCGTAACGCTCTCGCGCCGAGCCACGATCCACAAAAGAGAGAACGACAATGAATTGTCGTAGGTCATACACTTTTATATACCGTACGTTATAGCAATTAGTTATGACCCGAAAGTCATTGAATTAAGGACAGAAGAAAAAAAAATGAAGACCATCAAGTGCTATTGGAAATCATTAGGATTGTCCGCCAAAAACTTCGTGCCGAAGGGGCTTTTTATTTTTATTTTTCATATAGAATAAATGTTTATTCGCTATCGGTCGTCGTTCAGTTATTGCATATGGTAAAACGAACACATGATTACATACATCGTTTACGCATGTGCAGCGACAATGTTACAAGCTCAAAGCGTAGCCACGCGAATAGCCAAGTACAAATATCGACTGCCTTGAAATATCGTATTAAAACCGAACGATTTTAATCGGTTCGTTTATTACTTGGCGCTTCGTTAGCTATGGAACTCCTCTCTTTACGTATACCTACATACGCGCGTGTGTATGCGTTCGGTCGCGATTTCAATGCCAATCGTTACTGCCATTCGTATATTCGTATGTATATAATACAACATGTGCTTGCGCACGTAACGTACATATGATATACAGGGTGCGACAAAAGTATGGAAACCCCTGGAAATATCGCAGAATATGCGTTAAAAAAAAATCAAAGACCCTATATCCGACGTATTTTTCGACGAGGAATCCGATGGTGACCTTGAATTTGACCTTGAACATAACCTCAAAGCTGCAGTGACTCAAAAATCAATTTTTCAAATGTAACCCCCATTTTTTATTGCAGATTTGAAAAGAGCGGAAAATTTCACGTTAAAATGTATGTTTTGTTTTTTTTTTTAAAGACCTTTTTTGGGGGCGCTACAGTTAGAAAATGAAGTTCTTCCGAGCTTAATTTTAGGTTAAATCGGGGTTTTATTTGAGCCTGTAGCACCCTTAAAATAGTCTTTAAAAAAAAAACAAAACATACATTTTGACGTGAAATTTTTCGCTCTTTTCAAATCTGCAATAAAAAATGGGGGTTACATTTGAAAAATTGATTTTTGAGTCGCTGCAGCTTTGAGGTTATGTTCAAGGTCAAATTCAAGGTCACCATCGGATTCCTCGTCGAAAAATACGTCGGATATAGGGTCTTTGATTTTTTTTTAACGCATATTCTGCGATGTTTCCAGGGGTTTCCATACTTTTGTCGCACCCTGTATGTATAATTTTCGGTTATTTTTGTTTTGTGAAAAGAAACTATTTGGGTTTTCCATCGATTCTTAAAATGTATTGTTTCATGAACATATTTACGTCTGCTCATTTAATATCTAATTATATAGAAAAAATGTTTGAAACGTGAAAGTTAGGCGTATTCACGTTAAAAGAGCAACTCTTTAAAAATACTTTTGGAAAGAATTTGATAAGACTGCGTGCAAGCTTCTAATTATCTGAATGAATTTAAGATTACTGTTTCAGGACAATTGTCCTGATAGAAATGCTCAACATTATAATAACACACTGGTGATTGAAAAATGACCAATTAAAAATTTTTTAAAGTAAATTATCATTATTTGGCTTTTTTGGCCATTTTGCTGTAAAAATTGTGTTAGAAATATTATGTGCGTATTTCCAATGACCAGAAAATGACCAATTAATTGTTTCAAACAATTTAGACCAATTTTCAAGCACTTTAAATACTATATCACTTTAAGCTTCTACCGCTAGATGGTGAGTACCTTCGAATATAAATCTGCAAGTGGCAAAGTAAAATTATTGGTATAACTTGAAATACGGTTCAAACTTAAGAATAACAAAGATCATGAGCAATCCCGAATGCAATAATTCATTTAAAATACGGTTCAAACACCTAACATTGTTCTATGTTTCGGTTCAATTTTTATTTTTATCGTAGCAACAAAAAAGGGCAAATTGACAAACCAATCAGCCAAAGCCAAAGGTGGCCTCTGTAATGCAACCATTTAATTTAATCAAGGATCGCGACTTAACAGCAGCAGTAGCAGCAGCCGGATATGACATTTCCCAGCGTGAAATATCCTTGGGGCCACGATCATCGTGTATGAACGTCCTGTGTGCCGCTCGCGATACGTTCTCGAAAAATGCATCCGACATTGTTATGCACACACACATATACACATGCCGAGTTTCATCATGACATTGGCCGATCGTCACTCTCGGTGCCGCGCGCGCGTTACAGCGACCGCAACATCCGCGTTTGCATCTGACACGTGATATATTATTCTTCCTCGTGTACTTGAGCATACGATGGAAAATCGATCGTACTTCATCGCGCATTTTTTAAATGCATGTATTACATTAATACCAACGCCGCGTAAAATTAATTCAACAAATCGAAATGATAACGATGTAAAATCGGTACTTTTACACGCTGGTGTGATCCAGGGTCGTTCGTTGCTGCATATATAATGCGCATTGATCACCCCCCGCGTCGACGACGTCACAAGGACCTTTTCTCTATCTCTCTCGCGTAATCCTGATTAAACAGCCACATATCCTACATAAAGCGCCATTCAATGTTACGAAGGTTCCAGGCTTAATTGGTACTATTCATATTATATTCAAAAGAGAAATAACCGCGTGTGCGCAAGCTCGATCAGCTTCGCCGCATGGAGTTTGTACCCCTGGTCCCAGTAATAAAACACATTTAAATAATCAAATACATGTAATCATTTCTGTTGTCGTGGCCTTGCCGAGCCGATCATCGCAGCGCAATGGTGGTTGCTAATTTTTGCCGGTTACCTATATAGTTTTTGTCGTCGCGTTTGGCATTACGATGTATGTACAGAAATATAATCGAATCCTTGATTAATAGAAAATCTGGCGATAATAAGGATCTCCCAGTAATATACATTAAACGTGTATTAATTTTATCGATCGAATCTTGACTCATATTTATCGTCCAAGTGGCTATATTCAGGGGAAAATTATATACGAAATTTTTTTCATACACGAAATATTTAATGTAAAACTCAGATAATCGGAAATTTTCGTGTACAAAAATTAAAATTTCCGGGATAAGTTCATGGACGTAATTTTCCGAAAAATTAGAAAAAAGAAACAATCAAACATAAAAACGAAAAACGACGTTCAGTTTTTAAGTACGATTGACGTTATTCATACTATCGATAGACGAAATAATGGCAACGCGCAAAAATAGTTCGTTGCTGTGCAGATTCCAAGAATCATTCAAAAGAACGTGTAGACGATTCGTGTGACAACTATGACTTGACGGCAAATATTCTTATACAATGCGATATATCATAGATAAATGTATGTACATGCATTACGGTTGTGTCGTACATGTTCACGGCAATCGTCGTCGTCGCATACACGAGATTCGTGATAAGGACTTTTTTTCTTCGTTTGCTCGTACCCCGGAAGTTTCATCTTCTTTTCTCTCTCTTTTTCTCTAATCGTACAGTTTGTGACATTGACTTTAAAAGATAAGCGCCGCATCGATGCACTTTGCTCGTATGCATGTATTTTTATCGAAATTCGAGTTACAAATTGAGCTTCATACGTATTGCGAGACATTGAGATAACGCGGAACAATATTGTAATGCAACTGAAATGAATTCACTGACCGACTGCAATTGAGTTCGGCTTATATGCTTATTAACACGATCTTATTATATAGTCCGGTCGAACGATGACGACGACGAAGATGATGATGATTGCGCGTCGATCATTTTTTGTTTGCTTACCCGCTCGTGGCGCACGTGGAAATTTTTCCACGATTTCTGCGTTGTATGAAAAGTATGAATTTCATTGTTCTTACAAAAAAATTGAACCATACTATAATTATGCATCAATAAAAAGGTTACAGATTTCGTTACAGTAAATATATAGACTAATAAGGAGCCCACATTTTCTAAAATAAGTTTGAAAATTTCCATTTTTACCTTGGCTTCGGTATATCTTTCAGTTGGTACTTTTTCACAAAACCTCGAAATGTCCTTGTTTTTGTTGAAAAAAAACTGAAATCCTAGTTTTCGTTATTGCAAATCAAGCAGCTTGAGTTGAAAATTTGATCTTGACATTCTTGGCCGGTTAAAAGGAGTCACAGTGACAAGTGCCGTTTGATGTTCTCGCGCGTACCGGTTGATTCATCGCGACGTTATTGTGCGAGCAACTCGGCTTTGATTCATTTATGTCGCTTGGACGCGCTAAAGCTCGTTTAATCTCTCATTGTTTTTGTTTTCTGCGCGTCAAGATAATTAGATGAATATATTTAATGGCAGTCGCGTACGCGAGCAGATTTTCGGATGAACGGCGGAGTCGATCGAGGAAGATACGTGGCTTAATGAAAAAAAAGAGAGAAGAAAAGAATGCCTGCAGCGCATCGTTGACCTTGAAGTGATATGATTTGAGCATATACTATTATGGCTATATACGACTGATGCATGTAGCACAATAAATCAGAAGCAAACGAAATCCCGGTGCGTCGCGTGCGCGCCAACACGGATAATGCGATCGCGTTGCAGCTCGCAGCGGCGGCAGTAGCATCGACTCGCAACAGCTTCGGCCTTGTCTTTGAATATCTAATGTGATAAGACAAAAACGAGAGAGCGAGCTAGCTTATCGATGCACACACGTGTTTCGTATGTGTTGCATCTACGCTACGCACGCGTGTAGCTGAAAGGAAAAAAAAGAGAGATGTAATAAAAGAGCGAGCGCGTTCGTGCGTTAAGTGCAATGGCAAAGTGCAATTTAGAGATGCGCGCGCACACACATACACGTAGCCTGCCTCACGCGAGAGAGCCGACCCTGAACTTGACTTGCCATGACGCGGAGCGCGCGACTATATTGTATGCGCTTATATACTCGTGCGACGTATATACACTGCAAAAACACGCGAGCGTCGCATCTATATACCCACACACTTTTGCATGTGCACTTGCTCTTCCGACGAGCGTATCATAATAAACACGTGCGCGCAATCTTTTGCATCTCGTTTTCATTTTGTCGGCGATGCGAATCTCGATTTTTCTTGCTTTTAAAATCTTAACTATTTATTATTATGGTCTTTCACAAGCTTTCGAGGTAAATAAATACTCGTTATTAATATTTTCTCGTTAGAGAAAGTAATATGCAATTTGGTATAGAGGAATTCAGCAAAGAGAAGCTTCTGAATACCCGTGCTATGTGGATTTTTATAGTTTATTGAATAGAATTGTACAAGAAAATCCTCATCAACTTGAGAACGAAAACGATTGAAGGAATTTCATTTTATCGCGAAAATCTACTCGAGTATATCGCGCGCAACGAAAGCTGCATTCCGTGTGTCACTTTGGCCGTCAAGTTCGCTTATTCAAAACTAATTTCAATGTATTTAAAGTAGTTTCAAAGTCATTAGAACCATTCTTTGATTCATTATAGATTATAGAAATATTTTTATTTGACCACTTTCAGATTTGCAAAAAACAAGGTACTCGCCATCTAATGTCGGTGGCTTAAATAGTATTGTTATGTTCAAGGTGTGGAAAATTAGTTTAAAGCACTTACCAGAGGGTATCTGGTGAATCCAAACATCTAAGGCATTTTTTAGAAAATTTCATTATCATCATTGCATGTACTTGCCAAAAAAATTTTACCATGGCCAAGGTTATTAATTACGTCATAGAGTTAGTTACTTTATTTCTTTATACAACGAAGTTTTTCTCCGCTTATTTTCAATGGTTAACATGAGTGTCAAAATCGATCGTAAACTTGGTTAATCGTCCTTGAGCGATGTGCGATAAAAGATTCGCATTATCTTATTTACGGTTAATCGAGTATAGTGCTTAGCCATGAAAAAAATCATGTTAAGGTCGCGCGCATCCCTTTCATATGTGGCAACCGAAAAAAAGAACTGGCAATCAACGCTCGAACGTTTCCTCGAGCGATAAACAAACGCATTAACCTCGATATAGTTAATCGAATCACAAAGTTCGTGACAATATATAAGTATTGTGATAAGACAAGCCGCGGGTAATACGTAACAGCGTAGTATCGAGTAGACCTCACGCAAATATCGATTCAATCAGTCGACTAAAAGGATATTAATTTTTCAAGATCGTTGCCTGGGGACTTGGCCTACATGCAGGCGCATCATTCCAAGCGCTTTACGAATTATATCAGCAAATAGGTTAATTAATTATCGTATTAACAGCCGAGGCGTGATGGTGGGCGATACAAATGATGCAACATTAAAGACTCATGCGAGTGAGCTATTTACGGTGTGATGTAAGTCTAGGCCGAAATTACCTGTATAATACATATCGTATATCACCTTTACACACGGAAACTTTTGGCTTTGCGAGTGTATTTATAGCGAATAAGCTCATCGAGCTCCGAGTCGGAACTCTGTGTACAATAAAAGCTCACTATGTAATGAGGGTGGAATTCAAGGTCGTGACACAGGCGGGATAGTAGGATTCGCAAATATATTTGTGTGTGTGTATGTGTGTGTGTGTGCGTGTGTGTATACGCGGCCAAAGTGAGAGAAGGACAAAGATCTCTTGACGGTCGCCGAAAAGACAAAAAAAAATTAAAGCGAATTACAGCAGTTGCGTAGTAGTGGTAGCTCACTTCGTGTCATGGAAGTCACCCCTGCGACTCCTTGATGTGTTGGTAAAGGGCAGACATTATAGTTCGAAGCGAAGCTATCTACGTGATATTACTGTATGACTTTGACCCGTATCGATATAAAACAAAAGTAGGGAGAAAAGGAAACCCGGGGAGTTTGTCTTGCTCGAGATTTCGTGTGCCACTGCGGAAAATAAGAGAAAGAGAGAGAAGAAAAAAGGTTAATCCGAAAGCCGATAATAGTAAAATTTAACCTTTGTTATTCAAGTTCGAGTTCGTAACCTGTAGGAATAGGAGCAGTATATGTTGCATTTGCCGTTGCGGGGGCACAGTGACCTCACCCTTGGACTGTGCACGAAGTTGACTCGCTTGACCCTGACCCTTTTTCAATCATCTTCTTCGTTAAAATAAAAAGTTATTTAGCGAATTTTGGACCCCAAGCCAACTTCTAGAATATTAAGCTTTGTAAAGATTGCATTTTGAATACTGCCGCAAATGTTAGATCGTATTTTAGAAGAAAAAATATATAAATCAGTTAACGATATTCTTACAGTCTTTTAAACATTTTTGAAAATTAACTTAGCATAGAAGATTTTTTGTTTTTTTTTTAATTTCTCCAACTTTGAATTGACGTAACCGAAAAATTGAAGTAATCAAAACTGTGAGAGCCTTTGTTTACACATATGAAATAGTGACCTAGAAGTCTGAACATTTCAAATATTTTATTTTTCAATCTATATTCCATGAAAAAGCATGTAAGTGTAAAGCTCAATTTTTGGGATCAACTCGATGATAGCTGTTTATAAAAGGCAATATATCCATCGAGACGTTAAGATCATCTTCAACAAATACTCAATTAATCGCGGCTAGTGTTTAGCGCGCAGACGTTCGATGTATCGAGTGACGATACGCATCGCAGTGTGTCTCGTAAATAACACACTCGACCTTAATAATTACCCATATCTCGTGTGTACACGTTACACACATAAACATTCATTTAATTGTAATCCAGTACAGACGAGTGTTATGTTTTTTTCCCTATTCTGTATTATACGCACTCGGCGCTGTATAGACGATAGTTCGTTCCACGTATCGTGCGCGAAATTCTCGCGCGCCTGACCGACGCTCTATCTTTACTACTGAGTCCCGATATACTGTCGAGGTTCGCGATTCAATAATATGCCCCCATTGACTCGATTTACGTCGAAGAGTAAGGCTATTTTTTCACATACTTGTTGAATGCATTGCGCTTGCTTCCGTGTTTATATTTAGAGTCTTTTTGCATATTTTGCAAATCCTCGTGTAAAATCTGACTATTTGAAATGGAGCTGCCGCTTAAAATGAGATGAGCAGTAAATTACTCATGCGAATACAATACGCTAAAAATAGTAAATTTTTTACAATTTTAATCATCACGTGATTTAATTTTCAGTTTAACAAATTATAACTGCAGTTGATCCTGATAAACTTTTCATCAACGTAATCGAATGAAATTGCGAGATAATGTGCCACGTGCCGCATCTTGAAAGAGCTAATCCCGTTGAAAGTGTATATGCGAGCGTGCGAGCGTAAATTAAATTTTTGCAGAATCCGGACCACCCATAAAATCTTTTGCCCATACAATAAAAGTATAAAATACATACGTATTCGTAAGTGCGTACGCTCGTACACATTCGGGGTCTTTATCACAGCGAGAGGCAAGCTTTATGCGAGGTTGGAGAAAGAAGAAAGAAGAGAGGAAAAAAGGGGACTGCTTATATAAGGGCCAATTATTCTATTCGAAATAGATCTCGCCGGTTTGAAAGACAAGCGAAGGTCGATGTTTATGTATACAACACGTGACGACCTTGTCGTATACGGAATTTTTTTTTACGTTTTCACCCACCGGTTGAACTCGGGCTACGCTATGTATGAGCATTTCTCGTATCTATGCGTATCGATCAGGGCTCAAAGTACACTGTAAAACGTATCTTTTAGATTTATTTTACACATTGAGCGTTTGCATTGATTACAAATTAAATCCAAGCGTAAATTGGATTTGAGCTTTTGAAGCTATGCTGCGCAGACTGGCACGTGTGCTTTGAATGGAAAACTCCCCGAATACTCCACCTTTACTGCTTACGAGTCTATGCGTAAAAGACAAAATGATATTGATAATTGAATTCGAATCATTCATCCACGTATACCTCCCTTCGTTCTGAAGTTATTTTAAATTAAATTTCGTGAACATCGCCGAGGACATACAAAAACTTCAACTGACATTGGCATTGAAAATCGTATAAAATTTTTCTACCTTACAATTCGATCGTCATCTCGAAACAATACAAATGCGTTAATTAAATTTTCATTTATACTTACTAAACGTTCGTGTTTCATTATTGCTCTCAAGTTTTCATTGTTACGCGATACATCGAATAATAATAGCAATTTCAATATTCATGCGAAAGCCGTGTAAAAGTATACAAAAGCAATTTGCTACATCAAGTACGCAGGATGCACAGAAAATCGATTCAAGATCTGCCTCGCTCGTGCACGAGCGCGTGAGCAACATACCATAGCTCTTTTACTCAACTCGACGCGATATATACGATACATACAATGTAATTTTGTAAGTGTATTCCACGCGGCTATAGGAGTCAAACTATACTTTAATTAATTAAAATTTGTTTTCTTTGAAATGCTTCACACGTGCTCGGTGAGCTCGCACGCGCATCAATGTATACAACTACGCCGCAACCCCGAGCGGACTCGAGCTTTCAATATTACGCTCTCAATGCGATCGCGGCGGGGAGGGGGGAGGGATTCGTTATCTATCCATCTAGGTACGTGTTGAAGTGCATTTGTATAAAGGACAGAGAGGGCAAAAGTACGTATGTAAACTCCGCAGATATCTGCGTAGGCGGCTAAAAGGAAACCCATATGTACATGATGTACGTGCGTGTAATTGCTGCGTGGTACAACAACCCACGCACGCATGTTATAAGCTTACGCGGCCTTGATGGCTCTATGGATTTTTCGTATTGTGTGCAGCTTGTGCATTTATTATTGTCTATAAACAAATAGGCACGTATACGAGCTTTATTTTTGAGTTTGGCCCGTGTCTATACTTCCATTAACGAAAGCGCATCGACCGAAGTGTTTGCATAGATGCGGTTTGTTACGCTTGGAGCATCAGCTCTATGAAAATGTAAATTGTGAATTTGGTGAATCTTTACTAGCCATGCTTACAACGCTATTTTCTGTTTTCTATCTATTTAAAATAAATGGTTAAATATTGGAGAGTGTGATATTTCATTTAAAAATGTTCAGTTGAAACACTCATACATTCAACTTTTGCAGCAACACAACTTTCACAAATCAATAGTAATTCAGTGTAAAATTAAATGCTGAACGATTTAATCGATGATTAACGGACGGACGGAATTGTTTTAAACTTATACAATTATATTACTTTGCCACTTGCAGATTGACAGATGAAGAAACCCGCCATCTAGTGGTTGAGGCTAGCTCTATACTTGAATTTTTGCAAATTTTTTGATCAGTTAGCGAAAAAAAGAAATCAATAATAAAATACCAATTTTCAATCAAATTGTTTGAATTGGAGTATCAAATTAAGTTTGTTTTGATAATTTTTGCAGATAATACAAATATAACAACTTTTCATGAATTGTGTTGTGCAGTTGAAGCAAAAAAATTAATCAATATCGAAACAATTATTCCAGTAATGATTTAATGTGAAAGTACCTTAAATAAAGTTCAGTATCTGTCACTTATTGTCATAGTATTGCTCTGTGCGGATTTCAATGGTATAAAATTATGATGAAGCTTTTTATCGCATGGATTTTTTCTTAAACAGTTCTAATACTAATTGCTGTAAAAGCCCGTCTATTTAACCGCGTACTTTTGTCGAAAAATATTTATTAACTTCCGGACAAAGGCTGCGATGCATATACGCGCCGCGTGTGCAGCAGCTGGGATGTCCCGAGTAATAACACTACTTCGTACGATTCGTATGATTCACTTCTCGACAAGTTGCATATTATTGGCATCGTTGCAACCAGTCGTGCGCACTAATATAGCGTACACATAAAATTCATATCAGTCGCAAAGCGGAAATCGCTCGTTTGCCAGTGATGACACACGCGCGACGATGGCACGCATAGCTCATTTCATTGGAAGTGCAAGTTTGATATTCTATTAATTCTCCCTTCCGAGAATTGCAAAAGCTCGTCAGCAGTTCGCTCCGCTGATAACTCTATTTTATCGCGTGTAACTTCAACTTCCAGTCGCAGAAGTTGCAGAGATATATATTTATGCGTTATAACGTTGGTTTACTTTTGAAAGATATTTGAAGTAAAGCCGTCCCGATGGCGCGTTAGTGTTTAACTTTTACAATACATAAAAAAAATTTGCTCTTTTTTAATTAAGCTTCGGCAACACTTTCTATTAATAATATATCATCTATCATCGATGGTATCATCGTCACACAGTCTTTGGGCCTGCATCTTCGTCGATATCTTCCATTGCTCTCTTCCTTTCATTCTCTCAAGGTCGCACTTTGTCTACACACCATTGCGGAAGGGACAAAAAGAAGAAGAAAAAAAAATAACAAAACCAATACGTGTATCGCTTTCTCGAAAGACACTTCGTTTTCTCTCTGTCTGTACATTGTATACGCATGCACAAGCATGTGTTGGCGCGCGAAAAAGCGAGTACGTAAGCGTGCGGCGTACATCGGGAAGCAGCAGCAGCTGAAGATACAGCCGCAGTAAGTGCGCCAGTGCAGATGTGTGTACTTCGCGGGGGCCTTGACACATCGCATGGAATTCGTTACGCCGTCGTACACACAGACGTGTGCGGACACGGACACTCGAGTGAGCGATTTTTTCCAAGCGCTCGAGAAAAAGAGAATATGTATACGAGAATTGGCTGACAAACAAAGGGCTGAGTCAACGCGTTTACTTAAAAATATATAAGCTTGCTCTGCTTGTGTATGCGATGAACTTACCTTAATTGCCTCTTCGAGGGGCACTGCGTCGCATTATTGCATGGAAAAATTTTTTCGTTTTAAAGCTCACAATTGGAGATTTCGTCGATGACGTTTGAAACAGACCTATTCGACTCAACCGATATGTCAATAGAAAATCGGAGCATCCAAATATGATTATGCCGACACTCACACCTTGACAAAGTCGAGGTAACCAACTCTCGAGCTTGAGTAGCAGTTTTCAGGTGCTCCAGTAACTTGTGTGTAATAAACACACCTGCCCTTCTCCGAGGCGCGGCAGATAAGCGGGATGCAGTGTACAGTCGACTGCAGGCCGACAGATGTTGGCGTTACTGCTTTTTTGTGCTCTTTTTATCTTTAACGATTTAATAACACAAATGCATAATGAAATGCACCAGCGTATGACCCGCTGCGACGATGGTCGTCCCAAGGACTCTTCGTTAAACGAGATTTCACGATCGGCGAGCTCTCGCCAATCTTTTCTACGACTCGAGCACATAAGCCGCATACAACATACTAAATCTCATATTTATTTGTCAAACAACGCCACAGCTAATACCGGGAAAAACGTCACCAATATATTTTTATATACAATATTATATAGTTCCAACGATTCTCGCCGCGCGAGTCACACAATTGCGTCTCAGCAAAACATTTTCCCCATTACAATTGCAACGCGCGCGCGGTTTCGGTCGAGCGTCGATAAGCGCGCTCAAAGCTTAGTAATAATTTTCGCGTTACGCAGCGGGTAACCTTCGAAAGCACTTTTAGATCGCCTGCACTATAACCGTTGCTACTGCTGTTGCCGCGGCTGCTTAATCCATTTCGCGCGTGTAACCATTGTATCTATAAACGTATTTACGTGCACAATTGCTCTCCTGCGCCGAAGACGCGGTATTGGCGCTTGAACTGTTGGTATATTATGCCAAACTATTTTAACTGAAGTTTTCTATTTTAAAGTTCGCATGGTGCCTTGAATGACACTTCATACATTTGGCCAATACACGCGGTACACTAATTAGAAGTTCGCTGAGCTCCAAAATATGATCCATTCTCCAGAATTCTGCTTATTTAGGAATTTAAAAGTAGAAGTATCAAACATCGCTGATAAAAATTCTTTTATTAGTAGATAAACATTTTATTAGTTTTTGACATTGACATAATAGGGCCATTAGAACTAGATATGAATGAGTCAAACGCTTACCAACATTTTATGGTTATATAATGATCCACATTGTTTTTCTGTTTGATACCTATTTTTAGACTATATTATGTTCATACACAAAATCAATTGATCTATGCAAAACGATGCAAAACGATATACTATTTTTACATTACCACTTGCAGATTTACAGATAAAGGTACTCGCCATCTAGTGGTGGAGTCTCAAAGTGATCAATACGATAAAATTTTAATGTGGTTGGAAATTGGTCTAAATTTTTGAAATAATTGTTTTTAGTCATTTTCAAGTCATTCAAAATGCGTTTAAATTGTAACAGAAAACCGTCAAAACAAGACAGTTAATAGTAATGTATTTTGTTACATTTTTCAGTCATTGGACCATTATTAATGTCGAGTATTTTTCAATTTCATTAACTTTGTTGGAAAACCCACAAATGAACCCAAAACTATTCATGACTGTAGGCATCTCGTTTGACGCATCGAATACTAGAAAAGTATTAGTAGTTCTTGTTCGCTGGCAAAATGCATGATTTGTGTATTCGTTTATAAAAATGTACACATGCGTCGCTGACCTTCTCAATTCAATCGAATCATCAATCAAAACGCTTGAACAGCGATGAACATTAAGGTTTAGGCGAATATGACGGCCGTTTAAAAGCGGCTGTAGTAATCTTAATAGGCTTGTTATTAATGTATTGCCCTCAAAAAATCGAAAGATTGTTTATTATTTGAGCAATTAAATATCGTTGGGAGTAAAAGAGAGAGAAAGAGAGAGAATGGGAGACGGGCGAATGAGAGATAAAGGGGTCGCACCTGCCTGCTCTCGCACACGGCACTGCTGTGCAGTGATGGTGCTTCTTCCAGGATCATATTATATTACTCTTGTTGACCCATTTTTACGGTGTAATATATGCGTACGCCATTTCCCGACTTCAATGCTCTTTATAATCGGAGCCAAGACTCGATTTTTCAAGTCTCGCGTATCACCGGCTTTTTGGTCAATCACGCGCAAGGGAACCTGCGCCCTATATACACAAAGGCGTGCAGATGGCGAGTCGCTTACTCTCTCTCTCTTTCTTTCTTTCTCGTGCACACGGGATCCCGGCGTACGATATGTATAGGTATACCACTACTAGCGATCGCAGTGCATTATTCAAAAGTGAGAAACAAAGAAAACTGTGTCAAGGTTCGCGGCGGGAACGTATACACAACGCGCGCACATATATATACGGCGGCAGGCGTTTATATACGTATTGTATGTATATAGAGTACCATTCGTCTCGCTCCAAATAATCGTACACGCCAATGGCCCCCGAGCGCCGATATATATATATCTCGTATACAGTATACAACAACCGCACTTGCAAACGCTCTCGGTTCGACTGATTTCGAGTTATTTACACGTACACATGCGTATACGCACACAGCAGCAGGGCAGAAGAGAGAAAAGCGTAAGTATATTAATGACGTTAAAGAGGCGCAGGCCGCGCCGGCTTTGTTTCCGACCTCGCTGTATATATGTATGATGTGCATGCTACCCGAGCAGTATTATATATATTCGCGCACAAAAGCTCGAGAGACGCCGACGAAACAACGGCTTGCGATAATAAGCGTGTAACAATTTTTTTTTGGCCGCTCAAAAGTAGGCCAGCCCCGTAATTTTTTTGTTTTGACGTTTTTTAAATGACGGCGACCGGCGATTTTTTAATTTGTATTTTTATTATGTAGTTTACTGCTGCTGCTACTGCTACTACGATAGTACATATAATGGGTTTTTGTATGTTTACGGTAAATAATTAATTGTGTTTTTACACTTTGAAGCTCATTCGCGCGTATAAAGTCGCGTGCATGCGGACATAGTTAAACGCACGAAATTTCAAGACTTTGATCGTAATTAAACGATGTGTCGTTGCCTCGAAAAAAAATTATTACCTTGTGGACCGATCACTCTCGTGATTATAATTATGCGTGCCCGATCGGCACACGTGATCGAGATTCGAGCTTTATACGTGAAATCTTGATTTGACGGCGCGGCGTGCGCTGCACTCGGTCGCACGTAGCAATTATTATACGCGTGCGTATACTTATACACGTTTAATTCCGAAGTAGCAGCTGCGTTACATCATCGATACGTGCATTATATGTATTTCTCTCGAGGAGTATAACGGCTCGTAATGCAATGCACGATGACGACGACGCCGACGACGACGACGACGAAAATGCAAATATGCACTGCGAGCAACGGATTAAGGGATCGCGTATGTGCATATACACACCACACCAGGTGCGAGATATAAATACGAGCGTTATATATTTTTTTCTTTTTCTCCATTACTCCGGTGGTGCGCCCCGAGTAAAGCGTATACGTACGCCAACAACATGTTGCGCGTCGTGTAGTTGTACTTACTGCATAAGGTACTTGCGCGCGGCACGCTTCCTTGACGTTGTCCTGACGCTCGCACGCGCGCACACGCCTGCCATCCCCTCTCTCGACTGAGTGTCTAACGTATTATATACATGTAGCCCTTATTTAATATATAATCTTTTTACTCGTCGTCGTTATACACGCGGCTCGACTTTTTCTAGGTCATTTTCGTCACGCTGGGCGAGACACCCCATTGCACAAATGCCGTATACTTTCTCGGGTGATCCTTTTTTTCCTTTTTAATTTTTTTATCTTTTTTGGCTCGGACGAACCGCTGCGCACTCGCCTATTTACTCGCGTACATGGTAGTATACACACGTGTAATACAATCTGGGTCATCGCGCGCGCTCGCTGCCACCCTCCTTCGCTTTTATCTTAACATAATTCATATAGGAAAAAGCGAGGCACGTAGACTCACTTAGATAAAATATTGAAAATAATTTTTATAATAAAAAAAAATGATATTTTGAAACTACAGTTAATGAATGCAATGCAATAGTCAAAAGTCATAATTTTTGCATATTTATTAAATGACAACCAAAATAAGGAAGGCGTTAAAATCAGTGCTTCTTGCCCCAGCAGTAA
This sequence comes from Trichogramma pretiosum, assembly GCF_000599845.2. Lineage (NCBI taxonomy): Eukaryota > Metazoa > Arthropoda > Insecta > Hymenoptera > Trichogrammatidae > Trichogramma > Trichogramma pretiosum. The sequence goes on from NW_019641688.1 coordinate 844,637, forward strand.
GAGTAACTGGGCTCGGGGCAAGAAGAGCGCACTAGAGAAGTAGGTTGCTCATACTTGATACTCTATGCGCGCATATTGTAAATACACGTAATTTGTTTATGAACTGAAAAATGATGAAAAAAGTTTAATACATAAACATGTAAGTGTAACTTAAAGTGTAGCTATGATTCAAATTTTTACAACACAAAATCTCTAAAATAATCAAAAAAAATTTTTTATTTGAAAAAAAAATCGAGTTCAGAGGATAATCCTCAAATTTTTTCAGAAATTTTGGAGATGACCTTAGAAAATTAGATTTTTCATAATTTTCGGAAAATGAACAATCGTCCTCAAAAATATTGAAAAAATTTACGGATGTTCTTTGATTAATCATACAACTCATTCATTCTATAAACTTTTTTACTCAAATCAATCGTTTTTGCAATAAAAAAATAGTTGGATTTTTTATATAAACAATTAACTTAGGGAATGCCGTTTTGCTAGAAATAGCTGATTTGAAAGTCTGTGAAAATTTCTGATATACAATTACACCATGACAAACTTTGATCATATTTATGGAGTGTTTCATTGTAAAACTTTGAAAATCATTTCCAGTTTTGCAGAAATTTTTACTGCTTGTTTTGTTTAGATATTCATAGCTTTTTTACTACGTTTTTAATCCTAAATCTGAGCCCGGATTCGAAAAAGGCATTGAGTTAATAATTACGATCGGTGACGAGCAAAACAACAACACGGTAAATATGAGGTTAAGTTGAAACGAAAAGTCAGCAGACCTCCGTCACGAATTTTCACAATGCCTGGCGTACCGCGACACTAATGCCCCGCTTCAGGCGCTACTCTTGCCCCATTAAGACATGTTTTTGAAAATTAATTATTTCATAAAATATTGCGTTTAACGAAATTTTGAAAAAAGCCTTTTCATCGGGAAGACATGACTGTTTTAATGAAAAAAAAGCGGTAGCATAAAAAGCATTATTAAAAAAGATACAGTAGTGTGAAATAAGAAATTTTTGTAATAATTGTAGCGTATTTTTGTTTCGAGTGAAAATTAGTAAAGAAAACGTTTTTTCGTGTCGTTTTTGCATGCAATCGATAGTTACAAGTATCTCTCAACAATAAGCGGGAAAAAAATTTATTTAAAAAATCATTATCATTGAAAAAACAAGAAGTCGTATCACCCCGCAAGTTACACTTGCCCCGCTCTCCCCTATCTACCCTATGCTATAATGTTTGGCTCGTTGCACGCGCGCGTGCACGTGTTCCGCGCGACAAAAAAAAGAAAAAAAAATGGACAGTCAAACACATGCACACCGAGTAGGTGTATTCGACTCATGCGACACTTCACTTTTGATATGAAATCGTTGAAATTTAATCGTAGTAATTTCCACGGATTTTTCTCTTATGCTTCAAGTGTTTAATTTTGTCATGTACTGGAGTTTTTGGCTTTTCATGCTACATTCCAAAAATTGGTACACCAAAATTACATTTGTATTCCAAAAATCGTAATTTAAAAAGCAAACTGTTTGAGATACAACGTCTTGGTTATGTTCGCTTTGGAACATCAATGCATACAGTTAGCAACTTGAGGTGAGACGATCTGTCCAATAATTAGCCCTGAACAAACACTTGAGCATAATTTCTTTTTTGTTTTTTTTTTATTTTTTTTTTATTTTTATCATTCATGTTCTGAAAAATTACCTGGAAGCTGTAGCTTAAACGGTTCATTCTGAATGTTTAGACACGTCCACGCATTTAAAAAAAAATATGATTTGTCAGAAAATGCAAAAGAAAAAAAAGGTTCAACTCGCAAAGTATACCATTAAGGCTCATGAAAACACCATTAAAGTAAAGTATCATGGTGAAAAAAACCAATTTTTCTAAATTATAAAAAAGCAATGGAAAGGGGAGCAAATATACTACTCAAAAATAATATTTAAAAATTTCGAGTTTGGCCCCTCAACGGAGAAACGAATGGAAGCTAAAACGAAAGATTCGTCGAATGAAGATGAAATATTTGAGTTTATGTACATAAGCTGAGAAAAATGATTTAGTTTTTACTACAAAATGAATGACAGTTTGAAATACTTTATTTTTATTCATTGAAAGATGTTCATATGAAAAAAATTGTCTACAATTACAAATGCTCTGTGACCAATCTCACACTTTTAGGGTTTTCTTCAACTCATTCAAAGGATTTGCTTCGATCATATATTGCATTTATATGAGATTGGAGGGTACTTTTTCCGAGCGGAGGGTTCGCTCTGATTATGTACTGTATTGATGTGTATTTTCAGAGTACTTTTCTCTTCAAATGATTTAAGACAAATTTCACATTCAAAAGGCTTGTTCCACTTATGTATTGCATTTATGTGAGATTTGAGGTCACTATTGCTACCAAATGATTTGTGACAAATATCACATTCAAATGGTTTGCTACGAGTATGTACTGCACTTATGTGAAATTTTAGATTATGTTTTAGTCCAAATGATTTCTGACAAATATCACATCCGAAAGGTTTGGTACGATTATGTACTGTACTTGTGTGAGTTTTGAGATGTTTTTTTTGTCCAAACGATTTGTGACAAATTTCACATTCAAATGGTTTGCTACGAATATGTACTACATTTATGTGAGATTTTAAATTCTATTTTAGTCCAAATGATTTCTGACAAATATCGAAGGGTCTGCTTCGATCATGAACTGTGTTTATGTGCATTTTCAGATTACATTTTAGTCCAAATAATTTGTGACAAATCTCACATTCAAAAGGTTTTTTCTTATCGTATACAACATTCATGTGATTTTTGAGGTTATCCTTGCGACTATATGATTTATGGCAAATCTCACTTTCAACTGGTCCAATGTTTTCATGTATCGTATTGATATATCTCTTGAGACCCACTTTTCGATTATAAGTTTTTCGAATTATTTTACACTTATAAGAAAATTTTGTTTCAGATGCTTCTTTTAATATTGTCATATTCTTATATTCTTCAATCTTCAATCTGGGATTTATTCGAAAATGACAATTATTATCATAATCAAATCCTTTTTTTATCAAAATTATCATTTCTTTATCTATAAAATAGTTGGTTTGAATTTCGTTGTCTATTTTCACAATTGGTAAACTTTGATACTCAGTTTTGCAAACGGTTTTTGATAAAAATTTTTGTTCAAGTTTGACATTTTTGCACTCAAAATCTATAAATATTTATTTGCCTAACTTGTCCTGCAACATCATATCTTCCTAAAATTAAAATTGTGCAGTAATTTTTGATAGTTGAAATTTAGAATATAATTTTTACTCCTTTAAACTTACTGGTAATTTATAAAATGGGAATGTTGCAAAGTTTTTAGTTTCGCAATGATCTACGGATTTGAAAGTATTATTGTCGCCTACATCTGGCCAAATATTGTTCGGCTCTTCCTTCACCCTATAAAAAATAACCAATTTTGATAAAGCAATCGCTTTAGAAAATATCATGCATGCTCAAAAAATATTATACCTAACTGCGCCCTCCCTGGTTACCATCGCTCGCTAATTGTTTGTATGTATATTCACTCAGAATTTTCACGAAATACGCCGAAAAAATATTCGAGGTTATGCACCTCGAGTAACTAACACGATACCCCGAATTCACCAATTTGCAAACACTTGGAATTGAGCTCTGCGGTAGCGGCTGAATGAACTACTGGTATATTAGCAAGTAAATCCCACGATTGCTATCGCTCCTTGGTGATATCCTTATATTGTCGACTTACGACGACCGTGTGTAGTAATGTTCTCCATTACATCCCAAGTTGTTAGATACAATTATCAGTTCGGTGGCGCTGCACAACGTCCACAAAGCCAAATTAAAAAAGAAAAAAAAGTTACATATTAGAGAAGTGAAATTCAGAGACGCATCTATGAAAACAGTATTTTTTCTTGAATGCTTTGAAAATTATTATTTTTTGTTTACTCGGTAAAGAATGGACAATTATAGAAAAAAAATATTAGAAAAGAGTGCTTAGTATTAATTACAGAAATTTTTTTCGAAATTGTTTTTTCAGCATTGCTTATAAAGTGTGAGGATCGAACGAAATAAGAATCTCCTCTTTTTCTGATTGCGACGCGGGGCACGCGCGCGCGCTGATATATCCCGCAAAAAGACGAGGCTGCGCAAAAGGCAGCTGTTGCTACTCACTTTCGTGTACAAATATACAGTGTCGGCTACTGCCACGAGCGCACGATCAGCGCGCGGCGGGGATTGTATTAATATTTAGGTCAATGTGTAATTATCGTCGGAGTGCACACACAGCACAGCGGCTTACGGTTTTAAGTAATCTTAGCATGCCCTCGCCGTCCTTCTGCGAAAATCGGCTGGTATATATTGTAATAGATCGTACTTATAAGCCACCCCAGCAGCAGCAGTCGCCGCGCGCCAGAAAAAAGTGAGTCTAGGAGCGATCATCGCCTTCGAAATCACCTATACGCGCAGCTGGTAATTACACGCCGTATGAGAGAAAATTATTATATGGTGCCGGATCGCTGCGATACAGCTATTTTGTTAATTTTAACGCGGTCGTTTCGGCGATATTTTATGATCTTTGCCACGCGTTGATCGCGAGCCGCTGCTGCTGCCACCCGATATGTAATAAAGAGGCTTTTTTTAAACGTTGACGATTTTTCTTCTCTCCCTCACTTTTTTTTCCTCAACTTAAACTCGCTCGCGCTCAAGCTCTTGCGTATATATGCTCTTATATATACACGAGCAGGTGTCGAGCAGCGTTAAAGTCGTGTTCCGGGCGTCTTTGTCGCCCACCTGCCCGGCCTCCTTATTCGCGAATCATTTTCATTACGCGCGCAGGAGCTGTACATGGCATATAACGAACGACGACGACGGCGGCAGCGTCAGTCTGCGACGTATTATTAATTACACATTTATTTAAAAATATGATTGCACGTGTAGTGCTTTGGCCGATCGATTTGATGAATAAATGCGCCGACGTATTCGAGGTCGCTAGACCTGCGCCGGATGTAAACAGAGCTTATAAAACGATGTTGCTTAAATTTGCGAAGGATCAAAGGGAGTATCACAGAGACGAGCAGACACCGCACGATATTTTACTAATGATTGTTAAAATTCGGTTCGATCGTTTACAGCATGTGTTGTACGATAGTTTGTTTACGAGAAATTCGATTTTATTATAGTATACCTTAAAGCTCTATTTTTTTACCTCAACGCTACATACTTAATTTTTGTTCCTTTGGTCATTTAGGAAATTTAGGAAAATGAGCAATCAATTAATCAACTCAATAGTTGCCAATTACAACATGTTCAACGACCCTGGAAATTTAATGTACAGAGTTATTTCTCAAAGTATATTATACGGGCACGCTAACCAGTAGGCACGGTGCAGCGTGCGTTTTTGTCGGGCGAAAAGTGAGCGAGCCGATCGCCCAACCTCGAGCCAATGACCTCCGAATCGCAAGAGAGTAAGTATACAGTACTGCAGCAGCAGCAGCAGCAGCAGACGAGGCTCGGCAGGTGGGCGCGCGAGCGAAATATCCATACACATACCCGCTTGCTTTATATATATTTGCCCGAAACAAAAGCATGGATAAATATATGTAGCTCGAAGAAGAGGAGAGAAGAACAGCTCGAAACTTCCCTCGAAGCGCGATTATATTCGTATCTCTGTCCGCTCAGCGACGATCACCGTGCAGATTTGGAGTTTTTACGTACACACACGATGCGCATTGCACATCGTTAATCCGTAGTTGACTCAATTTTATAGAAAATCATAGAATATAAATTATTGAAAATATATTCACTTGACGATACACTTTTCATGGTAAATTGAAACAAAAAAAATATATGATCATAATATGAAACAAACATAAAAAATTACCACGAAACATGATCGGCAGGAAACCTGCGAAAACGATTCTTCGTTGCAAGATCGCCGCCGTACTACTGACTGACCTCGTTATCGATATTTTCATCCGTTTCCCGCGTCAACAATTGTTTACGCACACATCGCGCACGCACGATTATGAAAAAGGACGTTCTCACTCCGGCGCCGCAGCCTTCCAATTCTTTTCCGCAGGACACGGCAATCGACTTTCTCGACCGCGCGCAGAAACGATCGAGTCAACGCGTCCCGAATGCGGGGTAATCCGATACAATTGCGATCGGCACTGCATTTGTTCGTAAGAACTGCGGAAGTGCGTATGGATGTGCTCGTGAATAATAGCAATAATGTCGCGAGATTGACTCAACGGTTTCATCGTGGATATAATACATATGCGAACACGCGAAGAGAAATGTAGTGATGCAATATATTCTTGAAGTAATCATCATCTTGAAAGGAAATGAATATTACCTTTTAATGTGAACCTTATTTTATTTAATTTTATTTTACAGATGCGATGAATAAAAATTACCACAATTGCTTTATACGGATACATTTTATCACGATGTTTCTTTCCCTGTGCTAACCTGATTCTTCATTATAAGTTGGAATAGGTATCAATCTGTATCAATTTGGCATATCCTTCGCCGCCAGACTGATAATACGTATCTGTGATAATACGCTGCATTAAATTACTGAATAAACTGTAGATTTGATTAGATTTTATTATTCAAATCGTACAAATTAATATAAAGTTCATCGATGACTTGATTCTACGATCAACATATGTATATTTCGAAATTCGTTTAAAATTTTACATTTTTTCGTATACCAAAGCACTGATGTCTACTTATAATATAACCCTCACTAATAATTTATTCAAACAGTATATTTTAATTTTTTTAGTTCACTTGACATTTATTTTTGAGTTGTAGTTAGAAGATATTTTTCGCGTAAAATGTTTTCATACAAGTATTACATGATATTATTTCTTTCATGTGCTGAGTCGATGTGAACTTTATTTTTTCTGAAAATTATTTTCTACGCTGTATCATGCACCTAATCAATATGGTATTTCAGATTATGCTTTTTTGAATATCTCTTTCCGCATACATCGCAGTTGTAAGGTTTCAGACCATTATGCATTGAGTTAATATGGTCTTTTATGGTATCCTTTCGTAAAAATGACTTTCCACATTCATCACATTTGTATTTTAAAGCACTATGTACTGAATCGATATGGCGATTCAGAGTACACTTTTGTGTAAACGTTTTACCGCACGTGTGACATGAGTGATTTACATGATCATGCCCAAAATCAATATAACATTTCATATCACACTTTCGTGAAAATATCTTTCTGCGTACATTGCAGTTGTAACTAATCCGATTATTATGCACTAAATCAATGTGGATTTTGAGTTTATACTTTTGAGCAGACGTTTTTCCACATGTGTGACACAGGTAAGAAATACAATTATGCACAGAATCTATATGCCTTTTCAAATTACCGTAGCATAGTAGATTGTATCATTATAATTCATTTTGTTGAATTTCAAACTAGTTTACGCTTCAATAGTTTAAATGTAATTAAAATTAGATCGATAGTATTTACAAATCATGAAATCGAAATGGTGACGAGTCAATGTGAGATGCGAGAGAAATAGCCGAGCAATCTCGAGTGCTCGTATTGTTTACAAATATTGAATAGAACCAATACCAGTAGATAAAGTCAAGGTGGTAGAAATTTTATCAGCAGACGTAATAGAAATAACCCGTGACTATAATAAGCTTAGAGTTATACTCGATATACTCGAATCTCACAATCTTAATCTATTGCAAGTACGTGTAAACGAGAGGAAAATTGTACAAAAAATTGTAAGAGCATCTGATATTGGTCTACCGCAGCTCCTGCGCACTCTAGAAACAGCAATATCAACAGGTCTCCACCGCAGTATAGTAGGTATATTCGTGTATTTATACATACGCTTATATGCTGCAAGTTTCAAAGCTTGGGTATATGTAATAGCTGCGCGAAGGCGTTTGAGATCATGTATGTGTACACAAATTTGACTGCTATTTAGCTAATAATAACAATCATGACAACTGTTGCTTCTTTTTGTTTGACCTCTTTCAAGGTTACAATTAACGACCTGGTTATTGTTATGTGCCCTGGTCCATGAACCGATCCATTGTAATGATCGCAAAGTGACTTGACCATACGTAGATACGTTTTTTATTCACCAATTATTCTATTGAATCGCATACGTAATGCTACGATAATACCAGGAAAGTGAATATGAAAATTTTCTTTGTATCGCAAGCTCACGCGAGAACCAAAACACTTCATTGATTTTCTAAGAAAATTCCATGAAACATCTCACTTATGCAGCGCGATAGTGTTGTATTCCATACATACCAACGGTAATTCCATTCAGCTTACTCAGAAAAGCCCACGTGCTATCGGCAGAGAGAAAAGCTCTCCCTTCTCCTCTTCCTCGATTCGCATCTGTATAGAGCTTTTATCTGCCAACGTCGCAGCAGCTGCACCGATGTTTTTATACGTGTATAAACTTGCGCGCATGCTATATATATGACGCAATCGAAGCCGCATGCACGGCGTCCTAGTCGTGACATTGACACTGGAGCTGTGGGCTGTGCACATCGCTATATAGTATTGTCGCAAGCTCACGCGCGCGCGCCTATCCGCCCTTCCGCTATCCTCTCATCGATTTCTCTCGGTGCAAGCTCGAGCTGCCATTGCCGCTACACGCGTAGTTGTTGTTTCTTTCACCGGCTTTGCGGGTGCACTTGTGTGTGACGCCATCAGCTAGAAAGACATTGAAGGGAGGGGGGGGGGGGGGGGGGGGGNGGGAGGGGAGGGAGAGGGAGACTATATGAATGAACGTGGTGCGCCACGAGGGAGGGCGGAATCTCTCCGCGTGCGAATATATATAGCTGGGTGGTAGTGGTGTGTATAACTGATCTTCGGATGACCGTGAATTATTACTGCGCGGCGGACATATAACGTATGTACCCAGACACACGTAGGACGCATGGCGGCACCTATATACCTTAAATAAGCTCTGGGTGACTTTTGCGAAGGTAAAACACGTCGAGCGTGTGTGTATGAGCTTTTTATCCCTTTCATCGAGGGCTATATTTTAATGCTTGATTACGTATGCATAATTAACGCCGATGTCGAGTTATTTCTCATATTGTGTTTAGGAGAGCTTATGTACAACGAGGCTCAATTAATTCCTGTATGATACACGTTTTAATTATTTTTTCGGAATAAACTTATAGTGCTTCCGTAGGTGTACAATGAGGGCGATTCGCGAGTCGATCGAAAGTATATTTTTGGAGAACATCGAGTAGCTCACATACGTGGAGCGCGGGTCGATAAATTTAAACGATCATCGATGCCCGTGGTGCTTTTATTTCTGGAAAACTGGCGAGCACGTAGCCATGAACATATGTATTGACTATAACACTTCGACCGTAGTTGTTCTCTGATTTTCATGAACTTTTCACGTTTTCCATCCGTCGAGTGCTACCAAACTGTGTCTATTGGCAATTTACTCTTTACGAGTAAATCTTTATTTAAGATATCGTTTTTTTGCATATCATGTTTGACGTGCCATAAATTTTATAGTATCTTGTAGTACCTTGAATGGAGAAAAATTTCGTTTTTTTTAAATAATTGACGATTCGTAAGGAAAAATACATGATATATGAGACAAACATACAAAATTGTCATAAAAATCGTTCTAATATTAAACGCGAAGGAGTGTGTGTCGGAGTACGCTCGCACGCGCGCGTGCCGCGAAGCTCGAGGCGCGACTTGTTTGACTCTCCGCGCTATATCAGTACGAACCTTGGAGAAATTTGCCGCTAATAACCACGCGTTCTTTCTCTTTTTCTCTCTCGAGCATCGATTATATTTTTTTCGCCGATGCGTCGTTCGATCCTATTAGTAATACAATATAATCGTGTTGCATGTGTATGTATGTGTGTGCGGTAAATATATCGATAAATCACGAGTATGATATCATAACCTTCGGCGCGATCGAGCCTCGCTGCGCGCAACGCAAGAGTCAAAGTCCGATAAGACTTTCGGCAGCGATTGAATTGCAAAAAAAAAAAAAAAAACAACAGATTCGTTTACAAGGTAAACGCAGGTGTACATATACGTATTACGGTTTTGCGTTCCCTCTCTCATTATATACCTATAAGCTGTTTAACATATGTATTTAATAATCGGCACATCTCGCGCGCAAGCGACATTGATTATGTGTATTATACACTTTTGATACCCGTGTAATGCGCGCGTGTAGGAGTGATTCGCCAATGATCGATTATCGGCTTAGCCTTGACACCGATGAATATTTATGTGTGATATTATAAATGTACAGGCAGAAAAAAAAGGAGAATCCCGACGCCGCCAATTAACGCGCTTATATTGCGTGTATATATTGCACATATGTATGTTTTGAAAATGAGTGCGATAATAAAAAATAAAAAAAATTATCACGAGCTCTACACAGCGCGGATCGGTGATTAGCGCGTGAGCGCAAACGCGGACGCGGGAGATAATGCGCCAACGAATCGCAAAAAAGGAGAGAAAGGGGAGAGCTTTTATCGGGCTTGATACTGCGTGATCCTCGGCGTCAATTGCCATGTACAAAAGAGCGAATTATTATAATTCATGTGACTTCTTTTTGTGTGCCTTTGTGGGCTTGTTTAAGTTGAGTTTATGTACGCACATGCCCAAACACATACGAACTGAAAGGTGACTCGCATACCTGTGTTTCGGTGAATCGATTTCAACTAAACTTGAACCCTACGAATCGGCTGCGCATTATGAAATTTAAATGATAACCGCAAATCGATCGAATTTGCAATGGATCTTTTCGCTTAACGCCACTGAGAGAAAGAGAAGGAAAACTAAATGCGCATCAAGGAACGATGGCCACAAAACCATGTTTTGCCGGCTCATAATTATATTATATTATCAAGTCACGTGGGTCTGCGTAGCCGCGCGCGGCTAAATATACACAAAACAATGCGAAGAAGATGCGTCTGACCCTGGACTTGGCGTTGTAGTCTCGCTCGATCGGTCGTCGGCGGCGGCGGTGCACATGCATATATTGTACATCGTGCGTTGGTATTATATTCTTTTCTCGTGCTACGGCTGGCAACGACGAAGAAGACGACGAATTCTCTTCTTTTCACGCAGAAGACACGTCGAACAAATTATAAAGAAATGCTGAAACTGCAGGAATAAAAGAAAAAGCTCGTACATTATAGATGTATAGCGCTGCTTGGTGCTATATATATAAAAGATAAACGGAGTAAACTGCACTGTTGATGTGTAATATGTTTGCATAAATATATTATTAGGCTTTTCTTGTGAATGACAATAAGCTTTCGTCCATTGTCCGATATCTCTTCCCTCTCGCTCTCTTCTTTTCTTTTTTATCGTTCTCTTCGTGCGTGTTGTTCTGTATAAATGCGATCTTCGTTGGCTATTTTCGTATACACACACATAGGGACACACACACATACACTTGAGGATGCGATCGACCTTCGATGACCCGCCCCTCTTTATCTTTCCTTTTTTTTTCTCTTTCTCTCTTTCTTTCTCATTCACTCCCGACTCGATGATATGTCCGTCCGCGCGAGGGCACAACATAGCACGGGAATTCTATCCAGCTTATAAAAGTAGACGAAACGAGACAAGATTAAAAAGTCTCTGTCTCTCTCCGCGTCTGGGTCTTTTGAGCGCACACAAATACGAGCAACATTTTTGCCGATTTTCGAGAATTGTGCACTTTTTTCCTTTTTTATGCCGAGAAATAGTTGAGTTTCGTTTTTTGAACTCTGACCGATGCAGCGCCCAGAAACACTCGTCCGATCACAAGGATCGCACACCAATTTGGACGCGCATCTCATGTCTCTCGAATCTTTTTTCTCAGTCTCTAATTTGATTGCTTGGCTCTGAAATCATTTCGTCCTTCGCGTGTTCTCGCATCGTCGTGGCACGAAACAAACGAAAAAACCCACACAAAGAATCTTTTGAAGAGGAAATTTTTCGATTCAACAATCGTATTGCCACGATTTTCGGCTTCTCGCTGAAATTGATCGATATGCATTCATTAATCTTCTGAGAGGCCGCAAGTGATAATACTTCGCAAGCTCGCGCGACTCTCAAGCAGTATAATAACCGCTGATCACTATTCAAAAAGCGTCGATTCAAGTTCCGATTCAATTTATGCTCCAGCAACTCTCGTGAATTGCATCGTTTAATATAGATCTCGCTTTCACGCACTCCATACAGTATACGATATCGCCTCTTGTAATGAATTAAGTGACTTGTCAATTATTATCTCTTTCGTGTATCGCACGCGTGTAGCCAAACGAACGTGTCGTATCCGCCAAAAAATTGTATCACGCAGACGAGCAAAAAATTATTGATATTTTCATCGTTAGATACACCGATAGAAATATCGTTTCGTTGACAGAAACAGATTGAATTCGGCCCCTGCAACCGTCCTGGGAGCACTTTGGGATTACGTTAAGTGTCAACTGAAAATGAAAACACAAAAGAAACACAAAAAAACCCATAGGCGAGCTGACTGGCCTCTGTATGAATTACTTATACACACAAGCTGCCTAAAATAAGCAGATGAACACATTATACTGCGTTACAGTGGTCAGCCCGCACGCCTATGAGTTTTTTTGTTTTTCTTTTGTGTTTTCATTTACAGTTGACACTCAACATAACCCGAAAGAGCTCCCAAGACTGTTCCAGGTGCCGACATCTATCCATTTCATACCTCGAAACGGATCCGTTTCTGCCAACGAAACGGTATTTCTATCAGTGCAGTTCGGATTCGAGAGAGAAATCTTTTTGCACGATATTGAACAATCGATTTCTTCTCTTTTTTATTTTATCCACCAGTTAACGCGACTAAAATAGCGAGACTCTTTCTGTCTCTCAAACAAGTGGACACACGCATATGAGTCATCGTGAACTGCAGCGTCGAATAGCGGCTAATACAACGAATATATGCATATTTATGAACTCTCGCTATATAATTCAAACTATCGCGACTACGTGTGTTTGTGCATGTGTGTGTGCAGTGCATCTCTGCCGGCGTCGCGCGCGCCAACCGATTTGCGACGCGCTCTTCGAGTTGCAAGGCCAAGGTCGTTTCAACAACAAACTCGTTTTCGACTCTTCTTCGCAGCTTCTCGCAGCAGCAGCAGCAGCAGCACGCGATGCGAGAGAACGAGCGAACGAACGAATGAACGAATGAACGACGAGCGGTCATCGTCGAATAAATTCCCCGATATTACACCCTCCCTTTCTCTCTCTCTCTCTCTCTCTCTCTGAGGTGAGCGTCGGCATCCGATCGCAGCAGCAGCAGCAGCAGTCACCGACGCGCTTTTGCCGACGGAAACAATGGCGTTTGATTTTTGAAGGTGCTCGAGAAGAGCCAACACGCATGTATCTATCCATATAAACACGCTTAGAGGACAAAACACTTATTAAGCTCGGTGGGTTTTTTTATCGCTGTCGCGAGTTGTTTTGCAGTTTACGAGACTGCAGCACGTATCTGAAAATATGCTCGAGCGTGAAAATTCACGCGCGAGTGGCGCTTTTTTTCATGCGACAGTGTTTTATTTTACGCGTCCTTATAATTATTTTGCATCTCTCTGTACGATTTGAAAATTCTACACGCGTACATGTATACGTTTCCAAGTCCTATTAAATCCAGTTCGAAAAATAATTAAACGCTAGGGCGTGCAGCGCGACGCCGGCAAGAGTAAGAAAAAAGACGAGCGGCAAAAATCATTCAACAAGTAATCGTGCGAGCGCATAGCCATTGAAGCGTACACACCTCTATAACCAGTACTACTTATTTATACCTGGCTACGTAGAGCAGACCTCGTAATTGCAGGTGTACGGCTCTGCAATGGAATGCGTTTACTGGAAAATCATGCACTGCGCGAGCTTTTTATCGCTCTATTATATTCCACACATGTGTAAAGCGAGATCTCGCGCCTGCCTCTCGCGTGTATATATATAGGCATAGCGTGTAATAAACCGTGTATACGATTTAAGGAGCAACGTGACTCGTTTTTCATTCAATTCGGGCAGGATATCTATTTATATCTTCGCAGCTGATTGATCAAAATTTTCTAAATATCTCCGTTTTTTCGCCCTTATCTTTTTATTAATTTTGATAGACGCGATGCGGGATATATAGAGTTTAAAGAAATGTATTGGTTCTTACAGTAGCGGTGCTCACAATCGTATTGCCTTGAAAACACACGTATTGACAAGTCGGTAATAAACCTACTTAACAAGTAAATTTTATTATTCGGTCAAGCTCTTGGAGAAGCTAGAACACGATTGCGTGAAGTTGCTTATGAGTGGAAAAAAAGTCGTCCGATGCACGGCTCATGATTTTTTTGAATTTTTTTTCTCACTTTTTTGCAAATTCCTCGATTGAGACGTTGCCCAGCGTTAACAAGTGTTTTTATCTTGCGCATATATCCAAACTTGGCAACCGAATAAGATAGTAGTACATTTATCTTCGTGTTGAGCACAATTTGTATACACACGAGTGCATGGCGAAATTCGCTGGCGCTGTTGAAAAATCGTCGCTAGCGTCAGTTTTTACCGGACTTGAGTGTGCGCGTGGATCGTTGTTGTTTTCTTTCGTCATGCTTATACGCCCCTTTCGAGACAACGATTTATACATACGCGCATTTGCAAATACACATGTACCGCGCAGATAATCAAGTGAGCTGATCTCGCAAATATTTTCGGGACGAGTATACGTGCTGTATATTAATATAACTCGCTGATAAAAAAAAGTGGCAGAGTCAGTCAGCGAAGGCCCTCCGCTAAATTTTCGTATAAAAAGAATGATTTATCAATGTTCGATGTTTTGTGCCACGCGCAATTTTGTTGCAAAACCGTGCATCCGCGTTATTTTTATTTATGCTCGATACGCACACAAATATTAGCCTTGCTCGAGCTCTTGAGAAAATTATATTATATACCATATATAATACGCATGCTCTCGTACGTGTGTGCGAGTGTGTAAGAACAGTCAGGGTCACTCGATAAGCAGCTGCGCTCGAGAATAAGAACAAGAAAGCAGACGAAGAAGGCCCTTCTTCTTAGCTGCAGAGAAGAGAGAAAAAAAAACTTTTCTTTCTCTCGTCAAAGTGCATCGCGCGCGCGCTCACGCACGCCCGGCGCAGTATACCTCGTGCAGCAGCAGCAGCTCGTTCGCCACCGCCGAGCGTACACGCTGCACTGCTGCTGCCGCTGCATAAAAGGTGGAGGGAACTTCATCGTTTCTTCTTTCTTTGCTTTATTTTTTGCCGTCTATGTATACTCACTCACACATACACACGTAGAGGAGCGCTGGGCGCGCGCGAATATGAGAGAGTGCGTTGCCCTTGCACATATACACACACTTGTAGCAGAAGCAGCAGCACAAAGAGCTAGAGACTTTCGCTCTCCCTTTCGTATGTGTATATAGATATATGCAGCATAGGCTCGACTCGCGCGCTTGGACTTTGTAGTTTCATTGTCGTTGTGCTGTGTGTATATAGTTGCTGTTATATGCAGTTAAAAAAGCGCGTGCGCTGGCCGCACACTTACACTCACGCACTCATATATGACCGATTCTCTGTGAAATCGAATTTTCAAAATATTTGTTTTTCTGTTAGCATGAAAAGGTAGTTGTTTTTGACGTTTTAAGTGTCCTGAAATCGTGTTAGAATTTTCAGTAACTACCTTTGCCTTTTTTTCAGAATTCCGTATTCGGTGTATTTCCAACTTTGACGATTAGTTTGAAAAAAGTGCTGGAAAGCTTTTTTACTATAGAAATTTACCAAAGTTTTTGAGAAAGAAATATTTTGTAGGAATCTGAGCCCACTGTGAACTTGCTACTATACAAAGAAATATAAAAGTCAATATAGTGGAAAATAACAATTTTTTCATGCTAGAATATTTTTTCTGGTTTCTTAATTTCTCGGAGAATCGATCATATACATACTGCTTCTCAGAGGCTCGAGCCTCACGAGTTGTGTGTGTGAGTGTGCGTTAGCTTGGGCATAAGGCGTACACATTGAAAGATATACGAAGGGACGTCGAACCTTGAACGTGTTCCTGTTGCGGATCCGAGGGTCGGTGTCGCTGCCTGCTGCTGCTGCAGAAACGATCGCTGGCATTTCCGAGAGTTAAGGCAGAAAACTAGTTTTTGATTTGAATTTTTTTCTTCTCCCATGTAGAAAAAAATACGTAGTTGCGCGTATAAAAATAAAGAAATAGATATTTGTAATTGAAAAATATGTGATATGAATACCGTGGATTACATTCGCCTATGTAGATGCTGTTTTTGCAGTATATAACAGGGCCAATTCCCGAGATCGTGACTAAATTATACAAATATATGCAGTAAGATCGGTTGGACATGATTTTTCTATATGTTCATAGCGTCAATAACATGTAATATCGCGCCCGCTTATCTTCACAAAAGTGCTTTTTCCGTAAGACAGCGCATCCATCGTTTTTGCAACTGATTGGCGGCCGCGAGACCCGTACACGAATTTTCTGCTCGTTTATAGTCCTTACCCGAGCGTGGACATCGTCACCAGCTTCAACAGATACAAATAGACGAAAACGAGAATTCGCACGTGAATTCGTGACATGCGTGTGCTGAGCATTCCGTAAACATACACTCGAAATAAATACATAGACGAAGACATTTCGCAAGAGATTCAATGAGACGAGGAACGCGTTACGCAAAGAATTTCACAGATCTATGTAGGTTAGTTTTTCGGACAAAAAGGAAAACGAAAAGAGAAATAAAGATGCTTAACTAGAACGCCAGTAGGCCAAAAAGCTCAAAGCGAGAGAAAAATAAAATACAATATACAAATAGTATAACAGAGAAAGACGACACATCGTTAAAGCTTTGAATTCACGAGCGTGTAAAAACCTCGAGCAGAATTCACTCTCGGACCGATAAACACTTGCACTCGACGCGCAAGTGCACCGTTTAATGCCTTAAATACACTTTTATCTCTCGTTACGTAGACTCGAACACACTGGCATTTTTGCTTTGTTTTCTGCGTGTTTCTCTCTCGCTCGAAAACCCATTGAAATAACACGTACACACATACGCACGCCCGTTCGTTTGTGTTTTCTCGCTCTTCGTGTTGCGGCCTACTTTTAATACCTTAAATCCGTATATAAGCAGCCAGATCGAAAAATTTGCATCGCGCGGATATCTCAGATGAAAGTGGGATTCTGTGCGCGCGCGGAAATAAAAAGAGGAATAAACGAGAATTTTCCGATCTCGTCTTTTTGCTACAGTCTGCGTATGTGCAGCTTTGGGAATTCGAAACCGTGGCGCCTTGCGCGCCATGAAAATTAATTGACCGCGAGAGAGCCCGAACGCATTGTTCCCCGGGCGCGAAAACCGCGCGTTGATCGGATCTAGTAAAGTTTGATATAAGATTTATGGACACCTGCACTTACAAATACTTATACGGGTAATGATATGAAAGTTTCGGCACGTGCGAACGAAATTAGTGCACACGAGGAAAAGCGAATTACTGTACACCATCGTACACACGTGTCGTTTGGGTGTACAAATATAAATTGATTGAACGATCGTCTGTTAAAAATCCATCAATCAACCACTGATGAGCTATAACGTGGCGCTAAAGACAGCAATTTTTCATCCTACCCGTCATTATGTTCCATTATGCGTGGATACATAGAAACTGCACAGTAAAGAGCAGTGCAGTCCTCGCAGCTTCGTATCTACTCGCTGTATCTTCGTCTATTATACACTTGCTTCGATCGTGTCTGTGTGTCTGCACACATAGAGCCGCATTGCTAATGAGTCATGTTGTGTGTAAACAATCCTCAACTCCGCGCGTGCCAATGCCCCGTGCGTTTATTAATATCTATTTTATTATATACGTGCTTTTGCTGCATGATGAAAACTGCTGTATTATTTCAAATCGAACAAATTAAATTTGTGCAAAGAAAAATGACTCGCAAACGGGGCAATTGGCAGAAGCGATAAAAAAATAGATGGCAAAAAAAACACCTAGCTGCTTATCCGTATTATACACATTCTATTCGTAATGAAAAACATCGGGCGTCCATCATCTCTTTATTCTCTTTGGCTGTCGTCGCGCTCGATCGTGTGCATCTTTTGCCTCTCGCAATAAAAGCTAAGCTCCCCGTCGTCGTCTTGGTCGTCGTCTTGGTCGTCGAGGTTCCTTCTCTCCCCTTGTTTTATATACACAAGAAAAAAGATAGTATATATATCGTCATAACGCTCTCATTGGTTGCGTGGGCGAGAGGGGGCTTTATATGTATATACTATACACACGTGCATATATCGTTTTCTCTATACGTGACGACGACGACGACGACGACGACGACGACGCGAGGACGCAGAGGAGCAGGAGAAAGAGAGAGAGAACCATACGTCCGCGTCCGGTGGTCAGCAGCAGCTTAGGCTGCAACGGCGCGGCGGTGGCAGTGTGCGATCTCGTGTAAATATACGTGCCTGCGCGCGCGTTGCGAACGAAGCGCGGGGGGATGCACCGGCCTTGAAGGGATTTTTGCGTCTACCCGCGAACATTGAACCCTTCGAGGCTTCTTCTTCTCCTGTGCTGCCTTCTGCCTTGTTCTTCTTCTTCTTCTTCTCACACATAAGCAGGCGTGCGTGTGCCTGCGACGAGATGATCGCGCGCGCTCAAGGAAGGAAGGGGAATCGCTCGGGCCGTATATATATATACCTTTTTTCTTGGTCCTCTCTTTCTCTATATATATAAACGCACTATATGCACACGCAGACTGGCAGTCATGTAGGTGCTTATATATAGTACTAACAGAGCAGGCCCTTAGAGTCGACTCGAGCTTGTCTCGCGCACAGCGGACTCCTCTTTTTTTTTTCTTCGTTTCTCTCCTTCTTTCGTGCCGGCCCTTTCTTTTTTCCTTCTTTTTCATTGCTCTCTCTCTCTCTCCTAGGAACTCTTCACTTTTGATTCGCAGGCGCAGTATGCAGAATTTCCTTCTGCAAAAATACACATACGTACACATACTCGCGAGTCTTTTTTTCGACGCTATCCCGGCGTAGCCTGTGCCGCCGCACTGCCACTGCGTTGCTGCATGCCCATGCTGAACACAGGTCTTTTGCCTCTTTTTCTTATGCACGTGGATGAAAGACGCGCGAGCGCGCACACACATACACACACAGGCTCACGCGTACTCGCGCATATTTATGTTGTTTCGGTCTAGTTTTCGGCCTCTGTCCTTCCAGTACAGTGAGAGACCGAGTTGGCGTTGTTTTGTATTTTGTATTTTATTTGTTTTTCGAGCGATTCCACGCTCAGTGGTGTGTACAAAGCGTCGAAGCTCTCGCGAGAAGCATTTGTACCAATCTCCGACGAGCTTGAGCGACAATCTTTCTTCGGAAATCTCTCTCTAACTTTTTTATTTTGTTGAATTTTAATTCTGTCCTCGAATCAAGGGAAGTCCTTTTCTTTCAATCAAATCCGTTGTTCGCATCGTGCCTACCATATTGTACACCGTGCTAACTCTCACTTTGTCAAGTTGAAAAATAATTTCTGCAATTTTATTTATCAATCGTCCATCTTGTATATCTGCGATGAAACGAGAGTTAACTTTCATATAACTCACCCACTCGAGCATATATTGTATTTGGTGGTAAGCGACGACTATAACGACGACGACGATGACAGCCCGGATCGGTTAAGAACAAGCGTACAGCAGCTCAACTTATATACATGGCCGCGTGAATGGCATTTCCTGCTAGTCGGTGCACCGCATGGGCGCGAGATCGTGTGCAAGCGTAAAAAAAGAGGCATCGAAGGGCAAAAGAAAGCAACGACTATTCTGACGCATATCGAGAGCCCTGCAGTACGCAGTATTGCTCATTGCAAGCTCGAGCAGCCAAGTACACAAGCTCGTGTTTGTACATATTTTTATCCTCTTCCTTTATTTCTCTCTTTCTCTCGTTCTTTTCTTCGGCATGTGCAGTGCATTTACATTGCGCACGAAGCATACGTATGTACCAGCACATAAACTCGTACTCGCGCGCGACGCAGTCGATGAGTTTTTGGAAGGCTGCATTATAGCAGCTTGGAGTGCGACAATACGGATGGCTTACAGTCAAGGCTCTGGATCACAATATTAACAACTGCGACCTTACAGCGCACAACGGCTTGAAATGAAATAATTGACGTTCGGCACCGCGAATGCTTTTGTCCCATAGCAATTACCCTATACACGCTGTTTTTTGTTTTATAAAAATTTCAATAAGCCATGTGCAGGTAGTTCAAGACGAAAATTTTTTCCATAATTATAAAACTTATTTTATATGCATTTGCAAATGTCACTGCAACGAAGGTCAAGTGTACTTTTTTCTTCGACACTGTTCTGCGCCTGCTACGATCAGCTGCATTTTTCGAACGATCGCCGATCGGAAAAACGACTAATAGGGAAGAGAGCTCGAATCGAACAAAAAAGTAAGGTGATAACTCAATACAGCCGATAAGTGAGTAAAACTTAATGCCCCGGGAGACGTCGGATGCACGCTTATCGTAAATAACGAGGCGAGTACAAAAAACGTTATTGTTGGACTCGGCATTCAGCAACTCATGTTTCACTGCAAGGGCTGTGCGCGGTTCAAGGTTTCGATTTTCCTCGACAGCCGATTTGCAATGTGCAGAGATTACACTCGGCGGCTAATAATAATAAAAAATTTATGCGTAAAA
The DNA here is from genome assembly GCF_000599845.2 of Trichogramma pretiosum. Lineage (NCBI taxonomy): Eukaryota > Metazoa > Arthropoda > Insecta > Hymenoptera > Trichogrammatidae > Trichogramma > Trichogramma pretiosum. The sequence continues at coordinate 865,389 of NW_019641688.1, forward strand.
ATTTTTCTCTCTCTCTTTCTCCTTCTTTCTTCTTCTCGGGCAATGTATATTATTGTGTGTGTGTGTGTGTTTATGTGTGAGTGTACTCGTTTTGAGCGACGCTAAAAACAAAAAGATTATAATACTCCGTGCGCCGTATATAATACGAGCGGTTTTACTCGTCGAAATTCGAATACGAGTTTAATTTGAAGGCCGTAAAAAAGCGCGCGCGATGCAGCAGCAGGAGGACGGCATTAAAGGCTCTTCTTATTCTCCTGGATCGCCGTGTCCATCGCACACAGACCCACACACACACACACACACACACATACACACAGCGGCATTTGTCTGGCACCCGCACGATCCCTACGAAACGAAGGAAGGTTAGGAAGCCGATTCAAGGTCGACGAGCGGGTGCAGTCGAGCCGCATATAATATATACTATCCACGACAAGGGCAAGAGTCTCAAGAGTTGCCGCTGCTGCTGTTTCTACTCCTTCGTCGAGCGCAGGGCCCCTCGCTTTTCTGTACACTTGAGCGCGCGCGCGCACGAACCAACGACGACGACGACGATTTTGCCGCCACTGCCGCGCCCTTCTCTCCCTTTTGCACCAAATATATGTATACACACCTTAAGTATTCGTTTTATTTTATTATACTTGATTCTCCTGCGATCTCACGTATTTCTCTCTCTCTCTCTCTCTCTCTCTCTCTCTCTTTCTTTTTCTCACTCGTTCGCCGAGGATGTTATATTCTTGCGTGTGCCTTGAGCGTGTCCTTTAACTGCCCTTCGAAATTTGCCACGGCGATACAAAATAGCTAATCGTGCGAGAGCCTTGGCACTTTGTCCGAGAACTTTTGAACAATCAAAGGTTCTCTGTTTCACATAAAGTGAAAAAAGTCAATGGTTGGACAAAATAGACTCTGAAGCAGACTCGTGTGTTCGTACTTCGCTGCTGTTGCTCCCTATACTACTTTACTATTGGTTTTGGAAGCTCCGCTCACTCTTCTAGAATAATCAACATTGATAGACTGTCAATTAAAAAATTTTTATTTCATTTTTTAAAGCTTTTACCATTGTACAATCTTTTGGTATCCTAGTATTGTACATACTTTTGTCCCTCAAAAAAACTCATTCTCATTTCTTTTTTATTCATTAACATATCCTTATTTTCATTTTTAGAGAGAGCCACGAAGGACACATGAGATCTTCGCACTGTAATTCAATTTTTTCATCTTGCCCTCTGCAATTCTAAAACACCATGTAAATGTTGCTTCTTCACACTGATTACAATCGCATAAATATAAATTAACGAAAGTACCTATTTGGGCATATGGGGTTGTACCCCATGATTCTTCAACTCCGACATCAGTCAACGAATTAATAGCTTGATACATTCAAAAACTATTTTTTATTAAAAACTTTCAGGCGCGCTTCACGCGCGTACATTTTTTAGTCAGTTTCGAAAAAATTTCTATTTTGACCGTAGATGTCACTTTATTACGATTCGACTCGAGTCAAAAGTCAGTCGACCAATCAGAGGCCGAATAGATTGGCTTCACTTTCAGGTCCATCATTATTTTAAGTGAGGATTAAAAAAAAAATTAAGTTGATGCTACAGCTAAGAAAAGTGAGAGATAAAGAATATAATGAATTTGGTCGATACGATATACGTCAAATCGGTGAGGAGGTAAAAAATTGATTTTAAAAGCAAAAAATTGCAATTTTACGGATGTTTCCGCCCGGGTTCGAACCGGGGACCTTGTGCGTGTGAAGCACACGTGATAACCACTACACTACGGAAACGATGTCTGACGATCTTCAATTCGCTTATTTTAGGAGCGCAACAAATTTTTAAGATCAGATTTTTCAAAAAAATTGCGTTGGTAAAAGTTTTTGAAACAGGTGCAAAAATTGTATTTATACTGGATGTTTCCGCCCGGGTTCGAACCGGGGACCTTGTGCGTGTGAAGCACACGTGATAACCACTACACTACGGAAACGATACATGAAGAGATTTGCTTGCTAGATTTCAGGTGATCCAACATTTTTGCATAACTTTTTTATTCAAATTAGTTTATTAAAGTTAGAAGAATAAGGATTTTTTTGGAAAAATTCTGAGTATACTAACAATCACTTCCTTTATTCAAATCTCGTTAATGGTAAGTGTAAAGATAATGATGAATTATTAAATCATTAACAGCAAAATATTTAAACAAATTTAATTCTTTTAAGTTTAGTTAATTAATAACTAATTTTAATTTTTGCATCTCATATTGCATCCTTATCGTTGTCTAATTAATACACATGTTTAGTACTATAATGTGATATTCTTTTTTAAAAAAAGCATCAGCTAAAAGTGTCGATAGTTTATAAGCATTCTGATTGCGGTGGAGAGAGTGGTGCTGCAAGATTAGTTGAGAAAGTGGTGTATCAGTTTTTTTGTTGATAATTGAGTATTGACTGAAAGTTGAGCGTTTTTATTAATTTCCCATTGGTGGCGTGAGCGAGTTATGAAAACAAAGATAAGTTTAGAGCGCACTGTTTTAGTGGTTAGTCTCTTATAAAAGTCAACACAAACCTTAAAGGGTTCATAACAATAATTTACTACAACAGCTTACAATTTTATTGTTTTTATAATCGTAAGGTCCTACGCTATGGAATCGTTGTTTTCATTTCTTATTATTATTTTTGTATCTAACTTGCATGTTTTCAAAATCTCCTCGTGCTTATTTTTAATGATTATGAAATTAAATTTTTATTTATTATTGTGTTCTTATTTATAATGTTTGATTTTGGAGAAAAAATGTACTAACTTTCTTTAGTTGATGCTTTTAATTAACTTGCGCTACTCGTCTTTGCCACTTTACTAAAGTCACGATAAAATTTTTGATTGAACTAGTCACCACTACGCGGCGTCAGCTCCATTGTCGCTCGCGCAGTAGGAAAATACTAGAATAGAATAGAATCAAATGTATTAGGCAAGGAAATGCCGTATTCTTATGGTAATAGATACGTAGATACAATTTCTAAAATTTATATTTTGTATATGGGTCAAAATAATACTTTTTTACAAAACCGCGCGCACGCATATCACCGATCTTGACGCGCTTTTGGTATGTTATAGTACATGGTAAAAAGGTCCCAAAAAAAAATTTTTAGACCCCCTCCCCCCTCCTACCCCCCACTTCCGGTATAAACGTCCATTTTCTATCTATATTTTTTCTGAGGACATGAAGCAAGTAAAAAATCTGAAAAAATTCATAAAAATACTTTTCCACAATCCAAACAACCTTGAATTTTTTCAGATTTTTTGAGTGCTTCAGGCCTTCAGATAAAATCATTGAAAATTTCAAAAATCGAGATACGGCGGTATGAGCCGATGTAGTACTCGGAAATTTTTTCAGTTATTTTTCGCATTAAAAAACATAACCTCAATTTTTTTCAGATTTTTTCAGATTACCTAACGCACCTTTTGAAGCCAAAAACCGATTTTTTTGACGAAAATAATTTTTTTAGGACAGTACGGAGCCTCGAAAAATCTGAAAAAAATTTTTTCTTGTTTTTTTCATCAAAATACGTAATCTCAAATTTTTTCAGATTTTTTAATTGAAGGCGATAGCTTCTAGGGCCGAAAAATGCTATTTTTAACAAAAAATGGTTCCTAGAACCCGATGGTTCCGGTGAAAAAATTTGAAAATATTTTTTTTGAATTCCTTGTCAAATTTTAATAAATTTTGACCGTTTCAAAAGTTCGATTGAAGCTTCCTAGCTCATTTTAGAGCATCAAACGAGTTTTATCATTCCTTAATGTCTTCAGAAACGTCTTCAGATATTTTGCACTAATCTTTGTCCTGCTCTAAAATGAGCTAGGAAGCTTCAATCGAACTTTTGAAACGGTCAAAATTTATTAAAATTTGACAAGGAATTCAAAAAAAATATTTTCAAATTTTTTCACCGGAACCATCGGGTTCTAGGAACCATTTTTTGTTAAAAATAGCATTTTTCGGCCCTAGAAGCTATCGCCTTCAATTAAAAAATCTGAAAAAATTTGAGATTACGTATTTTGATGAAAAAAACAAGAAAAAATTTTTTTCAGATTTTTCGAGGCTCCGTACTGTCCTAAAAAAATTATTTTCGTCAAAAAAATCGGTTTTTGGCTTCAAAAGGTGCGTTAGGTAATCTGAAAAAATCTGAAAAAAATTGAGGTTATGTTTTTTAATGCGAAAAATAACTGAAAAAATTTCCGAGTACTACATCGGCTCATACCGCCGTATCTCGATTTTTGAAATTTTCAATGATTTTATCTGAAGGCCTGAAGCACTCAAAAAATCTGAAAAAATTCAAGGTTGTTTGGATTGTGGAAAAGTATTTTTATGAATTTTTTCAGATTTTTTACTTGCTTCATGTCCTCAGAAAAAATATAGATCGAAAATGGACGTTTATACCGGAAGTGGGGGGTAGGAGGGGGGAGGGGGTCTAAAAATTTTTTTTTGGGACCTTTTTACCATGTACTATAACATACCAAAAGCGCGTCAAGATCGGTGATATACGTGCGCACGGTTTTGTAAAAAAGTATTATTTTGACCCATATATAAGTTATAGAATGGAATGTGTAATCGAGGCGCTCGCTCCTAGCTCGTTGACGACTGCCGAGCGTTGATGGTCAAAGGGTTTACTTGCTAGCTTGCCGTCACTTGGGCGTCTTGCGCTCTCTGAGGCTAGAATATCCGGCCTGTGCTTATCGATGAGCACCTCAAGGTTATTTCTCTTGTAGAGAGACAGTATCGAATTAACATTAATTGACATGATATTGATGCAATCGTAATTTAGATTGTTACGCATTTTTCAAGGTTTAGCTGCAAGTTATAATTTCTGCAGTCGTTGAAAGACCAATTCGAGATGTTTTTCTTGCTCGCTAGTCGATCCCGATGCGATCAAGACGTCGTTATATAGAAAGAATATAGATCACCCAAGGCTTCATTGATGAACTTTTGAAAAGTTTGGGAAGCATTGCAAAGGCCATAGGGCATAAACAAAAACTCAAAAAGCCCAATTGGCGTAATTAATGCAATTTTCCGTACATCTTCATGTGCTATAGGAATTCGATTGAACGCTTGTAGCAAATCCCGTATTGAAAAGATCGATTTTCCACTCAGGATGTTAGTGAAATCTTGCATGTTCGGGTCTGGATACTTGCTGGGCGTAGTCTTTTTTTTAATAGTATTAGGTTTATTTTTGGTTTGACTGAAGTTACAAGTTTTATAGTATATTACTGCCCTAGGCCGCGAAAAACAGAAAAGTCCCAGGGTACGTGTAATTAGTGGCCGATGTAAAGCCGAGGCCGATAAACACGTGCTCTGGGGCTTTCTTTTTTCGCGGCATAGGCCTGTATACTATTTTTCATACACAGTGGCCCGAAAATCGCTCTTCCCGCTTTGCGCAGCGGCAGGGGAGTAGTCACTTTCGGGCCGCTGGTATGAAAATCATATTACTAACGTAACTATAGCTTAATTTTTATATATGGAATGATCTCGTAAGACACTCGCCATATTACAGTGAATTTGAGGTAATTATAGATTTAGAAAATGTTGTACGTATTTTCTAATGTATATTATAAATTTACGCTTCTTAGAAATATAATAACTAAGAATTTGCGCTGGGCTTTAGAAAGAAAAGATTAGTGATGGCATTTAGAAATAACCAGCTACCATATCCATTTTAGGTTATCAGTATTAAAGGAAGTTATTTTTCTGCAAGTTTTCATCAATTTTTACATGTATTGATTGGTTTTCATTTTTGATTATATCCAAGAACATGACATTCATTATAGAATCTATTTTCTAATTTAATCTTTCATCGATGAATTTCCCGAGGTTTTTTTGCGTTTGAAGTAGGTTAGCTGTGAAGATGTTGAACAGCAATGGGGAATTGACTGTATGTTGTATCCTTTGACTATCGTAAAAGTTTTATTTGTGTTTATTTTGTTATTGCTGATTAGCTGGAATTTTTAGTTTTTTAACGCATTAACAATTCATAACAATAATTTACTATTTGAACACTAGCTTACAATTTTCCTTCCCAATTTTTATAGATTAGAATAATAGTTGTGTTTTACTTCATTACTGAAAAAATAAAAACTTTCAAGTGATTATTGATGTTTTGCAAGATGCCGAAAAATGTTCATTCTTAACACCATAACGGTAAAACTTAATAATTATAAACAGTTTTTTGTCTTTAAAGTAGTAATCCATCCGGTACATTATATAATCGATTTATCGAGGTCTGCTGAAATAATTTGATGTATTTTATGTGCCCTTTATTTTACTGCATAGTTGTTTCGAGAAAGGATTCTTTGTGTTAAAAAAATAAATATTCGAACGCACCAATTAATTGTTCAATTCAGTTTAAAATATCTGTTTTAAGTACAATTTTCCAAGAATAGGGGGTTTCATCCTTCAAAGTAAGAATCATTCATCTTCGGTTTGTTTTCACTGCGTTTGAGAGAATCACATTTGATACAACTGATTCCGCATCATATGGGTCATATCAGAAATGAGTTGATAGGTCCAAAAATGACTTATCAACTAAATGCATTTCTTAAAAGTTCATGAAAAAACAAAACTTTTCATGTGTTTAAAAAGTGCCATGGTTCCTTCCTTCAAAATCTACAGCTGCCAAAGTTAGAATCAGAAAACTAACTTTTTTCTCCATAGGCCCAATGTAGCTCTGAAAAATAAATCAAACATAGTATTTTTATGTATTTTTTGATAAGGAATTCATTGGTGATATGTAAAAAGTGATACTCTTACACCATTGAAAATCAAAAAATGCATTTTAGGCCCAAAATAGGTGTGTTCGTCCTCTTGGATTTGCCTGAAATTAATAGAGTATCATTACAACATCAAATTAAAGCCCTCTACCAAGTGGCATTATCGGTTGGCCAATATCAAGGAAGATATACTATGAAATGTGGCTATCATTCACTTTTACATCATGATAGACTGAATGTTATTATCCTTATCAAAAAATACATAAAAATACTATGTTTGATTTATTTTTCAGAGCTACATTGGGCCTATGGAGAAAAAAGTTAGTTTTCAGATTCTAACTTTGAGCAGCTGTAGATTTTGTAGGAAGGAACCATGGCACTTTTTAAACACATGAAAACTTTTGTTTGTTCATGAACTTTTAATAAACGCATTTAGTTGATAGGTAATTTTTGGACCTATCAACTCATTTCTGACATGACCCATATATAATTATCAAAATTTATAGTAATATTGTTCAAAACAATAACTGTTTCCGCCCGGGATCGAACCGGGGACCTTGTGCGTGTGAAGCACACGTGATAACCACTACACTACGGAAACGTTGAATGCGGCGAGTTTATAATGCTATAAATAACTAGATCTCTTGGAAAAGTCGGAAAATTGAAAAAGAAAATTGGCAAAAAATCTCGAGATCATAAACTTTTGAATACCGCAATAGAAAGACATTAGAGATAGATTTTCAAAATGCGAATATGATAAATTTAAAAAGATAAAGATATTAGCTCTAGAGTTTCAACTAACCACGTCATATGAAAAAGTATGCTTTTTTAAGGTAAATACAAAGAATTATAGTATTTGAAGTAATTTATCGTTTTTGAAGATCTACTATATTTAAAATATATACTGTGATGCATAATGTATTTAGAGTATCGATTTCGTTGAGTTATAAAAACGTTAATATTATCGATTATGAAATTGGATTTTACGCGTGAAGAATGAGGTTATATACTGAGAAGAGCTACAGGCAATATCGAATAAATAAAAAAGTCAAAAACTAAATTATATAATTTTTGAAAGTATTGCATTTTAATTAAAAAACATATCAGCAGCCCAAGTATACACAAACAAACTTTAACCCAGCAAGTTTCACTTTCTGTTTTTCACGTTGACAATGGGTCATTTTTACTTTTATGTCGAAAGAAAGTAAGCTCGTAGTTGTGTTCCATTTTAATACAGGTCAAAAGCTTTCTCTCTTAAAGTATATGGCCAATTCTCTGCAAAATAGAATATCAAATATAGTTGTTTTTTTTTTTAGTATGAAAAACTAGAGGTTTTTATGTTACACATATCCGTAAAATTTAATAGAATTTTCTAAGCCGTCTACAACCCTTTTTTAGCGGTCCAAAGTTGGCGGTTTTGTGAATTTCGTGGTTTTTGCTAGTATGAAAAAATTTTTTACTCAGGCGCAATTAATATAATAAAAATAAAATATCGAAAATCGTATAAACTTTAAAAAAAATTGTAATGTGTAAATATAATGTAGTAAAGTAAATATAATAGATTCGATGACGTTATGTTCTAATGGTTTCTTTTTTTCTGAGAAACTTTTCCGATGGCCTGTAACTATCTATAAAATGTTGTTTTCATCGTAAAATCCCAATTTCTAGAATGTAATAAAGGGCGATAAACGCTTCCAAAAAATCTAATAACATTTTTGGACAAGTATGACACCAAAAACAACAAGCTTTTTATGACACCAATAATTGTTGACCATTCGTTTTCACAAAGAATAAGTCTTCTGAAATCGTAATTGTCAATTTTTTATAAGCCTGATATGCCGTAATTCCGTTTTTAATTTTTCGAGGGAGGCTTTTTTTGAAAATTCAAGCCTCATGCCGTGATATCTGGTAATTTTTCAGATTAAAAATCAGGGCATTCAATTTTACACATACGAGGCTTCAGTTTAAACGACACAAACTTCATAGTTTGCAATAAACGAGGAAGAAACGTTTCAAAGCTCACACAAATGCAAACGAGACACGAAGGCTGATGACCGATAAAAGCGTGCGCCTCGAGTTTATGTTTATACACGCTTCGTTTATATATATGCATCTATCAAGTTTCTCCTCTCAACAACAATAACAACAATAAACGGCAAACGCAGAGCCATAAAACAGCTTTTCTTTATTTTATCAAAATAAAGAATCTCGCGAGACTCGCGCGCGCCAAGATCGCAGACAGTGACTTGGCACGAGAAGCGAAAGAGATCCACACGTACACACACATAGAGATCTGTATACGTGCTAACTGATGAATGTCGTCACGTGGTAGTGTACGAACTCGATCAAAGAGAATGTAAAGCATCGTCTAGAATCCGTCCTAAGTCTCGAGGGCTAAGCATTCCTTGCAAATTTAAAATAGTTTATTTAAAAAAAAATTTTTTAATTTCACGTATTTCATAATAATAATCATTGATTCAACAATCTTGTATTGCGTTTGAACATGTAAAGCATCGTACTCGAATAACACGACGCGATTAATGCGCTGCGCCACGGCTTCTGTGTGCCATTGCATTACGTTGCAGAAAAGGGACGTGCGATCGGCATAATCGAGTGTTTCATTTCCTGGTTATATGTCGGCGCAACGATGACCGTGCAAACCCTATATTGGCGGTCGTTAGCCTTACGTCTATAATATAAAGACGCTGTCAGCGATCATAAACGTATTACGCTGTATACCTTCGCGAGAATGTGTCATAACAATTCAACGGGGTATTACGTATAATAAATAAATATAATGCCGTGTCAAGAGTCGGCCAACGTCAGTGTCTGCGAAAATTGGCCCCTCACCGTAGCTAAAGTTCAATTTTTGTTTTCGTATTTTATCGAAAGAAAGAAAGAGTCGGTACGTAGCCGTGGGTCGAAATAAGGTCAACTTTTTTATGCCGACAATTGAAACGCAATTTTTTCGCCTATTCATCCATCGAGGTCCCCTTCTTGCCCCCGTATCATTCTAACGGGTTGGCACGTTTTCTCAAGCGATCTACGCAATTTTTTTATGCACTTTTGTAAGTGTGCAAAGTGTTCAGCGATATATTCGAGAGAGTGAAGAAAATGAGTAGCCCGCCATATTATACACATTCAATGAAAACAAAAGTTGCTCGAATCGCGCAATCTTTTGAAAGATCCGCAACAATATATGCCGATTCTTGTGTTCCACTTTCCATTGCACTTCCTACTCTCACGGGGCGAACCGATCGAATTCATCTTTCTCACTTCGCAAGTATATTTGTACAGAGGAATAATTGGTTGGCAACGATGTTATATCAAACGACCAGTCGTCGCTTCTTTTCTTTTTTTTCTATCAATATAATAAATTTGTTTTTGAATAATTTGACCCCTTCACCACAATAAATAAACTTCATTTTTCATATTAGCTTACTTGATTTTATTTAATTAAATTAATTCATCTTTTTAATAAAAATCATGTAAGTCAAAGCGTAGTTAATTTCCCTCGAATAGAAAAGCATAGTTCACAATATGTCAACAGATGACATATTAGCGGTCATTAGTAGTAAATTTGTTAAGCGATCTATGTACTTAAGAATACGTTTTATGTATATGTTCTGATTTTCAAATCACATCTTTGTGTTTCGATTTTTAAATCCAATTACCCTTACCACTAATTCTCTGTCTTCTATGCATACAGTCCAGGTAATACGTTGTTCACGGTATTGCTCGAAAATAAATGAATCGGCGCGATCATAACTCATTTATATATTGAGATCTGGAACTCTCGGAGCGTATTACATAGAGAGAGAGAGAATAGGCAAGATTTGTGGGTTCGCCACGCGTCTGTGTACACGCCTCCGCCGCCGCTGCTGCCTGTCTGCCTATACAATATTTGCGGCTTGCGTATGTAGGTAAGCAGTGATGAACGGAAAGGCTCGTGTGACTTACTTTTTAATACACTATATTAAATTGAGATTGCGTATAGGCGCTGTGCTATATCTGTTGTTTTTTCTTTCTTTCTCCTCTGGTCTTATTTATTTAGGACGCTCACATTTTGATGCTAACCTACTTTAGTGGGCAATCATAGAAAATGGTTAAATGTAAATTTAGTTTGGTTTTTTTTATTAACAGATGTTTCATCCTTAGTCCTTGATAAAAGTAGTCGGTAATTAAGAGCGTTGATTGCGATTTTACTCGCTTATCAATGAACTGTAACATCTAATACAAATTGAGTGTATATTATTTTCATTCATCGAATTCTGGAGGCTCGACTCCGAGTTTTTGTTCTTTTTTTAACTTTTATCTAAACCATCCTACTTTACTATAGTACAATAGCAGTATACTATTTATATACGTTCCGAGCCCAGTGTCGGGTGCGCGGAAAGTTCAACAACCTCCGGGTCGTGTATACGTTATGTACCGCAAACAGCCAAAGTTGGGCATTTTTCTTGCGTCATATATGCGTGCTGTTATTTATTTTTTTTTCCTGTTACATTTTGTACACTGCCTGAAGCTCGCACGTCCCGAAATGAAGAAAACCCGTTAAGGCATTTTCTCGCGCACGATGAGTATACATAGATATAATAATGTATAAAGCACTCTTGCTCTCTCCTGTCACTTTCAAGCTCAGCCAATTATCTTTCCAATTTTCAAGTAGCCAGACGCAGTACGTATATATCGTTAACACGGCTAAGTAGTACCTTAATTTTTTTAATTTAAACAGATATTAGTGTTTCAAGAATTATCAGGGAGAGAAAGCTTTTCGGGCAAAAAGTGTACATTTATTTTCATATAAATATAATTACATTTGCAACTCAATTGAGAGTGATTGAGTAATTGACGTCAATTATAAATAATCGAATTTATGATTATTTAAATAATGTATCGATTTAAATTGAATACTCAGTAAAATGATCTGATTACTTTGTGAAAAAAAAATCATTAAGATCTAAACAATTTTTATGTTCAAACTTGATAAGATAGAAAATGAGTTTTTAGTGTTTTTTAACATTGCTTCACAATTTAAAACCTTAAATTAAGAGGAGGTCTAATGTAAAATCAGACATTTAGATTGATACTGAATTTTATTTAAAGTAAATGAAATTTTATTATTTCTTACACTAATATTTTACATGAATTGCACAAAAAGGCACAAAAATGCAATTATATACATTACTTTCAATGAAAATGTGAACAAAAATTTAGTTCTATGCTACAATTCAAAAATTTTGATTAGAAATTAATGTTTTAACGGAGATTTATTTTTTGATGATTGCTCAAAAGATGTATGAAAATTCAACCATAATTAAGGTCAGTCTTCACCACTAGATGGCGAGAACCTTTGTTTTTAAATCTGCAAGCATGAAAATCAAAATAATTGTATATGAGTAAAGTAAACAAGGTTAAAAAATGTATTTTTTTGTAGTACATTATGTTATACATAGTACGTGAAATGTACTTTTTTGAAAAAATTCGATTATCTGTTATTATTTATGACAATGATGAGGCTTCTGTAGGATTCATTTATATATTGCACACTCTCTAACACCAGGCGAGAGAGAAAAGGATGCGCTTGCTGCTATATTGCATTTAATGTATAGTATACACATACGGCGTGGGTGACCCGTTGACCTCGCAGCAACGAGACGGCGGTGAAATCTGTCGAGCGCGCATACATGTTACGAGTGTGTGCATGTACAACGCGCAAGCGGACCGAGATCTACTTGTTGCGTGTCGCGCTCTCAAAAACTTTCATACATATCCTATGTGTGATTCGAACGAGGTGATTCTTCTTTCTCTTTCTCTCGAAGTGAAATTTGGACCAATGGAGATCCTTGCTAAATGTATGCACATGTATGTGTATGTGTGTGTGAGTGTGCCGATTTTTGCTTGCATGTGTTTGCATTTTCGGAATTCGGGAGAAATTTTTAGCTCTTTCTTCTTTTGAAAATCGTTACCGAAGACACAAAGGACAATTAGGTTTACGATGGTCTTTTATTCAAGATTATTTATTGCATTTTTAAAAAAGTTTTACACCGTATATTTTGATAGATTTATAACTTTTGAAAATTCAGTCGTACAATAACTTGAATTTTCGTTACATTATATTTACCATCATCACCTTTTGAGTTCATATACATTTGCAATCAAGTTTTACGACTTGAAAATGAAAAAAATGCTTTCATCAAAGAAACTTTCGACTTTCCATCTGCCTTCAATCGCTCCTTACTAGAGCCGTAAAAATCGAATCGCTGCGCTACAAGCGAAGGTGCCAATGGTTAAGAAAAAAAGGGATAAGGATCTCTCCTCAATGGAAATTGAAACTCTGCGCGTGCGAGAGCGCATCTGCAGAGGCACGCGCGGTGAACTAAATTACATGTGCATATACACGTGCAAGAGAGCAAAAGCGATCGCTCGAGAGAGCAGCGGCAGCAGCAGCAGCTAAAGGTTTCGAGGGCAAAGAGAGTTTCGAGGTGGGAAATCTCACCGAGACTGAAGAGGGGAGGGCAACTCTGCCTACTGACGCTGCTGCTGCTGCTCCAAACCGATTTCTCGTGGCCTTTTTTTCGTATTTTTGTCTCGAGACCCACGTCTTACTTTCGTTTCGTTCGATTGTCTTTCTACAATATATATACAGCACACATATATACACTTGGATGTGCAGCTCGCGACGCGACGAACGTTGTTGCACTGCCACTGCAACGATCAGCGCGTTGGAGTTTCTAATTTTCGGAGAGAAAATAAGCGCTCGAAGGTGTATATCGTCTACATTTATACATGCCGCGATATCTAGGTGTATCTTCGCTCGTATATGTTTATGGAACTTTTAACTGATTTATATGCCGTACACGTATCCGTGCAATATTGTTATTGCCGCGCGTTCGGAAGGAGCGCGATAAAATCTGTATATTTGCCGCTCATGGTATATAACGTGTATTTGCACGCGAGCCATTAGACACAGATGCTGCTGCTGCCGCCACGGAGAAAGCTAAATTCGATCGATTGAATTGTTCGACGTTTATATACAATTCTGATGGATTTCGAGCCACACATCTCGCCCGTACATAAATGATAATGAATTATAAATAAATGTATCGAGTGCAAACCAGCTTTACTCCAGATATCAAATGAGACATCCACCTTTGGAATTATAATCGAATTTGACGAAAAAGCTCAATTGTCATGAATCACGAGATAAAGATCATCTGCATGCTCTTCGTTTTCATTTTGATTTCGATCTCGCGCATGCACACGACGTATTAATAAGAAATCGACCCCTCAATCGTCAGAGTGCGCTCAGTTATGCATCGATTTAATTGCTCGTACAACGACGATACGTATACAGAACATTGTTTGCAAAGATGTAACGCACGCAAAAAAAGGCAGCCAAGGTGACATTCGATTTACTGCTCCGATATAACATACATACTACCGTGCCGTGTGCCGTTAAATATTATTTTTATCGATTCACGTATATATTCTTTTTTTTTAAAGCGAAAATAATCCTTGAACGCGAGCGTGCGTTTCATTATCTATATACGCTCGAATTCTGCGCGCGCGACTGTCTGCGATATAGCTTCTTCTTCGTACATTGTGTATCTGTTTTTTTTTCGACAAAAACTGCCGTTTCACTCGTGCAGACGCGGAGTAATTTCTCAATTACCCATATAATATAAATTTCTTGCGCGTCTAGATTTTCGAGGCAAGCGCGCGACTTTTTGATTCCTGCGCGAGATCGTTATCGTGGCATTCCACTCGACGTTGGTGGCTTTGCGCACGTTATTCAATCAATTAATTATTTTTCTTGTACCTAATTTGCTCTTGAAAAAGGTCTGAGAACGCGACGATACGTTCGATTTTTACCGATGAATATCAACGAGGCCAAACATTCGAAACGTTTGCGGGCTTCAACCACTCGTCTACGTTTCATAAATCATTTAAACTCTGTTATCAAATTAATCGATTCTCGTCCACTCATTAAGGCATTATGTAAAATCGTTTAAAAAAAAATCTAATAATCAGGCGTTGATTCTATATCGGCTGTTTATAATTTACCGCAAATAATCGTATCTCGTTTACATGCTATTTCAAGTATATTTCAATATACATATTTATTAGATCTATATACACATCGCACACGTCGCGTAAAACACATACTCAAAGTCTCGTTTTCATCGGGCCGCTCGTAAGTACGCCGCGTTTATATACATTTAATGTTTATAAGAACGTCCATCAACGGGGCAGAGTCCCGCCGAGACGCTCATACGTACGTACGCGTGCCTGTAATATAACACGATATGTCTACAGCACGAAATATATGCAAATTTTTCCTTTTACTCTCAGCTGTAAATGTATATATCGGTAGTGTGTGCGTCTCGAAATGTACCCGTCTCGCGCATTGCCCTCTTTATAAATGCGAGAGACGTAGTTGTCAGTCGTCGTAGTCTTCGTCGTAGCAAAAATCGTTGCTTATTGTTATTACTTACGCGTGGCGCGTGGCGCGCGAAAATTGGCACGAGTGGACTCGTTGTAGCGTGGATTTACTTTTTCTTTTTGTAGCATATAATATAGTCGCTTATAAGTCTGTGTGTATATACTTGTGTATATACACGGCGCAGCTTTACACGCTACATTACACTCATGCGGGTCGTCGAGAGGTCTCTCCGCAGCTACTATCCGACAGATTGTTTTTTTTAGGTTTAAAAAGTGCTAAAACACGTTACGGGTGTGACGTCTGTAAATGTATCATACTTATAACGAGAGCACACACATACACATACACACACACGATTCGATCTTACGCCTCAGATTATTAATGGGCTCAATGGGACGCGCCGCCGTATATATATAACGCGTTAAATATGTCGTAAAAAGCGTTGTTTTGAAAAATACGCGCGGTCATTACGGAGTTATGTATTATACATTATTATCGGATCTACGTGATAGATTGATCAATGAATGTAATTGTCGATGCTGTTGATATATACATTATGGGCCGCAGACGCTACATCTGTATATGTGTATGATACACACCTCAATCCAGACACGATAGCCTCGATTCAATTGAAATTTTATGCATACTTCGGCGTTACGTGTATGTTTACGACTAGCCGACAAAAAAAAAAACAACGATGTACTGAAAGAAGAGCGCCTACTTATGAGTATCTTCTTCGTGCTTCCTTTTCCTTTATTTTCTCCCCCCGACGAGAGAAGAAAACTTTCGCTGCTTCTATGGAGCATCTGTCTCATTTGCTAAACGAAGTCCTGCACAGACAAAGCCGATCGATGATATACTGCAGTGCACTTCACGAATATCTATATAAAATAACGTTATATACCTGTGTATTTGCTGCTGCGCACGTAACAAGTGTGCGGTGAACCTCGAGAGTGCACTCGATGGCAACACGACTCGAGGAGCAGCGCCACATCGTGGCACGCATCATTGCGTGCACAGCGATGTGCGCGTTTGTGAGCGTGTTGTGCAGGACAAAAAATTAAGTTGAAAGGAAAAGTTGAACTTTCTTTGCTGCAGAGCATGGACTGTAGATGTATGCGTTAAACGTTTCACAAGTGCCATGCTCATTCATTCTTGTATATCTTGAATCCAGGTCACGCAGATTTTTTCAGGCTTCACTTTTAAAAAAATATTAAATTCAAAGAAAATTATTTAGTGTAAAATTAGAAATTAGAATTAAATGAACCGATTATGAATTTTCACATTAAATCTTCGTTGAAAATCATTGTGTCAGTACCGACTTTTTTATATTAACCGCAGAGAAAAAAATTATGAAAATGCAATCATTAAAAAATGCCTGAATTTAAACATTTTCATTTAGTTTTTGTTCTAATGGTACAAAAAATGTGTGAAAATTCAATCATACTTAAAGCCAGCCTCCACCGCTAGATGGCGAGTACCTTTATTTGTGAATCCACAAGTAGCAAAGTAATATAATTGTATAAGTCTGAGATGGACTTTTGGTTTTCAAACCTGTATTGTTCTTCTACATCTTTTCCATAAAAAAATAAACAAATAAAGGCTCATTATATAGAGTCGTGCGTACTTTCACAAGTTTCCCCAACGCGATCATTACATTATCGAGAAAAATGTCAAAAGAATCGAAAGACAGGGAAAGGGCGAATATCGGCCCACTCTTGCATAGCTGCCAAACAGCTCATTGTTTTCTTGCTCATGTAGACCCAGCTCGGTCAGATAAGAAAGCAGTGCAGACGTGCTTGCATAAGTCGTTTTTTTTTAATTTCTTTTTTTTTCTTTTTTTTGTTGTAAATTCGCGAGTTCAACGACATCGCGCGCGCTGGCGACTTTAATGCAACGGTTTAGTAGCGGCTTGGCAGTAGTATACAGTGCACGTGAAAGCGTGAGAGTTGCACGATGTGTATTATATATAGAGAGAGACTCTTTTGCTGCGGTGCATCGGTGGAAAAGTAAAAGAGCGAAAGGGAGGGAGACGTACAGCGCAAGATATCACTTTCGAAATTTCGCCCTCTCGCACCCACGCAACACGACGCTATAGTGAGACAGAAAGAGAGAGAGAGAAAGAAAGACCGAGTAATAAAGGCCGCATTCGAAGGCCCGATAATTAACGATCTCGAACGAGACTCGAAATTTTCTCTCTCGTTTATCTATATATTCGGCTTCGAAGTGTTCGCGATCGTGCCGTATTTATGTTAGCGATTCGTGCAAGCACAGAGAGATTGATGGACCGCATTTGACCGTGAAAGGGGGAAACGTTTCGTTTAAAATCTTACATACACATATAGCGAGTGCTGCACACAAAAATCGTGATGTCTGCGCGCGGGAGATGGTTCGAGTCGTATTAGGCGCATTTTCGGTGCGCTCGAGATTCTCTATATCGTATACGCGAATCAGGAAAGTTGAAATAACAAAGAAATTTCGTTCATAAATCCTCAATCAGCGTTTCCGACTGTCTCTCGCGATCGTAACAACTTTCTTTATTCGATTGCCGGGGACCGAGATGGAGCTCGTGTCAAGCCGATTCCGTATACACTCGATGTACAATATAATACGATACTTAGCGACCTTTTTCTTTTCATTACCTTTTTTCTCGCTAATTGAGCGCGCACGTGTGTAAATATATATAATATATAAGTTTGTGTGATAAAAAATCGAGAGTGAAATTTTCGCCGCAAGAAAGTTAATCCGTACGTCCGTCCGCGCGCGTCTACGTCCGTCTGTAAACGCGTTGTAAATAAGCCAAAGGCTCGGTTTCGAGTACATATACAACAGATCGGTGCGGTTATAAAAGCTCGGAGCTGCGCCTGATATATATAAACAAGCTATATAGACGAATGGTCTCGATTCGCTTATCTATCGCGGGCCGCATGCTTTATTCCGTACAAAATAGAATTTCCATCAAATATGTCTTGGCCATAGCCACTATATACGTTATACAGGTACATATAATGCACGGCTCACGCGTACGTATGCCGCTGCTGCTATATAAGTGAAAATTGCCCGATCCAGGTCAAGTTGGCAGTCGCGCGTCCGAGAGCTCTGCGAGCCAGCGATCGAGATATCGCCGAGAAACGAGACCGCGAGCTACTCCCCCGCTTAGCATATATATACAACACTCAACACACACGTGTATCTGTGTCTGTACTGGCTGCTGCTGTTGCTGCCTTCATATATGCCTGTCGCCCGCGCGCTCTTATACGTCTGTGTAGCAGAGAAAGTAAAGCGCGATTGGCGCATCTCATATGTGCAGTGTGTAGCATACATATATAACATAACGTATTTACAGCAAACTGCAGCAGCAGCAGCATCAGCAGCAACAGCAACTGCAGCGCGAAGGTAAAAGAGAGTTAAGGATGTTTGTGTGTACCTACGCCGAAGCGCGCGCGGATATATACATGTATTTATAACGCGAGCTGACTTTCTTGTGCCCCTCCATGGAGATGGACGCAGTATATCGAAGCTCGGTGCGCGCGCGAGCCTTGTGCTGCAGACCTTTTCGCCACCCACTTTTGCGGCGCATATTATATGTACCTTTCTCGCGCCTCGACGCAGAGTGAAAGAGTACTTATTTTTTCCGTGCGCTCCTTTCTTACTCTCTCGCGCGCGAGCGCGTCCGTACACATTCTGTTGCCTTCGTTTTTTTTTTCTTTTTTTTTAATTTTCTTTTTTTACCGAACATGTAACTCCTTATCCTGCTTCGTCTTCGTATTATACTTTTCTTCAAGGCGAAGAGCTTTCTTTTATTGAGAAATTGCTTACAAACACGTTGTGTATATTTATATACATACACGCGCCCGCCGTAATATTCGGGATCGAGGTCAAAGTGACGCGCCGCCACTGCCGCCGAAGCAGCGCAAGTTTAAATGCCCGTCGATATTGGGTATGGTATATGCGTTGAGAGATAAAAACTTTAGATACGTGTGTTTGGGTGCAGGTGTTGTGGCGCTTGTTCGACATACGAGAGAGGACATGCAACCCATCTTACGCTCATTTTTCTACGATGATACCGCGAGATGATAAAGATAAAAACGCATGAATAGATGTCGCGCGAGACTGGAACGCGTCATAATAATCCTATTTGCATTGATAAGTTTGTTTAAGGGGGGCCCAGTTCGTGCTTATGTTTATCTAGGCTAATGATTTCTCGCGCTTACTTCATATTTTTGTTTGTTACACAGATATATATCATTTCGAAAAAAGAATGACGCGAGGAGAAAGAGAAAGAGCAGATAGAAAAAAACAGAACAACGGCAATGTGTCTATTAGACCAAACGTGCGACGATACCCTACTTTTTAGGACGGTTACTATATGAAAGAACTCATATAGACGATAGCATGATTAGAAAGCTATCCGTTGATTGAATCTCGAATGCATTGCGCGAACTCAAAATCCAAGCCAAGTCGAAAATGTAGTTATCCAAAACATAATTTGTCGTATATGAAGTATATCAATCCTCGTAGAAATTCTGAACGTTTCTTATGGCTTGATGATCAATAAATGACCATTTAAATTTTATACTACATTTCCATTAATTTACGTGTTATTGAAGATATTATGTTATAATTATGTTACATTCTAAGTTTTATTCGCATTTTGAATAATCCGAAAATATAAGTTTAATTGTTTCAAAAAAATGTGAACCACTTTTCAACTGCTTTGAATACTATAATAGCACTTTAAGTTTCCACCACTAGATGGCGAGTACTTTGATCTGTGAATCTGCAAGTGGCAACGTAGAAATAATTATATAATTCAAAACACGGTTTTGAACAAACAATAATTTTACATACGTATACAATGTATACTATACATAGAATTTTTTATAGGGGAAATTCGTACACGAAATCGTTGACAATTTTTCAGGAAAACTAGGTATATCTTGGGTTGTATAGAGTTTCGTTTACCAATTTTAAAATTTCGTACGATCTATGCTGGTTCTGGATTCACTTATTTTCTTTTGCGTATGTACGCAAGCAGCTCTGAGTGCACGAGCTGAACGCCGTCATAGTCGAGATGCATTGACTTGTAAAACGACAGACGCTACAAGATGCTGTGTATTTCCGAGCTCTCATTCAAAATTGCTGAACCGCTCTGTGTAGTTGGTGATCTAATTGATCCGCCGAAGTTCAAGAAGCTTTTTCGTTGCCCAAAAACAAGCCATAGTAAGTTCAGTACTGTACCAGGGAAGGCGCGGGAAAATTATTCTCAACTCGATACGGCGATAAGGATATGGAATCGCAATTTTAAAAAATGTAAGCAGCGAGAAAAGTACGAATTTTAAAGACAATTTCACTTACTCCACTTTCGATGCGCGTCACTCTCACTCTTTTTCCATAAACCAAATTCGGATATGTAGTGCATGAAATGATATACAGCGGAATCACGTAACCATTGCGTTTTTTTTTCTTGCTCGCGCCGTCTCGCGTATACATTGCCAAAAGGTAAAAGTGCCGCAGCGCTGACATTGGGGTCATGAAATTTTTGGCTCGTTAATCATCCGCGCGGTAACTTTTACTCTCTGCCGATCGACTGCAGAAAAGAGAGAGAAAGAAAGAGAGAAATTTCTAATACTCGGCGTGGGTCTATACGGGTTTATGCTAAGTTTAGCCTCTTGACCTCTTCTGCTGTAAATATGAAGCAAAATGTGTATATAATGAGCCGAAATGTATCCTTTCACTCGTTTGTAAGCTTGTGCAGCCAAGATTCACCATCCACCATTCATAAACTCGACTAATTTACCCCCAATTTTTAGTATATAATCATTAGATTCATCACTAAACGTGAACGTGTACAACGAAAGCGGCATACATGTTTCATATTTGCTTCACCAATAAATATATAACTCATTTTTAATAATCGCGATTAGAAACTTTTAATTAAAATTTTTTCAAGTTGCATGAATAAATCGAAAAATATGCCTGGCATTCATTTTATATACGACGTTTGCTCGATGCTTTAAAAATATCTTCTTCTTCTTCTTTTTTTAATAATTATTGACTGCAAAATATACTTTCTGATACATTTTTAAGTCGGGTCAGTTTACTCCGACCAATTCTTTCATCTTCAAGAAATTTGAAAAAAGAAAACAAAGTCATAAAGTATCGCACTTAATTCGAATAATGAACTTTCGCCGCTGCCACTGCTGCTGCTACTGCTGCTATCTCGGTCTCTCGAGCGTCTTCGCTCTAGTGCTTTTTATACCTAAACTTTCAATTTATTCGCAGTACTATATACGATCCGAAAATGTGCGTGCATACAGTGGCAGCGACCGGAGTGCACTTTTTTTTAAGTATCTCAAACTCAAAGCAGCAGCAACAGCAGCGGTAGCAGCGCACGCGTGCGGCAAATTTATGACTGCTACTACGGCTTTGCATACACACATATTGCACTCGTTTATGCACACATTAGCGTAGATATAAAATACATTACGACCGGTGATGATCAGACTGATGACCGGTTGTTAAAAAAAAGCCGTGCTTCGTTTATAATCGTGCGCGCGCGCGCGCTGATGTGTGGCTGTGTGTGTGCGAGAAACATAAAGAGGAAGGAAATAGAAAGTTTCGGCTCGTTGTCTGAGCGACGCGAGCCCTACATTATATATATAAATCGAGACGAGCTGGAGAATCGTATGCTGTATATTATTGTTGAGCTGCGTACATATATACACGCCGTGTATATACATAATTCCCTCAGCTGCTATATAAAGGCTCCGGAATCAATTAAACTTGAAATTTATATACAACAAACTCGACTCGTGAGTCACTTCGTTTGGACGGACAAACTCACATACACAGAGACTCGACTGCAGAGTGCAAAAACCTTTTGTTTTTTCTCAAGCGTGATGTGTACAATCGACGACTGCACAGCACGCGACAGTCTCGAGCGATATGTGTGAAAGAAACTATTACATACAATCGAAGGTTTGTTTACGATTCCTTTCATCGAATCAGTATCAAATGGTAATACGATCTCGCGATCGGTAATTTGAAATCGATCGAAAGTTAAACGTCCGTAGTACGAGATAACAATCTATTATATGTATATAGAAAAAGCATATGTGAATGAATGAACGACAAAGAAATTAATTCGTAACACGGCAGTCATACGTTAACAATTTGTTTGCGAATAAAAAAAATAAAAAAACGAGAAAAATTTCCGATGGATCATTTTTACAGCGATGACCGTGGGTCACTATGCTGATTTGCCTAGAGGCAAACAAACAAGGTGTTCCGGTTTAAGTAAATTTTTTGCCTCCAGGCAAATCTGTAAAGTAACCAGCATAGTGACCACTGTAAAAGTGATCTATAGATAGTACGGGTCGAGCCTTCGATCGTTTCAATGTAAACGAAAAAAAAGAGGCAACGAGAAAACAAGATTCAGAGGCGTCGGAAATTTTTCGATTTGGAAAGAAAGAGCCAAGGAGATACTGCGAGATTGGAGTAAATATTTTATCGAAGCAACGACATTGGCATATTTTTTGGCAATGAATCCGTGTCTGCTGCCTCTTACGATCCGTATGTCATTGTCTTGTTTGCTCGTGTGCGGTACGAAATGAAAAAAAAAATCAAAATTTACACGCATTCCACGCGATATCGCTCAAACATTTATCCATGCGCGCAAAATACCACATATTGCATACGTCTTGTGTGCCATATATATTGGTAATTGCATTGGCTTCGCACATCAAATTATACGCGATGATTAGTTTGCAGGTCATGATTAATAGCGACAACAACTCGAATGCGCATATTTTTCAATTTACCCACACGTTCCGGGGCACGCGCTGTTTGATATTTTCTTTTTCATGTACAAATACTCTCATTTGTTTTGAAGAAATCGACGAAATGCCAACTTATTACGCCTGGCATGTCGTCGTCATGTCGCGCTGCAGCTGAAGAGCGGTAAACAACGCGCCTCGCGTCAGGCACAGCGCACACACAAAAGTTCATTACACAGCAGCAGCAGCAGCAGCAGCAGCAGCAGCAGCACGCGGTGCAAGTGTGCGGCCCGCGCGCTGCATTTATAAAGACGTCACGTCACACAGTAAGCTATAAATGTATAAAATACACACGCATTATATATATACTGCAGCTACTCGATCGCGCAGTGTGACGTATTCCTTGCCGCGCGAGCTGCAAGTTTATATAGGTGCAAAAGGCTCGAGCGAGAGAACTCAGGATCGCTCGCGCACAGCGTATAATGCATACAGGCGTCTTATATGGCCACATGACACGCAACGTAGCTATAGATATATATAAACGACTTCCCGCGCTCGGCTTTTACCGCTTCGTGGCCTTGACGCCGCAAAATTACCGCTGCTGCTGCAAAGCTTGTTAACGCACTCGTGATCATAGTGCGAGGCACCTTGCACGTGCGTGAGAGAGAGAGAGGAGATATGATGAAGCTTTATACGCATGCTGCGATCGTTTCGTTTCCTTGCTTTTTCATTCCCTTCCTGGATCCTTCGCGCTTTAGTATAAGTGACGCGTTACGCGCCTTCGATTCGATTTTCTCCAAGGTAATCTAACGGTTCACGCGCGAGGAAAATCCACCCGTGCGGCAGCGCAACGTGCTTATAGTAGTAGCCTTGCGTGCTTAATGCGTGAATTGCAGCTTTCATGCGGCCGAGTTAGAATGTATAGGCACGCGCCACAACGTATTTTGAGAGAAGAAAAAAAAAAAATAAAACAACGCGTCGAGGACACGACGCCGAAATATGTAGAACACGGCATCGACGCATATGTAATGCAGCGCGCCGCTCATTATGGACGGTAGAAAGAGCGAGAGGGAGAGAGAGAAAAAATCGAAAAGGCCACACTCGATTCGTAATAGTCGCCGAGCGTGTGCACGCGAAATCGGGTATAAATACCATTTTAACATACTCACCTCGATCTCGTTTAAAACTTTTGTTTACCTTTCGGGCACGAGTGCGTCGAGCGCTAATGTAATACAAGCGTAATGAGCGAGTCGGAAAAAAAATTGCAACTCACCAGGAGAGTTCGATGCGTAACACCGGTATGCTCATCGCCACGTCGTTATACCGATTTTTACCGATTTCCGAATTGTGCATTTACTCGTAGTTAATAATTTATACGTCATAATGTGCGATACAGCCAATGAGCCGCAAGCACGAAAAAAAACCAACCTCGTTATTGTGCATCAAAGAAGTATCAATACGGTCGAGCGACAATGTCAATTTTTTAACTACAACAATTCATCAATCCGCGATAATGAATGAAAGAAAGCGACTGCACAATTTAAATTAATTGAAACGCCAGATGCGATCGTCAATCTCAACCGACGGTTATATAATTAATATCGTTTGAACGCGCCTTTAATATTATTTTCATTTGCTAGCAAAGATGATCGCAGTCAATTTTCTTTTCTTTCTTTTTTTTTCGTTTTTCTACCAAGTGTGCAGCTGAGATAGCGCATCACTGCATGAAGCACCATCGCACCGAGACGCATATGTTAATGCACGCATATTATATCGAGGTCACTGACCGACACTTCACGACTGTCTCGAGGCTGCCCCGAAAGCTAACGTACCGATTTTAATTGATAATTCATTTGATTATATGGAGGACAGATAAATCACCTTGAATTGAATCAAACTTATATAAAAATTTGAAACAATCGTGCATGTTTCGTCAAAATGATTTTGAAAAATCTGAGCATTGACGCGAGCGCTACTTGTGATATTTTTACTAATCAATGATTTAATTACTTAATATCTAGCGCTCGTGTCCTAGTTTTTATAATCGTACGGGCGCCAGACGTGGTTGTTATAAAACTTTTACGCTCGTGAACACGTTTATAATAAGCATTGATACCCACACACAAACACACTTGTACCCTTGCTTTATACGACTTGTTTTTTCCTTTCAGTCTGTGGTGGTGAAATGTCGATGCTCTTTTTTTTTCATTTGATTGTAAATATTTGATCTTCTTCGTAATGATTTGTAATAGGCTAGCTTCATCGCGAGCTTAATCAATCTCATCGTCGAAATCAATCGCGAATCGTGAATATGCGCGCTTGTATAACAATCAAACACACAAAGGGTAATAAAAATACCACGTGCGCATTATTATATTCAAAGGCAAAAGAGGCGCGAGCGAGGCAGCTGGACAATCTTTTTTTTTTCATGTCAATCGGCCGATCAGAAAAGGCCGCGCGCGTGTGTGTCTTGAGAGCTCGATTTTATTGGCTTGGAGAGAATTCATGACGATCTGATCTTTCTGCTCGGGTGACGAAAATCAAAACAAAAGTAGTTTATAAAACGTATCAAGTTGAAATACTAATGTCGTCAAGGTCAGCGTGACGAACCTAATGTTCAAAATTTGATAAGGCAATTTAACTGCTTCGCTTCCAACCGAGCTATCGCAGTAATTTTTCATATAGCAATCATAAGATTGCGAGGGTGTGAGCATTTTGGATTTTTTCTAGCTCGTTCGAGTCGATGAGTCAAAAATATGGGGGAAAAAATATGATATCATTTCTTCGAATTGCTGACTTGAAGTTGAATAAACGATATTCTTATCCCAAGTACATAAATCGGAGTTTAATGAATTGCAATGTATATGCGCGATTTTCGCAAGTCAATGATATAATTTCAGTGTTATAAATGAGATTATATCAATAATCGTCATTTTTATTGATTTGTCAAATTTTTAAATCAAACAAGAGCGCGACGAGTAGCGCGTGCACGTTTTCAAAGACTCAAATCAAAGAGATGCGATCGATTTCAGCACGTCACGATCTAATATATCTAATAATATGTCTAATGTACATAAAATAATGGTTGATGACAAAGTCGATTTTAAAATTGAAAAGTGTTAGCTCGCTAGCTCACAATCCGATGAAGGTTAACGAAAAAAAAGGCGAAAAAATAGCTGCTCGCACGTGCACTTTTAGAAGCATTTTTGTTCATACCTGACCGGACACGGCGGAAAATCGAAGGTTGACGATTAACTATAGTACGCGTTAACATTCAAAACTAAGTCGTCATTTTTTTTAACGATGTGACCACGACAGCGAAATTTGCGCTTAGTATATATTCGCATTCGAGAGGAAAGTGGTATTTTAAAACTTGACGCGTATGTGAGCAACTGAATCTAAAACCGAATTGAAAAACAGTTCATTAGAAAAAAAATGAAAAAAAAAAATACAGTGCGCATTTTTACGCTTTACTCGAATTGATTTGAAATTTTTCCTCTATTTCACGAAGGTTAAGCGTTATTTTTACGATTTTTCGTTTTGTTTTATTATCAATGAATGCGTCTATAGGTATTCGCGGACACTTACGTACTTGCGAGCAACAAATATTTTCGTTAAAATTTTTTCGAGCGAGATTTTCTAACCACACCAACTTCTTCAAGGATACGTTTTTCGTCAAAATCGAGCGAATCAACAACCATGGGAAACTTTTCAATGACTGATTTGTGCTGGAGCTGGAGTTTTTGGCTGACGCAAGCGTGGGCTTAAAACGCAGATGCCACCCGCAATGCTGATCGAAAGATCATAATCATGCGCAATAACGTGAACTGAAAGAGGTTAAAATAAGAAAACAACGAGTCGATATATCGATTATCTATGCACATAATTGTCGCGGTTATGTATACGTCAGCGATGCACTTGGGCTTGGTCGGTGGTAGCCGCAGTCAAGGCCGAAGGTCGAGAGTCGGCGCGGGGGCAGCAGCAGCTATATATGAGTGAATCGCTTCATCGCTTTCTTCCTGGGTCAATTGATTTCGACCTCGATAAGTTTCCCTCATTTTCTCGAATCGTCCTCTCGCGTGTGGCCATGTAGCTTGCACAGGTATTCGGTAAAAGTGCAAAAAAAGGAAAAAATAATAATGAGAGCAGCTTATTATCATGTATTGTGTAACATTGCGTGTGAAACGAGGTCATCGCGCCATTCTCTTACACACGGACACACGTTATTATGTGTATACTTGTGTAGAAAGAACGTCATCTTAATCGATTCAGACGCGCGCTGATATTATTATATAAGAGCACGTGTGTGCACGCGAGGCCTCTCGACTGTATTATACTGTTGTATATGTATAAAAGCACGGCGCGGACTGCCGCGATGATTCGAAATGGTATAGGTCACCGCGAGGTAAAAGAGAACCAATACGAAGATTGTACGCGCGTGCGATATAAGTACTGCACGTAGAGGCCGGAAAACAAAATGTCACACGTATATCGCGCGTGTGTCCCCTGACAATTCACTAATTGATTTGTCTTATCAATTGCTTTGACGCGTGCGAGTACACATTACAATAGACCGTACTATACTACGACGCAGATCGAAGCTAATTTCATTTTGTGAACGTTTCGTAGCGCCAGCGTCGTCTGACGCCTGCGAAATTTCTCGCAAGCTCTCGGACACCTAGTTCGAAAGTATCGCGCGTTGTACCGCTCATAGTAATTTTTCTCCTATTTTTATCGCGAGTCAAGCTTTTGGTAAAAAGCTCGTAGTTGACTGTGTGTTTGATCGTTGCGAGAATCGTCTGAGTTTCATTATATCGCGGAATCATCGCGGCCACCACGACGACGACGACGAACGACGATGATATATTATCGTTCAACGTAATTGTTGAAACATCTCTTCGTTGACGCTCTCGTTTTGCGCACATATCATCGTACACGTGTAAACAAAAAAAATGAAGCTACAAAACGATCGTCTGGCACGATCATCGCGCCGCACGAGCTAAGCAGAGCTCGCCGCGCGTATATAATGTATGTACGTTGGAAAATGCGTCGGATGTGCGCATCGCGGATAATAAACGCCGCGAGCTGTGCACTGCTGCACACACACTGCAGCGATCACGCGCTATAACGTGCAGCAGTAAATACAACGACAGATAGTGAGAATATAAGCGTCGGTGGTGGCGGCGGCGGCAGCGGCAGTGGTGGTAATAGTAGTTGTAGTAGTAGTAGTAGTAGTAGTAGTAGTAGCAGTAGTGGCCGCGAACTCGAGCTTGAAGCGACCTTGTCCTTGCCCCTGAGAAGAACTCGAGTTGTTGCCTTGAGCCACGGCCACCGCCGCCGCCGCCGACTGATCGATGCGCCGCGCGTTTATGTACGCTCGAGCTATATACATCGCGTACATGCATACACTGCACACAGCACAGCACGTATGCACAGCGAGTATAGCTTTAAGCTGCATCGCTCGAGCGAAGCGTCCACGGTATATCTATATCTCGTGCTTGCAATGAACTTTTGCGCTTTTATGCGCAAACATGATGAAACTTGGCTGATTTTTGAGCGATGACGATATGTATTTTGAGATGTCGCAAGCTTTTTCACGATCTTTTGAACGATCGTACAATTTCGTGCATCAATTTCGTTTGGAAGCGTAACTCTAACAACACCGATTCTTCAACGCGACGAACGATCTGTCTATTGCTTGCAAGCTCTCAACGTCATAATACACTACAAATGAATCGAACGACTTTGGGAAATTCCGTGGACATATTACGTACGCGTATATCGCAATCAGTCGTAACAGCTGTCTTAATGGACGAACGTCGATCATGTAAGCACACGGGTATGCGATGCATACGACGGCTCTCGAGACACCTACTACTTGATAAAAAAATCAACGGACGCACTCGTGAGAATAGCTGCCGCGCGTCTATATTGACAATTACGATATGCACTCGCGCTATTTGCTATCGCGAGCGTCTGCAGCTGACATTGAAAGGTCCAGGCTAGACACACACACACACACACACGCACACATATGTTGGCCGCGCATCGGTAACGCGTCACGTATGTATATAATCAGACGATCAAAACGCTCGCGCGCGCATATGGAAAGAGAGAAATAGGAAAAACTCGGAGTTGCGTAACGTAATTTATCTACCGTCGCGTGTGCTGCTATACACGTCGATACGATATATACGTATGCGCGCGTGAACGTTGATTACATATGATTTTCCAAGTCCTTTGATCGTCCTCGGGCTAATCCACGCGGAGCTTGGATTTGACTTTGTGCCGTTTATAATACATTGGAGCTTTGATGCTTTATGCGAGCTCGCGCGCGTGTACTTGTGAATTGTATAGACGCGAACATAGCGGAGACACGTGGATTTTCTCAAACGCTTGAGTTACCCGAGCAGAATTTTCACAAGATTTGAAATCGTTATGATATACTTTTTTTCTCTTTTATACCACCTCTGCTATATAGCGCGTGACGCGCTCGCGGCCGATTCAATGTCGAAGTGACGTGAGTCGCGCGCGTGTGTAGTGCGACTCGCTATTTTTCCCCCTTGTCTTCGACGAGCTGCGTGCTACACTCCACGCGATTCGAGTGGATGTATATAATAAGTAATCGATATCATTAATTAAAAAGTAAAAAAAGAGTTTTGATAGCTGGCAAATAACTTGTGCGCGTGTCTATCGCTTGCAACTCCCAATTACGTTATTTGATAGATTGTGCTTGCGACGATGATAGAATAAAAAAAGTTGCGCTCGCTCGGACGGACGGACGGACGGACGGACGCTCGGTTTTTACGGGTTTACCCCTGACACCAAACGCGAATATAGATGTTTCACATCAAAAAGAAAAGGAAAAGATGTCCGATATCAACGGGCTTTGAAAGCTTTTTTGAAATAGCTCGTAAGCATGACCGACAGTGAGAGAGAAAGCCACGTGCGATGGAATCACGCGTAGTAGTGCCTCGTACGTGGTCGCTACTATAATAGTCTATGTACACGTACTGTAATAGAAAATTTTTTACCTAATGTCATTGATACGATGAAATATGTTCAACACTGGATCGTTCAAATGAAATTCATACGAATTAATTATTTAAATAGTATATTATGATACTTATGACTCAAGTAGCCCATTCTTACCACGGCACTAGCAGCCTCGCTTCGCTCGGGTGCTAACCATGCCGTGCAATAATGGTTTGCTTAAGTCACGCGTATCTTAATATAATATTTACGCATCTCAAAAATATTATGTACTGCAATAGATATTGCAGTACTTTCGTTACAAGTAACACAAATGTTAGAAAAATAAAAAACTTCATTAAATTGAAAACGAAGGTAAGCGCGTTGAAAATTCCAGGTATTTCAAACCGGTTTTTCAGGTACGAAGTAGTTATTAAGCTACCGCTAGATGGTGCATGGCCAAAATCCCAAAAACCAAAAGAGAAAAGGCAAAGTTTTAATATAAAAAGAAAAGCAGGCCATCCAAGGCTCGTATGAAATTGGTTTTTTTTACTTTAATATTAATAAAATTACAGTTTCGAAAAAGAACAAACTTACTTAATAAAATAAAAAATGTATGTAGAACAAAAATGATGGTATCGCAAAAATTAGTAAATATGAGCTTTGAAACCTTTTTCTTAAAGAACATAACAATTCTTCTCGTAAAACTACATAGTATTTACTACAGTGTTCCTCTTTATGCACACTCGTTTTTATTTATTTGAAAATTTGAAAATATCGGTTCAAGGTCAAGCTTTTACGTATAGGTTAACTCACGTAATGTGTGTCTGTTTCGCGCGCTTCCGCGACATTTTGTATTTTTGTAATGTAATGTAATGCGGGCAAAGCTTTGTGCACGCGTGTAAATGTTGTTAATATTATATTATTATTTTGACAGAAACGACGATTGAGAACGATATTTCGTAATGACAGAAAATTGATCGTCTCTGATATACGATACGATCGTCGTGCCGAGAGAGTCAAAAAACGCGCGAGCGTCGATCGACGCTCGGCACGCAGATTTCTGACACTTTCTCGCGAGCGAAGCGGGCCGTGTGTACGCGCGCGTACCCAATATCAGTGTTTTGAGCCGTCGCGGCAATGCTTGCCAGCGCGCCCGCGAGCGGTTACAAAATATCTCGGAAGAAGAGCTATAGCGTTACTTTTTTTTATGTCAAGGTCAAAAAAGTACTGGGCTGGTCTTATTAAATTATACCTGTTGCACTCGTGCGCTAACGCTCTTGCAACTGCATCGATCGTTCACGTTTTTCTGTATACTTTTTTTTTATTCGTCTTAGTTCAGAGTAGGAAATAACATGAAGCTAGTCGCTCAAACAGGAAGTTCTTATTGCAACTATTGATGTATTAAGAGCCGCGCGCTAGGTGACTTTTCGTAAGCTTGCGTCGCGCGTTTTGTATAAACGATGTGCTTATAACATATAACGTAAGTATACGAATGTACATGCATGCGGAGCAGCGAGCTGTACGCGTCCGTGACCAGGTGACGTTGACCTTGTCCTTTCGAGCAGCGACTGCGTGCGCTGCTACAACGCGTTACACCGATTATCTACAAAGCTATATCATCTCTCGTGTTTTTCCTCCTCGTTGCTTCGCGCTGCTATAATACATATATAAATGCGCGTGCGATCGTACATTGTACACGTACGACGCAAGTTGAAAGTCGTCAGCCTGCGGGCATTTTCACGTACGTATAGCGCGCATAGCGAGATGATCGGCGCCGATACACTGAGAAAAAAAATTCATTGATTCAATGAAACGTTTAATTGAATACAATCTATGAAATAATTTCATTGAAATAATCTTTTTTTATTTCATCCAACAAAATATTTAATTGTTTTTACCAAAGTTTCATGAAAACAATTAAATATTTTGTTGGATGAATGAATTATTTCATAGATTGTATTCAATTAAACGTTTCATTGAATCAATGAATTTTTTTTCTCAGTGTACNAAAAAAAAAAAAAAAAAAGAAAAGAAAAATAAATCGTTTGCGCCTGCGACGACGATGATTGACCGAGAAACGCGTCGGCAAGGTTACTCAAACACTCCGAAGCGGCTTTCGTTACGTACACATCGAAAGCTCTATTATCATTCGCGAGTGCATTTTGAAACATCGCGGAAAACGAAAAAGAATTTTTTTTTCTTACCTGACCTTGAACTTGACCGGCTTTATGCTCGATGTATAGTAATTGAGTAATGCAACGTACATATGTGTGCAATTTAAAAGGAAGTTTTTTTCTCATTGACATTGCGAGCGAGTGTTTTTCATTATTTCATTCGTTAATTGACTTTCTTTAACCAGACATCTATTGTAATGCTCGGAGGGAAAATTATACTTTGAGATTTAGTTCACGTTTTTGGGCAAAATAATTATCTTGAGCAATCAATCGGAAACAGAAGAATTCAACAATTTTAAACAACTCGCGCAAACGTGTATTCGTCGTAATGACGCTTTTAGCACAATATGTAACTCATGTGGCATTGAGAAAATCGTAACTGAAGCTCCTCCTGTGTCCACGTGTGCTCAAAATTTTATTACCAAGTGTAGGCCACGCGATCGTCACGGTATTATCAGCTAAAAATTTTTGAAAAATATATCATTTCATCAGCCGTGATATCCTCGCGCAACTCCGGTGCGAGCACCGTGCGTCTTCTTTCGCGAAATAAAGCAAATATCATCAGCGATCGATTGAGGAACGATATCGCAAATATTCAGAGTGTCTAGCGTGCAGGTTTCCCGACTTTTCCGCTGATGTTTGGTACGAAAAAAAAAATAGTTATATAATAATTAACGTACGATAGGTCATTCAAAGTCGCAGCTGACTCAGACTCGCGGAGCGCACACAGCCCGAGACATTCATAATGCTCCCGCGAATATGCTGAATTCGCAACTATGTACACACACGCGCCAGCCAGCCTGCCACTGCCATCCTCTGCGTTCGGCGAGCACGTGCGATATACGCGCCCGCGAAAAATGTATACGTTATATCGAAATCTTGTGTGATTTACGCTTCGCGATAATAAAATGGAAAAACCTAATTGTCGAATTTCGATCGATCGTGCATTTGTTTATACACGTATCTCGAAACGTCAATGCGCCTGCGACCAGTGTGCAATTATCGCACCAAATTGCTCAAATTTAAACGCGCAACAGTGGCGTCTGCGGCAGTGCAGCTCGATGTCGACTTTGTACACGCGGGAAATAAACAAATTATCGCGAAGCGACAATTATTTCTCAAGTTCAAGCGTCAAGGCGCCTCTCGCGCATTGCGATCTCGTCTGTGTGTGCAAGCGTGTGTCTCATTTTTTTGTGTATGCAACACATGTAAGAATAAACACGTGTACGTACCGAGTATTGTACGTACACACGAATGTATAAAGGAAGGAAAAACATGTTTTTCCGGCCGGCTAAACCTTAAGCTTACTGGCGCACACGAGGCACGATTGCGTCACGTGGGTGGAATACATCGAGCTGCGCGATCGCGATACTCTTACCGTTTGAATTGTCGCGCGTGCTGTGACGCGACAACGCCATCCTCTATAGTACACACACACACACACACACACACACAGGCTCACTTAGTTTGGAATAATTTCGCGCCTGCTTGCGCGCGCAGCTAGCAGCTAGCTTTTTTTCGCAGCTCATCGTGTGCGTGTGTGCGCGCGATTTAACAAAGCTTTTTTGCGCTCGTTCGCGCTAGCGCATACGAAGCTGAAAATCAAAGCGAAGCGAAAAGAGTAATGACGGTCGGGTCAAAATGTTTGCAATGCACATGAGCTTTTAT
Organism: Trichogramma pretiosum; assembly: GCF_000599845.2. Taxonomy (NCBI): domain Eukaryota; kingdom Metazoa; phylum Arthropoda; class Insecta; order Hymenoptera; family Trichogrammatidae; genus Trichogramma; species Trichogramma pretiosum. Next base: position 899,182 of record NW_019641688.1, read on the forward strand.
GTAAGTTTGTCGCGCGCGCGCGCGCTGCAGCGTACACACACATGCACACGACGTTGTACGTCTCTTTACTGTCGCGAGCGCGCGCAACGTTCAAGGTCGTTGCGATGTATGGCTCAGCATTGAAGCATGCGTATCGCGAGAGAGCTTGATTAATTTTTACTATTTTTTTTAGAACATTTCTGCCGTAGTTTCGAATATCGTGCACTCGATAAATCTTATATTATCATTTCTGTGAAAACGTATAACGCGCGCACGCTTATAATTGTAAAAAGAAGAAATTTCTGTCGAGTCGCGTCTTTGTCGTCTCGTGTAATATCGGCGTATGGGTATACGTATATTGCAAAAGACGCAATCCAAACTCGAGACGACGTCCGATAACGAGAAAGATTATTTCCAAGGACAAGGACGTTCGCAAGTAGCTACTTGTTTTTTCTCTCTCTCTCTCTCCCACTCACGAGCGCGCGCGATCGGTTGGTACTTAAGAATTATCGGCTTTAGATGATTTTTTTAACCCCAGTCTCGAGAAATTTTTTATCTTATTTACTTTGAAACTTGTAAATATATATTTTATTGTGCTTTTCGATGCAGGTCCAGTGATTCGTTTTCTGGCATTTTTTGATACCGACCAAATTGTTTTTTCTCCTCGATTATCTATTTTCATTTCTACCTCGTAGCAAAAGATCACCCGGATAAAAAGTATAAAAAATATAACATTTCGGTAAAATAAAAAAAGAATCGGATCGATCGGCGTGTGCGGCACGCACACACACTTTCACGAGCACGCGAGAATCTTCGCGCTCGACGCGATGACTGCGTGCGTTTCGTTAAGAACAAAAAGATAAATAATTATTATTGTCGTCAGCGATGAACTTGAACCGCTCGCGCGCCGATCACGAGCGCGCCAAAGGCAAAAGTATAATAATGAAATGCCTTGCGCGCGCGCGAGGCAGATAACTCGTGCGCCGCTCGCGAATCGTATGTACGTAGGTATGTGTAACATTTTCAGATTTGACTTTGGGTAAGCTCGACTTGCGTGTGTTGGTAAAATGTCGTGTATGCACCGAGCCGCCCGGCGTGACTTTGTCTTCGAGCTCGAGCTGCGCGGGTGTGTGTCAACGTTTGCGCGAGCTGCTCAGCTCTCTGAGCAAAAATTGTCATCGATTGTTGTGCCCAAAATCGCTCGTAGTGAGCTGTAAAAATGAAATAAAATGATGAAAAAACGTGGCGTCGAAATTTTGCCGAAGTTTTATAAATTTTTGGATCCTAAGCGATCCTTCCAAGGGCTCGACATGTTTAAGCGTGTGCGTTTGTGTGTATGTATATGAGCGCCTCGATTTGAGCTGGTAAGATCAAAGAATCGTTTACAATACTGCGAATAACGATTGTGAATCATCGATCGAATCTTCGAAACGAGAAGGTCATCATAATCATCGCATACACACATACACACTCACAATGTATATAAATCGCAACGACTCGAGTATCCGTGCGTGCGAGATATGCATACTCCGTTGAGAGATCAGACAAAAAGAGAACAAAAAGAGACACACGAGACGAGAAAGAAAGAGTGAGAGAGAAAGAGATAAAAAAACCGAGCACAGAAAGTAGCCGTCAACTTTCTAGATGCAGAATATGTATGTATAATATTCGGGCGGCTTCGGAGTCGAGGAGCGCGCGCGACGATGGGCGGAAGTCGCGCTGTTAGCCAGGCATGCCAAGGTTCCGAAAATTTCTCGCTCTAGCGTGTTATGAGGCGCGCGCGCGCGAATATGATTATTGGCACCGAAATACATGTATATCTGAGCGCCAAGCGGCGCAGATTTGAGCTACTAAGCGCACGTTACGTATTATACACAAAAAGGTGAGCCATCGAACGCGAGCAATATTGCTTCGTATCGTGCTTAGAGGCAAATTATATTATGCCAACGTATTTAACCTTCTTTTAACGGATGTGTACACATTGTTCTCGAAAATATTGGTAAATTATATGTATGGCGCGTACGTGTTATATTTTTGAACGTATTATATATAGATTATGCCGACGTTCTCATTTGAAACGAGCCCGGTATTTTTTCTCTCTCTCTCTCTGTTTTTCGTTGTTCATTCTGCTGCTACGTACATAATTTAATTAGCTCTTGGTTAGCTGTGCGTATCTCGGATGTACGTGAGCAGGCGAGCTTTGCTCGTATCACAACTTTACGACCTTGAACTCCTTGCCCTCTCTTCGATAAGTCTCAGGATCTATGTGGATAAGAATTACTACGCAAGTATCGGACCTCGTGGGAATGAGCCAATTGAAAATTAACGAGATAAAAGGCAATAAATACCTTCTCATTGGTGCACGCGCGCGCGTGGTTCAATACGGACTCATCATCTAGAGTCCTCTATATTATATTCGTTTCGCAATCTTTTTCACGATAATTTCTTCGCGACTTTTATCCTTCGATTTTTTTCGCACACAAAAAAAAAGAACGGATCGTTGAAAAAAAAATTCCAGCATAGACCGTATACCGGCCGAACTCGGACGCGCGCGGGTGACACCAACAGCGGCACGCTATTATGCATGTGTTATAACGCGTGAGTATGCATGACCTTGCGGCAGTTCTCGTAACCGTTGAAATAATAAAATATATATAATGCTTATATGGTTGTTGATATACTTCCAAGCGCGAGCTCGGCGAAAAAAAGGAACCGAGAAACGCGCGTTTATAAAGTGTAGAGCAGTGCGCGCGAGCGGCGCATATATAATATTACACATCATGCACGTGTATCGTAAAAACGCTTACGCTCACTGGTCGTCGTCGCGTCTCGAAACATGTCATATCTTTATGACAATGTTGCGAGCGTCATTTTTATTAATAGTTTTTCTTTTTGGCGCAATAATCAATCTCGGTGTTTAGTATCATGTCGAGGACCAGTTATAATTTGTAAAGCTCGTATGATGTGTGGTCTAAAATTCTCCAAAACTCGATATGCAGCAACGCGTTACAACGTATTTTTGGAAGTCGTAACTGGACAACGTGTTGCAAGATAAAATAATTTCTGACTATTATATGCAATTTGTTAACTTTTATATGCATACGAGATTCATTCATTATTTGTCATTTTTTAACACTTTTAATTGAGTACTCGATATACTTCGTGAATGATTCACTTAGTCTGCATACACGACCGATAATACTTTTCGTGCTATGCATCCTTATTGAGATTATAAGCATCAAATTTCTTTGTGGCCAGAGTAGTTGATGACGCGATGTTTTTAGTCAGCGGCGATTATCAAAAAGATCTCTCCACCGATTCATGTCTTCTATTTTGAAAATGTGTAATCCCAAGAAAACCCTATACTGACCAGATTCCGACCAGTTTACGGTGAAGTTTATGGGTAAAAATACTGGTATTGAATTTTCAGTTCCTGATCTTCTATATCACCCAAGTGGTCGATTTTCTACGAGGTAAATCACAATTTGGACTTGAATTTTGCAAAACGATTGACCTTTTTCAATCGCAGAATGTAAAGTTTATCAAAAGCCACGCAAGTCGCGTTTATAAAAAAATCGTTCATGAGCGATTCGAGATACTGCAGAGGTGACTCGAGTGTGACTGCAAGAATTTTTGCGTGACATCATCTTTCGTAATTCATGCGGAAAGAGTGAAGGTGCGCATGTGTGTGCATACGTTATGATATCGGTTTGTTTCAAAAAATGTTTCAATTCGTCGCTCACTGACCCTTGGATCATTTGGTTATCTTGCCAAATTATAATCCTCATCATGCTTTGTCATTTATCATCTGACTAATTTACCATTTATCGATTAAATTTAATTATTCATTAAGCTCTACAATTTTTCATATTTAGAAACATGGTATTTATAATAAAATTATATGATTTTAACATTTGATTTCAGAATTGATCTGATATAACAGTGTAACACATAAAAAAATCTCCACATATTAACCGATAAAATATTCCGATACAAGTAGAAAAAATTTAAATTAATTGACTTACTGATAGGTGAAGTCTAATGAACTATGGAACATGGCGGCCCCCAAAATGGCGGCGTAAACTTGAAAATATAGATATAAAATCGATAAATTTTTCCCCATTAGTAACATCAATTGAATTTTCACTTATAACAAATCGAATCGTAAAGATTAAAAAAAATCGGATTTCTATTAGATTAATTACATTGCCCCAACAATGTATTTTATTCACATCGGTAATTACAGAGCTACGCAAATTCATACACTCACTTTTTTCTTTTAATCGATATTATATTTACATTCTCTGCACTCGATCAGTCAATTTAAAATCACTGCTCATGGTCATTGAGATACATCGAGGACAAATGACAGTCTATTGATACTCGCAAGTACACACAAATACAAACGCACATTTGCTTTTACTCACCAACAGCTTCTAGGGGAGATTGCAGAAAAATAAAAGAAAGAGAGAGAAAAAAATTGTTATTTTTTTCACTGTTGGGTAAATTTACCTCGTGTATACATGCGCTCGGCGAGCGATAATATCCGCGTATGTGCTAATTTGCACTGGCGCATTGATAAGAGCTTTGATCACAGGCTGTCGACTCTCACTCTCTTTCTCATTCACTGCTGCTGGGGCACTTGTGTGCGTGTGCACGCGATACATCAAGCATCGCGAGATTACACTGAAAAAAATTTTTCATCTCAACACGTTCAGCAAATTAGTTAAAAACTTCACTTCACTTCAATCATGGTTGATACTTTTATTTATTTGGTTTTTTTTCTTAAAAACTAAGTCAACATACATCATTTATTAATATAAAACGTTTAAAATTATACGTATATATGTAAGCGATACAGTGTTTTCTTTCAACATGAAAATTAAAATCTTTAATGTTCCGAATACATTCGCCGTTTTTGACAAAATTAAAATTATACATTTAATTCATAGATCATGAGTGTGAGTGGTGCACTCTATCGATATGGATTTTGACATGTTTTTTTGTTTTATATTTTTTCCCGCATATATTGCATGGATAAATGATACCATTGTGAACAACATTCTTGTGATGTTTGATACTTGACATATGTTTGAATTCTTTCCTACATACATCACATGCATGGGTAATACCAGAGTGCACTGAATCGATGTGATTTTGAAGATAAGAATTTCTTTGGAATACTTGTTGGCATATTATGCATGTATGTCCAATACCGTAATGTACGGCATTGGCGTGATGTCTAACAGTATCTTTCCTTGAGAATGTACTTTGGCATATATCACATGTATATCTGATACCATTGTGCACCTCATTTATGTGATTTTGGAGATTTATTTTTTGCGCGAATTTCTTTCCGCAAGTACCACATAAATGTTTGGTGTGAATTTTACGTTTTTTTATTTTGTTAAACATTTTTACAATTCTTCTCTTTTTATTTGTCTGGCTGACTTCACAATCCGTAATCAAATTTATTTCTCTTTTCACTCTGCCCATAGTTTCTATTTTGACAATTTTTTGAGTCTTATTGTCATCTTGATTCTGGAAATGATCGTCAATTTTTTTAAATACTAATGAATTTGTCACGGGCTTGACGTCTTTGCATTCACATTCAATTTTAATCTGATCGAATTCAGCTTCCCGATTTTCGTTATACTCTTTACGCGTCTGTAAAGAAATATTTTTTTTACTGTTATTAATGTTTGCTATATCAATCGCATATAAATTGTTAGTTCTTACTGTGTATTCTTGAGGAATTCTAGATTGAACATTTTTAACATCAGGGCCCTTGCCAATTATACTGTAACCATTTTCAATAGGTGACATATCGATAGGTTCTTTTTTTATTCTGTGAATGATTTCCATTATATTAGGTATTATGTAGATATACTTTTATTATCTTATTTGCAGATTGAAAATTACCTAACAGCACAATTGAATAAGTTGCTCGACTTCATTTTTCTTACTCAGAATCTTGTTAAAGATTAATCTTCCAATTATGGTATCTATAACAAACTAATCAAATTCAATTGAATAACATTTCCAAATCATGATATGAAAATCGGAAGAAATGAATGTAAACATAGAAAAATCAGCAGAAACTGTCGTATATGATTGAGACAAAATCGGAAATTATGAAGAGAAGTGCTGACATGCTCGTGCTACCACACACACACACACACACACACACACACACACACACACACACACACACACACACACACACACACACACACATGCTAATAAACATCACGCATCTAAAAAGTTGAGCAGCTCGCGACTTATCACTGACGCACATTAATACGGCGAGCAGCTATGCATATCTTAGCACTGCTGGCAGTTGGTTTGGTAAAATTTTAAACTGACTTCTAAAAACTTTTGCCGACGCTAACGTCTGACTCGGGCGACATAATGTAGGTGCACTTAGTACTGCGCCTGTCTGTATTACTAGATTCTTACATGTAATCAAAGTAGGGTCATTGAAGGTTACGTTTGACACACAGTAATACGTGTTTTACCCTAAACGTCAAAATCTACGAGACAAAGAAAACGCAATTAAACAAAGTAAAAAGGCATGTCTATGGCCACGCGAGACGAAGGTTCGCATATTGCCAAAGCTTTTAGAACTCGAGTTACCACGCACTTGTATCAACTATAGTTGTATCCTGCACAAAGTAACAATCACAATCGATTTCGAGTTTGATACACTGCTCGACTGATGCTGGAACACTGGACAATCGCACATATACGACTAACAGGCTACATATACGATGAGCAGCTCGCGACTCGGCTGCTGTAACAGATATACACGTAATAACGCAAGTACGCACGATCGCCCAGTTGTTTACACGTAAGTTCAAGATTGGCCGTTACCGCGTGAATGCTGAAAATCCGACGTGCTGCTATTACTGCGATCTGACTTCGTTTAGTACAGTGAAATGTTCGTCCTAGCAGAATGGTAAAGTCTTGTTTTGAGTTTATATGTCTATTTTGAAGTGAAATTTTTATTTTAACCGCGAGAGGGCAGGTACTTCACGAGCTCGGTAGCCTGCTTGGTAGAACTTTTTAAAAGTGTGCACTTTATTGGTTAAAATAGATATAAAAACTTTAATGACTTACATACTTTGCTTCTTATTTATCTAGTAAAATTAAAAAAAATTAATTCCGAGTAACAATCATCTTCAACGACGTAGTATAATAAACTTGAGAAAGACTTCGTAATACTCTCGTATGGATTTGTCGTTGAATTTATTAATGTCCTTGAACCTCTATCTATCATGAGTAGAATAGAAGGACATACACAACATCGGGCGTTAACAACCGCATATATAATAATGTCAAAATATTAAACACACGTATAAACTTGCGGACAGCTCATCGCAGTGTAATGAGCGTCCGTAAACTCGCAAAAGACAAGGGAAGTAAAAAAAGGGAAGCTTCGCCGGAAGCTCAAATATCTTCGTATATATATGCAGCCCGCCACGATACGTATATATACGCCGAATTTGGAAGCCGTTGACCTCTTGATACCTTCGCTGTATGCATGCGTGTGAATGTGCGTTGGCTGCTCGCGCAGATGCACATGTAGCTCGCTGCAATATACACAATTTTTGTGCAGAAACATTTTTTCGAATTCTCTTTCGAATTATTCGTGAACAGCTACACGCATCGAGGAGAGGCCCGCGCGAAGAGAAATGTAACGGCTGCGCGTAAATGCGATCGCAGAGCCAGCTGCAATGGTATATCGTAGGGAACATTTCGACGACGCGGGGTAAAAATAATCGCTTTCGTTTTAATTAATTTATTTACTTTTGAAAAAAAAATTGGCGTGAACTCGAAACGAGATTCGCGGGGGCAAAAGATACCTCGATATATATGAATTAAAGCGGACGATGCACTTGTTGGGCGTGATATCCTTTTTTTTCCTTCTCCATCCGTCATATGGAGATACATCGTCGTGATCGTGCTCGCGTACGCCCGAGTGCATTGACTTCTGTTTTTACTTCTTTTGGGATCCCCCCTTTTTTTTACTCACGACTCGTCGTTTGAGAAACAAGCCAAAGGCTCAAGGTTGCTTTGCGATATTTTATACTATACTCTTGAACACAATGGGTTTCTACTTTGCGTCGACGATAATAATATTGTTTAGACATACGATCATCGCATTGTAGCGAATAATTGTTAACCTGTTAAGCCTATACATACCGCCGCTTCTTGTGTGTATATTACATTGCAGCGATTTCCTGCGCGAAGCTTCAAATATCACGGCGACGATGCGTTCGTCGGATTTTGTTCTTGGTAATTGCACGTATACGTGTAAGCAGGGTCCGATGTCTTCTCAAAGGAAAAAATTCTATTTTCTCGAAGAAATATATTTTATCAAATTCACCAAAATATAAGTAATTGTTTTATTGCCGTCAATTTTCAAACCGACGTACGAATATCATCTTATTCATCAGTACTCTCTTTTAACGTAAAAGAAGGAAGAAAAAGAAACAACATTCCCCCTTTCAAACGGAGATACTTTATATCTCGTCGTCGAAAAGAAAGCACATACGGCTAGCTTTTGTCGCTGCCTTGCGAGCTTTCAAAGCATACAAAAACATTGCGAGTCGCGTGTGTGTATATAAAGTAACCCCGTGTGCACAATGTTATAACTCAGTTCTTAAGTACGCAAACGTGCCATCGGATCAGAAGTGCATTGCACTCTGAGGCTCTGCGACTTTTTATCTACGCGTGTTCCCTTTTTACCTTTCGCGAATTTATATATAAAGTGCGCCTTAGGTATACGCATATAGTTTTTGCTGCACGTTACTGCGATTAAAACTTTTGTTCGTGCGACGATTGCTCAAAAAGCTCGCGGTCAATTTGCACCAAAATTGTAGATCTAGAACTTCATTGAATGTTTGAAAGAAATGAGCCATTTTTTAGTGGAAAAATTACATTCATGTAAAAAAAATTCGATTAACAACAGTATGCAAACAACATAATTATACGGAAGTAAAGCAAAGAAAAATCGTAAATAGTTCAAATATTTAGTCTGCATTACACGCGCGCACGAATAAAAATACATTCTGCGCTCGAAACGGGGACCTATTTATAAATTTGCGCTCGTTATGACGATTTTAAAGGATGGAGCAAGTATACGCGTGCGGTAATGCACGTGTATGTGTGTCGCAAAAAGCGAGCTTATTTCTCGGTATCGCTCGTCTCTCTCTTCTCTCATCTTCTATGCGTTACAGTTTGCATTTTCGGCTCGCGCTTCAAAAATATCCCTCTTTTCTCTGCCTCGTGCCATGGACAGGCCCGCTATATATACTGCTATACGACTGCGTACACGCACACACATGTACTTGCTTATGCATACGCATAGAGCATTACGCAACGCAGTTTTGTAAAGTCATTGCGCGCGTGGAATAGAAAGATTGAGATGGAGGAAGAAAGAGGAAAAAGAGATAATTACGTAAGCAATCTGCGTTTCTGGAGTACGTTGAATCTGTCGCTTCTTCGACGCGTGGAAGATCGTCCATTGTTCTAGCGTCATTTTTTAAATTTTTTAATCAAATTCTTACCGAGTTTCGTGCAACGATCGATCGGGAATGACATTTATCGCATTGACTCGTCGAAAGCGATTAATTAAAAAAGAAGCTCTATGAGATATTTAGTGCTCCAGACATGTTGCGATCGATACAATATTATCGATTTGTGTCACAGTGATATACTCTCACAGGTCATTATAATGTACTTGTGCCCAGTGCGTCGTTGACTTTTGAATATGTAATGGCTCTTTAACGTGTCCCGTCGTTGACTATTATAATATGAAATTAGGATTTAAAATTTCTCTCTCATTACGGTGTGCGCGTGGGCGAAAAAATTGCCGACGATGCAGAGCTAGCTGTATAAATGTGAGTGCAGCGTGCAGTGCAGCGAGTAGAGTGTGCTGTTGCGTTGCCACTGCTGCTGCTGCTGCTGCTGCTGCTGCTGCCTCTACTGTCGGTCGCGCGCGCGAACGCGGGTGGGTGGGGGAGGGCAACGTGTCAACGGCCTGCTCACTATTCAGCGCAAGTATATATCGAGGGGGCGTCGGCCGCTCGGGGTCGTTGCTCCATGCACAAACACACGCACACACGTTTAAAACGTGCATACGTATATAGCAGTATAGTACGGGAGGCACATTGCACATATATATATAGCGCAGCTACTGCACCACTGCACACACAGACAAACACACGTATATGCGAGGCGCGTTCCACTTTGCGCCGTGCTTTCGCCCGGGAAAAGCTCAGGCTATAGAGCATCGCCACCTTTGCTGATGCTGCCGTTTTCAGCTGCTTGATCTTTTGGATGCGCGCCTATCGCATAAGGCGGTGTGTGCTTTTACTTAATCTCTCTTTTTTGTTGATCGATGCTTTTTTGTATGCAAGCGGTGCTCAAAATTGAGTTTTGTTACGCATAATTTTTGGATTCGTCCATAATCAGATTCGTTCCTTATCCAATCGGATATTCACTAATACACGTATACCATAATTGGCACGAGCTTGCTGCAAAGAAAGATAAGCTCACAGGACGAGGCGTCGAATTGTGCTGATTGTTAAATTATGCAGGTATACAGCAATCATATAATTGCTTCTACTCTCGTAGTATTCGACTGAAAAGCAGGACTCAACTTCATGAGTCAAACAGCAGATCATATACATACGTACATACGTGTCTCGATGTACTTGATACAAAATACTCGAGTCGTCGATCTCGATTAGATAATCACTTGCAAAACGTACATGTATCACATCGATCAAAATTTATAAAAAATACGTGCACCAAGTGTGACCTTTTTGGGGCTCTCGAGCTTGCAATATATATCGCACACGTCTTGGCGATGCAATCGACTACATTATAATACGAGCTCGATATTTGCACACTTGTATATTAACTTGCTAAAACGTCCACTCGATCGCGAACTCTGTTACACGTGTGTTTGATTTTTCTCGAGCTTTCGTGCATGCACATGAACACACGTATTATAGAAATATGTCGCGCGAGCAGATGAAATCGATCTCTCATCTAGTGTGTCTTATAAATCGTATATTATAGGATCGGTCTATTCGCGGGCGTCACGTAGCGCGCCTGTATATAATAATGCATTAAAAGTGTTGCCCACTCGCACTCAGACACGCCAAGAAACGCATACGAGTGTATATCATGCAGCTCTCTCACTCTCTCGAGCTCTATATAGATAGTTGCCAGCATGACCTAATACGGGGCCACTCACCTCGAGCAGCAGCAGCAGCTCGATGCTCGCCGCGCGCGGCTCTCTGACTATATAGTATGGCGCGTGCAAAATGTGTATATGTGTATGCGCGCGGAGCACGAGAGTGCACAGAAGAGAGACGATGCGGCGAGGCGACCCCACGTGCAACTGTCTACACACATACACACGCATATTATAATGTAAACGTGTGTATAGCGAAAGTCTCGGCAGTCGCACTGCTTAGCTGCACATTCTCGTTTCGACTCCTCGGTGTAGTTGGATCGCGTCGAGAGCGCCGCGTGCTATTATAATCGCGGCGCAAAATCTATATTTATGTACCGCGATATGTCGAGTGACGATCGTCTTTCAAATATATACAAGTATTCTGATCGACGTCTAATATAATTCGATCCACGCACGCGCTGGCCGTTCGGTTCTTTGATCTCTAACGCGACACTTATCGATCGCTCGCACTTTCGGTTTAAAATTCAACAGCTAAAAAATCGAACGAGCTCGAATGAAGATCTTATTTCATTATTGAGTACGTAAGTACTTGAAGTAAGGCCACGCTCATGAGCGTCATAGCGACCTGGTGCGCCTCGCGATCGTGATCACATTAATTGGCCCTTTGTTGAGTGACGAGAACCGATATGCACCAATCATAGGATGTGAAAAATCAAGCTCAACCATGATTTAAGAGATTCTTTTTTCTTTCTTTCGTTAATTCAGCGTATGAACATAATATTATGATAAATTTGGGGGGCTATACGCCCGATTAAACATGACCCAGAGATTCCGGAGCCCGTATCGCGCGCACATACGATCGGCGCGTGTGAAAATTAGACGAGCCACGTCGAGGAGGCTCGATGCCAGCGCAACGATGTATCATACACGTATCTGTGCCGGCGGTTTTTATTATTATCAGTTTACATCAATCTGTCGCTGATCGACCGAATGCAGGACGCGAGATTTAGATTTTCAAGGCTGTCCCGCGTTGATGGTTACAACTGCTTAGTCGCGTCGCTCACAAATTGTCACTCATAATAAGTGCGCGTAAGCATTTTGTACGAGTAAAAGTCTACGGGCGAACTGACGCGCGCGTGTGTGTACATTAGAACTCGAGCGAGCCGAGAGACTATAAAGACTATAAATGAGTCGACGAGATAGCCATCTGGGCCATGCAGATTCGCAAACGCGCTTACTTGCGACTACTGCGCTTGCCGAGCGCTATCTTTCTCCCTGGTGCAGACATACACACATACACGCACGCCAACGGTAATAGACATACACACACACTATAATGCATGTGCAATACTCACGCGGGAGGTTACTGAACTCGTACACCGCAACCGCGTAAATTACGATCTGCACTTACTACGTATGTAAGCTCGAGGTTACTGTTACGATTAATTGCACATGCTAACTACCACAACATCTTTGTAATAAACAAAAAATGCGGTGTTGTAAATTCACAAATATGGTTTTTAGCTTTTTTTGAGCTTGATTCACTTTCGATTGGAAGTATTAAATTGGAACTGTTTCCTTGAAGTGTGTGCTGGTTCTAATTATACGGTTATTTTGACTTTACCACTTGCATGTATTTACAAATAAAGGTACTGGCCATCTAGTAGTAGAGACATCAAAGTAGTAATTCTGTAATTAAAGTAGTTGAAAACTGGTCCAATTTTTTTTTTTAACAGTTAAATAGTCATTTCAGGTTATTTGAAATGCCATTAATATTTTCAACATAATTGCAACAAAAAAGCTAATTTAATGTTAGTGTATTTTAATACAGTTTAACTGGCCGTTTTTGATTATTAGACTATTATTAATGTTGAGCATTTCCACAATGGTCCTTGCACGCAGCCAATGGTGTAAAAAAAGTAAAAAAGTGAATCGACTAACCGCAGCAGAGGTTATTGACGCGCTCGAACAATGAAAACAGTCAATAAAAGAAAGTAGAGTATAGTACCGATTGAGCAAAGTAGTTTATACAAATTTGATAATAGTCTGCGCGCTTTGTTTTTACGCCCACGCGCTTGTTTACACGCAGGATAATTATGGAAACAAACGGTTCCGGTCGAATGTCTGTACGATTTATCCATGATAGTGAAAAAGCCTTGACAAATACGTCTCTCAGAGATAGACAAAAAATGTATATGTTTACATCGAGCCCATAGTTATCTATTCTGATCGTTATTTTATTTCATTTTACTTTTAGGTTTTGATAAAAGTACAGTTATTACAGATGAAAAACGACGAACCTCCAGTTGAGCTATTTTCGTTGCTTGTATATGTAATACCGTACAAGTGCGAGAGATAACACACGATCGTGAAAATGCAGTATCCAGAAATGTCAAGTCTCATTATTGTACTTTATCTTCTCGAAAGTGCGGCAAAAACTTCATCAAAACAGAGCGCAGCGCTGGTGGTGGTGGTGGTGTCGGTAGCGGCGGCGGCGGCGACAACTCGTGGCCTAGAAAAATGTCATTCACTTGTGTCAAGCCACGCGGCTGATAAGCTCGATATAAATTCGCAAAAACAGCTTAAGCACGCGCCACTTCGAGGTTCTCTAACACAAATACGTTCAAACGCTTATACATACGATCGAAAAAAAGCTCATGCGCGGACGCGCGCGTGTGTATGTGTGACAATCGACGGGGGGAAAAAATTAATAACGGAGCTGCGTGCAACATTAACGCGCGTGCGAGTGTTATAGTTTCAAAGCTGCTGCAAGCTCGGGGTCTCGCGCGGGCAAGTTAACGACCTCGATGTGCTTTGTATATACATGCCCGCGTAAAAAAATTTAGGTTTCGCGGAACTTTTTTTAAGTTTGGCGATTTTGCCGAATTTATATGAACTTCATATGAACTTTGGCCCGTGAGACTCTGCCAAACTTACGTTTTCATGGACTCATTGATTGTGCAAGTTTGGCGAAAGTTTCGCATAAGTTTTGCGAAACATTCCGTAAAACTCATATAAACTTTGTAGAAACTTTGGCCCAAACGACTCACCAAACTAACATCTTCGTAGAGCCATTGATAGCAAAAGTTTCGCGAAACTTAATGTACATTTTGCGTAAATTTCTGCATTCCGCACAGTTAATATACACTTCGTACGAACTTTCGTTCATACAACTCGCTAAACTTTGCTTTTTGTAACTTGGAACTTTTTTCCAAGAAATCAAAAAAAAGTTCGTCTCGATACGATGAATATAGACAAAGATAGATAGAAGCATTTGAAAATTGACAACATTTTGATGAAACTTTTTTTTCAATACTTTTGTTGAGTAGTGTAGCATGTCCCGAACAAAAATTGTTTATATGAAAAATCGTAAATATTTATAAAAAACTAAAAAATTACTATAAATTACAATTAATGAATGTCTGATTTGGCTTTTTATTGGTTTTCAGCTTCAATAATAACTTTTTCATAAATATCTTATTTTTGTGTCCGACGTAAATTACGCACATGGCTCAATTGGTACCGTTCACGACTCCCACTCTCAAGGAACCAGGTTCAAATCCTACCCGCGGACTCTCTCAAAAAAATCTTTAACACAAAAAAATCTTTTAAATGCCTGCGAAGTTTTAATCGATTATCTAATTCTTCATTAAGCCTACACTGGAAGCTAAGAAATGAATAATTTTTTTTATTATTCATTACTGCTTGAAATGAAAATTAAACTTTCGCGAAACTATCGCGAAAGTTTCGCCAAACTTGCACTACTAGAAGTCACCGAAATCAAAGTTTGGCGAGTCTCATGGCCCAAAGTTCATATGAAGTTTAGATCAACTTGCGGATTTTAAGTTTCGCAAAAGTTTCGCGAAACGTGAATTTTTTTTACGCGGGTGGCACACGAGGCGAGTATGTGTAAGTGTGTATACGTTTACATCGATAAGCGCACATGTGCGCGAACAACGAGAGAGACTCGAGCTGCATCGTGATGAGAGCGTGTGTGTATATGTGTATGTAATTCTGTCCCACATACAACGCAAATTTCCGACGTTCCGATACGTTTTTCTTATCTCCCTGCGCTTGCTAGAGTCGTCCATCTATCTCTCCTTCGTTCTCGAATACATCGATGCACATGCACGAATGTAGCGTATGTATGTATGCGAGTGCAGAATATAGCGCGTATATATTTATGTACATGTATACGCGGCACCACAACTGACCGTACACGCCGCAAGTCTATTCTATATATCGTGCGCTGTATATATAAAGTCCGAGGGAGCAACGACCGGCTATTGCATTCCGCGATCGTTGAGCTATTGAGAAGCTAAGACTACGTGTGTGTGCGTGTGTCTCTGTGTGTGCAACTGTTGCAGTTCTCTCTCCGTATCTATAATACCCGTCCACATGTAAATAGACTCGTGTTTATTGCGTATCAGAGGAAGCTCAAGTTTATATATAATACACACAGATAGAGATTAATGTACGAATCGATGCTTAGCTCGGTGCTGTGCGAGAGTATACGATTTCGATGACTAATTACAGGCGCACAAAAAACCTGCAGATACACCTGTGTGGTACTTTTTTTTTGGACTCGCGTATTATTTATGTAGTTAGCAACTGATCCAATTAATATCGTCGTTGAGTTAATTTATTGTAACGAATGGGACAATATTTACTCTGTTTTTTGAACGCGTGACACATGGGGAATACACATGAAAAATCGAAAATCGATCGAGTCAATTTGTTTTTTTTCGACATCGTAATTGTATCTTTTTCTCGCCTTTTTCTGGAAGATGAGCCTTGTAAAATGATTGTATCAATGAAGATTTATTCCCGATACGTATATTATAAATTCGGTGGCCTTGTTTTGTTTTTTTTCTCGGCTTCTTCGTTTTTTCAGTTATAAAAAAAGAGAGAACTGTTACGTAATATGTGATAGTGAATACGAATAAATATTATTCGGCATGTAGGTCACACGTGTGACGAAGGAACGGTTGATGTTATAACGGGCGACATTCGGCATTTTGTGCATGATGATCAGTTTCATCACGTCGAATCGCTGTTTGTACAAATAAATCTGCCGACATTCGGATCAAACTTGGCAATGTCGTGCAAATTGTATTTTTTCAATTGTAAAACAATTTTTTTTAATTATTATTGTATTTTGTTTTTGAAGCACTGTACGATTTTTAATCTGAAATAATTAAATTTTTTGTATTACTTATTTCTAGAAACTTCAAGTGTAATTTTACGCCTCGAATCTCACGATATATGAAAAACAGTACTTTTTGTGTATCCAAAGATGTGCCAGGCTAGGTTAAAACCGTTAACGCGTCGGACTATTAAGTCTCTTGTTCGACGCAGAACTGCAATAGACATCTCTCTTTGCGCTGTTGTACATTTATGTATAGGGCCTCCAACTTTACGCGCATATAACACGTGATTGTTATAACGCAGCTCTCGTCGCGAGGTCAATGACTCTTTCTCGTTCCCCGTAGCTCGCAAATCTCTCAATTTCTGTTGTTTTCCTTGCCGAGCTCTTTAAACGCCTACCGACGTCGCTGTAAAGCCTTTTGTTCCTCGGTTCTTTTTTCCGAGCTTATGCATAAAGCGAATGGTTTTTAAAAGAAAATTTTGAAAAACTCGCATATAGTGAAATGAAAAATGTTTTTTCTAATGGATGTGGGGAAATAGAAGAAAAATGAAAAATTGTCATAATTTGAAAGCCATGTCGTGTCTTTTTTCACTCAAATTGCGTAATGAACTTCGGTCATTTTTATTCAATATCTGATGAAATTTAGCCAGCCAACAGACGAATCGAAAAAAAATTGTATCAATTCTGACCTTTGGCACGTTCCCTCGATTTGCACGAAATTGCCTTGAACATGTGTGTGCTTGTGTTTAATACCTATCGACATTTAATATCTGTAGTGTCATTGAGGAGTCGATTGTTGCGTCAAAAAAGCTAATAGCAAAGCAAAAAAACCCTCAAAACATCATTAATCGAAGACACGCGAAAATTGAATTAAAAAAAAATTTTTTTTTGGTAAACCCATTTGCCTAGCCTTCAAGGTACAGATCGCCACGTGCGCGCTTGTGTGTGGCCACACGGAGTGACGGACCGCCTCGGCTATACACGATAACAATTAATCGTGACGTCGTTGATTATCACCTATTTTTACCCCATAAAAAAACATACTCGATAACAGCATCTACGATCGACTTCGTCACGACGATCTGCTTTTGGAAATGTTGCCGGTACAAGACCCATAAAAGTATTTGGGTCATCCGCTATCGGTGGACATTATCTGCGAGTGTTCCCGATAAACAGATGCATTCAGTCGATTTAACCTAAATATATACAGAAACTAAGAGAGAATCTCGAAAAAATGAGTTTCCTCACTTTTCTTCGAGTCGTACACTATCGTGTGTATGCATGTATGGATAAGCACGCTTCAGCAGTCCTGCGCGCGGGTTCAACGAACCGAGCCTACTTTTATTGTCAATATATGTATATAACGTGTATACGGTGCACGTTACATGTGCCACCGCAGCAGCAGCTCCCTGTACTGCATATAATTCGATATTTCGTAAGATTTGTTTTTTCCATTTCTTCTTTTTCACTTCGTGCACGCGTATACATACATCGCAGCGGTGTACGCGAGGCTACAACGCATTATCATATGCTTCGAGTCATTAAGGTCGTTACGTCAATTTAATAAAAAGTAGTTCCCTCAATAAATAAATAATTTTCATACCAGCGACCCGAAAGTGACTACTTCCCTGCCGCTGCGTAAAGCGGGAAATGCGAGGAACAGATATAACATACGCGTGTTTTCAATCATTCGCACCTCTCACTCGCTTGAGTTAATGGTATCACGCAGCATCCGTATCCTACGCGTGCATTTGCGTGAGTTGTCACGCGCGTATACGCAAAAGTCAATCACACGCGGCGGGCCTGGCATGTGCGCACTCCGCATGAACATTGATATCTAATAAAACCGAGTGCAAAGTTTAAGGATAATTCATTACACAAAAAAAAGTATGATGTCGATTAGGGTGGGCCATTTTTAGGCTTTTTTCTAGAATCGATTTGTAATAGTGATTTTCTGTTAGTTTCATGTATAAAATGAAAGCTCGTTCAAGGCAGGCGCGTACAAATGATTCTTTCTGTCTCCTCAACGTCGGTTAATATTTTTTTCGCTGTTTTTAGCTCAAATTTGCCTTTTTTCACTCTACCACGTGCCAAAAATGGAAAAATGATGTTTTGCGATTCTAAACTCCGCGATTCATCAACTTATAGGCTAATAAACATGTTTCAACCACCAGCTGAGCTCAGAATTAAGATATGGACCACGTAATGCATATAAAGCCGGGATTTTGGCTGTTTTTGCCCATTTTACCCGATTTTCGACTACATGTTCGAAGTCGATTTTTAAATTCAACACCATCGCCCGCGGTCTCTTTCTTTTCTTTGAGATAAGTACTAACAAGAAAAAAGTCCACTGAGGTGATTTTTACAGCAGGAAAAATTTGGCGCGCTCGAAGAAAATCAGATTTTTATGAATTTCTTAAAAAAATGGATCGTTTCAACGTGTACCTGGAGTTTATTTATTGTGTTATCTCAATGCAAAGTGCATCGTCAAAAATTACTCTGTTCAACGAGAAATTTAAAAAAAAAGAGTTCTCTACGATTATTTTAGCGTCCTGTAGGTCGTTTTGAAGATACCATTAACCAAATGCCACGTTTAGCTAAAATCGACGTGATTTTCTGAAGTCGACGCGATGTGAGGTATCTTACGCATATATTCTATGGTATCTTCAAAACGACCTACAGGACGCTAAAATGATCGTAGAGGACTCTTTTTTTTTCAAATTTCTCGTTGAAAAGAGTTTCGCTGTTCTTAACAGTTCTCACTTTTTTTAAATAAGAAAATGTTTGTAGAGGTTTATTTTATTTTACATTACAACGATCGAGGGATATTCTATTTTTATTAATTTCAATAATTATTGCCAAAATTAGCAGATATCAATCGAAAAATTAATTTTTCAATTGTTACTAGCACAGGAGACAATAAGATGAATTTTTCATTTCTGTCATTGTCTCTTCGGCCTCGTAAGAATTTATTTTTCATTTAGATTATGGTCGCGAAAGTCCTGACTAACGAATCGATCCCATACTTATCTCGGAGACTCGAACGCTTTTGTAGCGCGTGCGACTCGTCGAGCCAACGCCTTCTAGCGGTAGCGTTCTCGATTCGCGCAGGGCCCTCTGCGCATGTGTCTGTGTGTGTGGCATACATAACACATACGTGTGTTTCCTTGATAATACCTATACACTGCTCCGAATCTCGACTCACACGGCAAATTCTCATGCTTCTCTCTTGGCCGTATAATCGTAATATGCATCGATGATTCGATTGATATTATTCATGATAAGTATGTGTGTATTAGTCAAGTGGGAAATTCAGTTAAACCAGCATGCCGAGAAAGTGAAAGTATACCTAATGATGTTTTATTATGAAACTGTTGTGACTCTATGCACTAGACCATGGTCTGACCCAATTTATTTGACCGAGTTATGACATCGCAACTATGGCTTGTATTTTTCTGTGTATTTTTAATCGTCGTGTACGCACTACCTATAGTCTATGGTCTCCACACGTGACAATTACTTCTTTGAAAATAACTGAAAACAATGCCATGTGCACTACACCCAAACAACATTGATTTCATCATGATTATCATCGCCGCCGTCATTATCGTCAATTCGTAATTCAGTATTATGGAATTAGGCGCTGTGATATTGCTAGATTAATTGATAACAGTGTGCGTACGCGCGCGCGCTCTGTTTGCTCACATAAATATACATATTTCAGAGTATAGTATTTAGATCTTTGCCACGACCTAATTTGAATTCTTCTTTTTTTTCTAGGGCAATAGACCCGAAATTTCCTTCCCCACTTCCGTCACGAGCATCATCGCGGATTCTCCCAAAAAGATGTAAAAATTTCAAAAACATCAATCAAATTCAGCGATGAATAACATTTTTTTTTAATTATACATGACACTCAATATTTGCACACGTTATACTGTCCTTGCGCGCTTTATCGCTTAATACTCGGGCGCGGGCGCGCGCGTGTCTCTTCGTTATAGTCGCGGTGACCTGTCGACGACGTATTATACGCGAGCTGAGACAGAGGTAGGGAGAGGCAAAGATTCCGCTTTTCTTTTCATTGAAACCATTGCGCGTATCGTACGATTTTTCATAAAAATACCGATCGGTAAATAGCAGAGAGGACAACGTATGTACGTGAATTAAAGTTCGCGCAGCGCAACGAATGATGTACCGCATGACTGCTGTGACAGAGCTACAATCAAGTAATATACGCGATACAAAAGAGACGGAAACGCGTTCCATGCTGTAACCGAAATGTTAAGTAAAAATTAAACAGCTGCCGTTATGTTTTCACTGTAGGCTAACTTGCCACTTCATCGAAATCGAAAAGAACCTTTTTTCCCTTCGAAAAATATTACAACACCGCACCGGCTTCTACAACATTCGACGACGCCGCGATCTTCGCAGGGCGTTTTGCGTCAGTGAGTCACACTAAGCGCACACGTGCTATATTAAGTTCATATAAAATTCTCGCATCCACGCGCGCCCCTTTTTTTCTGCACACTCGCACGAATACAACGAAAAACCCTCTTGCTGCTTTTTTCTTTCTTTCTCCTCAGCACTGGAGGCTCATGTATGCTCACACACACACACGTATAATATGCGCGCGTTGCGACTCGTTCGAGGTCTTGTGCACGTAAAGGTTTTTGCCCTCTCTAGCAACTATATATATATACCGGCTCGTCGTAGTCGTCGTCGTCGTCGCGTTTAGCCTTGCGCGCGAACGCAAAGCTCAACCGCGATATATGCAGAGGCTGCTGCACTCTCCGGATAGCCGAGTACGTTGATCCTGCTGCATGTGTGTATATATAACATAAGAATCGATGTTATTCTCACTCGTGCTGTTGCTGCTACTTCGAGCTGTGTGCCCTAAACGCGCTACATGTATTGTTCCTCCATCGCTGTACTTTATACGTATGAATTGTATACCTTTTTTTGAAATCATGTAAAACGATTTTTTTGATCGCTTCATATAATTTCATGGCCGTGATCTGGAGCTATATATTTTGTGTATTTGTGACTTATGTGACTCGCAATATGTCATGTGTTGAAAATTGAAATAGCTCTGTTTTGATGAATTTATGTATACACGTGTTTTCGCGAGCGCCTAGATTCTTTTTAATTTTTCGAATCGCTCGTCGTTATCAGCCTTATTATTTATCGCGATCTAATAATTTGCCTCATTGACACTTTGCGTTTTATTCAGATCGCGTGGCCGAACTCTCAATAACAAATCGTAAATTTCACGCGCTGTACATACCCTCCGGTCGGAGTCGTCAACGCGTCATTGAATGAAATTATATGAAAACAAGCGGCACGAGTCAATGCAAACATGAAGTATGGAGTGGATAGCGCGGCCCCCCTCGCGCAGCGCACATACATATTTATTATTATACGTATTATCTTTCGGGAAAAACACGTGGCCGCGCATAAAGCACAAAATCTGCCCGAATGTTCTCCCAGCTCGGAAATTTCCTACCCTTCGATCGCTATAAAGACGCGTATACGTACGTGTGTGTATATAACCTTAAGCAGTTTTTTGGTCGCGTATTAAGAAATTTTCCCATTACTTTGATCGTGTATGTGTACCCACCCGCACACACACATACGTAGATGGAAATCCCCGTGAACAAAATAGAGCATTATATATAAATGTGCAAGTATATGCGGTGACTCTGGGAAGACTTTATACTTACCCGGCGCAATGCACGGGGCCGTTCACCCGCACGTGTTCTTGAACCTTCAGGGTCAGTGTAAAGCATTTTCTGCCGTTGCAACTGCTGCTGCTGCTGCTGCTCTTGCTACTTGCGACGTTATATTTTATTTCGATTTATATCATTCTTTTGTTTTTGTATATGCCGTGAAAAAACTCCTGATAATCTAGCTTACTGTTTAAATACCCATGTACACGCGTGATTATTATACTCTGTAAATACCAAAAGGAAATCTTCTCACCCGTTTATGAAATACCTTTTGAAAGAATTTCAAACTTTTAATTGGAAACCCATGGGTATTCCAAAAGGGTGCCAACATTCAATTTGATTCCAGTGTAAGGAAACATGGCGTAATCTCGAAAGTTTCAAGGTCATGAGGCTATTGGATATTTATCTGAGTCATGAATTTCGGAATTATCATTTTTTTTCGAGTTTCAAATTTTCTCTTTTTTATTTGGAGAGAGATAAAAAATAGGTCACTAGGTTTTTAGGTGGAAGCATCATTTTTTATCCAAGGAGGTAGTTTTATTCAATTCAATTTTTTTTAATAAAAATATCTTGTCGTTACATTACAGTTAACGCCTATTCATGCGTATGAATACGTTAATAACGCACAAGTAAATGTCATACTTGAAGAGTATTAATTTCATGATTGATTCTTGAAAATTTTCATTATTCACACAACTCTTAATAGCCACATTCAGAAATAACATCGTGCTAATTAACTGTCGCTAAATCATAAAAACATTATTTTATTCGCATAAACTTGATATTTTATAAACCATTGAAAGTGTCGTCTTTACAAGATACACGCGCATCGTATATTCATACAAGTCGTGTACGCGACCATATATACGCGCATATAATAATGCTTCGCTCTCGAGGCTCGCTCGACAGAGCCTTACTCGAGTGGGAATATGATGGCGCGCGCCAAACTAACGGTATCGTGAGTAATCAAACATTCTTTATAAGACGCTGATTCGTTGATGGAATAATTCGTCAAGGTTTTTTTATTACAATTCGAATTACTGTGGCTAAATGGAACCATCAATTTTTTCTCCCCTTTGAATCGAGCTTTTATTCGATATATATACATTTTATATTAAAAAATTATAACTTTTTTAAAAAAGATTAATCATTCGTCCAAGGGTACGTTTGTTCGGAACAAAAACCGGACGAAGCAGGTTTAGCCTCGTTACCCGATGACTATTCCAAATCTATTCAAAAGCGCTCGTGCTTGCGCGAAACAATAATTTCGTGGCGCCTCAGAAAATGTGGGCGAAGGTCAAGCCTCTCATTGTAAATTCGTCATTAATACCTCGGACTTATTGAAAAGTCAACAGATCTCGGCAGCCCATCATCGTAGTCGTCGTCGTTGTCGTCGTTGTCGTCGTTGTCGTCGTCGTTACCGCACGAGCCTCCGCTATAAGCTTGTGTGACCTTCCGATTGAGCTATATAAAACAATTTTTTTTCTCTCGTCAAAACCTCGAATATAATAATAATAATAATAAAAAAAAAGAAAAAGAAAAAAAAAAACAAACACACACCGCTCGCATAGGTAATATCTCTGTTGCTTTGTATATGACTTCGTTCGATGATTATCTCATACTTTTTGTTCTCGAAAAAAAAGATGAGGGGAAAGAGAGAAAGACAGCTGAGAAAGAGATAGCTATATAGGCGCCATATATAGGCTGTATGATGCTCTTTGCTCAATCTTTTCATTCCAAGGATTCGTTTGACGTATATCCATATTTTTTTCGTAGGAAGATAGGGAGAGAGATCTGGCAATGACAGTATATAGACTCGAGCTCTCTGAGTCGACGATGTTTCCATACATGCAACACATGAGCAGCTCCGGTTTTATACGCTTAACAGCAAAATAGGTGCGTATTTTATTTTTCGACGGATTCGTATTATCTTCAAGGTCCAGAAGAGCATCACACGGCAATTGAATCTGTTTTTCGCCGGAAGAATAATTTTCGCGTCCATTCAATACGACATGTTTCGTATAATTGGTAAAAAGCCCCCCAATACTTTGAGTATACGTACCAGCATATCGCAATATCAGAGCTTTGTTTTCACAATTGAAAAACGGCCCCGCGTAGCAGACGCAGACACTCACGTACAAATACGTATAAATTTGCTAGATAAACTTTCGCGGCGGCGGTATTATAACGCTCTCTTTCTCTCTCTTTCTCTCTCTCTCTCCCTCGCGTATACTACGCGATCGTAACGCCTTGCATTTGTAATATATTTGTGTACGTCTAGATTTGCACACGTGCGTGGATTTGGACTTTCACTCTCGCTATCACAGAACTCAAGCTCGTTATACAGACCCTATACACACTCTATACATTCAAGAGAGGCGAGAAAAGTGGCGGATATCCAAACGCATTATTATTTTTTCTCGGTGCACTGCACCAATACCCTATAGATATATTACACGTATGTGCATACGAAAACTTTTCTTTTCGCGCTCGTAGCGACGCGTTATACAGCTTACCTCGTGGTTTGGCGGTGTTATATATATCTCGATTGTGATCCAGCTTTTATAGAGAACGTTTTCTGGCCGGCGCACGCGCTGATACGTATGATATTTATTATTTCTTCGCGACCCAATGCAGTTAATACACGTATATAGGGCTACGATTAAACCTCCGCATATATATTGTTCGCGCGATGCATGGTATATATAATAAATTGCACTCACTTTCTCTTTTACTTTTACTCGTGCAGCGGTGATCGGCGCGATATTATGAACGCGTTACACGCGCCGCGGCATTTTAAATACGCATTATCTAGTAAATACGTACAGGCGATTGGATTTAGAACATCGTGTATAATATATAAATTTCGTGCCATTAAAAATAAACGTTGAGCAAGAGTAGCTCTGCCACTACTGTTTTTTTTTGTACTTTTATAAAACGCGCATTATCGCTTCGATAATGAGAGAGCTAAAAAAACAAGCCCGTGCAAATACGTATACGTGTTCGTAAGTATGTATAAATTCGCGACAATTTTTTTTCGATCCGATACGCGATCTAACGCAAATCTTTGTGATATTTTGATGTACTATATACATTCGCGTAATTGTGTAGTTCGTTGAACTCCACGAGCGTGCGGCGATATGGCCTAGAAAATCTTATAGAGTACTCTATATAATGTACAAGCCGTTGAAAAATATTCGCCTTCGTTCGCGCTTGAATTGCTCTGCTCGTATAGATTTGCCGGGCTATCTTCAAAAATTCGGATCTACTCGATCGTTTGATTATTTCCTCAATGCCTTCTTTTCTTTTCCGCCTCGCCATACTGCGCCAAAGCCGCGAAATATTCCATAATTGGACATTAGCAATTCATGGAAAATATAATGTGATTTGATAGTCGCAAGCTGACGGGCTGACTCGGTAAGTCTCGGCGATTACGCGATGATGCTTATAATACATTGCGAACTCGAGACTGCTGCTGTTAGTACTGAGTACCCACTCTTGGCTGCTGCTGCTACTCCTATACGCTGTATATATCATACATGACCGATAATGAGTGTTTGCTCTTTGTCGGGGAGAAAGAAATGTACGCGTGTGTGAGTGTGTGTGTCACTGTGCACTTGGTATATATATGTGCGCACGTATCAGTGCTCATTGTTCGAAGGATGATATAGCTCGCAAATACCGCACACGATTGCTTGTGGCTATTGTGCACGTATAATGTAGTTACTTTTTCTCTCTCTCTCTCTCTCTCTTTACGTTGTTGCTGCCGTTGTTGGTGCTGGGAAGAGAGCACATAGCCGAGGTCGAGACACTTTGGAGCTTTATGGAGATGGAATGAATTTTTTTTTATCTTTCTTCTTCCTCTCCTCTCCTTCTTCTTATTTTACTACTACAAAAGTTAAAGGTTGACCTTAAGACTATATATTCATGATATATAACGACTGCGCATATTGTACGTATGTATGAGAATGGAGAAAGTGATTCTCGGCGCTGCGAAAATTAACCGAGCTTCTGGGACGAGTTATCCTATGAATATTGACCTTAAGCCACGAGACACCATCTGCTTGCGATCTTCATTCGTTGCAAATTGAAAGAAAAATATTAATAATAATAATAGCATAGTTAAGCTCGTGGAAAATATAAGCTCACCGCGCACTTTCTCGCTAGCTCGAGTGACTTACTAACATTCAACGCCCACGCACGTGTTATTGTATTATCTAGCGCGCTGCAAGTCCGGCTAAACATGCCGAGAGAGAATGAGCTTATTTTAAAAATAATGTCAATCGCTTCGCTCTTGCGCGCGTCCGAAGCTTGCGTATTAACAAAGACACGAAGAAGAAAAAAATAAGAAAAAAATGAAATGAGAATAAGACTTTCTCCATCGTTGTCGTCAGCTCGTTCACGGACGTTATTCTTCGCTATTATCGAATGCTCCTTGCCATGGAACGAGGCAAGATATCATCGTGCAGCACAAGTTTTACACGTTGCGCAGCGCGCAACTAGAGAGCCCCATGATGCCTTCGAGGTCGACTCTAGAGGAACTGAAAAAATCGAGATCGGCGCGCTGCTACGGTGAGTAATAATGAACGCAGAAAAAAAAGCAAAAATCGATACACAATAGGAGCGTATGGAAAAATTTCTTTCCGATTCTCGTTCAACGAATTACGTGTATAGGTAATACCGCGCGCATGTATTAAGCTCTCGGGGCATTTGTAAACGCGCGCGCCCGAGTGTGGTCGCTACGACATACGCTTATTTATTTTTTCCAACGGTCGAGGGCTGTTGTCAACTTCCAAGCGCTCTCGCCCCCTCGCTCCTTCACGCGTCGCAAACGGAAAAATACTCACGCAGAACACACGTTCACGCACCTACACCCGCATGTTCTTCTAGGGTGGGCGGGCGAACGGAAGGGGGCGAGCTTGCGAGATGTTTCGCAATTTTTTCACTAGGTCAAAAACGATTATCGCGGTACTTTGCACGGATCAAAAATTTTGCTCTCACCGCGATCGTCGACAGTCGCTTGATCGCTCGTATACACATTCGTCAAATTAGCCCACGCGCTCGATCAAACGATATATTGGCAAAATACATAATATACAATATAATCATGCCTCGTCATCGGTCAGCGGCAAAAGGCTGTGAGCGGCGATACGTTTTATATAACGTCAAGGCATATGTGCATATAACACACATATAAAAGAAAGGCAATCGCCAATATGTATACACGTGCGCGTTTGATAATCGCGTTGTTGTAGCGCGCCGCGTATAAACACGGCGACGAGCAGGAAAAAGCGCCAAGGCACAGTGCGCGCACACATATAAACTGACAATTGAGAGCGGAATTCGCCGGACGATCGTCGTCGCGTCGGCCGGCACAGCTCGACCTTGTGCTTCGAACGCCGATTGTATGTATACGCGATCGCGCGTGCCGTTATTGTATATATAGATTTCTCTCTTTTACGCGCGCACGCATCATCGGTCATCTCTCTAAGAGGAGCAGTTCTTTTTTTGTTTTTTTTTTACTTTCTCAAGCACGAATTGCATAATAATACATATATTGTATTCCGAGAGAGGCGCACGGAACCAATCGATTCGGTCGCGCTAACACTCAATATCATCGGTATAAATTTCTGCGATCGCGGCGGGTCCCGTGCGCGGAAGATTCTCGACTGCGTGCGAGCACGTATAATACACGCGCATCGATCGCGTATTCCGTACGCGCGAGGCGCAAGAGGCCCAACGGTACTTGCACGCGTGTGCAGGATGAGGAAAAAAAATCAAAAAGGAAGAAAAAAGGAGAATTTACTTTTAGCTCCCGGTCACGGGTCGCTATATGCACTGCTGCTGCCACTGTACGTGTTGACGTACTTCGTGGTTGGTGTATGTAATTCGGCTAGTCGCGGACGCGCTATTACGCGTAATAGCAACTAAGCCAGCAAATATTTCGCGCCTGTGATGTCATTTTCATTACGACGATTCGGTATACGTATACGTACGCGCGAAGCATATTCGTCGATGGTAACACACACGCAAGCTTTAACAGAATTACGCGAGCGCGCGGCACATATACAGACTCGAGCAATAGCGGCTGATACACGTTTTAGCTCGGCGCGTGTCACCGATCTGGTGATCGGTGTTGTGCGACGCCGGCTCGGAGGAGGAGAGACCCCATTTTTTATTCAAATCGCGCGGCGCGGCGGATGGCGCGCTTCGTCACGTAATAACGCGTAATACGCCTCGTGTCTATACGCTTTTTCCTCTTTCTCGCGTGCATGACTTAATTACCGAATCGCATCGATGTGTATGTGTGTGTGTGAGGAGTACGTTTATCGGAATCGAAGAATCTAAAAGCAAGTTGAGCTACTCTAGAAAAGAACACCGCGCTCAACGATTCGGAGCACTTGAGCAGGCACGAACGCGCGTCAGAGAGCGAGATATTCGTCGATATACAATAAAATAACTCGATTTGACATTGAGGTTTTGGACTGTGCGTTGTATTATATGCGCCGCCGAGTTTCCATGTATTTATTATAACGCAGTGAATCAGTCCTGCGCGTGTGTTCCGACTCTCTTTTACACTTTTTCACTCTCCATTGCCTCTCTGCTGCTGACGCTTCTCTGTCTCTGTTGGCAAATTTTTTGTTTCGGCAGATCGACCATTCGCAGTTTTATCGCTCCCCCACGACGAATTCGGAACCCCTCACACTCTCTCTCTCGGCTTTACATACATATATTTTTTTGCAATATATTATACAGAGTCACTCGCTCCGAACGCGTTGAGGCCAGGCAGACGCTGCGTTATCACAATATAATGGCATTAAAAAACAGACCAACAAACTCATGAGTTTTTACGATCTAGGGCGTTTTGTATATTATACACATTATGGGCCCTGTGCGGGCGGCGCAACCGCGCGCGTGTATGCAGCTGCCGCTGCTGCTCCTGTTCAACATAAAAATTGAACGAGCTTGCGAAAGGAAAGATGAAAAAAATAAAAACGGAGCGAGAGAAAAAAGTGCGTACGTGTTTCGTGAATCTATTAGACGCAGCGCGCGCGTGCACACACACGCACCAAGGCAGTAGTGGGCCGCGCGCAAGCGAGGTCAAGCGTTTATGCTGCTGCTGCCGATGTCGATGCTGATGCTGCTTCAGCTGCCATTCGCTGATGAAAGAGAGCAAAGAAAGATGAAAGAAGCAAAAAAAAAAAGGAAAAAAACTATACACGCATCGACAAGGTTGCGAGTTTTTATTTTTACTCTATGCGTGTGAGTGTGTGCCAGTACGGACTTTGTGCCTGTACAAAATTTCCGAGTCAACGTTTACGTATACACATCGTATAGCCGAAGTCCATCGCATTTCGAGAGAGTTAACGTTAGGTCCGAGCGAACGGGATAAAAAAGCTTGAGCTAGAAGCTCGCGCGCGTGTGTTTCCGCGTGCAGCAAGACTAGAGCGAACGCGCTCGCCATATTAACGGCTGCGAGAATTCCTTAACGATTCCAGTGAGTTGGAGCTAAAAAAAAAAAAAAAAATAAAAAAATAAAAAATAGAGCAGATAATGCGTGTATATTAATAGTGAAGTCAGTTGAAGCCGGACCCGACTCGCGCACCCAGATGCGAGTGGAAAAATTCGATCGGGGGTAAAATAAATTCGATTCCTTGCGACCCTGTGTAAACATCGATTCTTGTCAACGAGCTTATCGAGTCGACTGTATATTTAAAATTGAAAAAAAAGAAGAGAGAAATTCCACACGAGTAATATTTAGTATTCTCCGGGTGCGAGTATAATATACACGAAGCCAAATTATGAGAATAAAGACATTTTTCACGGGACAATCGAAGAAGGTCACAGCAGCCTTGAAAAACTCCTCGCAATTTCTCTCCTCCTCGTCCTTTTTCTTTCTTTTTCTGTCTTCCTTGAGACGCGCGCGGAGCTCTTCCTTCTCGCCGTGTACGCAGCCAATAACATATACCGCCGCCACCACTGCCGCTGCTGCTCAATCCTCTTTTATTATCCGAGAGACACAAATACAGCTCGTAAATCGGCACGTCCCTCTGCTCATATGCACGGCATACGTACAGCAGTACGTATATCTATAATATTGTATAAACAGGTCCTGCTCGTCGAGGACGTGTCTATAGACACGCGCACACACTCGTCGTCAGTCGCATTGCGGAAACGCAATATCTTGCACCTTCATTTCCATCTCAAAGGGCTCAATTTCGCGCGCGCGCGCGCGCGCTCACAGCAATTTATAATCTGCTGCTGCTGCTTATACTTCTGATGCTGTCTCAAGCTGTTGGTGTGCGCATCAAAATCTCGATGCGTATAAACTGCTTTATAAGATATACATTCAACAACACGACTGGGATATCATCGGAGGCACTTTTCTAAAGAGCGCGACGATCGGTATATAAAAATAGGTTTTTTTTTATCGCGCGCATCATCGTGTGGATGCGTTCGGTCATTCCTTTTTTTTAGTTCTCCCTCTTTTTATGCTGCTCACTTCAAACGGACGACGATGTTTTGTCTCGTGAAAGACACCTCGAACTCGTCAAGAATAACCCAAAAAGCCTCAGCGTGTATACAAAAGCAGATATCGTTGTTTTGTTACTGTTAAGAGTGAAAAGTTTGGCCGTGGGCCTCGATTCTAAGCACCTTCGATTTTCGCGGAAACATTATAGCCCACCGCGCATAAAATATACCGATCGCTAATACGAAACGATTTGCATGTGAAACGCTTGAAGTTCTTGAGCGAATCGTTTGCTAATACGTGAGCGCGAGCTCGTAAACAGCAACAATTGCAGAAACAAAGTGAACGCGCGCGTAAACGTAGTAGGGGCTTGTGTTGCATTTACGCTCATTGTTCTCGCGGGCGCGTCGAGTCAAGGAATCGTATACCAAGATAAGTGAATTAATGAAAGCGTGAAAAGTAATTTTCAATTACGCTCATTTTCACGGCCTCAAAATGCATTTGTGTGTGCATATTTAAGTGTTTCTCGTATCGGCATAATATAACCTTCCCTTGCGGCTTCCCCGCGCGTGTATATAAGTTGGTGCGGTAGATTTGCAAACTTGAAATAGATGCATAATGCGGCTATTGTCGAGGTAATTGTTGAGTATCGATATTTGTAAACACTGCGTCTCCAGACAAAAACAGAAGTAATTCTAAATTTGTATTTGTATCAACCGCTGCATTATTATCATCGATGTGGTATATCGGCGTACCGAGTATATTTTTCCAGCTTCGCGTCGGCTCTTGCGTAGTGTCTTTTAGCATATCGCGAGCTATCACGCGTGCTCTTCTTCTCGGCTCTCCTCTTCTCTTCGTTTTTTTTTTTTTTTTTTTTTTTTTTTTTT